>NC_136396.1:13620486-14252986 GCF_965140285.1 Lepidochelys kempii | reverse complement strand
TGCATTCTTTTTGAATACTGTCACACAGCAAAATCTTTCTTCTCTTCGTTTGCTTCGAGGGTGCCTGGCAAAGCTATTAAGTCTGTGATGGAAATGACAGTTCACTGTGGGCCTGTCAGTCTCACTTCTGATGTTAGCACATCCTTATACCCATTAGGAACATATCACTACAACTTCACGATAACCTGCTGTAATGTACTCTTCCATTGTGTATCTCACATCCAAACATAGCATCTAATCAGGTGGCTGATAGTCTCCTTCTTGGGCACTCATTACATATTTGTTTAGTTCAAAGGGCTTTTCTCAGGGAAAGGCAGAGGGAAAGTTGAAAACCCTTTGGAAATATTCCCATAAATGAACACAATGGTAATCAAGAAATATTATCTGTGTCTGTTCATATTTATCCCTCATCAGATAGAACCTCAGTACTTTGAACCTGGATAGCTTTTAATGAACATTCATAGAAGATCAGTGAATCAATGGATCAACCAAACAAAATAGGCATTTTGATGAAATATCTGGTATAGCAAAGCAATCCGGGCAGACTTGTAAATGCCAGCCAAGTAACAAATATGTTGCTATTTAAGAGGACACTAATGTAACTGTACAGTCAGCACTTCACTTGAGAGACTACTCTGTACTTAAATAGAAATCACTCTTAGGTCCCCCCCCTACAGCTTTTTTGACTTTCTATTTAATTTCATCCCATTATTCTTAGTACTATTTTACTACATTGAACGTACCTTTTTAAATAATGCATTGTAATAGTCCACAGAATTTAATTTTACAGCAATTTTACCATAATAGGAAAATATGGATGGAACTTTGGAAAGATTTAGGCAACACTAGGAATCTAAATGATATTCTTTTTAATCAAGATCGGTAATGCAGATGAGTGCAACCGTGAATCATCTCTGCATTGCTGGGATAACGTGGAAATACAGTTTCTCCTTATTTACAGCCTTAGTGTTGCATAGCTAATTATTTTTTCAGAATTTGCAGGTTTTATTCAGTTGGCTGACATGGTTGTGAACTGCTGTGTACAGCGCATTTATGTTTCTTTTCTACTATATTCTGTAACATGGATGAGTTAATAATAGAGCATGCATTTTAAGTGATAGACAAGTAGCGGTAAGTGGTTAAGCGTTGATGCAGGCATATCTACATTATTGTATCTTTTCATGAAGTTCATCAATTTTCTTTCTTCTTCCTAAGCATTAACCATTGTCCTTCTTGACGATGGAAATATGATGCTTAATAAATAGGAAAACCAATCTTGTCCACCTTCTCTACCCCTTAGTCTGGAAACCTCAAGGCATCAGCAGTGGTTTTTGTTAAGGAATATGTTTTATGTGCATTTCCATTGTGGCTGACTGAGCTCAAACATCTCTGCATTAGATGTTCATTTGTGATTATCAAGGGAAATATTTGTGCCTGTTTGATCTGGGAATGGATAGCAATGAGAAACCTGTGGATAACTTAACACATGCACCTAAGTCTCTGCTGTTCCTTTTAAAGTTTGAGCCATAACTGGACTGAGAGAAATATAAAAATAATTGGAAACAGCCTAGCAAGAAGCTTGAATGAAAAAGACAGCTTTTTTGGAGTTCTTTTATTGGTTTGGTAGGGTTAGGATAGACAGTTAAATAACTTGGGGCTTTGAAAACATTACTGATGGGGTGTGCGTTCCTGAGAGATTCATAGTCTTCGAAAGTAGGGTGGACATCTTGTGAACGATTCACAATTTATTTTTAAAACTCTGTTACTGCAACTGTGAGATCACGCTGCCTTCTTGGCGTCTGCTATAGAGTGTACTGTACGTTAGACATACAAGGGATGGGGCCGGGGGAGTTTCAAATTCAACAGCCAGCAGCCAGGGTATCAATTAAAGTTGGGTTATTTTCATGTGTCACATATATGACCCTTTAAACAGTGAGCTGTGGTGGATTCCGGATGTCTCTCTGACCCTGCACTATGCAAATGTACCAAGGCCAGAAGGACTGGAAAACCTGCTGAATTTTAACGTGAAAAGTGTGTGATGCCCCTACCTCATTGACATTCTGAATGGTTTTTTTTTTCACTAACCCTCACACTCAGCAGGCATAACTTTCTTGATGTCAGTGCTTCAGCTGGGTGTGCAGGTCAAAAAGGTGGCTGCATTGGGCCAGAAAAAAAGGCAGTTCAGTGATGTGCTTAGTCACAATTAGAAAGGGGCCTGAGCCATGAAGTTCAGGCACGGATCTGAACTTCCCTAACGTTGGCATGTGCACAGAACTGAAGTTTTAGTTTGACCCCACAGAAATAATGTCCAGTCATCTAGTTTGCCTCCAGAGTCCTCCAAAGTCACTGGATGTTTTTGGGAATATTGTCTGAGCCCATCTCAATTCACAATGGAAAAACTGGGGAAGTTTTCAAGTCTGACGGTGTGGGAGTCCAGCAGAACAAGTCAGGCTGCCACGGCTACATTGTTTCACCCGAGGTCACCATAATTTGTTTGTGGGAATATCTGTCTTAAATTTAATTCATGTTACACAGACACATCGGTAGAGCTGGTAGTGTTAGTAATCTCAATAATGAGAAAAAAATAACTAGAGATGTGAGAAATTCAGCCATTTCATTTGCTGTTATAGGGCCTGATTCAAAACCCGTTAAAGTCAGTGTGCCTCTTCCCATTTGCTTCAGAGGACTTTGGCTCACACCTACAGAGCAGTTCTTTAGAGAGTGCAGGAGAGTGGGAAGTAAGTAACACAGGGCCAGATTTTCAACTGGTATCCCATTGAGTGCATTGGAGCTTTGCCAGTTTTCACCCATTGAGGATCTGCCCATTCTTCTAAAAATATATTTCTTATTTTCTGTGTACACCTGTGTGTCCTATTTGGTTGTAGGGGGTTGATCAGGGTCTTTAAGAGGATGTGCCTGGGAGACAGTAACTACATTGCTTGTCCTACATTAATGGGGAGATGTAGAATAAAAAGTTTTCTGGCTCCACTGTCCTTGAGGAAAAAGGAACCATTAGTGAAACAAACAAGATTGCTGTATTTTGCATACCCGTGTGATCAAATTTATATTACCAAATAATATTGAGTGGGGTAATGCTAGGCATTATGATTTTGGAATGAATTCCAGCTTATTGCAGAATGTAGTATACTATTGTGTTTTTATTTTGTGGAGCACTGGAGGGAATGGTTTGGGGATTGTTAGCGTTTTTGTTGGAGGATGGGGGGCACAAGCAAAGAGGTGGTTTTGGTTCATTTGGTTTTTGTTGGCGCTGTCTTGTTTTTCTTGAACTCAGTGTTCTTTCATTCTTACCAGCTTTTATGAAATCGTAACTGTTTATGAATTAGACCCGCATAGCATTTACATTTCCACACAGAGAGCCATTCTTCTGAATAAGAACTCTTTGACTCTTTAAGATTGTCAGACGTGTTACTATTTTTAAAGGGGTTATTGTATATACAACCTAAATTATTTCCTCATAAAATGATTTTAAAATGACTCCCCAGTGAGCGTAAGGAAAGCATGTCTAGACTCTTTTCATTTTTCTATTTTATCCCACAACCCATCGCCCCTCCATAATTTCGCAGGTTATGGATAGTTGAGGATTTGTTGTACTGCAATTTAATGCTGAGTATGCACTCTTTAAGGGGAAAAAATATATGTTGCCAGTACGGTATTAGTACTAATAAAGTAATAACAGATTTCAGAAGTGTATTGACTCCAAACTGGATGCCCCAGCCTGCAGACACTTCTCACTTGAGTAACTTCACTGAAACAGGGCAAACAGATTTTCAAAGCGAAAAAGAGGTTCAGTGAGCACCAGTTGGCAGTGGGATGCCTGCTGAAGTCTTCCTGCAGTCTTGCAATGGAATTCAGCGAGATTGGATGGAGGCCGGTAGTGGGTGTTGTGGTCGTATATGTGGAAGGGTCAGAGAGAAAAGGATGCTTGCTCTTCCCTTTCCAAAGCTAAGCTCTCCCCACTCCAGCCCTCTGTTCCACCACCGTTTGGATTTGGCCAAAAGGCTAGCTCAGAAACTTGTGTGGAGGTTATAGCTGGATAATCCATGGAAGGGCTAGCACAGGGAGGGCAGGATTTCAGCATGTGACAGACCTGGTGAGGAAGGCCCCTGAAGTGCACGTGCACTCTGCTAGCATGATTGTGCATTTCACCAGATTGGCTGACCCACGGTTCTTTGAGGTGGCCAGTCTGCAGGAGCTTTACAAAAAAACACCACCCATTTCCAGGCCAGATCGTCAGCTGGTGTAAATCGCTGTAGCCCTGTTGACTCCAGCAGTGCTATGCCAAATTACACCTACTGAGGATCCAGGCTGCTGGTTTTTTGTAAAGCCAATCAGGATACATGGTCACGCTAACGGAAATCAATGTGGCTACTCACCTGAGTAGGGGCTAGTCATGTGAGCAAAGATTTGCAGGACAGGACTGAGAGAGCCCAGGCTGGCTTTGCTGCTGGAGACAGATTAGCCAAATCCCGGAAACAATGACCAAATCCAGTTTTCCTGGCGCTGTGGCTGAAGGAAGCAATTAATTAATATTATCCCAATTTTTTACTTTAGTTAAATCTTAAAGTGAGGTATCCTGGAGGTTATATTTTTAGCAACCACTTTAAGCGATGGGGGAGATTAATTTAAAGTTGATAACTGCATGGCAGCACTGCAGCTTTAACAAGCTCAAGACCCACCTTGTGGAGCTCGCTGTACTCAGGGGACTGGAGTTCAATTCTCTGTGCTGCCAGTTGAGATCAGAAATCACAACCACAGTGATTAGCAGTGAATTTCCTGATCTCAGTGCCCCAGGCAAAGGAAGGAGGGAACTGAGCTTTTTTTCCCCCTCTCCAGCACAGTTAACCCCTAACAGGGGAGAGGAAGCCAGAGAAAGGGAATCTGGGAGAATTTACAGCATTTAGACTTGTACATGCTGTTTAAAAAAAAATCAATGGCTATTAGCGGTCGGGCCTGACTGTGGAGAAGCACCCAGCGACATCTTAATTAATCTCTTTGCTAATATAGGAGCAGCACTTCCAAATGCTCCTGCTGCCCTTCTTGTTCTTACAATGTAGGTCAGATCCAGAGAGCCATCATATAGGCAAGGGGATAGATTCTGCTCTTTGTTACATTGGTGTAAATCCATAGTAACTCCACATTGAAGTCATGCTCTGGTTTTACACCCATGTAATTGGAATCAGAATTTGGCCCCATTCTTGCCAGCATGAAGAAATACCCTACCTCTATTGATCTGTATTTATGGGCCACCATTGACATAACAGACAAGAAACCAGTGAAATTCCAGCACTTAATGTTGTGAGCAGTGTGGGCTTTTTGTATGTTTTTTGTTTTAATGCTACCTTGCATGATTAGCAAAGAGCTGCAGCTCTTCTCTTTTGTGTGTGTGATCAATGTGTCTGAACAAAGCTATCAAACTCGTCCCCGGTCCCTTTTTGAATGTTGTTGTTGCTGAAAGCTGCTTGTTCATATCCCTTGTAATATAAGATCAGGGAATTTTGGTTAACACATACAAACAATATCACATTGAAATTCATAAAACTGTTGCAAAGTACAACAGTCCAGGGGGTAGGGCCTATTTGTCAGCACTCTTTGGGCTGAAAATTTGAACGTTTTAGTAACTGGAGTAGGAAGAGATGTTTGTTCATTGTTTCATGGATAATTGTCCAGAAATGACCCTTGGGTTATCCAGTCTAGACCCTTGGCTGATGGGGAAAAGCTGAAAATGATTTTGTTTGCTTGTTTGTTTTTTCCTGGCACTGTTTTATTTACTGCAATATATTTAATAACTTTTAGTATGCCCACTGCTAAGGCATCGGGTGTGCGATGCATAGAAACAAGCATAAATAATGAATGTCAAGTGTGTATGGACAACACTTCCCTCTTCTGGATGGAATCACAGCTGGTCTTCTGTGTGTCAAAGGTTCTGTACACATTTAGCATAACATGGTAAGAGCCTGTGCTTTTGGGACCCAGTCCTGGAAGGTGCCTCTTGTGAGGTACTGTGAATCCTCAACTCGTTGGCAGCTTAGTTTACTCGATAACTCTGAAAAGGCGCTTGGCACTTCCCAGGATAAGTTCCTTCAACCAGGAAGGGCTGGCTTCTATGCGCATTGCTGGGGAGGTGTTCAGAACAGCAGAGCAGCACAGTGGCAACCATGAAGCCGTAGGTAATGTTACAACCTAAACAGAAGAGCAAAGCAGAGAGAAAAGATAAATGTCTTGGATCAGCCAAAGGTTTTTAACAAGCTTGAGTCCTGCCAGTGTGCGCTCATCCCACAGTTGGGGAGCCCTAGACTGGTCCCAAACAAACCTTTCAAGCTGAAACCATTTCTGCTGTATCTAGGCAGGCCTGAATTTTTCAAGACACAGATACATCAGAAGGTAAATTCTGATGAAAGGTTCATGAGATCCAGCATTTCAGCTGATCTTCTATCCAGGTTCAGCACCCCAAAGCTAGCTGTTTTGCATATGGTTGTGGGTTTTGTTGCAAAAAAATTCACGAAAATTTCAGTTTTGAGTCCATTTCCCACGTTGTTTGTTATCATGAATTGAAAATTAGCCTGATTTCCCTCACCTACACTGGTACAAATCAGAAGTCAATGGAATTATACTGATATCAGACCAGAGCAAAATGAAATCAGAATCAGATGCATTGTTCTAGTTTTCAGGGAGGATTGTTGTTTATGGAATGTATACCACTTAGGACTGGTGTACGTGTCATTTTTGTACTGCTTTAACTATAGAAATGGGTATCCTTGCATCCTTAGTGTGGATGCAGTTATCCCAGTATAAAGGTGCTTATGTCAGTATAACTTCTTCCCCAAATTTACTGCAATAAGCCTTACAGAGATAAGCACCTTTACACTGGTATCATAGTGCTTCATGCTAAGGGTTTTCCCACATTATATTGGTTTCTAAACAGATATCGTTACAGCAGTACAAAAACAGTGTATAGACAAGACCTAATTCCTGCATTTCTTCAAGGAGGCAGGTAGTAGAATGCTGCCTATAGGAATGTGCTTGCTTGCAGGAAGACATCCTTGTATGTTTCTTCACAGTCCATTGGGATTAGCCCATTTCTTTGGAAATATGCTTATTACTAATCAGCAATTTTTTCTACCATTTTTACAATTTTTTCTTTTTATTTTTTTCTGGCTACTAAATAATTCCTGGTGTGCTTTTTTTAAAATTTCAAGTAACGCTGCATGAACTGGATGTTTTCTATATCAAGGCAGTAAGTAAATAAATAAATTACCAGAGAAGTCATGAATCCCTTGGATAACTCTGGCCTCCAGCATATAAAAAGGCTCCCAACAACAGATTAAATGTTCCTTGCACAGTGGTTACAGTTCACAATGTGCCACTCACAGCACAATATGCCTTCCCTTTACTGTGACGTAAAGCCAGTGAGTTACCCTGGAGTAAATGTGGAGCAACTTCATTGAAGATCTGGGAGTTGTTCTGGGTTTAAACTGGTGAGTGCAAAATTTGGCCCATGGACTTTAGTCCTGGCTCCCCTGTTTCTTATAAGCGTTTTATTACTAATTAACATTAGTGAGCAGTTCCCCTCGGTGTTTTGGCTCATAAATAAAGGCTAACAAAATATCTAATTTTATTAAATAGAATAATTTTTTTTTTAATATTTGCCAATAGTGGGCTTTTGGCCTCATTTTCTTTTTCCCCTCCCCCCTGTTATTTAGAGGTGAAAGCTTTGATATTTCCTCTGAATCTAGTAGCCAAAGCAGCCATTGTACTTGTTCTCCTCCTCCTCTCTGCCCCTTAACCCCTATCATTTCATTATATCCTCATTGGGTAATGCACACGCTTCCATGCTGTTCACAATGGCCTGAATTCTGTAATTTTCATTGGTCCAGAATCTGATATCCTTCATCAGACTGAGTTGTTATTAATCCCATTGAGATCAATGGAACTTCATGTAGAGTAAGGTGCTATTCAGCAGAAGTAAGAATATGAGAAGGTGGGCCTATTGTTTTTTTCAGTGCATTTGTGAAATGCATATTGACTCACCATCATTTTTTTTTTATTGTACACGTCCTGCTTTATTTCAGAGGGGGGGGGGGGATTTACACTCTCTCTCTCTCTCAATTAAAACCCAGGTCTTATTTCTTCTTAAAACCAAACCTGTCACAACACGATGAATGAAACACTAGAAATAAATGTGTTTTAATAGCACGGAAGGCTGCAACTTTTCACTTAAAACAAGTTCTATATTTTGCTTCATTATTTGTTGAAGTAGTAATAGTATTATGATCCTAATCATTTTGCAGGGCTTGGAATCTGCAGGAGCCGTTTTGATAGGCAACAAAGTGAAATATTTTGGTTGAGTTTCATCTCTATAAAGCCATTTTAAAAAGCAGACTGGACTTGTTTGATTTACTTTTCAGATATTAAACAGAGCTGGTCTCCGCATTTTTTGATACAGGGCATCGCTTCATTGCTAAGAAATAGGACTATGGCAAGGATCCAATTTCTTAATGAACCAGCCTATCTGGAGGAAAACAGCTTTTCACACCATAATAAACAACGAACACCTTTTTAGATAACAAATTCCATGGCAAAAATATAGCATTGTACATGTCATAGCCCCATAATTTAATGGAGGCACTTGCTGCATTAGTGGTTTACATTAATTTTTAAAATTAATTTTGTTTGGCCTACAGGGAAAATATTTTCTTTTTTGTTTCTGATTTCCTGCAGCTCATTAGCACTTTTTTAAACTGCTGTTCTACAATACTATCTATAATTGTCCAATTTGTAGCTAGAGGCTCATTTTTTAACTGCTGGGGGGAGAGGGGGAGGGGGAGGAAGAGAGAGAGGAGTTTTTTACCAAGACCAAAAGGGTAGCTGCTTCCATGGTGAAAAAATCAGCATCTCCACAGCAGTCAGATCAATGTAGCTTTCAGAGAATTTATTAATTAAGCTGCATGTGGATTCTCAACCTATGATTTCTGGTTTAAACTTCGCTGCTTGGGTCAGAAAAATTTTCATCCCGATTTTGATTTCCGCAGATTAAGCAGGTTGCATACAGGGCCGGCACCAGCGAACCAAGCAGGCGCCTGGGGGGGCAAATGTAAAGGGGCAGCAGGACGTCGGGCTCTGGGGCAGGAATTCAGCAGCCGCACCATCACTCCTCATCCGTGTTTGGTGGCAAGGTTTTTTGTTTTGTTCTTTTTGCCGCTTGGGGCGGCAAAAATGCTGGAGCTGGCCCTGGTTGCATAGATTAGAATTTGTCCACTAGTCCTATGCAGCCCTCTATTCTCTCTCCCCCCGCCCCCAATCCCTGGCTAATTGGAAAAGATTTTGAATCAATTCATAATGTTTCCGCTCATAGATATGTATGGTACATAAAGGTATAGCTCTCTTACCTTGCCAATTACGTGGTAACATGATTGAAGGGGATTTCAGTACAAAATACGACCTGTTCTTATTAAAGGTTAATGAAAATCACAATTGTGTTTTTCCCATTGAGGCATCTGGAGTACTGCCCCTCTCGGGAAAAACAAAATGACCAAAGTTGGACACCTTAAATGTCAGCTCAACTCTACGCACCATTCACAGCTGTTAATTTAACAGTGGACTCCTTCCATCTTCCTGAACTAGACAATATGTGGGGCAGCTGCTTTAGTGCCCCAGATTGTGTAATGCATGTTTCGGTAAGAGCCTGCCAAGCAGCAGTAGGACTTGAAGGAGAACAGCTTTGCATCTACAACGGAGCGCTGAGAGATGCGTTAGGCAGGGATCTTAAATTAAGGCCCATTCCTACAAGGTTCTGAGTATCCTCAACTTTCATTTCATTCCCTGGAAGTTGCGTGAGCTTTGTTTCTCAAGAAGTGCTCAGTACCTTGCAGAATTGGTCTTTGAAATGAGCACATGTGTAAGAAAGGAGGGCTACGTTGCACTGTGTAAAATTTTGCCTCCACTAGTAAAGAAGACTCCTGGTCTTTGTCAGTGGGTGGTGGATGTTGCAACAAAGATTCGTATGTGTGGGCTGGAAATGGAGGCCAGACATGAGCTTCATCCTTAAGGGTGCCCTCAAGGAATCAACCCCCACGACAGCATATAGGAGTAATCATGATAAGTTGCTTGAGATGGCAGGAATCAGGATTATCCATCTTTGCGGTATCTGAGAACTGGTCAGGGCCTGCTTTTCAGATTTTCAATATAATTTCCGTTTTTTTCAGCATGACTGCCAAAATGTTAATTGCATATTACAACACAGAATTATTGAATAATGAAAATGTAGCTGTTGAATGGTGTCTGTATTGTTTGACCTCCATCAGTTTCTCATTTAATAAAAACAGCGTATATGAATTTGGTGGTGTTAAACTGAACTTAAAAGGTAAATGATTGTGTGATCCTAGAGATATAGGTATATTGCACTTTGAAATTTAGAATAATTACTTTGTGTAATAGATTGTGCTTCTGTACGATTAGGAACTGGATACCATAAACAGCAAGCAAAATATAACCAGTAGGTAGGAGCTTGCTATTGTCTTTTTATAGGACATTATTTGTAGATATTAAATAACATGCAATTACAATGGGTGAGATCATCAAGTTGTGGAAATTGGCATAGCTCCACTGGAGGTCAGCTAAAGAGCTAACCCTTTAAAACACACACGTGCACACGTCCTGATTCTGCTCCTACGTACCCTGCTCTAAATCAGTAGTAACGCCACAGAAATCAATGGGCCAGATCCTCAGCTGGTGTTGGTTGGCTTCAATGGAGCTATGCTGATTTACACCAGCTGAAGGTTTGACCCAGCTGATTTATGCTGGTGTTAAACCAGTGTGGGTGAGATTAGAATTGGGCCCTTAGACTGTGACTCCCACATAGCTCTCGACTGATGAGCTCAGAAAACAAATCTGTGTGATGCATGGCAAAGGTGTTCTCAACAGGGCCCGGCCCATTAAATGAAAGGCTGACATGCTGGGCCAATCAAGAAAGACCTGGATGAAAATCAGACTCTTGCCTCTATCTGAAATCCCTGCCTTGAATCTATAATTCGTCTGTTAAATCAAGTGTGCTGCACAGTGCTTTAGCACAGAGGGAGACTAGCATGTAGAGCTACTCCAGTTGAATTTCTAGCACCGGTTTCAAGTTGGGGAAAAGGAATCATAACTGTGATAGCTTCTTGGACCTTATGTTTCTGGCAAAGAGAAACCAGCAGGGAAGGCTTCTGAAAGCTGATGAGCTGGTGTAAGTCATTAGAACAATGGTGGACAGCAGCAGGGCTTCAGTATTGAATAAACCATAGGGGCTATTGTTGTCTTTCAGAAAGACTATTTTTTTTCCCAAGGAACTTGTAGCCATTTTTAAGCTTTCATTTTTCGTAATGTCACAGATAATCTTTTATCTGTTATCCACTAGTGCTTTTCTGACAGACATTTGCATCAAATGGTAACATACAGGCTGGAACTATGTCTAGTGGGGAAAGCAATTTGATATGAAAGGTTATTCGCTCCCTCTGGTTCTTATGGCTTTGTTCTTGAGTCTCACACATTTTCCTTCCATCTAAATGCAGGCATTTCTGGAGCTTCTTCTTTAGAAAAACCTTCAATTCTCAGATCTGAGCTTATTCAGGCTTCTTCCTATATATCAGTCAAAAGCTTGTATTCACTGAAAATGATGAATCTGCTTGGAAACATTTGTAGAAGAGTGTATGTCTCCAGAATCCCTTTAGAGCGTTTCCTACAGAGATATCTGTGGTTCAGAAAGAGGCAGGGGCTAATGCAGCCAGGAGCCCTTTTGCAATCGCACCTCTGTCTACCAAAGAAAACTGAGGAAAGAATGACCTTTTAAAATGCGGGAAGAAAATTATCTGAGTGACTAACAGTTAACAAAGCAGAAAACTGTGTGATTGGAAATTTGAAAATGTGGCTCGCTATTGCATTGATCTCTTAATTCTTCGCTTATGAGATTAATAAATGACAATATAAAAAGGTGAAAAACACTGGCTGCCTCTTGTGTGGCGGATTGCATTGATTCAGGAAGTGGCCTTGTTCTGCATCTGATAAACTAGAGTAGATTTTATTCAGTAGTGCCTAGTGTTCTTTTAAGTACTGGGGGAATGCAGTGACTTTGCAGGGAAATACTTCAGCTGTTATGCATTCTGCTGTGTGTTACGTAGTAGCTTTGGATATTAGAAGTTTGGGGATTATTTTTTTTTAATGACATTGTTTTCCCCTGTTCTTCAACCATGGGACCTTTAATTTTACAGCATTCCCCTTCGTACTGAGTTTCAGTGTCAGCACTGGGTCTGAGAGTGGAATGGTTAATGACAGAACAGCTGAGATAACGTGCTTAAAACGGAATGTCTTGCTAATATCCAGTGCTGCCAAGGATCTAACCCAGCTCCCATTGAAGTCTATAGTAGTTTTACCATTTGACTTAAGCAGGAGCAGGGTATAGCACCACATGCCTATGCAGTAACAGCTCTATCCTGTGAGGTTTAGATTGCCTCCTGACAAATGTTGAGCACCTGCCCCTCGCACTCAAGCCAAAAAGAGTACTGAGCAATAGCACCTCTCAGGAAGCGCTCACGGTCGTACCTGAATGGAGACTTTCTTGTACTTGCGTCACCATGCATATCTGCAATGTAAAAAGGCAGGGGACTCCCCACTTGTCTGAGGAAATTCAAGAAACAGGAGTCTCAGGTTTGCTGCATGAAGTACACATCCCCAGTCGTTAGTGCTGGAATTTAAGAGGTGAGTTCAGAGGGACAGCGGTAGCTCACTAGTGCACTGTCATAATCGTCATGTTGAAGTCCCAGATTAATGGGGATGAGAAATCTTTCCGCTCGTGAATACATAATTGCTTGAATACCAAATGCAGTAATGTTGGATTTATTTTAAAATTGGGGGAGTGGGGAGAAGGAATCCTCCTGCCCCCCCCCCCCCAGCTAAACTTTTTTCTTCTGTCCAAGAAGTCTTGTTCCAAGGGCAAGTTTTAAATAATGGGACTTAAGTTCTTTATGAGTTATTTTTATTACCCTTTGTGGGCCCGTGCAGATACAAAGTGCAAAAAAAGAAAACACTGATTCTTCAACTACCAGGGTCCTAGGTAAATGTGTTTCTTGAGACTATTTTAACACACTGCGCTAACTACTGTATCTTTTGTGAGGATAAACGCTAGTTGGCCCTGATGATTAAAGCACCAGAGGTCTGATGTAGCTGGAGATGAGGCAGAATTCTGTTACAAGAAGTTCACTTAGGGTTCAATGCCCATTAAAGTCAACAGAAAGTTTCATCTTGGCTTGAATGGGCTTTTCTATCAGGCCCGAAGTGAAGAGACACAAGGAGCACTGGTGTAATTCCTTTGAAATCAAAGGTCCTAAATCTGTTCTCATGTACACTGGTATAAATCTGGATCAGCTCCATTGAAATCAGTGGAGTTAGCAGTGTTGTCAGCCCAAACCACTGAAAAATTGAGTCAGCTCCCAGAAAATCGATGAGTGACTTAAAAATCATGAGATTTAAAAAATAATAAATATATCTTCTGGATTTTGAGCCTTTAGGGTGCACATTTTCAAACTTTTCTCTCCAGCAGGAGGCTTATTTGGTTGGGTTTGATTTTTAATGAAAGCTGACATTCTCACATTATCACTTGACTCCAAGAGCTGGGGCTTTTCAGATAAACACCAACTGTAGTGATACTTGCAATAAAATTGCAAGAGTCTGAGTCCAGTCAGCCACTTGTCCTGTGTCCATATTGCAAAATGACGGGGCTTAGACCAGTGATGAGCTGCCTAAATCTTAACAGCCGGTTCCCTCCTCACCCCACGAGGGGGTCGTGGCCTGCCCCCGCCCCCCTGGACTCCTGCTCCATCCAACTCTCCCGTGTTCCTTGATGCCCCCCAGGATCCCTGTCCCATCCACCTCTGTCCCCTGACTACCCCTGGAACCGGGCAGGAGGGTCTTGTGGGCGACCGTAGTGGGTGCCCACTGCGCCCCGCCCCTAAGAGCCAGAGGGACCTGCCAGGGGGCGAGGTGGGGAGTCCCGGCAGGGCTTACTTGGGGTGGCTCCCAGGAAGCATCCGGCAGGTCCCTCTGGCTCCTAGGGGCAGGGTAGCAAAGCTGGCGGGGAGCAACCGACTCTATGGGTGCTCCGGGGCTGGAGCACCCACGGGGAAAATTTGGGGGGTACAGAGCACCCACCAGCAGCTCCCCGCCCTGCGCCCGGCCCCAGCTCACCTCCGCCCCTGAGGTACGCTCTGCCCTGCTCTGATTGTCCACCCCCCCCCCGCCCCGTCTTCCTGCGAATCAGCTATTTGCGCGGGAAGCCGGGGAGGGCTGAGAAGCAGGCGGCGGCTTTGCGCTCAGGCCCAGGTGGAGGCGAGTTGGGGTGGGGAGCGGTTCCCTGCACCCCCGTCCCGGGTTACCTGCTGCAGTGCGGGTGGCCCTCTTCAGAACCCCCCGCCCCAGCTCTCCTCCACTCTGCCTCCACCTCCCTGGGCCTGAGCGCGAAGCTGCCGCCTGCTTCTCAGCCCTCCCCGGCTTCCCGCGCGAACAGCTGATTCACGGGAAACCGGGGGTGGAGAAGCAGAGTGGGGCAGAGGCAGAGTGGAGGCGAGCTGGGGCCGGGCGGAGAGCTGCCGGTGGGTGCTCTGCACCCACCAAATTTTCCCCGTGGGTGCTCCAGTCCCGGAGCACCCAGGGAGTTGGCGCCTAAGGCACCACTTTTGGCCGGTTGTTAAATTTAGAAGCCCTTTTAGAACCAGTTCTCCCTCGCGGGACAACTGGTTCTAAAAGGGCTTCTAAATTTAACAACCGGTTCCAGTGAACCGGTGCGAACCGGCTGCAGCTCACCACTGGCTTAGACCCAAGTCACAGCAGAACTCAGGCTCAGACTCACCCCCCTAACAGGGTTCTAGGACATGGGTCGTGAGTGCTTGCTGACCTAAGTCAGACTGATGGTGTGTGGGCAGAAGGGGCAATTGGGCTCAAACCTGAGTTAGGGCCTGGGCTTAGTGTGCAGTATAGACATAACCTCAATGGCCATGGAAATTAGGTGTCTAGATACCCCCAGCCAGTTTTGGAAATTTCTGTTTCTACTTTTCTTAGACTTCTTCCATGATTCCAGGGTAAACTTTATGTTTTCACAGTGATGTAGCTATTTTTGACAGGAAAGCTTTCACTGTAAGTGGAACATAACCAGATTTGCAATCTACATGGCTCCTTCTCAGCAGTGAGGATGCACGGTAGCCGCAGAGGGGCTGCACTAGCAGTAAGGCTGCAGTGTTCTGGGGCATTGATTCTGTAGCTGCTCCACAGTCTAAAAGGAAGGATTCCTTCTGTGGCACACTGTTGAGATACCTTTTTAGTTGCACGATCCTCCACGTTGCCCCAGGCCACCCCATTGTGCTGCTTCAAGTTCAAATAAATGACAAACACGATGAAATCAGAGCTGGAAAATGAATTAGTCAATATCCTAAACCCCCTGGGTTTCGCAGTGAAAGTTTATGGTCGTGCTAGGTGGAATTATCTCTCTCCAATTGTGGTGGTTTGCTGTCGGCTTGGAATCATTCAGTCATGTAGCAGATGTTTCTCTCGCGTTGTCAGGGTTCTGTCGACTAATTAAAAGGACGCAGAAATCTAGCTATTGAGGGGTTTCTTGGGTTTTTAGGTGGGTGCTCTCTTCTGAGAGGAAAAGGGAATCAATGTGTCTTTGGTAGATTGCTCTGGTCTAGTCAGTGGGATGCCTTGTCGGATCTCTTAGTGTATGTATCAGAGTCTGGCAGTGTACGTTAGCACAAAGCTGACTTGGTAGGTAGGGGCTTAGAGTGGAGCAGTGCTGAGGTGGTGAGGAAGGAAGAAGCAGTTCATGTTGCAAACTGTCTTGTCATAGGAATTAGACGTCTCTGCACTGTGAAAAGCTAGAGTCTAATGTTTGACCTTTTCATGGCTTCAGTTTGACTTCTGGTGGTGATCAGCGAACACAGTAACAAGCTTTACCATCTATCTGGCAAGGGATTACTGAAGAAACAGCATCTCTCTGATTTGTATATGCTCATAGAGAAACATCTGCAAAGGAGAGAGAGTGAATGCAAGGGAAGGGAAGAAAGACAGGCTTACTTGGAGAGGTTTTGTCTGGCCACTGGCCATCAAGAGCAATTACAGAAGCCTCCATTGTCCAGAGAGGAATGTTTTGCATGTCTGACTCTCTCTCTGTCATAAAGCTCACTTCATCAGACCTAGCTTGCTGTTTTCTTCTGGACATGTAACTTATTCAGTCTGCAGAATAGCAGGACTCGCATGTTGTTCAGGATTTTTTTGCACCCATTTGTACTTGGCATTGGATACTTTAACAGTTGGAACATTGATTTCTTCTGTGGTGAGTCCATTATTCGACAAATATGAATAGCTGCAGGACTCATTGCAGATATTTATCCTTTACAAAATCAGCTATTTAAGCACGGAGGGAGTGAGGGAACTGTGACATATTATCCAAACCAATGTTTGAACATTATACCTTTTATTCCTGGTGGGGGTGGAAGTATCATTTTGTGACCATGTGTATGTTTAAATACATTTTCTGATAGCATTTAGCAATTACTAACCGAGAAAATGGTTAGCAATTAGGAGTGCAGTAATAAATGGAAGTCTATTGTCCTAATTGAGTAGAATTACCAATGGCAATAGAAACATTGAAGATGCATTCAATTCTTCAGTTTAATTAAGAGTTTGTATAATTATAGTGTACTTTTCACGATTCACAGTAAAGGATGAGAGGAATTAAACTGTCTGATGCATGAAAACGAAGTCTAGGAAGGGTTCTTTTCAAAACTGTGGGAAGTTGCATGGATTCATGACGGAAAGAAAAAATATGGTGGGTCAGACTCTGGCAGTAATCGAAGTCATATCATTTGTAAAACTAAGTGTCATTAGAAAGCTCCAAAGCTGAGGCTTTAACAGAGTTCCCAATGGTATGATTTGAAAAAGAAGAGACAATTTATAGAATACATACCTTTATTTGTTGTTAAAGGGAATTTACTTGTTGAAAATGCAGTGAAATCAAATGTTTATGTAACCTGATAAACCCTTATATGCTGAACACCCCATATCTCGAGCAGCAATCGGGTCACTTTCTCTCATTTGGTCACACATACAGCAGCAGGCTAATTCAATAAAAAGAACCTGAACTGAAAAATGTTTTGCTGTCAGGGTGTGTGCAGGGAACATGGTCTCTCTTGAGCAGTTAAGCGCTAAATGTGAATCACTGAGAGAGCTGGCTTAGCTTCTGGTAAAAGTGATCTGAGTCTGAGAAGTGTAGATTGGGTGTGTTAGGATTAAATCTGTAATTATACATATATTTTCAATAGGCTGTGGTGCTCTCTCTCTCTCTACCTTATTATGTCCTGAAGAATAAGTTCTTGGTGTGAGTTGCACTTAAGTTTGGGAGAAATCTAAACTCCTTGTTCAAAGAATGCTGCTTATACAAAATACACTCTCAGTATAGGTTTGGAATAGCCATTTAATTGTTCATTATGTTTGTCTAGCTCCTTATTTCATTATTTTTGAAAATAGCCATTGCTGAGTTTTCTTGCTAAATAGACAGAGACAACTGTAATCTCAAATTTAGAGTGGAGTTTCAATTTATTATTTTAATATCTTCCATAGTAGTGCACTGTACCATTTAAAACATCAAGTTTTACTATGTCAGTAACCATTTACAGAACTCCCATTATAGTATGCTGGTGCTGTGTTTCACCCCAGAGCTGTCTGCAATTCCATGTCAATCCTGTATGTGTACTGTAAAATGTAAATGCTATGGGAAGCTTAGGGCAGAAAGATGCTGTGTGAAATAGAAGTCATCCAATCATTATCATTAATGACTATAGTTTATAATATGTTATGCAGGAGGATATATCCAGGAGGAGCCGGAATCTCAATTGTTCTAAATCAGCATTTCTCCATTGAAGCCAAGGATCGAGCCTATTGTATTCTACAATCCAGTACAAAGTTTTGAAATAACCAACTGATGTATTAGCAGGAGTATTGTAAGCAAGACATGAGAAGTAATTTTTCCACTCTACTCAGCACTGATAAGGCCTCAACTGGAGTACTGTGTCCAGTTCTGGGCATCACACTTTGGAAAAGATGTGGACAAACTGGAGACAGTCCAGAAGGGAGAGCAACAAAAATTATTAAAGGTCTAGAAAACATGGCCTATGAGGAAAGATGGAAAAAATTGGGTTTATTGAGTCTGGAGAAAAGGAGGCTGAGGGGGGAGATGGTAGCAGTCTTCAAGTACGTAAAGGGCTGTTGTAAAAAGGAGGGTGATAAATTGTTCTCCTTAACCACTGAAGACAGGGCAAGAAGTAGTGGGTTTAAGTTGTAGCAGGGGAGATTTAGGTTAGACATTAGGAAAATCTTCCTAACTGTAAGAATAGTTAAGCACTGGAACAAATTACTTAGGGAGGTTGTGGAATCTCCATCATTGGAGGTTTTTAAGAACAGGGTAGACAAACACCTGTCAGGGATGGTCTAGATAATATTTAGTCCTGCCTCGGTGCAGGGGGCTGGACTAGATGACCTAACAAGGTCCCTTCCAGTCCTACCTTTCCTTGAGATTAGAACTAAGGAGTTTTTTGATCCTAGTTCTGTGATCAGACCCCTAAAATATGCTTTTTCCCCATACGTACCATACAAGCATACACCTACGTGTTGTACTCCTGAATTTTGGAAACTATTTCTGAATCAGAGTCATAACTTTTTTTGTTTGAGTTATTACCCTGCAAACTCACATAAGCAAGAGGCATTGTTATCACCAACCCAGCCAAATACACCGATGATATTTTAATTACAATATAATTCTGCATGCTTCTCAGAAAAGAGAAATTAGCCCCCATCAGTTTCCAATAGGCACGTGATACACATCCGTGGTAGAGGTAACTGTATGGACCAATGGATAATGTTCTTCTTTCATCCTTACTATTTTATTGGTGTTTGTAATGCATCATGGAAAATTGTGTAAGCCCTGAGCCTGCACAGCTTGGAGAGCCCAAGAGTTTAATTGCAAAGTCCATGAAATGTGGGAAGTTCAGAGAATAGCCATTCTGAAAACAAATGTTGAAGAATAAAACCCATGTACATGTTAGACAGCTTTCCTACAGTTCTGTCTCTGTGGAGTAGGTGTTGATGTTTTTCACCTTACTGCTTTGTTAGGGATCAATTGTGGAATGTTTTGGTTCTTAGTCTAAAATTACTCTTCCCTCCCATGTGGCTCCAAGTCTCAAGATAGTATGAATTCATGTTTGTTTTGTTTCTGAGCAGTGGGTGTTCCATTGCAGTAATATGTTCCATTGATGTCATCTGTGTTGCATCCATCTAAATTGAAGTGATTAGCAACTGGTGATATGGCAGGTTGATATTTTCTTTTATCAATTAAATATTTAATAACATTGTTACTGGGCTTTTTCATTTCACTGGTGGGCTCTGAAGGCAGGCATTGTGAAAAACTGCTCTCTTGAGCGGGTGCATATAAAATATGCAGACATCACAACACAAGGTTCAGGACTTTTGATCTGTTGCCATTTTTGGATATTGTATTTGATTGATTGATTTACTTAAATATAGGAAATGCCTACCTATATCTTAGAAACTAGAGAAATATCGCAATGACACCAAAATGATACAAATTACAATAGACTCTCTCAAGCGAACCACTTCATACCATAACCCACAGTAACCGTTGAAAGTCAAATAAGATCCCCATGACCAACCACCTTAAATCTCCTGTCTTTGCAGTGGGCTCAGAAGATTAACAAATCCAGACTTTGTCAGACCAAGGAGGGATGTATGTTTCAGAGAAAAAGACCCTAATTATTATTATTTATAATTTGTGTTGTCATAACGCCTGGAAGTCTGGGTTATGGACCAGGATTCTGTTGTGCTAGGTACCGTACAATACGGAACACCCTCATGGCAAATGCCCAGCTATAGACTTTTAATGTCTATGCTCATATTATTCCACTTGAGTGAGAGCAGACCAAATAACACTGAAGTTACTATGTCCACACAGGTGCTGTACTCTCTCGTGTGTGGTTCTAAGTCTTTGGGGGCTTTTAGGCCGGCAGTAGGCTGAGCTGCTCTTTTCATTCTTTTCCGATGAACTGTGAGAAGTAGTTGTCTGTCCTTTCTGGGGATATGGGAGAACTTGAGTTAGGGGCAACACATGAGTTATAACTCGAATTAATTTTGTAGTGAAGACGAGCCCCATGAGACTGTCAGCTCAAGAACATCCATTGATCACAACTTGTCATGGTGTTGCCCTGACAGAGCAGTGAGCTTTCAAGAAATTCATGCCCAAAGCATTCAGGGTTTTGTAGATCAAAACCAAAGCCTTAATGCTACTAGAAAACTAATCAGAAGCTGTCACGGATCCACAGGTGTGGTGCTACCTCCTGCTTTAAACAGTCTCTTGGAAGAACCCCCTCCCTCAGTGTGTCAGACCCCCAAAGGCACTTATTCTTCCATCAGGGTAGGCCTCGCCGCCTCTGAGACTGAGACTCTGGGCTTCAGCACTCCTGCTTCATTCACAGTGTGAGCTCTGCCCAGCGAGCAATAGAGCATCTTAACCTCTGAACTCCTGTTCTTCCAAGAATACCTGTTTGGAGGTTAATTACAGACGTTTATGGTCGATAGAAAAAGTTGTAAAAAACCATTGTATAGTCTCAGTTATCCTTTGGCCTGCGCAGGCACATACAGACTTAAGGGAGAGTAAGAACCCCCTTTAGCCCCATTATAGGCTACCAGGACCTTTGGTCCGGTTGTATAGGAGTACGTGGGGGCTACATAACCCTGCCCACTCCCCTGCGGGGAATCATATTGTCTTTTCTGGAAATGTCTGAATGCGTTCCATGCATTGTTATTGGAATGTCCCTTGGCCATTGCTTATAGTTTTGGGACCCTTTTGTCTCTATACTCTTTGGGGGCTGAGATTGTCACGTATTTAGCAAAAAGAAAAGGAGTACTTGTGGCACCTTAGAGACTAACCAATTTATTTGAGCATGAGCTTTCGTGAGCTACAGCTCACTTCATCGGATGCATGCCGTGGAAACTGCAGCAGACTTTATATACACACAGAGATCATGAAACAATACGGGGTGGGAGGAGGTATTGTTTCATGATCTCTGTGTGTATATAAAGTCTGCTGCAGTTTCCACGGTATGCATCCGATGAAGTGAGCTGTAGCTCACGA
This sequence comes from Lepidochelys kempii, assembly GCF_965140285.1. Classification (NCBI taxonomy): domain Eukaryota; kingdom Metazoa; phylum Chordata; order Testudines; family Cheloniidae; genus Lepidochelys; species Lepidochelys kempii. Next base: position 14,231,742 of record NC_136396.1, on the reverse strand, counting down.
AAGCTCATGCTCAAATAAATTGGTTAGTCTCTAAGGTGCCACAAGTACTCCTTTTCTTTTTGCGAATACAGACTAACACGGCTGTTACTCTGAAACCTGTCACGTATTTAGCACATTTTACCTGGCATTCAGGTATGCATCCTGATGCTGTGTTAAAGATAAATAGGAATGTTCATAGCAATGCAGGTTTTATGGACAGTGTTGCATGAAAAGTCTATGTTCTCTCATATTTTAGGATACTACCTGTAGACCTGAGAGCTGTCAGCCCCGGGCAGGGGAGCTCCAGCTGCGAGCTCTGCGCAGGGCTGACAGCTCAGGTTGTCAGCCCCAGGGCAGAGGGGGCCCTCTAGCTGTGAGAGCTGTGTGCAGCTGACAGCAACAGGCGATGTAAGTAAGTCACCCTAACTACATCGACCTAAGTGCTACGCCTGTCGTGGAAGTGGAGTTATTAGGTCAGTGTAGTGGGTGACATAAATCAGAAAGAGCAATATTGTAGTGTAGACACTTAGGGTATGTCTACACAGCCAACATTAAAGCGCAGCTGCGTTATTTGCGGCTCCAGAGCTGGGAGAGAGCTCTCCCAGTGTTGTAATAAAACCCGCTCCGCAGGGGGAATAGCTACTAGTGCTATCTACACTGTCACTTTACAGCGCTGAAACTTGCATCGCTCAGAGGGGTGTTTTTTCACACCCCTGAGCAGAGAAAGTTTCAGCGCTGTAAGTGACAGTGTAGACAAGGCCTTAGAGTTAGCTCAGTGTGAGCTGCCTTATGTCAGCCTAACTCCGTGGTGTAGTCCAAGCACTGTTTTTTTTGTAAGGGGCAGGAGAATCCAGGAAAATAGTATAATGCAAAAATATTCCTTAGGTCACTCATTTGTCAGTGGAAATGAAGGGGTGAAATGTTGAAAGAAAAGTTTGTTGTAACAGGGTAAACAGGTGAGACTGAGAATTCTCCAAGGCCATGCACAGTCCATATCCAGACACCACACAACCTGGGGATGGGAGGATACACACGTCCAAAATCAAATCAGAATCTTCTTTAGAAAGACTCGTGTTTAACATCTTGTATTTTCTGGCCAGGCAGCCGGGCACAGGAACGCATCTATAGATAGCTAGGAATATCATCAAAAGTATTTTGTACTTTTGTGTGAAGATCTCAAAGCACTTTGCAAATATTAGTTAAGCTGTTCGACACTTCAGCTGGGAGGTGATAAGCTGTATTATATTTTACATATCGGTAAACTGAGGCACTGAGTGCTTAAGTGACTTGCCCAAAGTCACACAGTGAAATAAAGCCAGAAACAGAACCCAGAAGACCTGATTCATAGTTCTTTGCTCTGATCATTAGATTGTTGTTCTCTCCCCATATCAAATTTACATCCCCTGTGCTCCAGGGTGAATTCCACTGTTTCCCAGATGTAAGACATTCCCATTCTGCACTCTATTACCCTCAGGATACTTGGGTTCTCTTCCCAGCTCTGCCACTGGCCTGTTTGGGCACATGACTTCTGGACGGTGTGCCTCAGTTTCCCCATCTATAAAATGATAACGCGTAATCAATTTGTAAAGTGCTTTGAAATCCACTGGTGAAAAACGCTATATCAAAATGAAAGATTATTATTATGCATTTCTATTACTATTTTTAATGGTCAAAAATCTCTCTCCTCTGACGACTCCTTTGTGTGTTTGTGTGCATCTAGTAGGTACGTAAGAGTACGTGTGGTGTGTATTCACAGCGTCCAATGTTTAAAACAGTTCCATGTGGTTAAGGATGTCTGATGTGTGAACCTCTTAAATGTGTGCAAATGGCATATGAACTTTACCTTTCAACTGGTCCATCAGAATTGACATCCAGTGGAAGCTTTAGCACTGGAGTTGTGATTAAGGTTATCTGGTTTACTTTAAGTATTTTTCATTCAATATAAATAGCCTAGCACTCATTATAGGCCCACCTCTCTCCCTTGTGCTGACCCCTAATCCCATCAAAATGAGGATCTGGCTGTGATATGGATTTGTAAAGCTTTTCTTTTGCATCACAAATGGTTTCGATCAAAACCACCTAATTTAAAGACAGGTGTTTTCTGCGATTGAGAGAGAGAGAGGACGGAATCTTTCCTTTCATAATCATTGGTTCTAATACTAGCTTAATTGACTTAATTTAGGCTCTAAATAAGAATACTGGGTGAACTGGTCCATATGAAATGTGAATCTGACCTGAATTTTCAAGCCAGCCTCAAAATGAAGCCATTTTAAATTTCCATGCATGTCCTTCACTAGTTTTATCTCCAAGTAGAAGTATGGACAAAGAGACTCTTCTTCTCAGACAAGCACTTCAGTGGGAGCTGCTGAGGGTGCAACACTTTTGGCTACCGATTTAGACGCTTAAATAGGATCTTGGGGGTCTAACTGTGGGAATCTCTGTTTGAAAATCTTGACCCAAGGTTCTCTCATTTCTTGGCGACCATAACCACTCCTTAGAGAGACAAGGTGAGTGAAATAATATCTTTTGTTGGACCAGTTTCTGTTGGTGAGAGAGAGAGGTTTCTGAACTTAGGGCATGTCTACACTTACCTTCGGAGCGATCGATCCAGCGGGGGTCGATTTATTGTATCTAGTGAAGACGCGATAAATCGACTGCCGAGCACTCTCCAGAACAACAGATGCAAAACCTCTACTGCTACAATGATCAACACCCCACACAGCACAACTTTCAAGATCCATGGGTCCTATATATGCTTATCACAACATGTGGTGTACCTCCTCCAGTGCACTAAATGCCCCAAAAACAAATATGTGGGTGAAACCAGACAATCACTATGCTCTCAAATGAACTCACACTGGAAAACGATAAAAGACAAAAACACCCCGGCACCTTTAGGTGAACATTTTTCACAAAGCAAGTGCTGTATATCTGACATATCAGACTTCATCTTCAAAGGAAACCTGCACAACACTTTCAAAAGACGAGCCTGGGAGTTTAAATTCATAACTTTGCTAGACATGAAAAATCATGGACTGAACAGAGATGCTGGATTTATGGCTTATTACAACAATCTGTAGCCCACTAACAACCTCCCCCCATCCCACCTCCACACTCCTTTTGCCCCTGTGACTGGAGAGGTGTTAACAGGCCACTTCACCTGGAATAGACCTTTGAAGTATGTGTTAACTCCTTATGCTTATGTTCTGCCTTGTATTTAGCTGTGACACGCTGAGTACCTTTCCCAGACCTGAAGAAGAGCTCTGTGTAAGCTGGCAAGCTTGTCTTTTTCACCAACAGAAGTTGGTCCAATAAAAGATATTATCTCACCCACCTTGTCTCTATAATATCCTGGGACTGACATAGCTACAACACTGCGTTTGTTGGAGCTCATAACACTTCTCCCTTCACCATCATTGTGTGACGTACCGTGTATTGTTAGTCTAGACTCTAGAACGTGCTGGAAGTGGCTGCCTTTTACTGAAGCTGTATGTAGACAGGGCTTGAGCCTGCACATGCTCACTCCATGGGAGTCCAGACTTCCACTAACAGCTCCACCGAATTGTTTTCATGAATATGAACAGTACCATACATTTGAATAAGAATTTGCAGGACTGATTTTCCTCTTACACTGGTATAAATCAGGAGTAATTCTTTTGAGGTCCAGTTAGGTACACCAGTGGAAAACTGGTGTAAGCAACTGTAGAATCAATTCATTGTTTTATAAAGTGTTTTAAGATAAATTGTGCTAAAAGAGAATAAAATACCACATTATTATTATAGGCAGTTACGTGGTGAGTGGATGTTGTATGACATTTTTCACAAAGAATGATTTGTACATGTTAGAAAAAGTATAGGGTTTGGGGCTGCAGTGTCGTGCAATTTAAAACTGTTTTGTATTGGTTAGAAATAAGTTGTTACAGGTTCTTTTTGAAACCCTGAGGGTAAATATTTATCACAAGTAACATTTCCTCAACATTCTGAATTTTCGATACAGTTAGCCTCAGTGTATATGGTTTGCTGTGAGTTAAAATGGCAAGAAGAAATCATTCCAGAGTTTTTTGAGCTGCACCATTCATCAGAAGTCCTGCAGTGTTTTGTTCAAAATGGTTGTTGAACTAAGAGATGTGGGAAATTTTTAAACAAGGGAGCTGCTCTTGTGAGACACACAAAACCAACAGTGTCTTGTTCTTCTTACTTCCTGGAGTGGAGGGTCCTGTTTCCAACACTCATTACTTTGTCCAGAATGGGATCTTGGTATGGGATGATAGCAGAAAGAAACACAGCATTATGAATTCCCAGTAGAAGTCTCAGAAATAGTTATTGTGGAGCCATTTAAAGTCTTTGCCCTAAAAGCATAGGCTGTTCAAATATTTGCTCTGTGTAGCTCTGTGTGCATGTTTGGGGGGGGGGAGTAGGGCACTGAAAAATTTAGAGACTTAAGCTATGTCTACGTAGCTATGCCAACATAACCTGCTAGAGTAGACTCCGTGTATGCCTACTGAAGGAACTTTTCTGCCAGTGTAGGAATACCATCTCCCTGAATGACGTTAGCCGGGTCCAACCATTTCATTGAGGTGGGCCACATGCATAGTTGTGCAGCACTTCCATGGATCACGTACAGAAAGAAAATGGAGTCCTCCGTGCATACAGTGTATGCAAGGTCTTGCTGTATGGAGGATACCATTTTGCTCTACAAAATGGCATCTACTGTGAGGTGTTACCTCCCATGTAGGATGTCATTATGGATCTGGGGTTAGCACAAAGGCTTGGGTTACTTAGTCATAATTTCAGAGAACTTAGTCTGAGCTTGGAGATTTTTAATGAAGCCTGAAACCAATGGAGTTTCATGTGTTACTTGGCTTTCTTTGCCAACATTTTGTGCAGTTCTGAGGCCTGATCCTGCAGTCAGGTCTCATTGACTACAGCTGCTTTCTTCATTTCATTATAATAAACTCCAAAGGGTGCATTTGATCTGGCAACATGTTTTTCACTGTCCGTCAGGAGTTCATTTAAGCTAAGCTAATTCAAATAGGCTGTACAAACTATAGACATTTACACGTTTTAAAAGCTTTCTCCTCCTTTTTTAAAAAGATGTTGCATTACAGAAAACTTCAGAATACATTTGATCTGCTGGTATGTTTTTGACTACAGCCACCAGGAGTTAACTTCAGCAGCCGAGCGACGTAACAAAAATCTACGTTGTACAGCTGACATGAAAATTAACCTAACATACAGTATTTGCTACATTGTGCAGCTTAAATGAACTGCTGGTGGACAGTGAAAAACATGTTGGCAGATCAAAGGTAACTTTTGGCATTTATTGTCACAAAATGAAATAAAACCGCTAAGGAAAACCAAAAAATAAAACAAACTTAAGAAAATTATTTATATCTGTTGTATTCTACTCTTTTATTTACATACAACCCAAAGCCCAGTGTAGTCAATGAAAGCCGCTCTACTGATTTCACTGGGCTTTGGATCTGACCATAAGGACCAATTCTTCCACCTTTAGGCTATAAAGGCACGTACTCCACCAGTAGTCCTGCTGACTTCAGTAGGACTTCTTGCCGTGTATCGTGCTATGTGATGCAGGTCGGCTGGCCCGCCCCTTCTGTCCGGGGCCCCTTCCCACACCGGAACCCAGAGTCCCCCCCGCATGAGCCCCAGGCCACCCGAGTGCGCCCCCCGCCACCCAGAGTCCTTGGCTGCAGGCCGGCCCCCAGTAGCCCCAGCCCAGGGCAAGGGTGGGGGGTAGGGATTTTTGGGGAGGGGAAAGAGGAGTGGGACAGGGTAGTGTCCGCCCCAGCAAAAGTAGATGAGCCAGGCCTATCCACTTTCAAAAAGTGGGAGGGCTATGGTCCCCTGCACCACTGACCCGGGGCCCTGGCCACATGGGAAGGAAAAGCTGCAGCAGAGTATGGTGGAAAGCAGGAGGGAGTCTGGGGGTGGAGTGTGGGCAGGGTTATGCAGGCAGTTTGGGAAGCTTAGCCTTCCCCTACCTTTGATACCCATCGCCCATGGGTAAGGCCAGCAGAATCTGTCCCTTCATAAGCATTAATAATTTCCTAACAGTACCCTGATTTTTCAGAGCACACTCAACTCCCATGAGCAAGACTCTTCCTCCCTTACTCCTCAAAACACCCCATTGAAATCAGTGTGAGTCAGGGCGACAGAATCTGGGCCACGGATGTCAACTGGAGTTGTGTGTTCTCAGCACTTCTGAAGATCAGGCCTTAAAAGGTATAACCTGTTTCCCTGTGTAACAACAAATTTTCATGGACACCAGCAGGCTAAATAAAACAGCTTGCTAGCAGAACTGTTCTTCCCCTTTATCCTACAAGATGCTGAGTATTTCCTGTGTGGCTCCAGGGACGCCATAAGGAGTTGAAGGTGTTCAGAACTTGCTGAATCTGGCCTTTATAAAGGAGGGGACCATTTTAAACATTGGACTGCACACATCAAGTGCTCATCATTGGGGCTGGTATCTCTTCCTCCATTCAGCAGTGTGCCTACTGGGAGTACCGTGGGTGGATCAAGCACTGTGCCCCTCGGGCTTCCCTGTTCTCTGCTTGTGGCACTTAACAGTCTAGTCTCCTTTGGGCTGCAATACTTAGGTCTAATTTTGATCATTGGTTTTAGTGTGCAGGTGCTAGGTGGTATTGGCGGCCTTTGATATGCAGGAGGTCAAGCTAGATGATCTGGGGGTCCTTTCTGGCCTTTGACTCTAGGACAGCTGGGAACTGGATTCTCCCTCCCCCCACTCCCAGTTAAGCACCCCCCAAAAAATTATGTGCGTCTATTCTCATCCCACATGAATCATTAGTAGATCTGATGGTGCATCTATTAGTTCTCTTTGACAAAATGAGGTTGTTTAGAAGCATGACAGGACAAGAGATTTTGGCATTATGTGCCCTAAAAAAGCTTTTCTGGACAACTGAGCCTTCAAGCACTGGCTCAAATTAGTAGTCCTTATACAGGTGATCACGTTGAAGTCAACGGAGGCACTCGCCTTAGTAAAGGTTTGCAGATTCTCAGACCATTAGGCTGGGATTTTCAAGGGCATCGAAGGGAGTTGCATGATCAATTCACATTGAATTTCAATGGGATTTGGATGCCGAGTGACCTTATGCTCTTCTGGAAATCCCAGCCTTAATACTAGGGTATCTGGTTTTCGACCAGAATGCCCAGTCAAAAAGGGACCCGGACAGCTCTGGTCAGCACTGCTGATCGGGCCGTTAAAAGTCTGGTTGGTGCAGCAGGGCTAAGGCAGGCTCCTTAGCCCTCCTGGAAGCAGCAGCGTGTCCTCACTCCAGCTCCTATGTGTAGGGGCAGCCAGGGGGCTCTGCACAGTGCCCACACCCCGAGCGCTGGCTCTGCAGCTCCCATTAACTGGGAACCATGGCCAATGGGAGCTTTGGGGGAGGCGCCTGTGGATAGGGCAGCATGCAGAGCCGCCTGGCTGCACCTCCATGTAGGAGCTGGAGCGGGGAATATGCCACTGCTTCCGGGAGCTGCTTGAGGTAAGTGCAGCCCAGATCCTGTGCCACCGACTCCCCCCTGCACCCCAACCCCCTGCCCCAGCCCTGATCCCTCTCACGCCCTCTGAACCCCTCAGTCTCAGCCTGGAGCACCCTCCTACACCCCAAGCCCATCATCCAGAGCCCCCAACCGGAGCCCTCACCCCATCTCACACCCCAACCCCCTGCCTCAAACCAGAGCCCCCTCCTGCACCCCAAACCCCTTGGCTCCACCCCCAGCTCGGAGTCCTCTCCTGCACCCCAAACATCTCATCCCCAGTGTCTGCACCCCCAGCCAGAGCCCTCGCACATCCCGTGTCACAGCCCGGAGCCCCCTCCTGTACTCAAAACCCCTCTGCCCCAGCCTAGAGCCCCCTCCTGCACCTAAAATCCCTCATCTGTGGCTCCACACCAGAGCCCGCACACGCAGCTGGAGCCATCATCCCCTCCCACACCGGAGCCTCCTCTTGCACCCTGAACTACTTGTTTCTGGCCTCACCCCGGAGCCCGCACCCCCAGCCAGAGCCCTCATCGCTTCCTGCATCCCAGCACCCTGAGCCAGCCTGGTGAAATGAGTGAGTGAAGGTGGGGAGAGTGAGCGACAGAGGGAGGGGAGGATGCAGTGAGCGGGGTGGGGGAATGGGACCTTGAAGGAGGGGCGGGGCAAGGGAGTTCTGTGTTGTGTGAATAGAAAGTTGACAACCCTACTTAATACATAGAACGTAAGTGCTGGATCCTGCAAGGAAGAATACTTCCTGACCTTGCACTGGAGTACCTAGAGGTCTCCCCTGATGTCAGAGGACATCATTGGGCTGGGCAGTGTACTTACATATAGTAAGAGATGGGCCTCGCCCCAAAGAGCTTAGAATGTAATTGACAAAATAGCTGAAATATTTATCACCCCATTTTACAGATGAGGAACTGAGACAGAGAGAGATGAAGTGACTTGTCCAGGGTCACACAGAGAGTCTGTGGCAGAGCTAATGATTGAACCTCAGTTTCTGCAGTCTCACACCAGTGCCCTAACCACAAGATTCAGAGTAGCAGCCGGGTTAGTCTGTATTCGCAAAAAGAAAAGGAGTACTTGTGGCACCTCAGAGACTAACCAATTTATTTGAGCATGAGCTTTCGTGAGCTACAGCTCACTTCATCGGATGCATACCGTGGAAACTGCAGCAGACTTTATATACACACAGAGATCATGAAACAATACCTCCTCCCACCCCACTGTCCTGCTGGTAATAGCTTATCTAAAGTGATCATCAAGTTGGGCCATTTCCAGCACAAATCCAGGTTTTCTCACCTTCCACCCCCCTACACACAAACTCACTCTCCTGCTGGTAATAGCCCATCCAAAGTGACAACTCTCTTCACAATGTGCATGATAATCAAGGTGGGCCATTTCCTGCACAAATCCAGGTTCTCTCACCACAAGACTGTCCTGTTCAGGATCATGCCTTCTGTTTAAACCAGGACCTGATCCCACAAATCCTTCTTTACATGGATAATGTATAATTGTGTGAGTAGTATAATTGAAGTCACGTCTGTGAATAAGGAGTACTCACATGAGTAAAGGTTTGCAGGCTTGGAGCCTTTTAATTCATTCGATGGGATGCAATCCTTTGTGGTGCTGAGTGAGCACACAGCACCCCACAAAATTTGGTCTATTATTTCTCTTGTATCATTTCCTGATATTAATCAGTTGCAAGTTTGGAATTATGCTCATGCTAAATAATAATTGTTTGACAGATCAGACGTTTTCTCTGTGGGTTTTTTTCCCCCCTTTTTTTTTTCTTTTCTTTTTTTTAGCAGTGGGCATTCCCCACAGAAAGTGAGAGCTGAATGAACTGATTGCTTAACCTCTCCTGACTCTACCCTGGTGGTAGATCATTAATGGTGTAGAAAATGAGGACTAGTGCGGGCAGCACAGGGTGGGGTGTGTGTGCATCTTTAAGAGATTTATGTGGAGGTCTGAGATGAGGAGACAGCACTGTGGTACATCATCATGCAGGAGACATCAGAGACGTTCTTCGCTTCGGTGCATTATCATAAAAAGTGATTTAGACTGGAGCTGATTGATGCAAATGGTCCTCTGTTCTTTCCTATCATTAGCGGCCTCTTTCAGTGGCCAGAGGCAGTGATTAAAGCTGTCATTTGGAGCTGCTCATTAAAGACAAGCGCCCAAGTAGCAGGAGGAAAAAAGGTTGAAGAGCCATGAATTTTTTTCCCCTTCCTTAAAACAATGCATTTTCCCTTTTCCAGTTCTGACTGTACAGGGAAAGTCTATCTCTGACGTGACGCGGGGTGTAAATTGTTTAAAAAAATAACATTAAAACCGCATTATTGTCACTTTATATTTTGACGACAGTTTAGTACAATTTAAAAAGATGCTCAGAAAAGTATTGTGGTGTGAATTCACTATAAAATAATCTGTTGGAATACCAAGCAGCCTCTATTTACACAAGCCACGGCTTGCAGCTTCTGTGCAAGCCATGTGGGGATGTAATGAACTGCCCGTTGTTTAGATTGTCAGCTTTTCAGGGCAAGGACTGTTCTCTCATTATGGGTGTGTACAGCACCTCGCACAATAGGCCCTTGATCTTGGTGGGAGATTCTAGGCATGGTCATAATACACATGATAAATAATAACAAATGATTGTCACAGTTTTATACTCGCTAACTTAACTGTGGATGTTCCCAATCCATAAATGGGATCTAGAGATGGAGGATTAGTCAGGTGGTTGGGGCCCCAGCCTGAGTTCTGGGTTCAATTCCCGCTCTGCCAGAGATCTCTTGTGTGAAATAGTTTCTCTCTGCCTCAGTTCTCCATCTGTAAAATGGAGATAAAAGTAGCATAGTATCTGAGCCGCTCACAATCTTACCTTATAAGGTATTGAGAGGCTAACTACGTTAAAGGTTGTGAGGAGCTCAATACCTCAGCACTGGGGTGCAGATAGGTTAGAAATACTGAATCCTTGTTTTTATCTGACTAACCGCTTGCCCTCAGAAATACCTGTGGCAGTGAGTACCAGAGGTTAATTATGTGTTGTGCATGTCATTGCTCTGTCATGCACATACACACACAAGCTGTTGTAAAAATGAACACGTCTGTAAAGAGGTCACAGCCTGAAAGGCTCCATGAGTGGCTGTAGTGATTCATACAGAGAATCTGATCCAACTTAAGAGGATAGTGAAAGATGACTGAGGGGAAGTACTGCAGCTGATGAAAGGGTAATTGTGGGAAATATGTCAAACAAAGCTGATTGCTATAAACACAATTTTTTTTATTTAATAATCTGGCTGTGCATCAAGGAATGTCCTGATGGTCCTACTGAATTATTGAAACCCTTGGATTACTTCTTGGTAATTTGCTCTCATATTGTAGTGTCTTCTTGTTTGGTCATGTGGTTATGGTGTATAATTTGTATCTCTTTGAACATTTTCTTTTTCCCTTTAGGACCCCAAGTTAGTTACTGTTGTGATCACAAGAAATAGTTGACTTTCTTAAAGAGCAAATGGTACTTCATGGAAACCATTCTTGTTTATTTAGGACCTGTTCTTGCTCCTCTAGCAGTCCGTTATACTTCCATTTATATACTGCCTTTCACAGATAATACCCAGCAATAAATTCCCTGTCATTTAAAATGCCAGGATAAAGAGACACTTCTTGCATTTCTTGTGATTTTGGGGGGGCTGTGGTGGATTTGAAGTGAGATCAAATTCCAAAGACAAAAGGTTCTGCTCTGGTAAATGTCCTCCTTCCCATGCATGTCGTGGAGTGCAACTCATGGGACAGACATTCCATATGATGGGGCAAAGGAGGAGTGGCTTCTATGTAGAGCTGATTTTTAAAAAAGGGGATGTGGGGGTGGAATTGCTACAGTTTTTAGAGTAGTTTAGAGTAGTCCTCCCTTCACCAAGATTTAAAAAGTTTGTGTACATTTGAAAAAAATCTTCCAAATCTCTCTCTTGTGTTATAGATTGACTACATTGATCTCTTTTTGGTTGGTTGGCTGGTTCATTCGTGTTTGTGGAAGCAGGATCTTTGCTGTTTAGGAGTTTAGGGAAAAGAGGGTAGAAAAGAAACCCAGAAAGTATGTTGCTGCATCAGCAGAATAATCTCTAAAGAGATTTTTTTTTTTTTGAGTGAGGTGTCAGTGGACTGTTTAACAGGGACACAGTGAGAGCTACTTCTGTATTAGCTACTAAACTAACAAGTGGACCATGAGAGCCATTTAGATTGAATCAGTGAATCGTAAAAGTTCGAGGTAGAAAGGAATTATTAGATCATCCAGTCCATTTCCCTGCCATTGCAGGATTATTCCCTACAGTACATTTTCTAATGTTTTGTCCGGTCTATTATTTAAAGTCCCAAGTGATGTGGCTTCCACTGGCTCCTTAGGGGGAGACTGTTCCACAGGCTAACACATCTCACTGCAAGAAATTTTTCTTGGCAATCAGCCTCAATTGCATCACTTTCTCAGTAGTTTAGGAATGCCATTAATGAGAGTAGATTAAAATGCACATTTGTATTTGATTTTTAAGGGTACAGGTTGATTAAACTCTTACTTTAAATTTTGCATCAGATCATTTGAACGTTGCATCCTGCAACGTGGGATTGTATGACACCATGAAGAGTGCAAGCACTTCCCTGATGAGGCTGCTGCTGATCCTATGTATTTTATATTTGTATGTAGCACCATAAATGTGACCAGGATTCATTGAATTCGGTCTGCTAGGTTGGATCATTAGCTTCCCAGGGGTTAGCCAGGTACTGATGGGGGATGCTACGTGAATGCTGATCCACCCCCAATCCAGGACTCCCACTGTACATGGACATCTTCAGTTGCCCCAGAGCACGACTTATGTCGAGGCATCCATTTGTGGTCTCAATTGCCAGATCAGAATCTGCCAGCAGCAGCCCTATGGAACGACAAGTGATCAGCTAACAACATTTGGAATGTTTTCCTTGTCGCTGATCCAACCGTTGGACCATCGGAATTAGACCTGCCAGGTCACCTTTAGACTCTGCTGAAGAGGTTCCAAACCGGCCAAGGAATATGCGCAGCCAACCTCTACATATGAGGTGTGCACAACGACCCACTTTGTCAATGTGGTCTGAGCCACTCAGTGCATTTTTTCAACTAATCAGATTTCATGGTGGCCTTAGGGCCCTTCATTTTGCTGATGAAGCTGCTGTTGTGTGGCTTGGCAAGCACTGCAAATGCTAGAAGAAAAAATGTACATAGTACTTTGTAAAAAGAATGGCCCCTGCCCTAAGGAGCTTACAACCAGGGCTTAAATTCAGCTGGAGCTGTCTGGAGCAGAGCTCCGGTAAATATTTTCAAACCGGCTGGAGTTTTTATAGCATGTTGTGGGAGAGGGCATGGAGGTTTCCAGAAAATACTCTATAAGAATTTAAGTATAAGAACTTAGTATTATTTTTCACTACTAGGACAGCGATCCAGCATTTGACATAGGGCAGCAAGATGGCTGCCTGTGTTTGGAGCACCTTTGAGTTGACTGATGGTCTGCTCACACCCTGTTGTAGGATTAGGCTCTAACTTTGGATTTAGGAATAGATCATCTTAAATACATGTGGGCTTATCGAACCCCAAGATGTTGTAAAATTCCAGCTGGACTCATTACCAGAGAACAGTGTTATTACCAGAGAATAGTGTAACAACTGCCCAGTGTGCATCTTCAAACTGTTGACTAACATTATTAGAAAACTAGGTATATCAACCAAGTTCAAATCAACCAACTTAACACATTTATGCACATGCATCATATAGTGTATGCATAATAGATGTACAGTGTGTGTATACATACAGTGATGAGCTGCCAAAATCTTAACGAGTTCCCTCCTCACCCCATGAGGGGGTCGTTGCCCATCCCCGGCCTCCAAGACTCCTGCCCCATCCAACCCCCCTGCGTTCCTTGACGCCCCCCCCCCCAGAACCAGGCAGGAGGGTCTCGTGGGCCACTGTAGTGGGTGTCCACCCCACCCCGAAGAGCCAGAGGCATCTGCCAGGGGGCGAGGTGGGGAGTCCCGGAGGTGCTTACCTGGGGCAGCTCCCAGGAAGCATCCAGCAGGTCCCTCTGGCTCCTGGGGCGGGGGAGCGTAGCTGGGGGGGAGCAGTCACATCAAAAGTAGCACCTTAGGCGCCCACTCCCTGGGTGCTCTGGGGCTGGAGCACCCACAGGGAAAATTTGGTGGGTGCAGAGCATCCACCGGCAGCTCCCCGCCCTGCGCCCGGCCTCAGCTCACCTCACCTCCGCCTCCTCTGCTGAACGCGCTGCCCTGCTCTGCTTCTCCACCCCCACCCCCCCGGCTTCCCTCGAATCACCTGTTCGGCAGGAAGCTGGTGAGGGCCAAGAAGCAGGCCGCGGCTTCACACTCAGGCTGAGGGTGGCGGAGGTGAGTTGGGGTGGGGAGCGGATCCCCTGCGCAGCCCTCCCCCGGGTTACCTGCTGCGGCGTGGGTTGCCCTCCTTGCACCCCCCCCCCGCCCCAGCTCACCTCCGCCTCCCTGGGCCTGAGCGGGAAGCCGCTGCCTGCTTCTCAGCCCACCCCGGCTTCCCGTGTGAACAGCTGATTCACGGGAAGCCTGGGGGGACGGAGAAGCGGGGGGGGCGGCGCGTTCGGGGAGGAGGCGGAGACAGAGGAGAGGTGAGCTGGGGGTGCGGTGGGGTGGGAGCTGCCGGTGGGTGCTCTGCACCCACCAAATTTTCCCCGTGGGTGCTCCAGGGCTGGAGCACCCATGGAGTCGGCGCCTAAGACGCCACTTTTGGCCAGTTAAATTTAGAAGCCCTTTTAGAACCGGTTGTCCCTCGGTTGTCCCTTTTAGAACCGGTTGTCCCTAGCGAACCGGTGTGAACTGGCTCCAGCTCACCACTGTATACTTATGTATGTTTTCTGTTTATATGTAATCCTGATTTCCTATATCTATCTATATCTGAGTATCCATCTAGATGTAAGTTATAGATAGATAGATATACCCAAGAAAATATACATATGCAAAAACTTAAATTCTTCTAGGTCCCAGACAATGAAATTGTGATATGTTGCTTTCAAAACATGAATTACAAATTTGATTTTCGATCATGATGTAAAGGAAGTTGTAGTAATTTTTGGATACATTTTAATTACAATCCAGTAATTTTCTTGAGAAATCTGGTTCTGGCATTAGCCTTTAGTTACGACATTGCAATTATCTCCATGGCAACCCATTGTGATGTGACAGCTGCAGTGACTATAGGTTCACAAGCTCTTGAGCTGGAGCTGAGGAAAATGTAGGTTTCTGATGTGACACATTCCAAGAGCCTGCTTCTCTTCTCCCACAGTTTTACCCTGGTATGACTCCACTAACTTAGTGGTGGAGTTATTCCTTATTTACACTGACCCAAGTGAGAGGAGAATGAGGCCCCATGTGTTTAAAGAATTCTTTCAAGCATATTAAATAGCTGTGGCTTATATGATCAGTTACTTGGCTAAATAACATCGAAAAAACTCATACATGAGAATAATGCTTTTAGACCATTAGTCACAAGAATGTATGTTCAGCATAGAGTGCACCCTTTTTAAATGCAGAGCCTGTTGTTTAGTTAAAGAGATTTTTTGTCTCTGTGAAGCATTGGGTAACACCAAGTTGAGGAGCGCTAAAGAAAAAAGAGAGAGGATTAAACTAAAACCTAGAAGTCTAAAAAGAAGGCAAAGAACAGACTCCATTACAACATTTCCTTTGAACAGTGCTTTACGGTTCTTAATTACCTGTTGAACCCTTGGCTTCTATGGTGATGGGTGCCACACAACAACCTAAGATAGATAGATCGGGAGAATAGAGTAGCCCCTGCTTTCTAGTTTCTAACCATTTATTCAGGTTCTGCTATATCACTGCCCATCTGAAGTGAGGTGGAATTGCAAGATTTCTCCCTTCTGGAACCATGGCAGTGTAACTGAACTGAACCAGTAATCTGTTCTTACATCTCCACCCCCAGGGAAACTGCAAGTCCAGCTGGCATGTCTAGGTTGAACAAACTCTCTTCCAGTAGCGGGTTTGCAAGTCTCACTGTAACCAACAGTGGCAGGAGTCAAACCTGTAGCTTGTTCAATGCAGCAATTACCTTTAGAGACTAGCTCAAGCCAGTTCACAGTGTAAATGCTTTGCCCTCATTTGTTGGATAAACTTTTAAATTATTCCCATTCCCTTGCTGAAATCACAGACTGAGTGGTAATGAAGCACGTTTTGTAGATTCCACTGCCAGCTTTAATGCTTTAGTAATAGTAGACATAATCATAAGCATTCATTAGACCAACAAGTTGAAAATACAACAGGTTTGTAGAGCTTTGGCAAGCTTATATAATATCTATAAATCAGTCCTTGCTACCACCTTTTAAAAGAAGAGCCCACTTTCTGTAGCCATCATAACTAACATATTTTTGGCCATCCTGATGTATTGGGAATTAGATGAATAAATCTGATGCAGTGAAATAGGGATATACCCTAAAGAGTTTATTCCCATATAACCTTTGTAGGGGATGTGTTTGATAAGATAAGTCTTTCGTTATCCTGATGAGCTGAGCTAGAGCTTTATTGCAGTATTTTTGCACTTTATTGCACTCCTTGTTGAAAGCTTGGAATGAGCCTTTTGAACGAACTAGCCCAAATAGATCAGCTAAAGCTTGAATAATGTACTTCATCCAAACATCCACTGGTGCTGATTCAGTAGAGGTTATAAAGGTTAAACTGGATGGCAAATGTAAATGGGTAAGCAGACAGCGTTACAGGTGGAATCATAAAGAGGAGGAGTATGAGATGGGCCTGCAAAGAAGATTGGCACCCAATGTCTCCTAAGTAGCAATCCTGGTTCTACATTGATGTCCTCTATGTTCTTGGGCAATTGAAATAATCTCTTGGTTTCCCAATCTGCAGTGTAGGGATAGCAGTGTTTACTGACCTACCTCTCGTGGGAATATTGTGAAGAATAATTATTGTGTGCTCGTCTAGTTATAGATAAGTGCAAAGCATTGTTCTATTATGTTAAAATGGACTACCCAGTCAGCATCCCATTTCCACTAATGACCCAGGGTTTAATGTTTGGCTTTATTTTCTGTTTCCAATTTAAAGAATTGGAAACCTTAATTTACTGTTGCTTATTTAAAAAAAAAAATCAGTACAGTTATGGTCCCAGGCACTGCAGGGGCACTCTGGTTGTAGATTTGTGGGGCCAGATCCATCCCTGGAGATGCAGAGGTCAGCACAACGGATGGAGGGGAAGCAGTTTGTACCTCCTCTGTCCAAGGACTATGGGGGCGTTTCTTCAGTCCCTGGCATAGGTTCGAATGGCCCTCAGGGCTGTCCTAGGTTACACCCTTGCTGGAATGGCTATGACCAGGGCACACAATTGCAGTCATGCCAGTCTTCCGTGGCAAATCCCCAATCTCCTCCAGCCTGCCTGTGCAATTCCTCCACTCTAGCCTGTGCCTGGGGCTCCTGGAGCAGATGCTGAAGATGAGGCTCGATACACTGCAGTGGTTTGTGACTAGCTGGTGCAAAGGGACCTCAGAGCAATGTTGAATATGGCCCATAGGGGTGTTATTTTCTAAATAAAAATGTTTTGCTTAAATATAGTAAGAGCTTGATATTGTTTTCATTGATGCTAATGACAAAGCTCCCTTTGACATGAGTGGGAGCTCATGAACTGAGGCCCTCCGGTTGCTTAAGTCTGCTGAGAAGTCAGCAGCTTCTGACAACTTGCATGTGGGAAAATGCACAGCAGTAAGGTGACATTCAGCTTGGGGGTGGGGAAAAATCTAGAGAAACTATTCAGCATTTAGAACCGATCCTGAGCTGGGTAACTTCCCCTGGAGCCAATGGGGCAGATTCTCGGTTGCGCTGCACCTTGTGTAGTCATTTACACTGGCGTAAAGTGTTTATAAAATGCTACCATTCTGTTTTAATAGCATTTAACATTTCCACTGATGTAATGATTATACAAGGTCAGGGTAAAAGAGAAACAGGCCCAGTGGGTTAGATCCTTAAGGAGCTCATCCCAGAGCGTTTGTTGTTGCACATTAAAATATTTGACTCATGTATAGTTGTTTTTCTGTGGTTTATCTTCTAATATCTATCTTCTATCGTGCAGTTGCAGTATGTTTTCCTTTCCCTATGCAAAAAAAAAAAAAAAAAAGCAGCAAAGTTGATTTTTCTCAGCACCAACATTTAATGTTTGCAAAATAACTCCACGTAAAAGGTTTGACTTTCCACATGGGGCCATCGATATATCTATCCGCTCAGTGATGAGACCCAAGAAAATTTGGAAAGGAATTAAAATTTCCCTATAAACAAGAAGGAAACTTCCCTTTAGCTCAAATATTTAGCACCATTTTTCCAAACCTTAGCTATGGGGGGAGGTGAGTGGTTGTTTCCCCTCCTGATGTATTTGGAGATATGTGTTTTATGAGAAATAGTCAGCTAAGGGACTGATCCTGCCAACATTTACTATCAATATTGCTTTGGCTGGACTATTCACAATAGATATGGGCTTGATCCAATGCCTGCTGAAATCAATGGAAAGACTCTGATCAGGCCCTCAGTGTCTGCAAGATCAGGCCCTGTAGTATCAGCAGAGCTGCAGAGTGAATCCGGTCATCGGGTGAGCAAGCATCTCCCTTGGTCTTCACTCCTCTTAATGCTGATAGGTTTGCTTAGTGTTTCAGTTTCTACATCAAATCTCTCCTGACCCTCATTAGCCAAAAAGAAAAAACAATTCTGAAAGGGCTTGATTTCCTAATATTCTATCTTCCGTATCTGCAAGGCCTGTTGTGGCCTATTAAGAATTAAACTGAGATCACTAAACTCATTTCATTTATGCCTTGGGCCTCGTTCAAACCCAGGTTTCCCAGCAAAGTAAGGCCAATGGATTAACGTTTTTCACCTAGCTCTGTGGAGTGGATTTCATCTCTTTTAATGCCTTTGGCATTAAAAAAAAAAATGCTTTGACTGTAACCCAGGATTTTGTTAGTGCATTGGCAGTGCATTTACTAGGATTATTATGTGGTGTGCCTGGTTTTATCCTGTTTCCAGTGGGAGGGGAGGAGTGGGAGAAAAGCTTATTGCATCTTTATATTGTTAAGCAGTGTGTCTGACCACAAAATATTTTAAGGGATTTGGGCCTCTCTTTTTAAAAGACCAAACAGTCTTCCCTGGTCACAACCAACAGCATTAGCTGCTGTCAAACAAATTACAGTATGGCTGAAGCTGTGATATTGACATGTGCTACTTGTTCTTTTTTAATGGGGGCACCACAGGAGTTTCTGACTGCCCCA
Source organism: Lepidochelys kempii (assembly GCF_965140285.1). NCBI lineage: Eukaryota > Metazoa > Chordata > Testudines > Cheloniidae > Lepidochelys > Lepidochelys kempii. Next base: position 14,212,912 of record NC_136396.1, on the reverse strand, counting down.
CTGAGCTTAATGTTCTGTGAGGAACAACAGACACAGAACTGAAGGACATTTCTAATGGGCTGTTAACTCTTTGCTGTCAGTGGGCTGCCTACCCCAACAGCCCCCCCCCTTTTTTTTTTGCTTCCTTTTAGCTTTTTCTTTCCTTTTTTTTTTTTTAGCAGTTTAAAGGAGCCCGTAGGGGCTGACATTCTCTTCATACTTGTTATCTTGACTAAGAGGCACCTTTCAGTGCATCAGGAAGCTCCATTTTGAAGTAGCATGAGCTTCAGATTCCTTCCCCTGCCCCCATCTTCTTCTTCTTAGTACATAATTAAACCAAATGGTTGCAAACTCTCTGGGAGAAGAAGAAGCATAATTATAATCACAAAATATCATGTGAGTTAGAGATTTTTTAAAAAAAATACTCAGAACAGTTTTGTGCGTATGCGTGGCTATTCATTTTGACCTTTAAATAATAATTAGCTTCAGAGGGATCGGAATGAGACAGCCGTGAATCCGGCAATGCAGACCCGTCTGGAGTGTGGGGAATTTGACAGATTCAGCTGCTTTTTGTGTGTGCGTGTGTGTGTAGCTATTTTTTTTCCGCCTTGTTAACTGACTTCTAAATCTAAACATGCTGTAGCAAGAGCCATGGAAGCTGCCATGTTTTGGTAGGACAAGCTCTTGGCAATATAACTTTATCAACTCAGCTCATTGCTCAAAAAAAAAAATCACGAGACTCTCTGGGGATAGGGGCATAGACAACATCTCTTTTGTGGAAACAAAGTCCGTCCCCATTGCAATAGCCATCACTGATTGCCATCTTGCCTTATTTCACTTAAAAATGCAACCCAAGCATTCGTTATACCAGCAAATCAGTCATCCAGTTCAGTGACTGTGCGTGTGACTTGCGGTATACCTGTGGGACTCATTCCAACCTCATGTACACTGGCTTTATGTTGGGGCAACTCCACTGACTTCCGTGGAGTTACTGCAGATTTAGACCCTGTCGATGGTAACGAAATTTACACCAGTTGGAACTGCAACTGTGTAGTTAACCCAATGCAAATACCAGATCTAGACATGTTGGACAGGTGCAAAGCAAGGCTTCCATTGGCTCAGTTTAATCCAGTAACATACAGCACTGCAAGCCCTACTTCGTGCTGGCGCAGCATATCTGCCTTAGCCATTTGCACCGATGTGTGGGTTCCCCGTTGTAAACAGGGCCATCCGCTGAGTTCAGAATTGGGACTGATATAGTGTGCTCCATAGCAGCCTTTTCTGAATATCAATACACAGCTCACAATTCCTGCTGATACAACACTGTGCTTCTGTTTTTCTGGTGTCATTGACCTAGCTCTTCTAGTGAGTTAGTCTGGGGGGAAGAAATGTTGCCAAATGGTTAGAGCAGGGCAATGGGTCAGGAGCTTTGGGTTATATTCCAAGTTCTGCTCTTGGTAATTTTCCTTATTTAGCTCTTACTGTGCTGCTGTTTCCCAGTCTGTAAAACATTTGTAGTAATAGTTGCCTACCTCAGAGAGTTGCAGTGAGTCTGTATTAGCGTGCAAGACGCACTGTGCAGGCTTTCTCAAACTATTAGTATTACTATTTATTATTAATTGTTATGAGCAACACCGCTTGAATTTCCTGAAAGCTCTTAGCATCTTGTTTATTTCGTGCAGCTCATATTGAGGTCGCCTTTAAGTCTTGAGATGGTGGTGGTGTCAGAAGGAGAATTTTTTTTTTTTTTTTACATTTCTAACATGCACAGCTTGGCAAAGACTTTATAGGTGGCTGCTTGATCTCAGGTACCATTTCTCTTTAGCAGTGACAGAAGTGGAAGGCACACTGGGTTTTTTTCATGGGGTGCGTCAGTGCTGCTCTCTAGTGTTTTTAGATTGCATCTGACAGCAGAACCTAGCGCCCATGTGCCCCTACCCTTTGGAGAAACCCATGGAAGGGGGCCAGGAGAACTCCCTGGGATTTCCAGAAGAGTATGCCCTCAATGGGGAAGGGAGTTGGCAGAGCTAAGTGGCTGTGGGGGGAGATCACACACTGTAAAGGTGGCATGGACCCAGAGAACACCGGGACTCTCAATGCCACCCAAAGGTCACACTGGAACAGAGACATTCCATACTGCCCACAAACCAGGGCCGTTGCTTCATGCCAGTTTAGACCTTTAAGTGTCTGCTTGACAATTTTATTAACACTTTGTGTGCCATTGTCTAAGCTTGTTAAAGGGCTTGCTCAAGAAAGGCCAGGGACTTGATTGCCACTAGCATTTTACCGTTGACTTCATTGGGAGCAGAGTTAGGTTGGCGTTGAGTGCTTTTGGAAATCTTACCCAGTGAGAACTCCAAAAAGAGCAACAGCAGTTATTAGGAGGTTTAAGAGAGACTGCGGGCTCGATCCTGCCAATGCAGGCGCCAAGAGTTGGATGCATAAGTACAAAGGAAGTGGTGAGCAGGACACGGAGCTAAGCCAGAGCCTCATTCAGTATTAATGAGAACGCTGCTAAATTGCCACGAAATTTCTTCTGATCAGTAGCAGGACTGAGGCCTAACACAATAGGCTTGCTAAAGGCAATAGGCTTGCTCATTGGCTTGCTAAAGATCACACATATGCCTAAGACTCTTCATACACACCCACCCATTCTTTGCCTACAGCCCACTCCTTTTTTTAACCCCATGGTTTCTTCAAAGTGCACTTTTGGGCATCCACGGTAGTTGTGGTTTATTCCTGCTCACGGCAGAGGACGACAGCTAGGGTTTTACATTACTTGCACCTATACGTATACCCTGTGCACCCTTGTGCTGCAGCTCAGTAGTCCTGCGTTCCCTGCTGCTTATCTTGCAAGGGATAAATATGGATAGGGTAACTAATGGAGAGAGCACATGATCTACTCACGTGTAACGTGTACACACACCAAGGCAAGGGAGGATTGTTTATAGTGCTGAAAGAGGGCCTAACAAGGAGAAATGGGATGGCATTTTAAAAAGGGAAAGTACAAGCAGAATATCAGGCGCAGCTTCTCTCTGGTGATGTCTGGGAAGGCTGGAAAGGCTTCCAAGGGAAGGGTTGAGTACACCAATATATGGGGCATTTAAAAACAAGCCAAGAGAAAACTTTAGAATGTATATATCAGGGCACAAATCCTGTGCTGGCAGGGATCAGGGCTAGATGACCTAAATGGACCTTTCATTGATTCTCCCAGTCTGTAACTCAGAAGTGTAAATTCTTGGTCATTGTGAATATTCGCAGACAGCGGCAGCAATGCTGTTCGCTCTCCAGAGCCCTTGCTTAGACCTTGTTACTCTTGAATCCTGAAACATTAGCACCCAGTGGGTGATACTGATGTTACTGCATCAGGTTCAGACAACTGAAGTGTGGTGATTTCTTAGATATGTAGAAGGTGATTAAGGCAATTAAGTGGGTTATTAATGCCGCTCAGTCAGAGGTGTTGACTGATGTTGCTACCTAAAAAAGCGTACAGTAGCCTGTGACCTGAGGTAGCCGTATAAATACAGATAATTAAAGCCTGGGTGCCCTGGATATATCTCAAGTTGCTTTGTACACCTACACCCCGCCTTGCCTGCAAGCTGTGATTTAATAAAGAATGGTCAAAGTGAAATGAGCACATATGGCATAAAGCACATGGTTAAATAAAAATGTTCCCTTTGAAATGAGCATTATTGGCTTTATTTAATTAAATATGGATTTACACGATACATATAGGAGTTCATGAAGCCCATATTTCAATTAATGGATCATTTATATGTCATGCTCGCTTTGTAATTACTGGAATGTGGAAATACAATGAACTGAAATTATTTCCCCCCCCACACACACACACACACTCCCTTTCAAATAAATCTGAGCAAGTTGGAACAGATAGAAACCGTTTATTACGTCTGGGTGTGTGTGCACATGCTCAATAAAGCCATGCAACATTTTACTTCCATACTCCACCAGAATGAGAGGATTGTTGACGGGATGTTAAAGCTATCATTTATTCTTGTTTTGGGTCAGTCATCATTTTAAAGAGCGGGCACGTAGATTTTGTGGGCAGGTGGTTTATAGTTTCACGGCAATTTGGCAAGGCAGGCTGTATATGAGTGTAAACTGCCTCGTTTTAATCTTTGGGTGTGGCAGGAATTGTAGGCTATGGAGAAAGACAATGACTGTACTATTTCTCACGTCACCTGCAGTAGATTGGTCATTTGGGACAGGTTAGAACACTGAATAGCCTTGTTTTGGAAACCAACTGCACTTTGACAGTGTACATGTCCACGGGGATAAAAGCCCTGGCACGACCGCAGCTCACAGCAGGCTCACGGGGCTCGGTCTGCAGGGCTAAAAATGGTTGTGTACATGTTTGGGCTTTGGCTGAAGCCCATGGTCTGGCACCCTCCACCCTCACGGGGTCCCAGAGCTCAGGCTCCAGCCTGAGCCCAGAGGTCAAAACAGCAAGTTTTCAGCCCCCGATCCTGAACCCTGTGACCTGGACCAGCCATGGGTTTTTTAGACATACCCACAGGGTCCTTGAGATTGGGCTTGTGGTGGTTTACTTTTGTTGATTTTTGTTTTGCTCAGTGACCTTAGCAAAAAGTAAAGCTTAGAAATAGCTTTGCCTCTGGTTCTCAGCTATCTTTATAGCCTCATTGCACCCTGGTATCTGCATGGACTCGATGTCCATTTTGCTAGGCTCTTTAATGTCAACTGCATTATCGATCAATATAAATAATAATATTGAATCCTGTGCCAAACCAACCCAATAATGATTCTAATTGGCAGGGGGATGATGTCAGGAAATCAGGCCTCGTTATTTTCTGCTTAGGGAATGAACCACTCCTCTAGTGAGCTGGCCCCGGGACCTACCTCTTCTTCCTGGCCGCTCTCCATATGCCTCTGTCTTACTGTCTCTTTTAAGCGATTGATGGCAGCCAGCAGACCAGCTGCTGGAGTCTCCCTTCGCCACTGTTTCCTGACCAGAAAAAACTGGATTGAAAGGCCCGGCGATGAGCTAACATCGCATACATAATTCTATCAGAAAATATCCAAGGGTGGAAATCATTGTTCTCCGAACTAGCTGAGCTGGAGCCAGAGCAGAAATACTAAAGTCAGTTGTGCCTTTGAGCTGCCTATAACAGCGCCCTTTGGAGACCCATTTCATACAAAATTTGAAGCCTGTGTTTATTGCCCATTAAAGCAACCTTTATTTTATGGCAAATGTTGCAGTAATTGCCTTTTACGAAGAGCACTTTGTAACACACATGCACTGTTGAAAGAAAACCACTCTGGTATTGTCTATCGGGACTTAATGGCGCAATTAATTTTACTCCATCTGTTCCTGAGACTTTAAAGGAAAATGGATTTTTTTTTTGAGCGCACTTTAATGAAGAAGATAAAGCGGCCCGGCTGGTGTCCCACAGGCTCAGTGCAGTAAGTTCAGATTATTGCTCAGTCTGTCAGAATGGGCTGCTTCCCTCGGCAGCCGCCACAGCTAGCAGCCCGCTCTGGCCCCTCGCCGCGCCATTCCTGATGACAAACTGCCAGCCGGCTCCCACAAAAGCGCGATTAAAATGTCAGCACAGGATGACGAAGGGGCCAAGAGGGTCCTTGGAGACAAACTGTGTTCAGTATGAGTTAATACTTCACTGCAACGTGGACCTGAGCTGCTGCTGCTCCTGCTTCAGAGAAGTGCAAGGCAGAGACTTATAGTGGCCCAGCTTAAAAAATATATACATCCAGGGCCAGATCTTCAGCTGATGTAAATTGGCAGCGCTCCCTTGAAGTCAATGGACCTACACCGATTTACAGCAGCTGAGACTCTTTCTATGCCATGGTACGCCGGTAGTAAGATCAGGCCCACAGAGAAATATGGATACAGTATTTATTTACAGTCTCATGTACCGAGACACCAAAATTGGTGGTCTTGCAGAAACAGGGTGTGATTTGTCTGTAGAAAGAATAGTTACTATTAGTGATGTATTTATCACCTGTTTAGCACCAGCAGTGTGCTAGGGGGTTTACAAACAAGGACTACTAAGGTTCCTTTGGAGAATAGGTGAGTTTCAGGAGCTGTGGCGTAGAGGGCTAGAATGTCCATTACAATGCACTATCCGCCAGAGGTACCGTGGCAATGACATCTGTATTTAAGCAGCCTTACTGGTATTAAGATAAGGCTCCTGCCCCAAAGAGTTTAGATTCTAGTGCAATCTGTTTTGAAAGTGCCACAGACAGATCGTTCTGGTGGCTCTTACCTCGAATCCTTGTGTGCACTCACAGTTTCCTTAAAACCTCTCCCCATTGCAGCTCCACTCGGGGTTAGAAGCGGCCAACCTACATTAGCGCCGGTACCAGTGGAAGGTTTTAAGGGTGACCTTTGAGGTGACCTCTGAGAATTCCCCAGACCCAGATCTAAGGAGTGGACTTCAGGGGTCCTGCTAGATCACACCCTTTACAGGCATAGAGCTTGCATTTTTTATGTAAAGATATGCTGTGGTGGTATAAATAACCTTGTTGGTGATGTGTCTTGTGTATTTTAGCTTCTGCACACCTTCTAGGGAAAGTGAAAAGTGGGAAAAGTGATATAAATGTCTTTTAATCAATATTGATGCTTGACAACGTTGTGTAAACCCCTCAACAGTGTTTGCTAACTTGCTAGGGGGTAGGACACACTTTGTCACTTACGCTTAATTCTCTTAGAATCCCCCTGAGTAGCTTTGTGTGCGTGCATGAGTGACAAAAGCCTGTAATGAAAAGGGGAGGAGATTTTCAGCTTTTGCCTCCTGCTGGGACTGATCTGCACTAGTACTGGGCAGCAGGTGTGAGCCCTTGCCATTGTCCCTAATGGTTATTAGCCAAAAATAAGCAGGACAAATGTGAGGTCATCTCTCCTGCTGGCAGGTCAGCAGTTGCAGGATTTAATGCCCCTAGGAGAGTAGGAAATTATATGGTTAGTGCCACAACTCAGGATGTGACCTGCACTGGTTTTAAATGATCTGTTATACTTTGTGTGTGGGAGCTCTGAATAGCTAGGATAAACTGAATTCCAAATATATGATGTACTTGAATTAAATGCAATCAGTCATTCACTGATATAGTAATGGCCCTTGAATAATCAGCGGCAGAGATATCATTGGGCTGTTGACTGTTTAGAGGAGGATCAAGCAAGGTGGGGATTGAACTATGCTAAGCTTAGTTTGTTTATGTGTGTGTGTGTGTGTTTGTTTTCAGTGCCTTGTGCTGTTTCTCAACTAAGATTTAACGCAAAGGATAAAGACATGCAAGGGGAAGCCCCGCTGTTTACAATTAGGTCCACTTGCCATTTACGATACAACTTCAAATAAAAATACCAACTTGCCCTCCTGGTTTTCAGTGCTCTGTATGGACTCGCACCACCCCATCTCTGTGACCTCCTCTGTGACCCTCTGGTGCCCCTGCCTGCTCATGCCGCTCCTCCAATCTTGGTCTCCTCTTTGTCCTCTCTTCAGAACTCTCCACAGCTGGGGGTTGCTTTTTTCATTTGTGCTGGCCCATTTAACTCTCTCCCTCGTCTCCTCCTGAGTCACATCCTTTCTTCAGATCTTCCCTCAAAACCTTCTGGTTTGTCTTTGCCTGCATCCAGCACTAAATGCCAAGCTACTATCCCTGCCCCCGCTACTCCAGCTTTCCTTCCATTCTTGTCTTGTCATGACGAGCCTGCATGAATTTGGATTTTTATCGTTGGCAGTTTATTTGCGCTTGTTTTGTTTCCGTATGTCGTTGGCCCTGCATGGGAGTCACTGACCCCAGCTTTGTGCAGTAAAGCGTTCTCTCTGTGTATGAATAGCACACAGCATCTATCCAGGTATCTCAAAGCACTTTACAAACAGGAATTAAGACTCTCATCTCCCTGTGAGGCTGGGTGCATGCTCATGTTCCGTTTGGATAGGCTGAGGCACCGTGTGCGTAAGTGAGTTGCCCACATTGTCAGAGGCAGGGTCAAAAGAAGCCCAGGCTGGGGTAGTGGCAGGGTTAGGAAAAGAACCCGGGAGTCCAAACTGCCTAGGGCTTTAGGCATTGAGCAGGACTCCCACCTCCTATTGCTGTAAAGCATTTTGTGATACTTTCCATGAAGGATTTAGTATGAAACGAAATTGTGTTGTATCGGATTAGGGCTCCATACGTTTATTGTTTGCAGTATAGCATACATCTGCTGCCATAGTAATCTCTCTTTGGATGGGATGCACATTTATTCTGTGAGCCACTTCAACAGGAAAATACATGTGCTCATATCAATACGTTATTTAGGGAATAAAGGGATGCAGCTGCTCCCAGGCTCCTTCAGCAAACCTGCACAGTGACTTACAACTCTGTTCTCAGCAGCCTGTGCGACAGTCTCTTCACACTGCTGCCTGTTAATGTAAGGGTTTGTAAGCAAGGCCCCTAGAATCATAGACTATCAGGGTTGGAAGAGACCTCAGGAGGTCATCTAGTCCAACCCCCTGCTCAAAGCAGGACCAATCCCCAACTCCCCAGATCCCTCAATGGCCCCCTCAAGGATTGAACTCACAACCCGGGTTTAGCAGGCCAATGCTCAAACCACTGAGCTATCCCTTCCCCGCCCCAAAGCAATTTGGAGATGCCAGGGATTGAACCTGGGACCTCATACACGCAAAGCATGCGCTCTACCACTGAGCTAGATCCCCTTCCCCTATCTAGCCCCTAGAGTTTTCCAATCCTCCCCCCCCCCCCCCCGTGGTAATTCCCTACTGAATGGAGCAGTGTATTTACTTTTCAAGACAAGGTAAAGGAGAGAATTGGAGAGTCTGCCTTCATATTCTCTAGGCTTCTCCTGATGCAGACATACAAACCACAGGAGGCTGGAGCTCATGTTTTCCCAGCTCATTGCCCAAAGCCTGAGAAATGAATTCTCATAGCTTCGGGTGGCACTTTGACCACTTTCCAGGTAGAGTGGAGTGAAAGAAACTACCCCACTACTACAAGCAGCTAGGTCTCTCTCTCTCTCTCTTTTGTTTTAAAGTCTGGTTTATGTGGAAATGAGAATGACTATCCCTCAAGATACCATCTCCGGACTTGGAGAACGTTTCCCTGTGACACTGTACTGGGTGTCGGAAATCTACAGAAGATGGTTTTAAAAGCTGCCACAATGGAAGGAACATAATCTCCTTCAAAATAAAATCAGTCTTGATATATTTCAGGCATGGCCCACTCTGTTCTCTACCTCTTCGCATTCATCAGAAATAAAAGCAAGGAGGTTCTTCTTGGCAACTGCTCTTCAAAACAGGCTTCTTTTCCCTGCGTGGATACTGGTGAGGATGGTCGGTGGTGGAGAAGTTTTAAGACAGGTCTCAGCAATTGAAGAAATGAGTTGAGTATTGCCAACCCTTAGGAAGTCAAAAATCAAGAGATTGCTTAAAAATCGTGATTCTTTACAAATAATTCATTTGGGGCTCTTTTTATTTGCCTTTTTGGGTTTTGAGCCTTTAGGGTTCATGTTTTCAAGCTTTTCTCCATAAAATTTTTCAAATTTTCAGTATAAGTTGAGATTTTCACCTAACTCTGTGAATCCAAGAGCCTGGACACTTTAAAACAAATACACAAACAAAAAACAAATAGCAAATGTCATGAGAATTGGCAACCTGGTGAGCTACACAGTGAAGTAGAGGCACCAGTCTAGAATTACCATTAGTTGCATGAAAACCCTTTAAGGGTCTGTTTTATACTCACTTTGCCAAAGCTTAAATGGCTACACCGTGGGCAAGGCAGACCCAAAGAGTCAGGATTCTTTTCATTCATTATCATCAGTTATTTATTCAGTGCTTCCTTTGTGCCCAGTGCTATATAACCCATAATTATAAAGAAAATTCGTACTCTGAAATACATCCAATTCTTCTTTCCTTTACAACCAGTGCAGTGCTGGAGTGAGTCCACTGAAGTCAGTAGTTGGCATTACACTGGCAGAAAATGGGTTTAAGTGGGAGATGAAGCAAGACCAGACGCAGTGGGAGAGACAGAAGAGGGAGTTAGCTTAGACATGTTAATTTTTTTCCCAGATACTAAGAGATAAAAGAAATATAAAATCAAAACCCCAGACTGATCATGCTGAGGTAGCTGCAACGCCTGCAAACTTCTGAGGAGTCCCAGCCATCAAACATGGATATCACTGCATATAAACATGCTGTGAAATAAAAAACTAAAGTACTCAGGATTCTCTGAGCAAATGAGACTAGGTATGCTAGAAGAGATAATGGAGATGTTGGAAAGTAGTATCATCTTATGACTACAGTCTCAAAATACCACCATGACCCTCGGAAAATCCACAGCAGCAGTATATGGCAGTTCTTTGAGAGCAAACATAGCAGTTGCCATATTGCATTACATCATTGAGCCAAAACCTGATGTTTCAGAAGAATGTGGGGGGAATACTGCACCTGAGACATTTGTACCATGCTATAGGTATGTAGGTCAGGATTTTTTTCTGACCCTGCAGGGGTCATCTTATGCCCTGCAGGTTGGCATTTATTTGCCTTTTCCATGATCTTAAGGTGCATAACTACAATACAGAAGTTATCTGTCCTAAAAGTATCAAACATTTTAAAAATCCTCCCACACTATTTGATTTAGAGTTGAACCTGAACCAAAATTCTAGGTCCAAATATCATTAAAGTTCAGGGATATTAATACACAAACCAAGATCTGAATACATATTTTTTCAAGAGGCCTCATCTTTATAATTGACTCAAGCAAAGCCCCAGGTCCAAAAGCCACTGAACTTTGAGGCATTCAGAATCCAGATCTGAACTTCGCAGCACCTTAAGTTGATCCAGTGACGACTCTCCCAAGTGGATTCTGCAGGTTAACTTAGCTGTGCAATGTATAATATACTTAACATATTGCCTTCTATTTTCTTTCAGTTATTACACAGTTCGTAATACCAGTGGTACTTTATCGCTTATGTAGCACTTTTCATCTCTGGATTAGGAAGTGTTAAGTTAAGAGTGGACCCTCCATACAGAGAGGTGATGTGGCTTGCCTAAGGTTACACAGAAGGTCACTGACATAGCCTGGAATCAAACCCATGCATGCCTCCTGATTCCCAGTCCTGCACTCTGACAGTGGCTCACCAGCACAGCAAGTTGTGATGGCCTCAATGGCTCCTTTTCAGATGCCTTGGGCAGCTTCTCTTCCATGCATTTGACACACGAGCATCTAAATAACATGATGAGAAGCAGGCAGACCGCCTGCAAGCTGTGGCGTGTTGAGCCCAACTGTTGTGGGGATAATAAGGCAGAGCAGGCTTAACTTTTAACTTTTAAAAGGCGGCCTGACAGAACAATCTGGTGGGGGGGGAAAACAATCCAATAAATGCTGCAATTCATACCATCTTAAAAACTTCCAGTCTTTTCAGGCTTTTGTTAAAAATTCCACATCTTGATCTTCAAAACCCAAATAATGATGAAAAAGAAAAATCCGAAACCACAGACCTCTACAGAGTTTTATATATTCTATAGTAAAATAACTTTCCCATGACTTCCAAAATGCGGGGGGAAGCCTGATTTTTGTGACTGGAGTTTAGCTTTCTGCACGAAGGGGCCACAGCTGAAGGTGAGTTCAAAAGGACGGGGATTGTAAAGTTGGGCAGGACGCACTGATGACTGGAAGGATTGGAGTGGCAACAACACTGCTTTATCAAGTTGGGAGAAATTCTGCAAATGAACTTTGCAAAGAGTTATGCAGGGGTTGGCATTACAGTCTTGCACACACGCCTGTTTCCAATCACTCACTGGAACTTATTTTGTAGTTAACCTCCATAAAGGACTGTACAACTGAGCAAAGGCCTGTCACACACACATTATTTAGAAGCCCTTATTATTATTTTATTGCCAGTCCTTGACAGCGGAGGAAAAGCCAAGCGCTTTAATCTTTCTTTCTCTTTAGTTTACAGTGTAAGAGCTGCATGTAAGATGGATTTGATTAATATGTAACAGAGATGCAATTCTCTGTAAAATGTGCTGTACTTCAGAGCCCTGGAAAACAAACTGCATCACAATGGCTTAAATCTCAGTCCATTGTATTATATAGACATCATAAATAATAGAGAGCAGGCAGATATTGCTGCAGGCTTCATCTACATAACACATCTGAGCTCTCTATAATGTGTTCAACTTGTCACTTTTAGTACAGAAGAGAGGCAATAAAGCTAACAGCTGACTAAACCACATCAGCCCTGCTTCCACTGCCAGGGTGGTGAATGTTCATTAAGCAATCTTAGCTGTGACTTTTAAAATCCATAACTCTTACAAATGTAAAAAAGTTGCCACAAAAGATTAAGCACATTATGTATGTCAGAGCGTTAATTTTCCATGCATACCCCAATCGACGCAACCCTCAAATATTTCTCTTGCTTTTATTTTGTGTGCTTCTGCTTGAAACAAATCTTAATAGAAAATATTTGCTTTCGTCTGGAGGGGAAAAAACAGTTTAATTGTAACTCGCGCATTTCGTACAGCTAGCACAGAACGTGCTGCTCTGACCCAGAGGCATTTTCATGTGACACGAACAAAGGAGTTCCAACTGGAATATCATGAGCGAAGTTCACCCTGTGCAAATGGCCAGCATAAGATCGATACATCAGTTGAGTACCACTTCAGACCTCAAAATATGGCTTAAATGGGACTTAAGCACCAGACATTTTATTGGCCGCCTGCACAGGGATGAGTTTCATCCTGTGAGTGAAAATCTGTTCTGAGTTATGGGAGAGATTTTCAAAGGCAAAAATGCAAGTTAGACACCCAACTCCCATTGACTTTAGGTTGGGTGCCTAACTCCCCTTTATGCCTTTGAAGATCTTCTTCTATATTTGTATCTCTCAACGTGTCAAAGCCCCTGTTTGGAACATAAGGCATGATACAGATCCAAAAGGAGGAAAATGAACAACTTATTGATACTTAAAATGCTATGGGACGCCTTCCTTTAATGTGAATAACTCTGTGACTTCCACTTCATCATTCATAGATTCATAGATATTTAAGTCAGAAGGGACCATTATGATCATCTAGTCTGACCTCCTGTACAACGCAGGCCACAGAATTTCACCCACCACTCCTGCAAAAAATCTCACACCTATATCTGTGCTATTGAAGTCCTCAAATCGTAGTTTAAAGACTTCAAGGAGCAGAGAATCCTCCAGCAAGTGACCCATGCCCCATGTTACAGAGGAAGGCAAAAAACCTCCAGGGCCTTTTCCAATCTGCCTTGGAGGAAAATTCTTTCCCGATCCCAAATATGGCGATCAGCTAAACCCTGAGCATATGGGCAAGATTCATCAGCCAGATACTACAGAAAATTCTTTCCTGGGTAACTCGGATCCCACCCCATCTAATATCCCATCACAGGCCATTGGGCCTGTTTACCATGAATATTTAATTACCAAAACCATGTTATCCCATCATACCATGTCCTCCATAAAGTTATCGAGTTTAATCTTAAAGCCAGATAGATCTTTTGCCCCCACTGCTTCCATTGGAAGGCTATTCCAAAACTTCACTCCTTTGATGGTTAGAAACCTTCGTCTAATTTCTAGTCTAAATTTCCTGGTGGCCAGTTTATATCCATTTGTTCTTGTGTCCACATTGGTACTGAGCTTAAATAATTCCTCTCCTCTCTGGTATTTATCCCTCTGATATATTTATAGAGAGCAATCATATCTCCTCTCAACCTTCTTGTAATTAGGCTAAACAAGCCAAGCTCCTTGAGTCTCCTTTCATAAGACAAGTTTTCCATTCCTCGCATCATCCTAGTAGCCCTTCTCTGTACCTGTTCCAGTTTGAATTCATCCTTCTTAAACATGGGAGACCAGAACTGCACACAGTATTCCAGGTGAGGTCTCACCAGTGCCTTGTATAACGGTACTAAAACCTCCTTATCCCTACTGGAAATACCTCTCCTGATGCATCCCAAGACCGCATTAGTTTTTTTCATTCTTTATTCCATATGTGAATAATTTTCAGCAATAAAATTGCTGAGGGGACAGACAATTTGTGTGGAACATAGGTAACTTTGGAACTAGAATGAGGGACCTACGAGAGGGAATGTTGAAATGGTGTTGATCTGGAGTAATGCCATTGGCATCAGGAGAATTACTTCAGATTTACACCAATATAATTGAGAGCAGACTCAAGCCCTTTGTCAGCCTTCTTTCTGACTCCATATTTTTAATCATGTACTGGGATCATAAATGTTTGGGGTTTCTTTCATTAATATAGCACAACACAACTGTGGAATGTGCAGTTTTACTTCATGTCTCTTTTTTTTTAACACTAGCATTTGTGATTACTCAGAATCATGCAATTTGGATGACTTATCACTTAGATCTTATGGCAAAACAGTAATACACGAGGCTAATTATTCTTGATTTCTTAAAGTGCATTACAGTCCTCCTCCTCATCTTTATAATGGCACCTGAGACTTTCAAAGGGAGTGATACTGTCATACAAAATGTCTTTAAGAATTTTTTACTCAAGGCTGACTTATCCCCAAAGGATGCATTTTAGTGGTTACAGAAGCATTTTTGTCCCTGGGGGGTTATTAAGTACATATCTAGTGTGTGGATCTTTATACATAGCATTCATGTCAGATTTAAAATCTGTCTGGTAAAAGTACTTGTTAGTGTGTAAGGAAAATATGATTTGGAGAGGGTAGTCACAGGAGCAAAACTGGGAGTGATATGATCACTAGGAGCAGTAGGAAGAGACAGAGATTAAATAAGGAGGGGAAATGTCATACCAAGGGAAGTGGTAGAAATGCCATCGCATGAGTTATTTACATTTGGCCAGAGCACTGGAGAACATATTATAGGGAATAATTCTGTACTGGCCCTGAGGGCAGAGACGGTATATGACTTAACAGGCCATGTTTTCCTTTCATGCCTAGGATTCTCTGAAATATAAAACCACATTTTTTTTACTGGTACTATTTACTGTAGCTCTGATATCAAGATAAAAAGGAGATCTGTTCTTCTTTTCTTCCATTGTACACATACAGCCAATGCTAGTATGTTGAGAGAGAATTATCTTCTGAGGTTGACAACACTGTAATTGGAGCAATAATACTTAAAAAGACCTGTGTGCTCTTCACTAAAAGTGAGTCCTGACTACAAATACACTTAAGCCCAAGTGTCTTACAGGATATGCCTTCATTTCATTGGCTTGCAGTGTATTAGACTGATAGACAAGTCTACCTGTGATATATTTCATGGCAGTGGCACATGGATGCTACGGAGATGGGTAATCTATATATGTCGACAGACCATTCACACATATCCTCATTGGTCTCTATTTCCTCTTCGTATATTGAGAGTATTTTTGTTTCTCTCCTCTTTCCTTTGTACTGTGCATGTTTCTTATCTCTTCTGTAACCTGTAGCTCAGCTCATACCAGTGAACACTGACACTGAAACCCAACTGTGTGTGTGTTTTTTCCATTCTTCCAATATATTTACAATAAGGCTCAGATTTGTACTCGTCCTACTGTGAAACAGAGAGCAGTACCTTCAAAGATGTGGACCACCTGGCTTAACTTGTCCCTTGGGAGAGATGCAGATGGAGTACATGACAATGGATGACCAATAGAAGCACTAAGCTGTTAGCTTTCCCACCCCCAGGGTAATTGAGGTGCTTGGTTTTGTTTGCTTTGACTGTAGCATTTAAAGAGACTTTCTAAAGATCTGTTACATCTGAAAGAAATTTGGTGGGGAAACAGGCCAAAAGTATTTTAGTGCTGGTCAGAAACTCTACATTAATAATTTTTCTCTCCTGACACCCATCTTACATTCCTCTTTAGTACTATTGATCTCAAAGAGAAAGTCTTTTAGCAATTTCCAGACAGCTAATCAGCGTCACATGATCCCAGCCTCGCCATATTGGCAGGGGGCAATGTGAGGAAGTTTTTGTGCTCTACCTGCAGGATGGATAAATAGAGGCCTTCAGTCTCCAGGGCTGTCAATCCAGCAGCTGTTGCTGAGCGCTACCTTCCAGTCTAATGTACAGCATTGCTATTCGGAGTCAGAGTAACGTTCGCTTCTTGGCATCATTTAGAAGAGACTGCTGTCTCCAGGCTCAGAGAAGGTCTCCAACAGAGCTGTGTTCGCAGGGGACAGCGCAACCAACTCCCGCAACAAACACAGCAACAACAAAAACAAAACCCACAAACAGGACCAGGGAGGGACCAAAATGAAATTTCAAACCGGTGCGTTAACGTTGGCGAGTTGAACGGTGTCGCTGGGGCAAATGGGATCCAAGCAGTACTGAACTCCTCACAGCACAGCCAGATGGCCTGGTGCAACAGCAGCCTTTCAGAATTAATAACTGCTTCTCTTGGGGGAGAGGTTCATTCAGGAACTGTTTCACATTTCAGCAGGAGTATTTTTTTTTGCTAGTGTTGTCTGGCTGCTTTCCTCTGGGTGGGATGTGAACCGTGCTCAAAGAAGGTTAAAAAAAAAACCCTGTCCCCCCCCCCCCCTTTTTTTTTCCCTCCCTGCCTGTGGCTTCGAAAAGTGCAGCTTTTAATCTAGAAATTATGGTAACTTGTATGTGCATTTTGAGAGTATATCATTGCTGCAGTTAATTAACAGTTATTAGCGTTAGCGTACTGTGCTGTATTATATGTCACAAATCATCGAGTCTCCCTGTGCAGTTACAGCAATTAAGAACTCCATCACACCTTCTGTATAGTCATTTGGTTCTCTTCCAGGTCTTTTCAAAACTGGAAATTGCTAATCAAATCATTTCTGCTCTGTGCCTCGGTATCGTTTATTCCATTCCTAATGATGTGCGACTTTTTTTTCTTTGGCCGTTAACAGAGGCATCCGTGCGTCTAACCCATTTCACACCACCGTCATGCTTTAGAGAGGCGATAATGAACTTGCAGGAGGAAGTGTTGGCTTTGGTGGGTTCTCCCCCCCCCTTACCCCCCCTTGGAGCAATGTCTTTCCTCGCCTGCTGTTGGGTGATTGAATTTTGAAACTGTAAAATGCATTGACAGACTTACAAACCCGACTTGCCAGAGCCCCAGACACCATAGTTTAGCGTCAATTCAGAGCTCAGTGAGATTCCTGCCTGATCAATTTGTCATCCCTCTAAATGGAAGCTAATTACTTTCCAAGGAAAGATTACAAGCAAATATCACCCTTTGCATCAGCAGCCATCTGCAGTGAGCTTAAGGCAAAGTCCAAAGGGTTTTAACTAAAGGGGGACAACACAGGGCCACGCCACTTCTCCCATCCTCAGGCCTGTCAGAGTTTATTTTATTTACGCCAGCGATAAAATTGCCTTCACATTTGCTCAGGTCATATGTCGAGGGCACATCTCACTTTTCAGGTCTGCAGGATAAGAATACCATAATTCTGGCAAAGATGTCAGGTGTCAGCCAAAGATTAAGCTTCTCCATACTACCTCAAAAGGTTTTATGGATCTGTACAAGCCAAAGCCTTGCCTCCAGAAATAATAATTTTAAAAAAAGGGCCTTCCCATGTTTCCGTGATTCTATTATATCTCCCCACAAAATAGTCCACTAATATCTATGCCTGAACTCAATGGATTACACAGGTTTCCAAAGCACCAAGTGGACTCAAGAGAAGGGTGGTTTTTATAGTGACGGCACTGGGCAGAAATAACTTTAAGGATTATGTATGAGAGAAGAACCCAGCCTATCCTGAAACTGCAAGTCCAGACACCTGGTTTCTGTTCTTAAAGCTCTCTAACTCATGATCCCTTTCTCTGCCTTAACTGGCCCTTCTGTAAAATATCTGTAATACCATTCACTCCACATCATGCGGTTTTTCTGAGACTCTCGAGTAATGTTTGCAAAGTTCATTGAAATGCTGATATGAAAGGTGCTATTGTAGGAATGCAAAGTAACAGTCTTCATTTCCAGTGGGAAGAGCCTAATGCAGAAGTGAAATGCATCTTTTATACATTTCTAAGTATTAGCCCATGAACGTGCTCTCTGCTCCCCTCCCCTCATCTTGCATGGACCTTTCCTATCCTTTCATGCAGTTTCACCAATAAAGGTTGAAGTAGTTTCCTCTTCAGGTTTCTCCAACTATTTTCATAACTTCATTGGACAACATGTCTTTCCTTCCTTGCCTAAATGTCTTAATGTCACTGCCTCCGCTCCTCTTCTTCTTTTAATTGTAACTGTGCACTTGTATCCTTTAACACTGTAAAGGTTTTGGGGAGACAGTTTGTGTGAAAGAATCTATGCAAAAGAAGGCTGAGTGTTATTAGAGTGTAAACAGCTTGGGACATAGACCCTCTTGTTCTGTGTTTGTACAGTGCCTGGCACACTGGTCCATAACTGGGCCTCTAGGCGCTACTGCAATGCACATAAATAATAATAATAATAATGTACCACATCATTGGTAGAATGTTCTGTCCACTGAATGTCACCTGTTGTGTAGAGCCGAGTGTGTATACTTCCATACTCATCTTTTAGGTGAAAAATCAGAGATTGTGGCTGAAATTTAAGCTGTGATGCCACTGTGAGAACTAGCAACATGCACCTCTTGGGGATAATTTAGCACTAACTCAGGATCTGATTTTAAACCAGTTTTAGTTATATGGATGCAACTTCACATGCGGACACTCATATTTCAGTTTGAGTGCCTTATTTTGGTTTAGCTTAGGTCAAATAGGAACAGCTTTAAGTGTAATCAAAATAAACCATTCTTAAAACAAAATCAGTGTGTCCACACAGCCTTCTGCGTCAGTTTAAATTGACTTAAATACCAAAGATAACCTGGTGCAATTTGTGGGTGTATATAAGATCTTGGTGAAGAGGGTTAAATGACAAGGAGGTTCCCTTCACAGTGTCATGGACAGGAAGATCATAAAAGGGCTGACTTCACTTTCTGTTTACAACATTAAACCCTGTATAGCGTTTCAACTCTTAAAACTGGAAAGTCCTTCAAAGAGGGTGCTATTAATGAGCCAAGCAGCCGTATGGCATGTTTCTTCTGTCTGCTCAGATATTTCTGCTGATAAACAGGTATCTAAGCCACCCAGTCTGACTAGACTGAAATGCATCTCTGCATTGTGAACACCAGACATCATAAGCTGCATGGGTGGTGTGTGCAGTGTTGGATTTAACTTGGACTTGCCTGGCTTTGGGGAGTTTGTGCTATGCACTTTGTTGCCATTAAACTTGGGTTTATTTTTTGTTTCTATTTCAGATGGCTTATTTTAAAACATTGTATGTGTTTTGTTTTATCTTCATTCCTAAAGCTGCTTAACTTGTTTTTTTCCCACAGGGCCTGACTTATACCTGAATTTTCCCAAAGCTTGGGCGTGTTCACACTGTGGGTTTTTAATTCGGCCTGTGACAACTATAACAGCACAGCTCAGCTCACCGCAAAAAGTCTGGCTGTGCCCGAAGTTTGGTGGCTGTCCGATTTGGGTGCTATTATTACTTATTATCATTTATTTGTACCAAAATCAAAGCCACCTTGTGCTGGATGTTATACAGAGACCTAGAAAAAGGTAGTCCCTGTCCCAAACACAACACGTGGGAGAAAGGAGTTGTTATTAACTGCATTTAACAGCAGAGAAACTGAGGCTCACAGAGATTGAGTGACTTGCTCAACATTCATAGATTCCAAGGCCAGAAGGGACCTTTGTGGTTATACAGTCTGACCTCCCCTAGAGCACAGGCCAGAGAACTTAAGTTCTAGAGCACAATAGGTTTTAGAGCAAACCTTTTAGAAAAACAAATAATTTGTGATGAAGAATGCGACACAATCCTTGGTAAATTATTCCAATAGTTAATTACTCTCACTGTTAAAAATTGACATCTGATATTTCGAATCTGAGTTTGTCTAGCTTCAACTTCCAGCCATTGGATCGACGTTCTATGTTTCTCGGCTGGATTGAAGAGCCCAATATTTAATATTTGTTCCCCATGTAGGTACTTATAGACTGTAATCAAGTCACCCCTTAACCTTTTCTTTAAGATAAATAGATTGACCTCCTTGAGTCTGTCACTATAAAGTGGGATTTCTCATCCTTTAACCATTCTCCTGGCTCTTCTCCGAATCATCTCCAACTTATCAACATCTTTCTTGAATTGTGGGCACCAAAGTCTGTGGCAGAGCTGAGATTTGAACCAACGTCTCCTGAGTTCTAGTCCAGTGTTTTAGCCTCAAACAACCATCCGTCCTGTCTGTGTTCAGTTCACTGACATCATTTTAATCAGTCGTGTCTCACTGGAGCCATTGTCCAAGTGGAGGACTACACTGTGTAAATGAGTTATTCTTTGCAATGCTCCATTTTATAGTTGCTTTTCCTCCTTGTGGAATTGTGCTCTGATTTCTGCCCGTCACATGTGTTCTTGTAAGAGGGTCTAGAGATTTTTCTCTTTTGCCAGTGAATGGGAGACAGTGTCTGGTATTTTGAGAACTGAGCCTTTGTGAAAGAGAGATGGAAAGAGTTCCCTTGCCCACTATGGTATCATTGCTATCTGCTTAGACATCATTAACTTTTCCTTTGAAGATAGCAGGCAAAGTTGCCAACCCCATTTTTTTTTTTTTAACAGGGTTAGGTTTCTCTGGCCCTCCTCAGATCCGGAAACGAGATTAAAATCAGTTGCTGAAAAGCCACTGTGTTTATTATTTGAATACAGCAGAGCACGGCTGCTCTGGCCACCTCATTAAAGGAGGGTATTATGAGCAGGCGAGTATCGTGTTTCTAGTTTGATAAAACGCGTTGCCTGACAGCAAGCTCAGTGTATCTCTCAGGCGATCCGCTCTGGCACATATTTTCTGCCTCAGTGGCTCCTCTCAGTAGGATAGGCAGTCTCTGCCTTTCTGTTTGACGTTTTTGCTTATAATTGCTTGAAAAATCATCCACTTCTGTTTAAAAATTGCTACCTGAAGTAGTAGTCCGTCTTTGCATCATGACAGCAAGAGGCCAATGAAGTAACGGGTGCTCAACCATATGAAGCTAACTTCGTAAAGCATTGCCCATGGTGCACTGCAGGGTGACTTGAAATAATTAGCCTCTGGAGGTTGGAAACCTATGCTGTAAATCCCAGAGCTGAGAGTGAGGATAGTTTTTTATCACTGTCCTTAATGGAAAAATAGTAACATCATGGCTCCTTCTTTGACATAATAAACTTGTAGCGGCGCCTTCCAGGACGGTGTACTTACAGCTCCATTGACCTTTCCTCTGCCCAGACCCATTGTTTCACGGGGTAATCACTCGTCTATAACAGTTTTTTTTTTCCCAGGCCTAAACCGTAGCACAGAAGTGATTTTATTTAACATGGCCTTAAGAATCCGGCCTGTCTGTGTTAGAGAAATTTGCACTGATGTATCTACATCAGCATTACACAGTGACACACTCTTAATGTAGACCCATTGTGCTGCGGGTGGCTTACTTTAGTAATTTACCAGTACATTGCACCTACCGTGGGGCCTTACACTGGTGTAAATTTATCTGATGTCGACAGTGCCTTACTAGGAAACCTTATGCTAAGATTCACACTATAATTATGCATATGTGTATGCAGGTATATACCTGTGTAAAATGCCATGCATACCAGTAGTGTTCAATCAATAATAATAAACTGATAGAAACTGCACATAAAGACCCTTTAAATTCTCGCCGAATTTTTACAAATAAGTTATACAGCACATCTCTATTTTTTTATTTTGCTTTAGGGTTCAGTCCTTCAACGATTTATTACCATAAGCAGCCACCTTGATTTCATACAAGCCACTCATGGTCGTAAGCACTAAGGGCCTCATCCAGTGTCTACGTCAATCAGAGGAAAGCCCCACACTGACTTCAGTGGCCAAGAGGTTGTGCCTTAAATTCTGTAGCAAGTGTTTACAGCTGCTGTTTTAGTTGCTGTGGCAGCACTTTCAGCCTACCTGCCCGGGCCCGGTTCCTAGTTTAGGAAAGATTTTTGTCCTTTGTTAGGAGGTGAATCTTTTTTCCAAGCTGAAAGATGCTTTGAGTCCACATCCAGTTTGTGTTGATTCCTATTTAATCCAAATTGGTTCACATGTCTCGAGTCCAACCGGGGTTGAACTTCTGACATAAATCCACAATATATACAAGAAACCCACAGATCACCAAATCTATCTTCATAGATCTAGTAACCATCCCAAACACAGCAAGAAATCTGTTGTCTACAACCAAGCACTCAGATACCATAGAATCTCTCTGAGGAGGAAGTCTGGGATATAAACCTTAACACTCAAAACCGCCTTCACCAAACAAGGACACTCCACCAGAGAAGTAGATCACATCATGAAACGGGCCAGCCAAATACCCCGAGAGAATCTTCTTCAGTACAGAAATAAAACCCCCTTTGATGGCGCACCCCAATCGTCACCTACCAACCCACACTGGAATCCATACAAGGTATCCTCAAACAACAACAACCCATACTCGATGGGGACCCCATCCTGAAGGAAATCTTTCCTGAACCCCTTCTTCTGGCGTTCAAACAACCCCGCAACCTCTCCAAGCTCATCATTAGAAGCAAGCTCTCCACAGACCAGGACACACCAACTCCAAGTGGCACCAGACCCTGCCAGAACAACAGATGCAAAACCAGCAGACATATCTTCACTGCTACAGTGATCAACACAACACACCTTTCAAGATCCATAGGTCTTACGCACAACTATCACAACATATGATGTACCTAATCCAGTGCACTAAATGCCCCAATAATAACTTTGTGGGTGAAACCAGACAATCACTATGCTCTTAGATGAACTCGCACAGGAAAATGATAAGACAAAAACACCCTATCACCTGTAGGTGAACACTTTTCACAAATGATTATGCTATATCTGACCTAACAGTCTTCATCGTCAAAGGAAACCGGCACAACACTTTCAAAAGATGAGCCTGGGAGCTTAAATTCATAACTTTGCTAGACACTAAAAATCACTGGATTTATGGCTTATTACAACATTCTGTAGCCCGCTAAGCCCCCCTTTTGTACTATGACTACAGGAATGTTAACAGACCACTTCACCTTGAATGGTCTCTTGTAACTACTTACCCTAAACTATCTGTTTGATTTTGTTTTTAGCTGTGAGACTCTCAGTACCTCTCCCAGACCAAAAGAAGAGTTCTGTGTAATTCAAAAGCTTGTCTTCCTCACCAACAAGATATTACCTCACCCACCTTGTCTTGTAAATCCACAAAAGCAGGGAAACTGGGAGATAAAGTCAAAAGGTGGGGTTTTCAAAAGCTCAGCCTAGCTCTATTCTTATTGAAGTTAATGGTAAAACTCCCCCTAACTTAAATGGTGGTAGAGTTAGCCAACACCGAACACCTCTGAACATCCATCGAAATGTGCCTTTCGCTCACGTGGTTCCCCTCAGAGGAGAATTGCAGTCAACAGGTGATGTCGTGTCATTGCTGGAGGAAGACTAGAAGCACAGTACCAATGGTCTGACTTCTTATGGCTTGCTAGTGTTCCTGCCATCTACTGCAAGACCTCGGTGTAACACAAAGACTTAAATACAACTTTTCAGATTTAACTCTTTCTTCAGGGCTTGCATGGCTTAAAATGAAATCCTGTATTAGAACCTGAGTTTGGGTGGTTTAACATAGGGACTGGGTACAACTATCAGCTCTTCTCCCAAGGAGCCAGGGGAGTTTTTTCTCAACTACCAAAACAATGTAAGTTCTTCTTCAAGTGCTTGCTCATATCGATTCCAGTTAGGTGTCTGCATGCCGCGTGTACAATTCGCCAGAAGGTTTTTCCCCCTAGCAGCATCCGTCGGGTTGGCTCTGGAGCCCCCGGGAGTTGCACCTTCGTGGCGCTGCATATAGGTCCCTGACAACCCGCCACCTCTCCAGTTCCTTCTTACCGTCAGTGACGGTCATTGGAGCATTTCATCTCTCCTGTTCAACGAGCAATCCTCTAGCATAGTTTTCTGTAAATAGTTAAAGATAGTTTACAAAATTGTTGTAGTTCGTTAGATAGACGTTTGGACTTGGGGTACTGGGGGGTGTTTCCCTCTCCCAAGTCCGGGGCATGCCTTGGACCCAGGGATACAAGCCACACTCAGCTTGTCTAAAGTCCTTGGGGGAGTCCCATCAAGAGGACAGGTGCAAGATCTGTAGGAGCTGTCGCCCCCGCACAAAGAAAGGGAGGGACCACAGACTAAAGTTACTGCTAATGGAAGCAGCTCTCCGCCCTCAGTCTGAATCGAGCCCATGGACACAGCACCGGGCCCCTGAGCATCAGTGTGCTGGCTTCGGTCCGGGAAGTGCTGAAGAAGGACTCTGCAATCAGAGACCCTCATCACCGGCGTTCCCCAACACCGAGCACAGCGCAGGATCACTCTCGGCACCTATGACAGTCTCTTGTCCCAAAGAAGAAACACAGGAAGACTGATAGAGGGCTCTCCCCTTCCCGCGCACGGGAACATGTACTCAAGGGAGGGGGACCAGTGCAAGACCGCATCTCCTCTCCAGCTCAACAGCTGGCACAGTCAACTCCAGGCCCACGGGAGGGACCATTGAGTCTGGTGCCACTGGAGGAGACCAGGTGGAGGATTTGGACCTCCCTTTTACACCCGAGACTTATGAAGTGGCGCGGGACCTGATAACACTGACAGGTCCACACTTCTCCCACCATGGTGTCACTGCACCAGTCCCAAGGCCCCAAACAACTCAGAAGCCACTGGTGCAGCCCAGGGGCAAGCCGGATATGACATGGCAACAATCTACATTGGCCTGGCAGTGATCCCAGGCACAGACAGGCACGGCGCCGCCATTGTCCCTGCACGCGGATTCATCAGAGTCCAAATCGTACACTGACTCATATGTGTCCCAAAGAAGCTGACGCTGTAGCCTCCGGCACTCCCAGACAGCGGGGATAACCCAAACTTTCCCCCCGGTACCGTGGCCACCTCAATGGCAAGTACCAGCTCAGATGCCAACTCAGTGCCCTTCTGGACCCCGTGGGCTTACCACCAGTCCCAGGGGTCCGCCTTGGTACGCTCCTTTTTGGTCACGTCTGAGAGAAGGACTGCGTCTAGGGCCAGGGATTTCTCCTGGGCATTAGCCACCACTACCGCTGCCAGCACCACAATTGGCACCGTGTCCGGTACTGACACCAGACCCGGAAGGGCACAAGGGGCCCTCCCATATTTGGGGCTCCTCAACATAGTCTCCAAGTGAGGCAGTGGCAGGAGCATCCTTGGGGCCTCCCCTTCCCAACAGTAAAGCCCCCCTTGAAGTTTTGAGGCGGGTCACTCAGAACCTTGGGATACAGATGAAGAGGTCACCGAGGTGTCAGACCCAATGGTGGACATTTTATCCCCGGCAGGACCCACCAGGGTGGCCATTCCCCGATAAAGACCATTCAGGAGAACACAAAAACTCCTTGGCAGACACCATCCTCTCTGGCTCCTACAGCTGAGGGAGTTGTGCCTTCCAAAGGCTACGAATATTTGTTTACCCATCCCCTTCCAGACTCGTTGGTAGTGGTGGCCGTTAACTCCAGGAAGAGGCAAGGGCAACAAGGGCCTACCCCTCGACCTAAGGATGCAGAGAAGCTGAACCTCTTCGGGAGGAAGCTGTACTACACCAGACGGCTCCAGCTTCGTGTTGCAAACCAGCAAGTGATCCTTTAAGTCATTGGACGCAATGTCCAAATTATTGGACCTTGTCCCACCGGATTCTAAGCCGGAATTCTCAGCTATCATGGGTGAGAGCAAGACAGTTGCTAGGATGTTGCTGCAAGCGGCATTAGACTCTGCGGACTTTGCAATGCGGACTATGTTTTCGGGCATCTCAATGCACCATTGCTCATGGTTGCAGGCCTCAGGCCTCCCCAGGGAGGTCCAACAGACAATTCAGGACTTACCATTCGAGGGGGCCGCATTATTTTTGGAGAAAAAAGACTCCACAGTTCGAAAGACTCCTGAGCCACTCTGAGATCACTGGGACTGCACACCCCTGCCATCCAGCATAGACAATTTTGGCCTCAGCCCACGACACGACCATACCAGGGACAGTCTAGGCAGGACCAGAACCGTAGGGGTCCCAGAAATCAGAACCGCTGTTGCCAACCCCAACCCCTGAATGACAGGGGATCTGGGTCATCCAGGCAGCCACCAGGCCCTAGGCAGACCTTTTGAGGATGTGCCAGAGGGCATTATACCAACCTCTCAACTGGATTGTTCTTTCCCATTTTCGGAATGTCTGTCCCATTTCTACCAAGTGTGGTCCCATATCATCTCAGACCGTTGGGTCCTCCGCACGGTAGAAATGGGATATTCTCTTCAATTTTCCTCACCCCACCCCCCATTCCTCTTCAGGAACCCTTCTCACAAGCAACTTCTTGTCCAGATGGTACAAACCCTCCTATAGACAAGGGCTGTGGAGGAGTTCCGCCGGAGCTCAGGGGAAATGAGTTTCACTCCCAGTATTTCCTAATACTGAAACAAAAGGGGGCCTCAGACCCACCTTGGACTTGTGCAATCTCAACAGGTTCATGAAGAAACTAAAGTTTTCAATGGTCTTTTTGGGCAATATCATCTTGTCCCTGGTTCCAGAGATTGCTATGCCGCTCACAACTTGAAGGACACATACTTCCACATATCTATAATCCCGCCCAAAGGCGCTTCTTGAGGTTTGCCTTCGGGAGTTCCCACTACCAATTCAAAGTACTACCATTTGGCCTATCATCGGCACCTCAGGTGTTCACCAAATATATGTCTGTCATCGCCGCTTTTCTGCAGAAAAGGCAGGTTCAGGTATTTCCTTACCTAGACGACTGGCTAGTCAACAGCCGGTCCAGAACCCAAGTGCATCAATAGGTCACCTTCATAAGATCCACCTTCAACACATTAAGCCCCCTCCTAAACACTCAAAAGTCAACTCTCACTCCTACTGACAGAATAGAGTTCATGGGGCAGTGCTAGGCTCAACACAGGCCAGAGCGTTCCTGCCCTAATCTCGCTTCCAGGCCATTCACGACATCATACAAGACCTCAAACGATTCCCTATAACCACAGTAAGGAGTTGCTTAAAACTCCTGGGTCACGTGCCAGCTTGCACACATGAAGTGCAACCGAGGCTCAGACTTGGACCTCTTCAAGCTTGGCTGGCATCGGTGTATTAACCAATCAGGCACAGTCTAGACATGGTGGTTACCCTTCCACCAGAGGTTCTCAAGTCTCTTCACTGGTGGCTCGACCCGCACTTGGTTTGCGCAGGGGTCACGTTTTCCAAACCCCCTTCCGTCCCTATGTCTGACTGCCGACGCCTCGGCCATGGGGTGTGTGGCACACCTTGAGGAGCACAGAACTCAGAGCCTCTGGTCTCAAGAGTTACTGATGCTTCACATCAAGGTAAGGGAGTTCAGGACAGTCCAGCTGGCATGTCAGGCCTTAAGGTCTCTCCTTGAGGCCAAGTGCACATCGGTCTTAACAGACAATACAACAACAATGTTTTATATCAACAGACACAGGAGAGCATGCTTCTCTCCCCTGTGTCAGGAAGCCCTCAAGCTCTGGGAGTTCTGCATAGCACACTCCATACTTTTGGAAGCGTCCCATCTTCCAGGGTCACAGAATGAACTAACAGACCACCTCAGGAGGTCTTTTCACAATCACGAATGGTCTATCCGCCCAGATGTAATAAACAATATTTTTCAGCGGTGCGGAGTTCCCCAGATTGATCTCTTCGCCACAAGCGCCAACAGGAAGTGCCTTCAATTCTGCTCCTTCCTGAACTACAGCCTGGATTTGTTGGAGACGCATTTCTGCTTACATGGAAGGACTGCCTGTTCTGTGTGTTCCCACCCATACTGCTGATTCACAAGGTCCTCCTCAAAATCCAGAGCGATGAAACCGTGGTGATCCTGGTGGCACTGGCCGGGCCCCGTCAGCATTGGTACACCATGCTACTGGAGCTATCAGTGAATACTCCAATCACTCTACCACCAGTTCCGGACCTCATAACTCAACATCACGGAAGGCTTCAACACCCCAATCTCGAGTCTCTCCACCTTGCGGCTTGGAAGCTGTGTGGGTGAACCCACTAGAGTTCACATGCTCAGACCCTGTTAGGGAGGTCCTTCTGGGTACCAGAAAACCTTCGACCAGAGCTACTTACCTGGTCAAGTAGAAAAGATTCGCCATTTGGTGCTCGCAGAGTCATATCTCTCCAACACAATCGTTGGTCCCCTTTATCTTGGACTACCTCCTACAATCGAAACAGCAGGGCCTATCTCACTCCTCGATAAAGATTCACCTGGCTGTCTCTCAGCTTTTCTCCCAGGAGAGCGTGGATGCACCATCTTCACTAACGAAGTAGTGCAGTGGTTCCTCAAGGGGCTGGACAGATTATATTCTCATATTCGGCAGTCCACCCCTGCTTGGACCTTGGTACTCTGGAGGCTGATGGGGCTGCTGTTCGAGCCCCTAGCAATGTGCTCACTTCTCTATTTTTCCTATAAGGTGGCCATTTGGTGGCAGTAACATCAGCCAAAAGGGGGTGTCCAAGCTCAAGGCTCTCACATCCGACCCTCATTATATAACATTTTTTACACAGATGGTGTTACTGCGACCTCACCCGGCATTCCTCACAAAGGTGTTCTTGAATTTCCACGCCAATCAAGACATATTCCTTCCAGTCTTTTTCCCAAAACCCCCTGCCAATACCCGTGAGCAGAGGCTCCATTCCCTGGACATGTGGCGTGCATTGGCCTGTTATATTGAACAAACTAAACCGTTCCGCAAGTCGAACCAGCTGTTTGTTGCAGTGGCAGACAGGATGAAAGGCCTCCCAGTGTCCACGCAAAGGACATCGTTGTGGATCACGTCCTGTATCCGGGCATGCTACAACCTGGCAAAGGTCCCTGCCCCCGCTCTGCCTGCACACTCCATCAGAGCTCAGGCATCTTTGGCGGCCTTCCTGGCCCAGGTACCGATCCAGGAGATATGTAGAGCAGCTACGTGGTCTTTGGTCCACACCTTCACTTCACATTACGCCATCACCCAGCGCGCCAGGGACAATGCGGTGTTCATCAGGCCTGTACTTCAATTAACGATTCCATGAACTCTGACCCCACCTCCTAGGTAAGGCTTGGGAGTCACCTATTGGAATCGATATTAGCAAGCGCTTGAAGAAGAAAGAAGGGTTACTCGCCTTCTCATAACTGTTGTTCTTCGAGTTGTGCTGCTCATGTCCATTCCAAACCCACCCACCTTCCCCTCTGTCGGAGTATCCGGCAAGAAGGAACTGGAGGGGTGGCAGGGCTCTATATTGAGCTCTATGAAGGCACGACTCCAGGGGGCTCCAGAGCTGATCCGACGGGTGCTGTTCGAGGAAAAACCTTCCGGCGAACTGTGCACTCGGCGTGCACACACCTAATTGGAATGGATGTGAGCAGCACATCTCGAAGAACAACAGTTACGCCAAGGTGAGTCACCATTTTTTTCCATGGGATGCACAGCGCAAAGTTGTATTGTAAGTGAAATATTTAGATAGGAATCATTATAGAGCCCTTTTACAGCAACCTTGCCAGAGAGAGAGAGAGAGAGAGAGCGCGCACTGAGAAAGAAAACACAAAGGAGGTAATAATATCTGATTAGCCTAGCAGCTGGATAACTGATGGGGAATTGCGAAACCTATCAAGACATCATGGCTTTCTATGTGAGTGACATTCTACAGCAGGAATTGACTACTGATTGAGGAATTGCTCTTGAATACTACCCTAAGGATTTGTGTTTTATTAGTAACCTTGTAATATCCTTGGCTAGTGGTGTGTGTTTTTAAAAATCAGGTGACTAGACTTACTTGACAGCTATCATCACAGTACCGGCTGCCAAATACATCCCTGGTTCAACTCCAGGGAAGTCAGTGGAGTTACGTGACAGATGAGTACGGCTGCTATAGACACTGTCATTCTCCAGCCTCCCCAAATGCTGAGTCCAGTGTGACCATGTGTATGCTGCATGATATTTAAGTACTTTGTGGATTATTTTGAATTGTATTTTTGGAATGAAAGGCCTGGTTTTAAATAACATATGAGGTGCCTAACAGTCCTCACACTCACACCAGTGTAATGCCATTGACTTTAAGGGAATCACTCCCAAATAACACTGGTGTAGCTGAGGGAAGAATCAGGCCCATGATGCTTTTAATATTTATTCAAGTTATACATTTAATTTAAAGTCTTGTCCTAAACTGAGTTACTAGGATCTGGGGCGGGTCTTGGGGGGAGGTTATCAGTGTGATGAAGCTGGACCAATCCCTGGTGGCATAAATACTCTGTCTTTAGTGAAGTAAAACCCGTGACGGGAGAATACTATGTGCCAGGACATCCTAATAATACAATCTAATAAGCAGACAGACCGTCAGCTTTTGCAACTCAGTCTAGCTCCATTCAGGTCAACAGAGTTACACCAACTGGAAGTGGAGGGGGGTGTCTCATAGGGTCATAGCTGGTCCCTGCCCAAACCAGAGGCAGTACTCCTATTGATTGGAATGGGAACAGGTTGAGACCCACTGCTTTTTGAAAGCAATGGACCCACTAAGATGTTGTTCATGTAAAATTTACAAAAATAGTCTTGCTCCATTTTGTTGCTTGCTCAAATACAGCTCTCCTTTTAACTCCTAGGGCCTTGTTTTGAGATGTGCTGTGCACAAACTCCAGTTGAAGTCAGTGGCATCTGTGTTTGCTTAATATCTCTAAAAATCAGAATCTTACAGTAAGACTACAAATCCAGAAATTGTAACCTAGAACCTGATGGTCTGTTTTTGCCTCAGTGAGATTATATTCATGCCTTGGTTTAGTCATTTTCAATTTCCAAAATCTGTGAAGTGTTTTACATTCAGGGTCTAGGAAGTTTTATACTTACAGGCAAAGACCACCCAAGGATTTAGTTTAGAGCACAATATAAAGTACATGAACTGTAACAAATAGGTCTCCTAACCCCCAAGAACTGGTGAAACTAGCTATACTAGCTTAATCGGAGTCCACCTCCCACAGAGAGAAAGTAGGAAGGAAATGAAATGTATATGTAAAGTTTCATATATTAGTTATTTTAAAAAATAGTCATAGATAAAATCTGACTTTAATGACACACTCAGAGCATAATGCTGAGAAATACTGCATGGCTAATGCATTGTTTTGTTTTTGTTTATTCTGCAGAAATGGAGGAATTTCATTTTTTAGCAGAATTACTAGCACTCCTTTTATTATTGACAAGTCTTAAAATGCATGACAAGCTGAGCTACCAAGTCCTCAGTGATTTTAATACCAGCTTC
The DNA here is from genome assembly GCF_965140285.1 of Lepidochelys kempii. Taxonomy (NCBI): domain Eukaryota; kingdom Metazoa; phylum Chordata; order Testudines; family Cheloniidae; genus Lepidochelys; species Lepidochelys kempii. The sequence goes on along the minus strand of NC_136396.1, from coordinate 14,181,615 downwards.
TTTGCAAAGCTAAACTGGTTTTCCAGTCCACTACGTGGTGGGCCACAGGGGTTTTACTGTAGTGTTATACGTATTTAAAGCTTCTTATGGATGGACTATAAGGTGGGTAGAAAGCTGGCTAGATTGTCGGGCTCAACGGGTAGTGATCAATGGCTCCATGTCTAGTTGGCAGCCGGTGTCAAGTGGAGTGCCCCAGGGGTCGGTCCTGGGGCCGGTTTTGTTCAATATCTTCATAAATGATCTGGAGGATGGTGTAGATTGCACTCTCAGCAAATTTGCGGATGATACTAAACTGGGAGGAGTGGTAGATACGCTGGAGGGGAGGGATAGGATACAGAAGGACCTAGACAAATTGGAGGATTGGGCCAAAAGAAATCTGATGAGGTTCAATAAGGATAAGTGCAGGGTCCTGCACTTAAGACGGAAGAATCCAATGCACCGCTACAGACTAGGGGCCGAATGGCTAGGCAGCAGTTCTGCGGAAAAGGACCTAGGGGTGACAGTGGACGAGAAGCTGGATATGAGTCAGCAGTGTGCCCTTGTTGCCAAGAAGGCCAATGGCATTTTGGGATGTATAAGTAGGGGCATAGCGAGCAGATCGAGGGACGTGATCGTTCCCCTCTTCGACATTGGTGAGGCCTCATCTGGAGTACTGTGTCCAGTTTTGGGCCCCACATTACAAGAAGGATGTGGATAAATTGGAGAGAGTCCAGCGAAGGGCAACAAGAATGATTAGGGGTCTGGAACACATGAGTTATGAGGAGAGGCTGAGGGAGCTGGGATTGTTTAGCCTGCAGAAGAGAAGAATGAGGGGGGATTTGATAGCTGCTTTCAACTACCTGAAAGGGGGTTCCAAAGAGGATGGCTCTAGACTGTTCTCAATGGTAGCAGATGACAGAACGAGGAGTAATGGTCTCAAGTTGCAGTGGGGGAGGTTTAGACTGGATATTAGGAAAAACTTTTTCACTAGGAGGGTCGTGAAACACTGGAATGTGTTACTTAGGGAGGTGGTAGAATCTCCTTCCTTAGAGGTTTTTAAGGTCAGGCTTGACAAAGCCCTGACTGGGATGATTTAACTGGGAATTGGTCCTGCTTCGAGCAGGGGGTTGGACTAGATGACCTTCTGGGGTCCCTTCCAACCCTGATATTCTGTGATTCTATGGCTACACCTGCAAATAAGCACCAAAAGCAGAAGAGAAAATGCACTGTATTATCTGGGGTTGCATGGGGAGGGAATTATCATAGGAGGAAACCTGCACAAGAGGTGTAATAGACTAAAAGGGCTGACTTGAAGAAGCACAGGCAATTTCAAAAGGATCATAGAGTGAAGAATCCAGCCTTCACTCATCCTTACAAGTGAAAGGACTTCTAGCTACCATCTCACTTCCTGTTTAAAAATAGTGTTGGTAGAAAATGTGGATAGTTAAATCATTACATGGGTTTAATTTGGCGGAGGGGGGGTTAGGCGCTCTTTCAGGGAATAAATGTAATGTTAATCTGAGTAAAATCAGGCACTGTACACCTCAATGTGCTGTAGTGTCTTGGTAATAATTATTTTGGGGGCTTACGGATTAAGCACAGGTCTGGGAGTCAAGAGACGTGGGTTCTATTCCAGCCTATGCTCTTGTGGGTCACTTAACATTTTGGGGCCAAAGAGACTTCAAGGGAGTTATTTTGGGTTAACACTGGAATAATGGAGATCAGAACCTGATGCTTGGCGCCTCAGTTTCCCTATCAGACCCATCTTTGTAAAACAATCTGACAGATCAAAAGTCTTCCAGAAGTATTATGTTATAGCTGTGTGGGCCTATATGCATGCAGTATGGTATTATTAGAATGAGTGCCATATTTCTTATGTGCAGTGTTTATATTTCAGTCAGCTAGGATAGTAAAAATGATTTAATGAAATCCTCAGCTTTTGAAAGATATTATCACACTAGAGTATGTGCTTGAAACTTTCTAGGAACATTTATAAATACATTTAAATAAGCATAGACTGGTAACATATGGTCTTCACTGCTGTGTGACGTTAACACCCAGGTCTTGTTGCATTCAATGATTCCGTGACTACAGCCCTGGAAAGTGATCCCCATGAAGTTGAGTTAGTGTTTGAAATTGTAGCCAGTTCAGCTGAGGATCCTGAACCCATATTGGCATTATGAAGAGAAAGATGCCAAGAGGTTGCATTGGTGCCTTCTTTAACCTATAACTGTTGTCAGTGCATAGAGTAATAGTTACACAGCCTGTGCTCTGTCAATAAGCCCTTCATTCTTGGCAGGTGAAACCAAGCCAAACGAACAGAGATGGCTGTAGAGTGTGTGAATATGTGTTTGTGTGCGCGCGTGCATGTATTCGGAGAATTGACATCTTGATTTAAAACTCTCTTAAACAATTGTGTTGCCCAGTGTTAAAATCTGCCACCAGATTGAATTATTATTGAAATCTGAGACCAATTCTAACAGTAGGCAACACAGCATGAGTACTCTATAGAGGCTTGAATAAGAAGATTCTGCTAAACATCCCAATTATTCATTTCTCATACAAGGGCTGTCATTGTCCAGTTCTGGTGTGCGGGTGAATGGTATGAAAACGCATGACCGTAGGAGTGACTCCAGACATTTAAGAGGGTGGGGCGGGGGGCGGAGGAGCAGTGCCAGTTGTCAGCTACATGATATGCCAAAGCAACATCATGCGGACATCCTTCTTTCGGAAATCCTGGCTTAGTGAGAGGATTCTGCAATGAGCTGGCTCCATGTACAAATCCCACAGTGAGAATGTTTCTTTTAATTCCACAGCTGAGAGTGCATTTTGCAGCCGAGAATGTGCGGCCAGCTACACGGTCTCATTAACGCTGCTGTAGAGTCCAGGAAAATATGGCACCATGGCTAATGTAACCTTGTCATAGATTTTGATTCCACAGTGTCTCAGAGATGTAGGGGAAGATCCTCGTAGCTACTGCAACATTCTCAGTGTATGATACCAGTAGTCTGGGGAGATATTGGATGGGTGATTACTAATTAAAAAGCTCATGAAAACCCTGAGATGGAATATAGCTTCATTATCACCATGTATCCATGTGAAAAGACAGAGGATTGTACTTTGCTTTATCTGTTTTGTTTGGATGTTGCTTTTGTTTGTTTAATCATCTAAGGCCTGAGAACAAGAGGTCTCAGTACGTCCTGCAATGTGGTGAACAACCTAAATTCCCACTGCGTTCAGTAAGACTTGGGGGTCAATCAGGATCTTCCAGAATGCAGACCATCTATGCAGAATGCCTGACTAATCTAATCACCTTCTATGATGAGATTACTGCTTCTGTGGATGAAGGGAAAGCAGTGGATGTATTGTTTCTTGACTTTAGCAAAGCTTTTGACACGGTCTCCCACAGTATTCTTGTCAGCAAGCTAAAGAAGTATGGGCTGGATGAATGCACTATAAGGTGGGCAGAAAGTTGGCTAGATTGTCGGGCTCAACGGGTAGTGATCAATGGCTCCATGTCTAGTTGGCAGCCGGTGTCAAGTGGAGTGCCCCAGGGGTCGGTCCTGGGGCCGGTTTTGTTCAATATCTTCATAAATGATCCGGAGGATGGTGTGGTTTGCACTCTCAGCAAATTTGCGGATGATACTAAACTGGGAGGAGTGGGTAGATACGCTGGAGGGCAGGGATAGGATACAGAGGGACCTAGACAAATTGGAGGATTGGGCCAAAAGAAATCTGATGAGGTTCAATAAGGATAAGTGCAGGGTCCTGCACTCAGGACGGAAGAACCCAATGCACAGCTACAGACTGGGGACCGAATGGCTAGGCAGCAGTTCTGCGGAAAAGGACCTAGGGGTGACAGTGGACGAGAAGCTGGATATGAGTCAGCAGTGTGCCCTTGTTGCCAAGAAGGCCAATGGCATTTTGGGATGTATAAGTAGGGGCATAGCGAGCAGATCGAGGGACGTGATCGTCCCCCTCTATTCGACATTGGTGAGGCCTCATCTGGAGTACTGTGTCCAGTTTTGGGCCCCACATTACAAGAAGGATGTGGATAAATTGGAGAGAGTCCAGCGAAGGGCAACAAAAGTGATTAGGGGTCTGGAACACATGACTTATGAGGAGAGGCTGAGGGAACTGGGATTGTTTAGTCTGCAGAAGAGAAGAATGAGGGGGGATTTGATAGCTGCTTTCAACTACCTGAGAGGTGGTTCCAGAGAGGATGGTTCTAGACTATTCTCAGTGGTAGAAGAGGACAGGACAAGGAGTAATGGTCTCAAGTTGCAGTGGGGGAGGTTTAGACTGGATATTAGGAAAAACTTTTTCACTAGGAGGGTGGTGAAACACTGGAATGCGTCACCTAGGGAGGTGGTAGAATCTCCTTCCTTAGAAGTTTTTAAGGTCAGGCTTGACAAAGCCCTGGCTGGGATGATTTAATTGGGGATTGGTCCTGCTTTGAGCAGGGGGTTGGACTAGATGACCTCCTGAGGTCCCTTCCAACCCTGATATTCTATGATTCTATGACCATTGATGTGCTACAAGAAGGCGCAGCTTGTGGTTTAGAACCATGTAACGTGTCCAGTTCTGCAGCCCAGTCAGATGCAAAGGGCACTGGAAAACTCATCGGAGAAGCTAGTCTTATAGTCACATCCTAGACACTAGAACCAGAAAGTTCATCAAAAGTACTTATTCACCCAAGATCTCCAAACAATTTTGTAGAGACAGGCAATCTGAATAATCATCCAGATATTCTGGTGCTTATCCAATCCCTATTATTGGATTACTATGAAATTACAGGATGTCAGTACATTCTAATTTTGTAATTTCTATCTGCTGTAGCATTGTGGGTCCTTCCAATCATAGAATATTTCTAGCTGGACAGCGTAGTGTTGCTTTCCACCAAAATGTGGTGTGGTTGACCATATGTACAATTTTTTAAAAAGACAAAAAACCTGTTTAGCAGCTACAAATGTTGTACTTTCATTAGAATCAGTCACAGCTCTGTAATTTCATGCTGTATTATTTCTGTTACATGTATAAGGGAAATTACTAAACCTTGTAATTTCTCTTTCTTTCTAAAAAGATACAGAAATAATGGAAAATGAGATGCCAAGATACATTAATGAATGAGATCTAGCCTGTAATATACAGAGTGCCTCAAAGGGACAGAAAGAGGAGGAGCAATCTTGAATGATAAAAATGGGGTATTTAGTTAACAGATTCCAAAAGTTAAGAAGAATAAATCTATCTTGTCATGCTTGAGAGAAAAACATCTCATGAATGCAGAAGGCCTCAGTCCTAACTTTAATCACATGAACAGTCCCATTAAAGTCAATGGGTAATTTGCATGTTTAATGTTAAGCATGTGCATAAGTGTCTATACAAGACTAACATCTAAGTCAAGAAGATGGAAGCCATCTAGGTGTTTGTCACTCCTATTACCATGGTATCTGAGTGCCCTGTATCTCAGCAAATGAATCCAAACTCAATATTGTGGTGTTCACTATCCTTCCATTGATGACAGATGGTTTATTTTTAAAGCCTCATATTATTGGTATAAAGATGGATGCAAGATATATTTAAAATGTGCTGAATATTATTTCTAACATTACACTGTACTCAGTTACACCTGTACAACCATCCTCTTTTCTCCAGAGCTACCAACATCATAAACTCTGATATTATTTGTGTGCAAGGGGACAGAGATGGTTTCCCTTGTCCATGTGTTCCCTCTCAGCAGAAACCCCTTTCTTAAAATGGAAGGCCAACATTTTCAAATTAGGCACCTAAATCCAAAGGTAGGCACCTAAATGAAGTGGCCAGATGGAAGCCAATAGCCAAATCAGGCCCCTTATTTAGGAGCCTAAAATATGGATTATGGTGTGGGATTTTCAGATGTATCTAAGTAGTATAGGAAAACTGAAAGTCAGTTGGACTTTTGCTTCTAAACCATTCCTGTTGGGAGTGAAGTTTGCAAACGTTGGCCTAAAGAGAAACATAACAAGGGGGGAAAAAAATCAAGACTCAGCATCCAGCCTTCCCCACCAAAAGGCAAGGAATTCCCGTCAGAATGCCATTAATAAGGTAGTGGCAATTGACTTCAATGGACTATTTAGGTGCCTAAACCTGTATACTTGTGTAAATGTGTTTAGAACCATGGTCTTAGATACATTTGGCCTACAAGTTAAAATATTTTAATTTATTTTTCCCCTTTTATCAACCATGGTGGAGTTGGTCAGAATTAAAACCAGCTTTAATTTTAAAGGTGTTCTTTTATGCTCAAATTTTAGAAACTTTTTATTTAGTCATTAGGCAGGTTACCCTGCTTGGGTTTGTGACCATTGATCTCTGAATGGCTAATCACCTGGAAGTAAATAGAAACTTCCTTCCATATAACTTCTTTGACATGGATAGCAAGAAATGCACACTGGAGCATCTGTGATCATTTTGCCTATTGAAGTGGGGTAGAACGGGGCATGGGTGGTTTTTTTGTTGTTTGATTTTTTTTTTTTTAAGTCAGATATGGGGAATTTTTCCTCAAAAGCTGGAAGGTTGGAGAGAGGTGACAGAGAGTGGTATTAATCTGCTCTTTCTTCTTGGGGATCCACCTCACCAATGCAGCTGGGGAAGTCCTAGTGGGACTTACAGGTTCAAGGCATTTATAGATTCAAAATTTGACCTGCCTTACCCATCTGCATATTTTTACCTTATAAGGTCTGGGGTGTGGGTATGGGTAGGTGTGTACAGCGGATTCTTGCTAAAGAAAAAGGGTTAGTTGAAAAATATAAAAGCATCTTGGAATTCCAAACATGGCTGCTGTGAAAGAAAATCAAATTTGGGACTTTATAAACCTGGACAGTATCACTTTCAAAGGCGTATTCAGCACGCTACTTAAGATGCATTAATCACAACAGCTGCTTTAAGTCCCTTATAATTTATTAGGTGTAAGGGAGGAAAGGTGAAAGTAGCTGTTAATAGGAGGACAGAAGTGATGAAGTTCAATCCATAAAGTTTCTGAAAGCGTGGGTGAGTGTTGTGTGCATACATCACAATCCACATGGCAGAAGTTGGGTGAGAGTAGACAGATACATGATGCTCGTCATGTTCACTTTTATCACCTGTCGTTGTGTTCATAGTAAAGTCATAAGAACGTAGGTGTCACATGTTGATCTCTTGTTCGGGGGTGGTTAGTGTAGATTGTGAAAAGGTTATGAAGCATAAATATGAGATGAAAAGCTGTGTGCGCATGTATGACCAGAGAGATTTTTAGCTACACATTCCATATCGTAACTACATTACTAACCATATTAGGATGGCAAATAGAAAAAAAAAAAGATCTATTAGCAAAAGCTGTCATTTTTCAGTAAGACAAAAAATCACTGTATCCAATTCCGTTGTATTTTCTTTCTCAGAACAACATATGTGGAAACATTTTTTTTTTCTATATTGTCAAATGGGAGAATTCCTTTTCTCTGTCTGTTTAGCTATTTTGGTCATGCTCATCATGATGCCTGATTATTCCCTTCATCATATTTTTCCTGAGGTTTTCTTTATTGGCATGAGCCATTACTCCTCGGTACAACTTTTGGATGGAGCGTCTCCGATCAAACTGGCACTTGTGTCTCAGGCTGTTTCAATAAAGGGGCTCACTCAAGAATAGAATCTTGCTTCTTCTCACAGGGGTTGTCGAGTGACATCCTGACAGGCAGTTGCTTTCCCTTGTTGTGTTCTAATAGCATTGTAAAAACAACAACAACAAACCCCCACCACCCCGTCTTTGTACCTCCTTGCCCCTCCACACACGCGTGCACGTTGTACTAAGTACTTTTTCAGTCCTGACTTTGTGCACACACAATGTTGTGCTGCAAGCATTAAAAGGCAGTTTAGTACTCAAAGGATTAAAAGCTCATGTTAAATTGAAGACTACACTTGGCATAAACATTAAAAATTGACAGAACACCCTGCACATTAACTGCACCAGGGCTCCCTAATTAGCATTTAAAAGTAAAACATCATTTCCTTACTGTTTCCTACTTATCATTTATAATGCATTTATTATAATATGGATGTGAGCATGAGGCTTTCCACTGTCGTCAGTGTGAAAAAACATACATTCGATATATGGGCCTATTTGGTGTACAGAAAGAAATGGGGGTTGGGGCTTTCTTAAGCCAAACTACAAATGCATGATGAATCAGCAGCAGTTAACTGACTTCATTTGGGGGTCTAATGCTGCCATGTGAGAGGCTACAGAATGCTTGTAGTGCTGGCCTTTCATTCACTTCCACTGGCACTGCGGTTTGGTTGTCAGTATTTTTACTATAGTAGGGTGTGCTGTTGTGCAGCATGGGGAAGCAGGCATATGTGTGTGGATCTCATGATCTGTCTCATCCTGAGATGCAAAAAATTCTTTCCACACTCAAATTTGAATGCACTGTTTGTAAAGCACCAAGTGCAATGGGGTGTTGGTCCATGACTAGGTCTCCTAGGCGCTACGGTGAAACAAAAAAAAAGAAAAGAAAATCCAAGCCAGGGAATAAGAAAACAGAAAATATCAAATATTTTCTTCCTAACTTTATTCTCCTATAACTCAGCACCTGCTGTGATGACAGTTTGCTCATGTATCTTAATACAGGTCCTTTTGGTATTTGAAAACATTAAAATAGCCAAATTCAAACACTAAATCCTGTGGAATATCTGTACTACTACGTATATAGTCTGTATAACACCTTGGCATACTGTACCATGACTCGATGATTTCTGATTTACTCCTATTCCTCATCCCTTAAAGCCACTTAGAGCTTTACTCATGGTTTCAAAACAAAAACAAACAAAAACACACAAAACCAACAAATATGCCAAAGGGCTTTAGCAAAACTTCTTACCACCTATGCATTTGGAGATCTGTATTTGGGCTACCTAAATTTTGCTGGATGTAATTTGATTAGGTTTGCAATTTGCTGAGAAGAGTGTCTCAGCAGCAAGACCTGGGTCAGTGAGCAAAGGTTCCCTTTTCAAGCACAATAAAATGTGTTCACTCTACCGGTCAATGCAACCGTCTTTAGCTGTGAATAGCTTTCTATTGATGTTGCATATTGGATCAGTCTCAGGTCCACTTGTAATGAGTGGGGAACCCTGTTGGGATTTTCAAAGTGGTGCAGGGGATTTAGCTACACCATGTCTGTTAAAATGAACCACTGTATATTCACAGACAAATCCAGAGCCAGAGCCTCATCTAGTTGCACTAGTCTAAATCCAGAGGAACTCCACTGAAGTCAATGTAAATGAAAAGAATCAATGAAAGGAATTTGACCTACACACACAGATTGCACAGCACAGAACTATGATGTTTGCACTTCAGAAATAAGCATCTGTACAGGCAATTTGCCCTTTTAAAAAGACTGTTAGACACACATACGAATACACACAGACACCTGAGATGACCCAAATGAGTTTTAATAATATTTATTCAGTTATAGTTAAGCAAAATGAATATGTCTGACCTTCAGCCAACCAGTTATTGGCATTGTTCTTATTTGTTCCTTGTATTATGGTCTATTTGGGGGCAGGGACTGTCTTTCTGTTCTGTGTTTTGCACCTATCACAACAGGGTCCCGGTCCATGATGGGGGCTTCTAGAGACTACAATAATACAAATAAATAACAATGGTAGTCGGATCCAGAGGCCCCAATCAGAATCTGGGCAGCAGATGTGAGGTGCGGTACGACTATACAGTAAAAGGTGTTCTCTGCCCCAAAGACTTTACATTCTAAAAGCTGAAATGCTGCCTGGTGTGCAGTGAGAGGGAGGGGATAAGGAACCTCCTGACACCCTATATAGCCTGCATAGGGACTGGGCAGGATGGCATCCATGTGCTGGGTGGTGCTCCTTCATTACTCCCTTCTGGGTACACAGCACCCTGAAGTGAGTGGAGCTTTGGTCCATGCCATTCACAACAGCTGACTAGCTGTGGCGGGAGTGGGGAGCAAGGAGAGTTGAAAATGCTTCCCCCCAGTACCCGGGAGCTCTGGGAGGCTGATTTAGTAAATGTTTTCCTGAGTTTAAATGTATGTGATCTGTACCTAAGTAATATGGTTTGTACCGTTTTGAGGGATTTTTGGTATAATAGTTTCTATTTCTTGGCTCCTCTGTGTCTGTTTTTTGAGGGTGGTGGGGAAGTTACTTAAAATGGTAAATCAGGGCCAGATCCTGCAACTCTTACCTGTGAGAGTAATCTTTGCTCCCCCAAATGGTCAGGTTGATAGTAAAGGAACGGCTTGTAAGAGTAAAGTGTACATTTGTGAGTAAAGGGAATAAGCCCGGTGCTTTTACTCTGAATGTAGTTTACATACCTTATCTGACTTTTGCATTTCCCTTACAGACTGTCAGATAGGTGAAAATGTATGTTTAAAACAGAGCAAGTTTCCACTTCACAATTCAGAGGCGTATGGTATTTCTGATACCAGGCCCTATCCGCTCACCTGAACTACTCACAACTCTCTATGCGTGGAAGGGATTGCAGAATTGGTCCCTTTTAATTTTTAAATCCATCTTCATTTTTCAGTATTCACTATTTATTTATTTATTTTTTTGGCCGAGGGGCTGAGGAGGTTTACTGAGAACTTGAACACACAAAGCTCAATTTTTCTTACTCCAGTAGGTTTAATGATATGTCAAGCTTCTTTTAGCTTTTTGTTTTCTTTTGCCCAGTTGGCACCATTCTTGCATTACCCAAGAGGCTTCCTCCTTATCTTTGCATGACTTGTTGACACGATAAATTCTTTTTGTTACCATTCTGAAGTCTCAAATCCTGTCCTGTTTCCAGTAGGGTCACTGCGGTGTGGAAGACAAGACTGCGTTCTGTTCATTCTCTGTGAAATGCAAATAGAAGCCCCTCCAGAGCCAGCAGGAACTTCAGCTGAAAGGAAAAAAAGGACCTCCCTGCTGTCCAATAGTCTGTTGACTTTGAAGTCCTGGGCCATCTTTTGTCCCTCCTAGAGGTCCTTTAATCAGGACCTTTGTCTTAGCCATTTGAAAAAAAACCGACACAGCTGGTGGAGTTGTCCCTGTGTGTGCCTAGCACAAAAGTCTTTGTCACACATTTCCATTGACCTGGACACTTTGTTTCTTTGTCTCTACCAGACAAATTGTTTGAATGAAAAAGAAGAACATTGTCATAGGAAAATGGAAGACTTCTTGTGAGCCTTCCTGCCAGGCCCAAGATAGAGATGAGGCTTTCAGTTTGAAGCCCTCTTAAAAAAAACCCTCAGCCGGCTTTTTATAGCCTTTTAATCTGTGCACATGTAGGGTGATATACAGAGGCTCACTGTAGTATGGGAACACCCTGCTAAATGGAAAATTTTATTATTATATTACTCATGATGTTTCTGTAAACAAAAAGATGCTGAACTTTCTAATTGCTAACATTTTATTTCTCTTGTTTACATGGCAATAATCTGGAAATTTGTTAAAATTTCCTAAAAAAGTAAATAGTCATAAAAAGACATCATAAATGTTACGTAAGTATTGCAAAACACTGAGGCACTTAGGTCAGGAGGACTGGGTATGGACTGAGGGCCATAAACTGGATTCTAATCCTGGCTTTGCCACTGATGCATTGTATGGCCTTGGACAAGTCACTTAACTTCTCTGGTCTTGGGTTTCTCGTCTGTAAAATGGGGAGGATGAATTGTGAAGATTCATGAGTTAATGTTTGTACAGTGCTTTGAAGATGAACTAAAAGCACTATAGCAATGCTAAATATTGTACCTAAATTCTGACTGCCATCTTGTTTTTAAGTTGGAGAAATCTACTTAAGTAATTCTATTGCAGAAGTTTTAGAAATGTATTTGTTCCAGTTTTTCTCTCCTTCTGAACTATGTACAGTTGAACTATTGCTTTTATCCCTCAAGGGTAGAGATAAAAAAAGGCTCCAACTTTTTAAAAACTCCCTAAAATATCCTCCCCCCCACCCCCCCACCCACAGGCAGTTACATGAATGACATGTACAAAATACTTGATGGGGTGATGCAGTCTAAAGGTTGTATTAGCAGTTTTTTGGAATGGCCTATGTAACTTATTCATGACTTTGCCACTTACAAGTAATGTGACCAAATCAAACTCATTTAGATAAAATCTGTTTACCAAACACCACCATCATATATTCTCTCTGATCGAATCCAAAGCCTGTGGAAGTCTTTCAGCTGATTGCTTTGGGATTTGAATTCGGCTTTATATGCAATATGGACTTGATCTTCCATCATTGGAGTCAATCAGTGGGAGTTTTTCCACTAACTTGGATGGGAACAGGATCAAGCCCTGTATAGAGAGGTAGTTTGGTAACAAAATATTATTTCAAAAACATCATCTACCTGAGTTTCTTGACATGTACGTTTTGATCTGTTACACATCTTCCTGCCATTAAATGAGCACCCTGCTCGGAAAAGCAAATTGTTAAAAACAATTTTTCGTTCTTTCTTTCGTTCTTTCTTTCGTTCTTTCTCTTTCAACATTAATAACCAACTGTGGTCAGTTCTGACAGTCTGTCTTAGAGCTATGTGTAAAGTAGACCATGCAGCGGTGTTATCAAAACCGGTTAAATTTTTATCATCACTCTAATGTATGATATTAGATACTCTACATACATCTCCTTCAATAATGACTGGAATAATCCTATCTGGATATAGATCAACTGATTAACCAAATCTCATGAACCAGTAGTAGCTCATCTCTAGTGTCAAGTTGACTATTACTGTTCGCCCACCTTCATGGTCTTATCCTTTAATTTTTATTTGTCTTGTTTTCTATCTGTCCCGTTCCTATTGTAAACATTCAGCAATTTACTTTCCAGTGGATATGAAGCTTTCATGGTTACAGATCCTTAATATACTCCATTCTATTTATGAAACACTACATGGGGAAAAAAAGAAAACAAATCTGTTCATTTTGAAGCATACGTTCTTGAATGGAATAGCAATAAAATATATGCTAGTACATGGCAACATGATTGGCATATTCATTAATAATAGAGGGACCTTTCATAATTTATCTAAAAACTCTTCTGTGCATTTCCTAGCTTTTCATTAGACTGTACAACATACCTTATGTACTTCTCGCTTATTCGCTTTGTACCTAACTATAAACTCAATCCTGCAAGAGGACTGGCCCCGACCTAGCAAGGCACTTAAGCACATGCCTTATTCTGAGCATATAAGTAGTGCCATTAGCATTAAAGGGGCTGCCTTTTGCTTAAAGTTAAGACAATACTTAAGTGCTTGGCGTCGGAATGCTCAGCACCTCATAAGATTGATCCCTACGTACCTCCATAGTGAGGGCACATCAGAAGATCTGGAACGTCTTTGTGAAGCACAGAGGTGCAGCCAATTGACTTTATGCAACAGCTGAAAGCAAAAGATCTCAAGGATGCTTGAGAGACAAAGAACTAGGGTTTTGTTAGAATCTTAAATGAAAGAAAAATAGGACTTTCTGAAAGCTAGCAAAAATATTTCTGGTGTTAGGGGGATTTTTTCCCCCAGAGGATGTTAGAAAGGTCCATTGATGTAGAGGTTTGGATGCAAGGATGAGGGTTAAAAGGGAGAGAGACTTGACTTTTTGACCTTTCGTTATGACCAACATGTATCTTTTTGACCTCCCAATGTGCCTTGAGTGTACTCTTTGTCAGTGGAAGCTGAGGCTGTGCATACTGAGAAACAGGAGCCTTGAGAAAGGAGGTCTTAGCAAGGCTCAAATATAATTTTAATAGGTGCCTTAGAAAAACTAAGATGATTGATAGATTTAATCCTAGAGGAATTTTTAAAATATCTCGTTCTTAGAACAAGAGGTAGACCTGAACTAATACTGCATCGGGACACCAGCCAGCTTCCAAAGTCCTGAGGCAGACCAGAATTTTGTGTGTCGAATGTTGATTTGAGTATTTCTTGGCATTACAAAATAAAATGAGCTATTTTCCTTTTGCTCATTATTGTGCCAAAAATACCTGTTGTCTACACAAACCTTTTCTATGGCCATGCTTTCCCCTCTCCTATGCTTTAGGAAGAAGCCTGAAAGTGTGATCACCCAAGTTACTTTCCTATCAGCAGACTGTGATATCCTAAACACTGAATTATGATCACACTGCAGGAGCAAACAATAGAAGCAGTTGGGTGGTAAGGTGGAAATCTCTTATTCAGATCCCTATCTGTGCAGCAGCAAACTATGTGTCTGAGGTTCTTTGGGTAAGGAAGAGGCTTGTCATGACTGGGAAAGGACGGAGCTGGAGAGTGCATCCACTTTATAGGATGCTCCCCTCCTAATCTGGTGGATTTCATTCTGCCCCAAGAAGCATTGAAACCTTTTTATACTTTCCTTCTAACCTATTAGAATGGGTGTGGAGTACTGGCATGTTGCCAAGAAAGAGAATACTAATACAGCAGCCAGGGGAATCTCCCACCAGAGGAAGAGAGTTCCTGTTAAGGCTGGGAATCAGATCTGGGTTCAGTTCCTGGCTCTGAACAGACTCCCTGGTGGCATTTGGGCAAGTCACTTCATCTCTGTGCCTCATATATGTGAAATATAACAATAGTTCCTCCCCATCCTCTGTCTTGTCTGTTTAGATTGTAAGGCCAGGGACATTCTCTTCCTGTGTGTTTGCACAACACCTAGCACCGCGGAGCCAGTAAAAACATGTCATACATACCATAAATAATAATAGTAATAAACCATTCTGCTGAGGAAAAAGAGGCAAGTGTCAGGTGCTCAGATGACATTAGGTTCCTGAAAAAATATAGCCTGACTTCCCCCTGGAAGCCCTGGACACTGAGAATATGATTCACCCATTGTGAGCTCAGAACCCCCGTCCCTTTGGGATGAGGAGGGAGGGCTGGACCTGATCTCCTCTGCTGACTTTTTACCCACAGGAGGAGACTTTTCCACACTAGATTGTCTCTCCTCTCTCTCTCTTTTCACCCCCTTGTCTTAGATCCAGCCAGAAAATCCCTCTTTAATAAAAGAGCAGGCAAAGATATAAACTAGGTGAGTGGCAGGTTTGCATTTATCCTTATAAGGCACATCAGCAGTAAATGTGGGTTTCTGGTAGGCTTATTTATTAAAGAGTTATACACTGCAAAGGAAATATAGCCAGTGTTATTTTCAAGCTCAGTGAACTCAAGAATGTATTTGTGAGCCTTCCAGTTATTATGACATCATTGTATAAATGCAAGAACAGGGACTTTGCAATGTCAGGCAGCTTTCCTGTCAATGTTAATTTACTGTCTTTCTGAGAACCAGATACTAAACACTAGAAGTATTAACATCATTTCAGCTCTTAAGTTAAACTAAAGAAGTCTTTTCATCTCTCCATTGACTGGCAGCTACTTAAGTAGATCACAAGCTTTATGCTGCTTTGTCTGAGCTAGAAGAGAAACTTTAATTGTTCCCGTCTTCCTATTGCAGGTATTGATTAATAAAATCTATTAGAAAAGATCTTTGCCTACTTTTTGCACCATCAAACAAGTACTTAACGACTGTATTACTCTGCAAATGGCATCACTTTAAAGCACTGGATTGAGCCCCTTTGTACTTACCTTTCATTCAGATTTTTTCATCCTGTTAGGAACAGGGAAGTTCCACCTGCACTTTAATATTCAAGAAAGAGGGGGTGGGGAAGGACGGAAAGGCTCTGGGTTTAGGAGTGGCATATTCAGCCTGTAGTTGGCAGCAGCCATGTTTATGGATGTCCTTGGGCAAAATTGCATGTTACAACTTGGGTGTAAACTGAGAGGCATTAAGTGGTAAAATCTGTGTAACTTGTGCATTTAGAGGGTATGCAAATGACCGTGACTTATGTGCCAAAGGGGAGGAGGAGGATTTATTAGAAAAAGTAACTCACCGGAGCGTGTACGGTAAAATATTCTTCTCTGCCACCTCATTTAATTATATTCCCTCCTTTGAACCTCATTCCCAGAACCCCCACTTTATTTTACACCCTTTTGTTAGTTGCCTTTCTTGCTACATTCTCCCTCCTTTCCTTCCCCCTTCCCCCACCTCACAAATAAGGTACACTTGTTTTACAGGCTCACTGAATGGCAAATCAGGGCCAGTTACACTGATTTACCACTTCCTTTCAGGGCTATTTAATGTCATCAGGTTTAAAGCAGAATTCCCCCAATTATTTCATTTGGGAGTTCTGCTTGAAGACCCATAGCACTATATAGTCCCAATGTGCAATTTTATGCCACTCTGTGTCACTGCGAAATTTGGCACGTGGGCGGATTTACATCCCGGTGACTGTTTTATATTTAGAACAGTTTGGGTGCTGGCCAGAGGTGGTTATGATAGTTTGGTGCTTTCATAGATTCATAGATATTAAGGTCAGAAGGGACCATTATGATCATCTAGTCTGACCTCCTGCAAAATGCAGGCCACAGAATCTCACCCACCCACTACTGCGATAAACCTCTCATCTATGTCTGAGCTATTGAAGTCCTCAAATCATGGTTTAAAGGCTTCAAGGAGCAGAGAATCCTCCAGCAAGTGACCCGTGCCGCATGCTACAGAGGAAGGCGAAAAATCTCCAGGACCTCTTCCAATCTGCCCTGGAGGAAAATTCCTTCCCGACCCCAAATATGGTGATCAGCTGAACTCTGAGCATATGGGCAAGATTCACCAGCCAGATACGCAGAAAATAATTCTCTGTAGTAACCACATTGGTATTGAGTTTAAATAATCCCGGTGACTGTTTTGTATTTAGACCAGTTTGGGTGCTGACCAGGGGCGGTTACGATCTGACAGTAGTTTGGTGCTTTCGTTCTCATTCCTACTGGAAGAGCATCTGAATGACTTCGCTCCTCCAACCAGTCTTGGTACCCTAAGCCAACAAGGGCTCATCTAGCTTGAGGTTACTTCTCTGGGGCAAAACACTTGGCAATCTTGTAAATTTATTTGAATTAAGACTTTCTCTGTTTTATAATGTCAATAATGGGAGTGCCCTGTCCACAACAGACATGTGTGTAGAAATAAAAATAATACTCAGCTCTGATCTACTGCTTTTATCCACAGATCTCAATGGTAGGAAAACTGAGGCCCAGATTGGGGAAGTGACTTGTCCAGTGTCACTCCAGTGGGAATGTGATCGAGCCAGGAATAGGCCTGATTCCCATTTCAGTGCTACTACACCACACTGCCTCCCTGAGATGGATGCATCTTTGGTCAAATCCAACCCAGAGTTGCCTTTTGGTGTAAATGTTGTAGGATCTCTGCATAGTAAACACACTATTGTGCAACACAGAAGGTGCTTGGGTGAGAGGAGTAAAGAAATGCACATGCATCTATTAAAATAGCCAGAAAAGGGCCCTTGGTCTCTTTCTTGTCTTGTTCTCTTCACATTCAAAAATGTTCACCTCTCTCTCTCTCTCTCTCTCTCTCTTTCATCTTTCCTAAGGGCAATGACTGACAGATTAATATATGTCTAGCTACGTGTCTTAGAAATCAAAAGGAAGGTGCTGTCAGAATCGCTTGTCAGAAAATGAGATTAGGCGCACTTGTCATTTGCTGAGGATTGCAGTGTTTCAGAGATAAGGTTGCATTTAATGAGTGTAAAAAGCCTCCTTGTGAAAAAGTGGGTGGTGCAGGGGAGAGAGAACGATTACTTTTCTGGTGTCAGCTGAGTGCTTTATCATATAACTTGATACTGCGGCACCCTGGTAGGTACTGATAATGGCTGCTGGGGCTATTGCACCTCTTTAGTTCCTCTGCAACTTCAAAAGTGATGACTTGTTACCTGATTTTAAACTCTTCTTGGATGTTGAAACCCACTATCCTAAGGGAAAGAAGCAAAAGCCTGTACACTATGGTTTAAAGACAGACCTGTGAAAACACACCGCATAAAGGAAATGTGCTAAATATATAGTCACTTTCCCCAGCAAACTATAAAGAATACTCAGTGGGTTTCAGTGAAATATGGAACTTGTCTGACAAGTGAAGGATAACTAATGAGAAACAGAGCTGTATCCCACTGAAACCAATTGTGTTTTGTTATGGAAAATATTTATCAAGCCTTTTTTTTCATTTGTTGGTTCTTCAAACAGTGCCATAATAACTCCTCTTACGTGCGGTGTAATACAGCTTTGCTCATATGCATTTCAGTTATTTGAATTCTGAAGAAGTTATTATGTTGCCCATTGGATCTGATCACACTGTATATGAATATTTTAGATGGATGTTTTGTTCATCAGTGTAACGGTCATTCTTTTGCCACGGGAGCTGGCTTCTACATGGTGCAAAGACACCAAATGTACAGCCTGATTATTTATAATTTCAGATCGAAAGATGAAGGAATAGTCAAAGCTGGAATTTATCTGATCAGTGAAAGAGATCATACAGTTGCCACATGTTTTTGGAACAATACTTCTGTATCAAGTGTACCTCTTTTATAATTATCCAGAAAAGCTGAGATTTATGTCTTATAGTCTCTTTGCCAAATTAGACACGATTTTCATTATTTTGCTCAAATTTTAGAAAATGAAAGAAATGACTCAGTTGGTTCCCAGTGCTGATTCAGCATTCCCTTGATTAAAAATGGTCTGATTACCAGAGAGCGGGATTATGGCATTCAGTGATGGCTGCTTTCTTCTGTTTTGTGAGATTCTGTTACCCTGACTATGGAACAGACTATGACAAATATTGAATACGTGAGCTAGGATATTAGTAAACAAATGTTTTTGAAATATTCTTTTAGTTTCAGAACTAAATGGCAGCTGGAAAATAGTGATAGATGATGCTCAGAGTATAATTTTTTTGAGTGGTGCATTTATAACACCTGCTTACCTCAGAGTTGGTGGGGGAAGGGTTTTAACGATATCTTCTTATTGTGAGAGAAGAGTTTACAAATGTACATCAGTTAAACTATGTAATATATCTGGTTAAAAAGCCACAAGAAATTCTCAAAGCAGTGAACCCAGGTAAATAGCATTTTGTAATCATAATGAAAGGTATATAGAAGAAATGGGGGAAGGTATATATTCCCTGGCTGGAAAGCTGTAGCCAGAAAACAGTTTGGCAATTTTTGTTTTTCATATTTGGGAGAAAAGAAGGAGAATGTCTGTCTTCACTCTAGCCTAAATATGTGACTATATTGGGAGAAGTTTGGGAGGGAAGTGGCAAAGTGAAATGTCTCTACAATTGTAGGAGTACTTGTGGCACCTTAGAGACTAACAAATTTATTTGAGCATAAGCTTTCGTGAGCTACAGCTCACTTCATTGGATGCATTCAGTGGAAAATACAGTGGGGAGATTTATATACACAGAGAACATGAAACAGGGGGTGTTACCATTTCACTAATAAATTGGTTAGTCTCTAAGGTGCCACAAGTCCTCCTTTTCACTAATAAATTAGTTAGTCTCTAAGGTGCCACAAGTCCTCCTTTTCTGGTTTAACTTGGATTTTAACTTGAAGAGTGGTCAGTTTGGATGAGCTATTACCAGCAGGAGAGTGAGTTTGTGTGTGTATGGGGGTGGGGGGGATGTGAGAACCTGGATTTATGCAGGAAATAGCCCAGCTTAATTGTCATGCACATTGTGTAAAGAGTTATCACTTTGGATGGGCTATCACCAGCAGGAGAGTGAATTTGTGTGGGGGGGTGGAGGGTGAGAAAACCTGGATTTGTGCTGGAAATCACTTCAGATAAGCTATTACCAGCAGGACAGTGGGGTGGGAATAGGTATTGTTTCATATTCTCTGTGTATATATAAAGCCTGCTGCAGTTTCCACGATATGCATCTGAAGAAGTGAGCTGTAGCTCACGAAAGCTTATGCTCTAATAAATTGGTTAGTCTCTAAGGTGCCACAAGTCCTCCTTTTCTTTTTGCGAATACAGACTAACACGGCTGTTACTCTGAAAACTGTAAGGAGAGTGATCTGGTAAGGTGAGCTATTACCAGCAGGAGAGCTCGGCGGGCAGAGAGGGGGGAACCCTTTGTCGTGATAATCAAGGTGGGACAGTGAAGCTTCCTTTCCCAGGCTGTTAATGGTTTGGGGAGAGAATCCATCATCCCTGAAATTAGTGGAAAGCACTCGGCATTATAGAGGATCAGGCCCCGCCCTTAGCAAGGAGGAGGAGAAGAAAGCTCTGCTGTTCAGCTCTGCCTCACTTTTATTCTTTGTTTCCATTTGAAACCCAAATCATAAAACTGCCTGCAGAGTGGCTGCCTCGCTGATGCTGTTCCTATAAATGAGAATTCCAGCTTTTATGCTAATTCAGTTTCAGGTTTCTTTGAACCTGCAGTTTATGGGCCTCTGCTTAAAACTGCAATCTGTTCTGCCTAAAAGAAGGGATTACAAAGTGTTTTTAGTTCTGCAAATGCTGCAGAAAAATAATAATAAATAAATAAAAGTTGCACTGTCATTAATACTCCCCTGTGAAAGTTTTCTGCTTTGTCAAATTGAAAACTTGTCTTGAATTTAAATGTTATTCTGCAACACTATGTCAATTCTGTTTCTTTCTAATTGCTGCTGTCAAGAATTTACATTTTGCACAGCATTCTCCCCCCGCACCCCCCGTCTTCCCTTAGTGTAAAGACCACTTTCCTCCCCTCCCCTTGCCCCCCGAAAGGCAGTCGAGCTTCACTTTCATCTCATGCCAAGAGCCCACCTGGGGAGGCAGTCGTTTACCTTGTAGGCTGAGTGTGTAACCACAGTAGAGCAGATTCAATCCCCCTGGCAAAATCCAGCCTATTTTTTTTATTGACATCTGTTGCCACCTTTTAATGTATACAAGAGCTGTAATTTTGTTTGTGATAGCATTCATCTAGGTCGTTACTAGGGACAGGTTTATTTTGTAAAACATTACATTATCTTTGGGTTCTTACTCTTTGGGACATTATACCATCAGACTAGCTGTGTGAAGCCGTTTCTTTAAAAACACTTATAGCTCCATAAATTCTTTCCTCATAACCCCCCCCCCTCCATCTCATATTCTCTAACAGATAAAATTATGTATATTTTCAAAGCATTATTAAGGACTTTATAGGGTATCATCACATTCACAATTCAGACACTGTAATGCTTTTTGAAAAGATAAGCCACTGAGAGGAACCATAAATGTTTCCAGTTTCCAACAGAATACCTAAGTATTGGAATAGCCAGTTTTCACATGGCCAGGAAATAAACTGCACAGCTTTCCAGGTGAGAGAGAGCTTGCCATGTATGATTTAATACAATATAATCTGCCATAAATTTAAAATTCATTTGCACGTTGCTACAGAGACGGGTAATTCTTTGGAACTACTGCACCGTTTGGAAGCAAAGCTGTCCACGTATTGCTCAGCATTTAGGCTGCTTCAAGTCGTCCTAACTAAGCTGCATTGGACCTAGATACCTCCAAGCATCTTTAAAAGACACCACAAAATTCTGGGGTCAGTTCTGACACAAGTTCATTGGGTCTCATCAGATGGCTGTAGGCCACAGCTGCTGCAGAAACAGTGATAACCTTCTCAGAGACCACAGATAAATTAAAATAGAATTTGGGCAAGGTCTTACCAGGGCAAGGGACAGAAATGTCTTAAAACCTAGTCAATCCAGATTTTTATTCAATGGAAAGGATTGGTATAATTGAAGACCTATTTTTCTGAGTCTGTAACCCTGATCCAAAGCCCACTGACGTCAGTGGAGTTTTTTTTTGTTGACTTCAGTTGGCTTTGAGTGAAGCCCTAAGATCTGATCCTTTCATTCTAAAGATTAAAGTGCGCATGCAAGCAGGAAAATTGGGCCCCACTACTTATCCACAGGACATGTATGATGAGCACAGGCATGCCCACTGCCCTGCCAATCTACTTTAGGGAGAGGAGAGGGTAATTCAGTGTTAGATTTCGTGTAGACTAAGGTTTCAGGTCTGAATAATACGTTTGAAAAGTCTTGTGTAGACAAGGCACAGTGGCTAAAGAAAAGTATACACTGCCTTGTCCACAACAGAACTTCCAAATGTGCTCAGATATGTTAGCTAACTTGGTCTAATTTTACACCTTTAATCCTAGACCAGGCCTTACTGTCCATGCAGTCCTTGGATACTTTGCTTATAGTGCTTACAAAAGCTCTGTTTATATTATTTTTGTAATGGGGATTCCTGTCCCCTAAGAATTGGACATGAAAGAGCCATTAGAGAGTAATGACTTTCAGTCACTGCCCAGCTCAGCTAGACTTAACCAAGTAGCTAGAAGTGAAATCTTCTGCATCCCATTACCAGTAGGAGGTCATGTAATCCATTCCATTGCCAATGCAAGATTGTTATTTACAATACATGTATATTAAGAGCTTCAAAAAGCTGTAAAATAGTGAGGGTCAGATTCTGTTCACTGTTATAGTGGAGTCCCTCTGGTAGTACACCAGTGTGACTCAGATCAGAATTGGACCATGAGACTGATCCTATCCTGAAGGATTAAAATTTCTATCACAGTTTGACTAAATAACACCCTCTGTTTAACAGCCATGTAATAATCACCCTGCATGTTATATTTATAACCACTGTGTTTATATGGGGCTGTCGTGAACACATTGTTATTATTATTACTGTTAGTACTATTTGTTTTGTTGTTGTGCACATTCCCACTTAGTTGTCCCAGGGGAAACCACTGTAGTGCATGCAACTGTACCTGAAATATCAATTCTGGGGCAAGGCACAAAATAATGTTGGGGAAAAAAGTCATCTTTCAGGGATCATACAGTGGAACCCTCAGGAACTGAGTGATCTCTGCATAAAATCCTATAATCATATATCAGAAACCAGTAGGAAGGCTTTTCTTAAGCAGTTGACATAGCTCTGCTAGCTTGCATGGCTTACTACCTCCCTACATTTTTATGTTGCAGCTTTTAGGAATCAACAGCTTTATTCATATATCCAAATGTTCCCCTGGGGCCTCATCCAAAGCCCATTGGTACTAGTGGAAACCTTGCCACTGACTTCTATAGGCTTTGGATCAGGCTCCAAAATTCTTAGGCCAGCTTGAGTCTGATAAAGAGTGGCAGAAGGAGGACAAGGAGTCTTCCCTGCCTTCAACTGCCCCCTGTGGGGGAACCAGTGCAGTCAGTGTGGAGAACATAGGCCCAAGGGGAGGGGCAGAATGAGACCATGAACCTGCTGACTCCACACATCAGCTAACAGAGCTGAGTCCATCAGAATTCCTCCCAGGCTTCTGCTGCTGCTGTGTACCCCCACATCCACTTAAACTGCAACCTGGACCTTTAAAATATAGATTTGCTGGGCACGGGCCTGGGAAACTGGTTGGTCCTGCAAAGCCACTGGAGTCCATCATGCTGTTATCCACAGATTCCTTTCTAAATAGCTGTTGGCATGATACACAAGTTACTGCCTTATTGTGTCTATATAATCTTTAGATTCGACTCCCAGTGAAGAAATGTTATGATCTCATTGCAGATGCCATAGTATAGACATTGTACTTGGATACGTATTGTTCATATGGACTACTAGTTTTAGCATAGTATAGAAATCAGTAGCAAAATTCCCATGGTTAAATCAGACCTGTCCTTGCATGGGTGTGTACTGGGAAGGTGCATATGTATAAACCTGCCGCCCCCTACCCTTCAACATACGTGAGTAGGAGGCAGCTATAATTTACTTCCCAGCGCCCACTCAGCCTGCTTTCTGTGCTCACCATCCCTAGATGGTAAAGGCGTAGCCAGGGATGCTAGCTAGAGCAGTGGTTCTCAACCAGAGGTACCTGTACTGAGAGGTCTTCCATGGGGTACATCAACTCATCTAGATATTTGCCTAATTTTACAACAGGCAACATAAAAAGCACTAGTGAAGTCAGTACAAACTAAAATTTCATACAGACAATGACTTGTTTATCCTGCTGTATATACTATATGCTGAAATGTAAGTACATTATATTTCAACTGATTTATTTTATAATTGTCTGGTAAAAATGACAACATAAGCAGTTTTTCAGTCATAATGTACTGAGACACTTTTGTACTTTTATGTCTGATTTTGTAAGGAAGCAGTTTTTAAGTGAGGTGTAACTTGGGGGTACGCAAGACAAATCAGACTCCTACAAGGGGTACAGTAGCCTGGAAAGCTTGAGAACCAATGAGCTAGAGACCTCCCCACGATACCCATGAAACATTGATATATACCTTTCAGCATCTGCACTTCTTCCCATCTCCAGCTCAGCTAACTTCGTAGGAGGCTTAACCGCTACTGTGTAGTTTGAGTGAATTATTACAGATGTAATCATAATAATGTATTTGTGTTTTTATTTTTGTTGTGGATCTTCCCAAGTGTCTGTGGGGGGTGTACAGTGGCTAGATTAATAAATATAGTTCCTGGTGGTCCTAACAGTTGGTGTTGGAACTAAAATAGCAGAAGTCTATGCAAAAACAAAAGAATCACTGCAGTGTCTGCTTAATCTCAGAGACCAAAGTGTCTCAGTTTAGTCACCCAAAATCGAGGCACTCACAATTTGTCAACACTTGAGAATTCTGGGTTTCATTTTTAAAACCAATGACACATTTCTCCTAGGGGATAAAAATGTCTAATTCTTTATACAATAATAATGTGTTCAGTATGTTGGTGCATGTATGGTATTAGTAATATACAATGCAATTTCTAGCATCTTTTCTTGTGCAGATTTTCAAAAGCTTTACCAATTGACGTTTACCTTCGTCTGCAATCTTAGCTGTAGTGGGCATAACCCACAAATGGGCTCACTTCATCTACCACTGAAACGTAGCCAGCTGTGGAGTTGAATGTGGCCGCTGTTTAGCAGCTGGCAGCAGTACTGCACAACAGTTTAGGTCTGGAAGTGTCAAATCCCTTTTCCTCATTGAAATTAATGGAGTGCTTTAGACAGTCAGGCAAAACTGGAGCTCAAGTTTGAATCTTGCCAGGATAGTAGGAATAAGATTCCTACATTTGCAAAAAGTGCCATGAGATCTTTAATGAACACAAGTGATCAGGGCCTTGGTTTTATAACTCCACTGAAGCAGCATGCACAGATGTTTAGCCCTGCTCATGTGCTGTGCCTCACATGAAGTGGAAAATGAAGAGCTGTTGTGTGAGCATCTACCTGTCCCTGCAACTCTCCTCTGGCGTTTGAGCCCTGTAGTCAGAACATCCATCCATAATTCATAGTCTCATGTATCCTATCCAGCTTCACTTATTCCAGAAACTTAGTCACCCTGGCACCAGATAAGCACCTGCACCCAAATGTTGAGAAAGCCATGCAGGGGAGCTGCTTCTGGTCCCAGAGTGGGACAGCACAGTTGCAGGATAGTACAAAGTATTAGGTAGGTAAGTGCTGGAGTCGGGGTGGGGGGGGTGGGCAGTTGAGCAGGGGTAGGGTCAGGCTGGTGTGTAGTAGGACAGGGCAGGCCTAGGGCTAGAGGGGAGCAGGTGCGTTTAACCATAGTGGGAAAGCATAGGGTAGGACGGAGTGGAGGCACAGGGAAGACAGGCTGGGGCACAGTGGGTCAGGGTGCCGAGAGGTCAGGCTGGGGCGCAGTGGGGCAGGGTACACAGCACGGAGAAGGCAGTCTGGGGCGCAGTGGGGCAGGGCACACAGCACGGAGAAGGCAGGCTGGGGTGCAGTAGGGCAGGGTGGCCAGGCTGGGGTGCAGAGGGGCAGGGCCTGGAGAGGTCAGGCTGGGGTGCAGTGGGTCAGGGCGCAGGATGGCCAGGCTGGGGCTCAGTGGGGCAGGGCGGCCAGGCTGGGGCATAGGTGGGCAGGGGGCAGGGCGGCCAGGCTGGGGCGCAGTGGGGCAGGGCGCACAGCACAGAGAGGGCAGACTGGGGTGCAGTTGGGCAGGGCGGCCAGGCTGGGGCGAAGAGGGGCAGGGCACAGAGAGGCCAGGCTGGGGCATAGGTGGGCAGGGCGCAGGGCGGCCAGGCTGGGGCGCAGTGGGGCAGGGCACGGAGAGGTCAGGCTGGGGCGCAGTGGGGCAGGGCGGCCAGGCTGGGGCATAGGTGGGCAGGGCGCAGGGCGGCCAGGCTGGGGCGCAGTGGGGCAGGGCGCAGGGCGGCCAGGCTGGGGCGCAGTGGGGCAGGGCACGGAGAGGTCAGGCTGGGGCGCAGTGGGGCAGGGCGCAGGCGGCCAGGCAGCGGTGCCGCGGGCCGGGCTGGCTGTCAGGCTGGCGGCGGAGCAGAGGAGCAGGGCGGGGAAGGCGGGCGGGAGGGGAGGAGCAGAGGCCGGGTGGGAAGTCCCTCTCGGAGCGCGGCGGAGTCTCTGCCTGTGGAGCGCTCCTGGCTAGACACGGCGCGGGGGGGGGCGGCCGCTGCAGCGCGCTGGGGCGGCCCTGGGAGAGGGTCCTATGCCGCCGCCGCCCGCCGGGAGCCCTTCGGCAGGAGCTCGGGGGCCGCTCGGGCGCCTCCTTTTGTGCGGCGCAGCGCCGGGGGCTCGCGTCCGGCTCAGGATTACCGGGTGCAGGGCCGCGGTGTGGCGGGGAAGGAGCGTCGGGGCTGGGCGGCTCTCACCCCCCTGAGCCGCTGTTTCCAATGGAATTCACTTGAACCCGGCCGCCGGAGAGCCAGGGGCCGGCGCCGCGCGGGGGGGGACTGGGGCACACCCGGGGGCAGCCGCTTTGTCTCCGAAGAGGGGGGGACGAATCCAAAGACTTTTTTTTTTTTAAAAAAAAGACACCCCCCCACACACACCTCACCCCACCCCCGGCTTCCGCCTGCCCCCCCAGCCCAGGGAGGAGTGTGAGAGTCCGGGGTGGGGGAGCGCCTGGGATCCGGAGCTCCTCCAAGCGGCTCGTCCCCGGGGCACCGGGCGCAGGTTGGAGCGCGGCCCGACCCCCCCCGCGGCTTGCTGCTGCTGCTCCGCCTGGGTTTCTTTGTCCTGCTGCCGCAGCTCCTTGGTTAGCTTTCCGCGGCCGCTGCTTTCCCCGCGCCCGCTCACGCCCGCCCCCCTCGCTCCCTCTCCTCCCTGGGAACCATCTTGCCGGGAGAGGGGGGCTGTTCCGCGCTCTTCGCTCGCTCTCCAGCAAGGATGGCTGGCTGTGTGCTTCGGGTTCCCCGCCTGGAAGGAACTGGCCTTTGAAGGATTAGTTTGGGTGTCGCTTGGAGACTTTTTTTTTTTTTTTTTTTTTTTTAAAAAGCCCATCTGGATCGGAGTTCGCTGGAGACGGGAGCACGCGCGTTCACACGCACGCCAGCACCAAAAATGCACTTAGGGCTGTCAGTA
The DNA here is from genome assembly GCF_965140285.1 of Lepidochelys kempii. Classification (NCBI taxonomy): domain Eukaryota; kingdom Metazoa; phylum Chordata; order Testudines; family Cheloniidae; genus Lepidochelys; species Lepidochelys kempii. The sequence goes on along the minus strand of NC_136396.1, from coordinate 14,154,444 downwards.
GCGCTTTACCCTTTGCGATCAGGTAAATCCCCCCCTTCCCCCCTTTGCATCTTCCGCTCTCCGCTGGCGGGTTGGACCTGGTTGAGATCTGACAGCCGGGGCAGTGCGGGGGAAGCTTGCACCGGTTCGAAGACTGTTTTGCCTGCACTTCGCTTTCTTGGGGCTTTATTGATCCCCTCCCTTTGGGTGGGGGGGGGGATGTTCTCTGTGTGGTTCGAGGGGGTCCTCTGTCCGCAAGCACCGTCTCTGTTCCCACCCCACCCTCCCAGCAGGATGTGGGACTCTCTGGGCAGTTCAGGCATGTGCAATTTCAGATTCGCCCCAGTCTGGATCCCGTTCTTCACAAACGTGTTCCCTCCCCGGCGCCCCCCGGCAAGCCGAACTGGCGCGAGTTGGAGGAAGGGGCGCGCGGATCCCCTTCATATCCCCTTCGCCTCGGGGATCCCTGCTTGCTCCCTCGCCGAATGAGCTTCATGCTGCTTGGCACAGGACTGTCGGGACGCGCCCGGCCCGGACGCCTGGAAATGGCAAGCGGCATGGGTGGGTGGTGTGCACTTGGGCTGCGTTTGGGATCGCTGCTCTCGCGGTCCAGACCCGGAGCGGGGAGGGGGAGAGAGAGCTGTTGACAGGTCTGAGGTTGCTGGGTGTTTCGCAGCGTTATTTGGGCTGAAGCCTTTGGCTCGTTCCCTCACTGTTGACATTTGGTGGAGTTTGCGTGTGAGAGAGAGAGAGAAGGTGATCGGAGGAGGGGGAATTGGGGGAAGGTGCCCCGTACTCTGGGGACTACCGCTGGAAATAGACCACCGCTGGGGGGGGGGGGACGGACTCAAAGGCTCCCTCTGAACATAAGAGTGAGGGGTCTTCACTGCCTAAGTTGGGGCTGCGCTTCGGTTTCCATGCCCCTCGCTAACGGGGGCTTTGCATGCGGGTGGAGAAAATGGCAAATGCGCCCCCGCGCTATTGAGGAGTGAGCGGAAGCGAAGCAGCCTGAGCCCTTCCGTGTAAACCCGGCGGGTGGGGTGGACAGGTGCGCGGGGAGCCCGGTTCGGAAGTATTTCATGTGAGAGTGGGCGGGTTTGCAAGCGCTTAAACAGCCTCTGTGCCAGGGCGCCTGCCTGGACAGGCCAGGGTTTAGGAATACATCCCCTTGAATGGAAGGATGTTCCGAGATGGGGGGAGCAGGTTATTTTTTTGTCGGCCCCCGAGATTGCTGGCTTCTGTCGTTCGTGTTGTAAAGGGCTAAACTGGGCTTGGGAACTGAAATAAGCAAAGTACAAAGGGGCGGTTTATAATCCGCTTCAGCAGCATTTCTCACGCTGCCCAAGACAAGGCTAGAGGATGATGCTCAACAGAAAAGAGACGTTTTCCTGGCAGAGTGCGTGTTCTGCATGCAGGCTCTCACGGGTTTCCAGAAATGTGATGACACCACCAGAGACGGTGTCTTTCCAGTAACTCCTCAGATAGGACTCGAACAGTGGAAATCATCCGGATGGTAGTGAACGAACACACATTTTCTCATGGAAAGGAAATGTCTCAAATATCCAAGTCAGTCTCCGTTTCTTAAAAAATCAAGGTCTGACAACATACTTCCCTCAAATCATCAGTCACTAAAGTAGAAACACGCTATCGTTTCCTGCCAATAGATTTTCATTGTCGTCGTGCAAGAGATTTTAAGTCAAGAACACTTGCAGGCGTTGTATTTTAGTGGATTTTTTGCGTTCGTATTGAATGCTTTTTGAAAATGGTTTGTTTTTGTTAGGTGTAGGTGCCACTCGATTGGGCTAATTAATTATTGTAAAGAAAGTAATAATTGTATAGGAATTAGTTAATTATTGGACCATGTTTGGTGACGATTTTTTTTTTTTACTATTAGTTGTGTACTTTGCTGTTCACCCAATGAAGCTTCATATTTAAAAACAAAGTTCTAACTTGCTGTTCGAGCTAACCAGGCAGTTCTTGTCTATATGCATCCTAACACATGCGGTGTTGATGGGTTTTTTGGTTTTCTTTTCTTTTTTAAGTTGGTACTGTTAGAGTCAACAATGCAGTTAATAAGGCAAAAGAGGCATTCACTTTCCAGTAACCTCTGTCTTTGTAAAATTATCTTTAATTTATTGTATAGCCGTGCTAATAATCACATCCCTAATTTGGGTTGAGGTGTAAAGGTTGTTCATGCAGAATGTATTATGTACCACATTAGGTCTAACAAATGTCACAGGCAGACTTCACAGCAGAGTTTCTTGTGTTTTGTAATGAACCGGAAAAAATTGTCACCTGGATATTCTGAGCTTGGAAAAAAGCTCCCCCCCTCCCCATAGATCAAGCTTTAAAAAAATATTTCTCTCTTTTCCCATTGTTGCGGGGGGGAGTTATTAAGAAGCACACACATTTTCTGGGCTATTTCATTTTGAAATGCTGGAATAAAAGAATTTCAAAACCTATAAGCAATTTTTTACAATAAAAGTAGTTCAGGCTTGATTTTTTTCAAAAGCAGGATGAATTGGGAAGAACTTGACTTTTAAGGGGAAACTGATTTTAGAAAGGCAGTTGCAGATGAGATCCAGCCTGAAAGGCTATTGTTTGTAATCAGAGAACAGGATGATTCTCACGTTTATGAAAATATGGAAAAATCTCCTAATGTGTTGGAATAATGTCCAACTGTTCTTTAAAACACATGGCTTCCTTGATCTCTTCAATTTGTACTTTGTTCCCATGTTTTCATTAATTTCAAGAAGGGCATCACTGGATAATAAATCCAGTGTTTACAAGGTATTTAATTAGAAAGAAATATCCTAGCTTACCTTTTAAATAATACATACAACATTAATCTGGCAAAATCCATTTAGAATTGGGAGCAAATAGAGCAATTTTTAATAAATAAGAATATAAAAAAGATACTTTAACTTGATGTTAAATTAATGAATACTTGCTTGTTATTACATTATAATACATTGTATATAAACTGACGTGTGTATCTCTCTCTCTCGATAGATTTATATATATATCAGTTTATATATAATGCATTGTGTAATATAGTATATGTCTAATAAATTAATTTTGCTAGACACAACTTCAGAAATGACCTCCTGATTTAAGTATATATGTATAATTATTTGCTTTCCAAGTACAGGATGTTTTTAAGCTTTGTTCACTGAATGAAAATGGAAAACAATGCTGTATCATAGCCAAACACCAAGAAACTAAAAATATTTTACAAATTTTGCTGTCTGTATTTTCCCCTATGTCCTTAATAGAATATTTTGTTAATAAGCACATTTAATTGTATAAAATGTCAAACAGCTGATTATCCCAAAAAAATGTTGTACCTGAAATATGGTTAAATTTTAATAGCTTTATTTTTTGTATAATTTGTAAATTCAGATATTGTATAGATTTAAACTTTAAGTGTGTGTGTGTGTATGTATGTATATACCCATATATGTACACACGTGCACAACAGAAACATAAATAGACTTGAACTTTTAAATGTTAGGGGAGTAAGTTGTTGGTAAGGAGAACCTTTACAGGGATATTTTCCCTTGGCTGACTTCTTAACATTTAGTTCTTGGAACAGAGATACACAGTTGTTTTACATGAAATTTAAATAAGGTTTCAGTTTTATTGATAAAAAATTAGTCAGCCTACTGATGTGAAAATTGTAGTAATAATTATGAAATGGGTATTTTTCAGAATAAGCAAAGATCAAGCTGGCATGATGGAAAAAATACAAAATAGTTATCAGTTTATGCAGATAGAGTAGTGTCTAGATTATTTTGACCAAAGTGAGTCCAATGCTGAGATATTTCCGTTAAACATTAATAATGTCTTGTTTAATAAACAGCACGTTATAGCAATTCAGACAAACACTGGCCTAAGTCTGAAATGATAAATACACTGGGTCTTAAAAGAAGAATTTTTAAAAAGAAAGAAACGCGCAGAACTGCAAACACATGAGACTGGAATGAGTAATTCAAAATTATGGTATCTGTCATAGGCTGCAAAATCATTGTCAGAACAAGTTGGGTTGCCTTATGTATCACAGTACAAAAATATATTTTGTGTGCAGCTAATATGTCGAATAAGGAATCATTTTTTAATTTATTAACTAGAATCTTTCCAAATAAATATCTGCACTGCAGGACAGTGAAACACAGCCAAATAGCACCATCTTATGGATGTTTTTTTCTGGAGCTACAGCTTTCATCAGCTTTCTTGTTTTGTCAACCTATTTTGGTTTTTCTAAGGTATATAAATATACACATATTTTAATAATATGTATAACGTGTACCTTCTTTTTCATTGGTATTTCAGGCATCTGATGCCAGCTCTGAAAAATTATTCAACACTGTTACAAATAAAGGTAAGACTGCAATCCCCATCATAAGCATATATATTTTTTCTACATGCATTTCTTTTCATGGCAATTTCAATTTGAGATAAAATGTAACTTGTTGTGCAGGAATGTAGCAATCAGCTTGTTAGTGCTTTTTATGTTTCCCTTGGTTTCAGACATGTTCTATATGCTTCATAATTGCTTTGCTAGAGCAATATAACATAAAGACTTTAAATAATGCATTGCCTGCCCGGTCAGAATTAATTTAAATAACAATATTAGGGAATAGTTTATTTTACAAATGGCTTTAATTTAAGCTCATTTAAATAACGGCAACTGTTTTCAAAATGTTTTAGCATGATTGTTACTCATCAGTTACATGATAGACATGGAATTATGAATAGCCAATTTGTACTGCTGACAGTAATAACCAGCCAGCATTTAGTATTCACAGGATAATAGTAATAAACCATGGCTTGCTGTGCCGTATGCTTTCTGTAAAGTTAATAAACGATATAGAGACCACTTTTAAATATGCAATATCCCATTCATATCTCCCAAACAGCAATATAAAGAGAGAGTGGCTAATGATTTAACAGTACATTAAAGGAATACTTGCCTTAAATCAGTGTCAGTGGGCTTCTGTGTAGTGCTTATCTGAAGCAGCATTGTTGAAAATAATGTGGGGGTGCTTTTCTTTTTGAGGGCAGAGTGGGGAGAGAGTCCTGAATCACTAGCTGAGCCAAGGTGTATAATTCAAAGGCTTTAAATTGCATAAAATCTATTTGATCGTTTCTCTCAAATCCCCCTCTCCCCCAACACCTGTTTAGTGGCAGTGCATGATAATTGCTTAGTAAGAAGGTGTGCGCTTTCAGCTCTAATCTCATACAGTCTTAAATTATAATTTCATTGGGGCACTGGAGCAAGGGTTGAGTAGAAAATACAGGCTTGATTATACTGAAATTTAAGCCTTTTCTGTTATCTAGGTGAATAATTTGGATGGTGACTTATACTGTGTCCTTCTCACATAGAGCTTTTTTGGTTTGGTTGGTTGGTTGGTTTTTTGTTTTGGTTTGTCCTGTTGGATCATTTTTAAATGTGAAAAATGCCACATCCTGCCAATTTCTGTACCTTTTGATTCCATAGAGCTGCGGAAGGTGTACCTAAGGGCATTAAGCAGCCCCTTATATTTGGGATTCCCATGCTGATACACTACTTCTGAAATTACTTTGATGCATATTGAATTATATCTATTTTTAATTGCCTTATGGACCTGTCTTCCTGTTTTATGTATTAACATCCTTTTGAAGAACAATCTGAAGGGGTTGGGTTTTTTTGGTTGAAATAGGTTATCCAACTTGGCAAACTTATGTTATCTATTCTATTTAAATTTGAATTTACAGCCATCCTTCCTCCTCCCTGGAAAATATAGGTCACCAAAAGAAATAAAAAAGAGGAAGACTTTTGTGTGTTCAGGGACCCCAGACCTCCAAACTACATGTGACTGCACCTTTATTTTGCTAATTTGCTGTAAAAAGCTTTGGAATTTGAGTAGTCCTTTCTTGGGATTGAGCCAGAATAGAATAGAAGCCAATCCAGTGAATCAACATTCCTGACTGATAGCCTGTAACTAGGCTGAAGGGATCTCTTCAATTGAAGGATGAAAAGTGATTGATGAAGACTAGGCCCTTGTTCCTCTTCCTTTCGTTTTCTTTTTAGAATCAAACACATTGCCCACATTCTTATTTTTGTTTACTTACCCAGTTTGATTTGTGGCATCTATTAGGTTGTGAATAACCATGCTTGACAGGGAGCCTTTTCTTCTGAGGTACTTTTCTTTGGTGATTTAGTTCCCTTGAAAGGATTAGGGTTTCTTTGTGTAGCCTAAAATCAACATAGGCTTTTCGAAGCTTTGCTTGGGAAACCATACACAAATAAGCTTTTTAGTTGATGGTAGATTATTCCTTTGCCCCCTTATTTCCATCAAAATGGCATCTTTCTTTTCTCCTCCTGAGTTTCCCCTTCAAGCCATATGCTAATTCCTGTTGGCAACATGAATGACAAGGGGGAGAATCAGTGCAAATCCAGGTGCTGAAAAACTAGGCTGACTGGTTTCATTTTGTTTTGGGTGGTTTTTTTTTTCCCCACTGGAAGAAAGAGATTAAGGGGAAGAGGGTGGAAAAAGCACAGGGGACAGTTTTGTTAAAGGGATTAACATTCAAACCGCTAAATATCAGGAAAATAATCTCAAAAAGATCCACTGTTTAGAGATAATGTCAATAATTGCTTCCAGACAGGTGCAGGGATTCTCATTATGGGCTGGGGTTTGTTGTTAGTCTGTCCTCTGAGTGTCTGCTGGATGTATGGTTGAGTAGACTGTCAAAGAACTGTCAGTTTGATGCATTTCAAGTTCAAGTTCTCTTTTTTGCAAAGTGGGCTGTTTGCTTTAGAGCCAGCTCTTCTCCTGTTTTGTCCAGTGTTCCTTTTGCCAGAAGCAATAAAAATCAGCCTAAGAAAGGTCAAATTTGCATTTGGTAAACCGCGACGAAAATCTTCAAAGCCCCTGGCTGATTGAACAATCTGACAAGGTATGGCAAAATGACAAGCATACATCCCTGGTCTGCCTCTCAAATATCCCTCAAAATTATCTACATGCTACTCAAATGTGGTGTTCTCTCACATTTATTGTTTTAAAATGATTTGCATCGGAAACAAAAGATTATGAAACTGATACGACAGAAAAAGTTATTTGCACAAAAGGAATGACTTCCACTGCATTTTAATTATTAATCGGTTGTGTCCTTCATTTTGGGTATTTGTCCTATACTGTATTCCCTTTTATTATGTGGTTAGTTATTGTATTCCAGTAGCACCCAGAGGCCCTTGTGCTAGTCTCTGTACGGACACACAGCAGGACACAGTCCTTGCTGCAAAAAGTTTAGGGCAAAATTTTCAAGCCACTTAGAGGTTTAGTAATCTACGTTTCCTTGAAAGACACTGAAAATAGGACTTAAGCTCCTAGGTCCAGATCCTTAAAAGATATTTAGACCCTTCAGTCCCTACTGGGGATTTAGATGCCTAAATACTTGCTGTTAAGTAACAGGTGCTTTTGAAAATGTTACTCAGAATCTAAATAAACAAGACAGCCAAAGAGTACAAGAAAGGAAGTACCATTTTAGAAATAGGAAACAAAGGTATAAAGAGATGAAATGATTTCCTCAAAGGCATACATGAAGTCTGCGGTAGAGCTGTGGCTTGAACTCAGATCTCCTGAGTCCCAGTCCAGTGCATTAACCATAAGACCTGCTTTCTCATTTGGGATTTGGCAGATTAAGAGGTATGTCCATGGTTATAGTCTGCTAGTGATGTTTGGCAGATCTCCCAGTCGATTTCAATCAGTATGTCTGAGTACAAAAATCAATTGCAGGATATGCCCTTTAGGTCAGTGGTCACCAACCAGTTGATCCTAGAGGATCGACCAGTCGATTGTCATCTCCGGTGGTGCAGTGTGGCTGCCGCTAAGGCAGACTCCCTACCTACCCCGGCCCCAAGCCACTCCTGGAAGCAGCCAGCGCAGCTCCGCGGCCCCAGGGGCGGGGAGGCAGGGGTCTCCCTCCACGTGCTGCTCCTGCCTGCAAACACCGCCCCCACAGCTCCCATTGGCTGGAAGAGCAGCGGAGGCAGTGCTTGCAGAGAGGGGCAATGCACGGCAAAGCCCACCCCAGGGGCTGAAGGGGCATGTTGGCCCTTTCCGGGAGCGGCGTGGCGTCGGGGTAGGCAGGGAGCCTGCCTTAGCCTCTCTGCGTGCACTGCTGACCGGGAGCCGCTGGAGGTAAGTGCTGCCCAGCGGGAGGCCGCACTGCAACCCCTGAGCCCCCTCCGAGAGCCTGCACCCTGAACCTCCTCCTGCACCCCAAGCCCAGCCCTGAGCCCCCTCCCAAAGCCAGAATGCTGTACCCCCTCCTGCACCCCTACACTCTGCCCCAGCCCAGAGCCCCTTCCTGCACCCAAACTCCCTCCCAGAGCCCGCACCCTGCATCCCCTCCTGCACCCCAGCCCCCTGCCCCAGGCTCAGCCCAGAGCCCCCTCCCACACTGCGAACCCATCGGCCCCAGCCCAGAGCCTGCACTCCCTTCCAAACCCCAACCCCCGCCCCAGGCCGGTGAAAGTGAGTGAGGTGGGGGAGAACAAGCGACATAGAAGGGGGGGATGGAGTGAGTGGGGCGGGGCCTCGGGGAAGGAGCAGGGTAGATCCTGGTTTGCCCTTAGATTCAAAAAGTGATCTTGGGCATTAAAAGGTTGGAGACCACTGCCTTAGGTGCTTTAAAAGGACATACCAACTTTCCTTTGAGGTCTGAAAGCATCAACATTAACATCATTAATCCTGGCCCATGTATTGAATGTTGTTAACCAAATTTTGTAGTGTAATTTCCCAGAGTAATGAAGTTCCATTATCTTTCGATAACAGACACACTTCAAAGTCACAGTTCTGGAGCCGGCAATTTCTCCTACTGGCTCTGTACTCAATGTATGTTAACCCCTCTCCCCAGAAAATAGCCTTTCCTGTAGGGGAAAAAAATGATTCTCAAACTGTTGAAGTTTTATTCTGTATACTATACTGAAGTTTTCTTTGATCAGGAGCCCAGTTAGGCTGTTACAGCTTTTTATGTTCAAATTGTTTACAGGATGTTCATGTAAACTTTATGAATCCATCTGCCTTAGTGCCAAAGCCAGCTGTCAGGGAAATATTTAGTCTCTCAGCATGAAGTAGATAGATAGGTGTGGGTTACCAGTTGGCCGTAGCAGCTGAAATGCTGCTCATGGCAAGCTCTGGCTTTTTAGGTTGCTCTGGAGAGAGATTGTCCTCCAGAAAAATCGGCACAAGTTCTTGTTTCTCCCGTATGTCTGTCTGGTACATCATTTCTTTAAGACCCCCTGCCACATCTGTTTTTGCAAACAGACAGGGAAGTGAAACAGAGAAATATTTCTCTTCCCTGATCCGGTTCACAGGAGTTCCTGTAGTGGAAGAGAGGTGCTTCTCTCTCCAGGTGAACCAACCTCACCCCATTTCCCATAGGGAGTGTAATTGGGATTCACCACTACATACAAAAAGCATGGACACAATCTCAGCATACCTAAGTATAGCAAAAAACCACCACCACCACCCCATACTGGGCAGACAGACAGCCCCCCTTTCTGCCCTTTACCCTCTCTTCTCAGGAATCCAGAGCAAGCTTCCCCAAACTACTCACCCACCACCACCTTCTCCTCCTTTTTTTGGCTGCCACCTTCACATCTCTGTAGATCTACAGAGGGCGGGTGGTGTGTGCATCCCCAGCCTGCTACTTCTGTGCTGTGTGTGTGGTGCCTCCACTACCCTTGGAAACTATCCAGTCGGTTGGCCAGAGAAGCCCGGGAATTATCGTACTGCAAGAGCAGCTCCCTGCCCGGAAACATTTTCTTTGTGCTTCCGAAGAGGGCTCACTCCGTAAATGGGACTGCGACCAAGGCATGTCCCCAAAGGAGACTTTGTGAATTGGGTCTGTGGGCTTTGGGTCACAAAGGAGTCCCTGATGCAGAATTAGACGGCGAACTCATCTGGCAGGCCATATCCATGACATTAAATGTTGCCATCCTGTCTGTTAGAGGCTAGGCTGAAAATCACAAACCATTTGATGAGGTTTGCTGTTTCGAAGACCCCGATGTTCTTGTAATGAGGCAGTGCTGCCAACTGGACTAGGAGAAAGACTGCTTTGTTTGAGTCTAACTTCAGAGTTTAAAAAAAAGTGTGTGTGGGGGGGGGGTTGTTTTGGGATTGCCTTTTGCTCTAATTTCTAGAAGAGAGTTAGTTAGCTTGTGTTCTGAAGGCTTTATCTGAACAAAAAGCTTGTTGCGTAGTGTTGCAACTGTGCAGTTCATATCCATCAGCATGAATACATTTTGCACTACTGAATGCAAGATGCATTGGCAGAGCCAGCTGTTGACATGGTGAAATTGTTCTGGTGCTCTCAGTAAGGGAGCATAGGTCCACCTCTACACCTACATGCCATCCTCCCTCCTATGCTCAAATCACAGCCGCGGCCTCCTCTGTACACTTTCACTCTATCCTCTCCCCATCCGCAGTTACACTGTGTTCTTTCCCCACAGCTAAAGTTCTAGAGGAGAGTTCTCCAGGGCAGGAGAGTGAGCTAGGGCTGCCAAGTGTGGAAGAGACAGTAGCTATAATTAGCTATAATTTCTCAAATTAAGCTTTAAAAATACAATACAAGTAACTGGTTTCAGAGTAGCAGCCGTGTTAGTCTGTATTCGCAAAAAGAAAAGGAGTACTTGTGGCACCTTAGTGGAAATATTCCTTGAGTTGGAGATGTCAAAAATAGGATTCTAGGTCACCACAGAACTGTATTATGTTCGTGGGGGTGGAGGGGCTGAAGGAGAGATCCCGAGATAGGACAGATTCTTCTGCTGGGCTAAGAGTATAGTTGGATAGATTAACAATATTGCTACGTGGGTTAAGGGAACCACTGTTGTGGCTCCTTGTGGCATGCAGTAGTTTAGAGAGTTTAGTGTCCTTTTTCTTTTGTAGAGAAGCAAAGTGTGTGTTGTAAATGGCTTGTCTAGTTTTTGTAAAGTCCAGCCACGAGGAAGTTTGTGTGGAAGGTTGGTTTTACTAACCCACAGAGACCTTCCTACCAAGACTACAAAAAGAAGGATTCTGGGTGGACTCCTCCTGAAGGTCGAAACAACAGACTGGACTTCTACATAGAGTGCTGCCACCGAAGTGCACGGGCTGAAAATGTGGAAAAGCAGCATCACTTGCCCCATAACCTCAGCTGTGCAGAACACAATGCCATCCACAGCCTCAGAAACAACTCTGACATCATAATCAAAAAGGCTGACAAAGGAGGTGTTGTCATCATCATGAATAGGTCGGAATATGAACAAGAGGCTGCTAGGCAGCTCTCCAACACCACTTTCTACAAGCCATTACCCTCTGATCCCACTGAGGGTTACCAAAAGAAACTACACCATTTGCTCAAGAAACTCCCTGAAAAAGCACAAGAACAAATCCGCACAGACACACCCCTGGAACCCCGACCTGGGGTATTCTATCTGCTACCCAAGATCCATAAACCTGGAAATCCTGGACGCCCCATCATCTCAGGCATTGGCACCCTGACAGCAGGATTGTCTGGCTTTGTAGACTCCCTCCTCATGCCCTATGCTACCAGCACTCCCAGCTATCTTCAAGACACCACTGACTTCCTGAGGAAACTACAATCCGTCGGTGATCTTCCTGAAAACACCGTCCTGGCCACTATGGATGTAGAATCCCTCTACATCAACATTCCACACAAAGATGGACTACAAACCATCAGGAACAGTATCCCCGATAATGTCACGGCAAACCTGGTGGCTGAACTTTGTGACTTTGTCCTCACCCATAACCATTTCACATTTGGGAACAATGTATACCTTCAAATTAGCGGCACTGCTATGGGTACCCGCATGGCCCCACATTATGCCAACATTTTTATGGCTGACTTAGAACAACGCTTCCTCAGCTCTCGTCCCCTAATGCCCCTACTCTACTTCCACTACATTGATGATATCTTCATCATCTGGACCCTTGGAAAAGAAGCCCTTGAGGAATTCCACCATGATTTCAACAATTTCCATTCCACCATCAACCTCAGCCTGGTCCAGTCCACACAAGAGATCCACTTCCTGGACACTATGGTGCTAATAAGCGATGGTCACATAAACACCACCCTATACCGGAAACCTACTAACCACTATTCCTACCTACATGCCTCCAGCTTTCATCCAGACCACACCACATGATCCATTGTCTACAGCCAAGCTCTATGATACAACCACTTTTGCTCCAACCCCTCAGACAGAGACAAACACCTACAAGATCTCTATCAAGCATTCTTACAACTACAATACCCACCTGCTGAAGTGAAGAAACAGATTGACAAAGCCAGAAGAGTATCCAGAAGTCACTTACTACAAAACAGGCCCAACAAAGAAAATAACAGAACGCCACTAGCCATCACCTTCAGCCCCCAACTAAAACCTCTCCAACGCATCATCAAGAATTATAACATTAAAAAACCAGTTGGAGAACACTTCAATCTCTTTGGTCACTCGATTACAGACCTAAAAGTTGCAATTCTTCAACAAAAAAACTTCAAAAACAGACTCCAACGAGAGACTGCTGAATTGGAATTAATTTGCAAACTGGATACAATTAACTTAAGCTTGAATAGAGACTGGGAGTGGATGGGTCATTACACAAAGTAAAACTATTTCACCATGTTTATCTCCCCCCCCCCGTAATAGCTCACCGTAAGTGATCACTCTCTTGTTACACTGTGTATGGTAACACCTATTGTTTCATGTTCTTTGTGTATATAAATCTCCCCATTGCATTTTCCACTGAATACATCCAATGAAATGAGCTGTAGCTCACGAAAGCTTATGCTCAAATAAATTTGTTAGTCTCTAAGGTGCCACAAGTACTCCTTTTCTTTTTGCGAATTCAAGTAACTGTGAGCAATGATATTTTTTTATTGGGGTGCCTGAAATTATTATTTGCAAATGTAATTTTAAGAGGCCTTGCCCATTTTTACTGATAGCTTAATAAAACTATCAGATACTCCTTTTCTCTGAATTTCTGATCCTGTTCTTTTAAGAATTTATTGGAAATGTTGATTTTAGCAAAGTCAAATTAATCCGGTATCAGTGAGCAAAATGGCAATATTTACAAAAGCATAATTTTATCTGTTCTGGCTCCAGTATTTATTTTGTAGATTAAGCTCTATTTGATTTTCTCAGAAAGACTTCTCAGCATTGCACTGCAAAATAACAGAAACCACAAAAATAAAGTCAAAATAAGATGGAAAAATTCTTTGGGATAGAGTGTTTTGATTACAAAGATTTTGACGTGAACTACTTCTAGATTAGTGAAGTCCAAGTTGGACTCTGGCATAAAATTTCATAAATGAAAAGGCCCGTCGACCTCCTGTATCTAGACTATTGTGAGTCACTCCACTGTAATAAACCGTTGTTTTCTCGGAAAATGTATGTTTATTTAACTGGGTCTCTTTTTGCTTCACAATCTGGATTCTATTCAGTCAGTTACCACTCCAATTAACTAACAATTATTTAACATTAACAGTAATTACAGACGCCAGTTAAGCGCCTACAGATGTCAACTGTTAGCTTTGTACCTAATCACTCAATGAAATGGAGAAAGTTCAACAAACATCAATTAGCCAAGCAATTAGTATGAGTTAGGAAAGAGCATGTTATCATGTGTGAGCTGATTCAATTTATTTTATTTTGTCAGTAAAACACACACAGAGAGAGACAAGCAGCAATAAATTATTGAGATTAGATAAAGCTGTATTGTTTTGTTGTTTACCCAAGATTTTCCCCCCATCTCTTTTATTTTCCTTACATAAGTTAAATATACTTTACCATGCATTTGTTATCTTAACAGATATATTTCATTTCAATCGGAAAAGCACAACAATGTTCTTTTAAGACTACAGACTCGAGACTATGGACCCAGATCCTCAAACATATTTAGGCTCCTAACTAGTATTGAAATCAGTGGACGTTACGAGCCTAAATACCTTTTGAAGACCAGGGCATGTGAGCCTGATTCTCTTCTCACTTTCATCAATTTTACACCTGCATAGCTGTCGACCTCAATGAAGTTACTCCTCTTTTACACACTAGAGGAGAATTAGGGAACATACACAGCTGTAATGTATATGTGATTTAAGAAAATATTGAACAATATTAATTGATTTCCCCCACTGTATTTCCTTTAAATTTATTTATATTTTAAATGCTATCTGATTGATTCAGTTAATTTCGGTAAATAACCTGGGCCCACCCAGCAATATGCTGTGTGGATGTGTTCTGTGCTTCTTTTGCCAACTCTTGAGACTTGGCCCCCTTCACACCAGTGGAAGATCACTCTCTCTGGCAGCCCAGTCTCCTCCTCCTGCAAGATAAGCAATTGATCAGCTATTTGTCAGTGCCAAGGTGGGTGAGGTAATATCTCTTATTGGACCAGCTTCTGTTGGTGAAAGAGACAAGCTTTTGAGCCTATACAGAGCTCTTCTTCATCTGCCTTGTCTCTCTCATGTCCTGGGACCAACACAGCTACAAACAACAGTGCAAACAGCTATTTGTTACTGATTAAGGAGTAACACCTCCTCTAACTGCACTGCATAGTTAGGCTCCATACTGCAGATTTACCTTGTGTCCTGCTCAAAAGTACTGATTAGGAATGGACCCTAATTTATCTTTATCTTTATAGGAAACAGCTTTCGTATAGTGACCAGCCTGACTCATTACCGAACAACCTAATTTATTTTTTTTTAAAGTGCCCTACTTGATAAACGGCCTTTTGTCCAGTAAGGATGTATTATATGGCTTTCTCCAAAGGTCTCTTGAGAAACATATATTGTCCTAATATGTTATACATTTTTTATGCCTCGCATATGAAGTATACCATTAACCTAGCCATACGAATGAATCTAACCTTCCTCCTCAATGGACTCTGTGGATTTTAATATCCCTCTTAACTTAAAGCCCGGCCATTTTGGGGCCATTACTCATGTTATTTTGTATTAAACTACCATCAGTTAACCAAAAAATAGATCGAGCATCACACTGGCCTACAGCTATATAGCAAAGTCTCGCAACCCTGGGTGAAAATATACATTTAATGTCAACAGATTTAGGGAGCAGTTTTAAATACCTTCAAAAGTTGTTTCAAAAACCAAATCAGATAGGCTTTTTATTTCAGTTGTCAACTGTACTCCTGAACAGAAATGCTGTTTAGCCTTGTCACAGCACCAGAGTATTTGTAATATGATTCTTCATGTAAAATAATCCCATAGAGCATGATGGTATGTATTCATTCCGGCTGCCCCATGGAAGTCAGTGGGGTTATTGATGTTAGTATTTACCAAAGTGTGGGAAAAGGAGTGAAGGTAGCAAAGACATACCTCCCTATTGCTCTCCAGCATGTATGTCTACTGTAGGAATACTTTACCAGTGTGGGAATGCTGATATACTGTACTGGCAAAGTGCTCCCAGTGTGGACACAGCTATACTGGTAAAACCACCCCCCATGAGCTATATCAGTAAAAGCATAGTTTTGCCAGTATAACTGCATCTACACAAAGGCTACTGCTTCCACAGCTGTATCGGTCAGGGGTCACACCTCTTCTCTCCCCTTATCAACACAGCTATCCCGGCGGAAGTCTGTAGTGTAGACCAGACCAGAGTCCCAGGGCTTGTCTAAGCTGTGTATTATGCTGCACTAGAGATGTAAATTCTAGTGCTCACTAACTGGCCCACGTGGAGCCTGCTAGCATGCACTGAAAGTTCCTAGTGCACATTAACATAGTACTGTTTGAAACATGCAAACATTAACATGCAGTAGGGAATTTTCAGTGCACGCCAGCAGGGTCCACACAGACAGTGAGTGACACTCTAGTGTGCACAATAATTTACTCCCCTCTAGTGTGGACTAATGCATGTTGTAGATAAGCTCTCCGCTTCTGTTTGAAGAGAGAGGGGGAAAAGAAGTAAGTCTCTAGATATTATGGTTGTGAAGAAACCCTTAAATGTGACCCAGCAATGCAGCAATATTTGCCTAAGTGTGTGAAGAGCCTGAAACAAAGGCTCTGAGGCGTGAACAGCTCTATTTATTTCAGTGGCAGCTAACTCAGATACCAGTGATATCTTAAATGTCAAAAGCGTTAACTCTTACACTGCTCATCAGGGCATGTAAGAAATGAGAGAAGGTTCATATTATAAAGACCTACACTAGCTTGTCCCAAAGTATGCAGGGGGTTGAAGGATTGAGTACTTATTAAATATAGCTGAGTAAATGCTCCCTAATTTGTTCTTATTTTGGGCCCCGGTTCAGCGAGGTACTTCAGTATGTGCTTATTTTTGAGCACTTGTTAAATTTAAGCCTCTACATTAGTGCTTTGATGGATCAGAGTCCTAGTGACAAATCTTGAGAGGCACTGAACACTTTGAGCTTCTCATGAATCTCTCATTATTTAGTCCTACTGCAGGTGTAGTTCCCATTGACTTCACATGAGACTGCACTTGTGTAACCGAAGGCAGAACTTGACTCAGGCCTGATCTACACCTAAACATGAGATCTACCTAGCTGCATCGCTCAGGGCTGTGAGAAATTTCACACCCTATGTGATGTAGTTAGGTCGAGTTGTAGATGCTGCTAGGCGAACAGAAGAAATCTTCCATCGACCTAGCTACCATTTCTTGGAAAGATGGATTACCTACATGGATAGAAAACCCCCTTCCATCCATGTAGGAAGTATCTACACTACAGCGGGACAGCCGCAGTGCTGTAGTATAGACATATCCTCAGTATCAGGCTGCATGTGAAATTTATTTGCTGTCACAAACTGTTTTCTAAGCTAAATTTAACTAGTTTGTCAGGAGCACACAGAGGAATGCATCAAGTGGTGAGTGATTGTGTTTGTGAAAGGGGTGTTGTACACTGCTCAACAAGCTGTTTAAATGGCCAGTGTAAACTTATACTTAAGAGATAACAAATAAATTGCTTTAAAGGCCATTTTGAACAGTAAATGGCCTTGAGTTGTATGTGCTAATAGACTGATGCAAGAGGTGGTTGTCCTTAGTTTTTTTTTTTCTTCTACTGTCATCTGAAAAATAGTGTTTCCCAATCATTTCTTTCTTTCTTAAATATTAAGACCTGGAGTTTTAAGTGTCAGCTAGCTTTTTGGATGCTTTGCTTTTTGCACGACCAACTTCACGCCTCATTTTCAGAGGTGCGGAGCAGCCATGGCTCCCATTGATTTTAGCTGTAGCACTCCCATTGTGGAATTGTGGGAGCTTAGCACCTCTGCAAATCAGGCCAGTAGGTGCCTCAAGTTGAGGACGATAGTAACAGAGACACTTAAATATAGTGACAGGTTTCAGAGTAGCAGCTGTGTTAGTCTGTATTTGCAAAAAAAAAAAAAAGGAGGACTTGTGGCACCTTAGAGACTAACACATTTATTTGAGCATAAGCTTTCATGAGCTACAGCTCACTTCATCGGTTGCATGAAGCGAGCTGTAGCACACGAAAGCTTATGCTCACTGAATGCGTCCGATGAAGTGAGCTGTAGCTCACGAAAGCTGATGCTCAAATAAATTTGTTAGTCTCTAAGGTGCCACAAGTCCTCCTTTTTTTTTTTAAATATAGTGGATACTTTTGAAAATTTGAGCCTAAATACTTTGTGGTGAGTGGCTTAGAATAGAAAACGTCTGTTGCACATGAAATTGCATTCTAAGAAACATCTGTAAAAGGCTATCTCAAGTTAGTAATAAAAAGGAAACGTTTAATTTAGTTGATTTATTTTATTAGGTCAATCATGCAAACATTTCAACTTTATTTTTTAAAAAGAAACAACATTTTAAAACTAATTTGGTGGTTTAAAACACTAGTTTTACCTTTGCTTGCTGTTTCATAATTTGCTTGTTCACACAGTCATGCTGCCCTCAAATCTCACTGGGTTTTCTACCACAAAGGGGGTATATAATTGCAGAGTTTGATTCCACTATTGTTTGTAATAAGACATTCCAGGATTGGGTAATATTAAACAACACTATAGCACCTTTGTATATGATAATACTTCAGTAACTCTTTCTTTCTTCGTTCCTGATGCATTATTTCATAGTTGTTGAGTTGTGGATATGGATGATTGTGCAACAATATATGTGTTAGGGTTTTGACAGTGCATTATGCTTTCTCTGAGAGAATGGGAGAGAAAGTATACTAGTAGTGCAATATATTAATTGAAATATGTTTCACTAATTTGGGCTAGTTAGAACATTGAGGCGCAGAGCTGTTTCTCCCCGGTGTGAGCCCCTGAAAGGAACTGTGACTCAGGGAGTTGCTTCTGGGAGATGGAACTCAGATACTATGGTGATGGGCAGCAGTATAAAAACCTAAGATCAACGGGAGGGATGGGAAGAAGAATAAGTTACTGAAGCCTTTGAAAGGGTGATGCTAAGTTCTTCCCATCATATCTGGCCATGGAGTAATGGGGGTGTGTAACCAGAGCTCTGCCTACTCTATATCTCCTTCCTGCCCACTGACTCGGAGGCGGGAGTATCTAGACAGCAAGGGCTGTGTTCTGTACCATACCGAAACTCTGGGTTTCTCTTGCTTGGCAAGTTGGCTGATTGGGAAGCAGGAACTGTTGTGTACTGTGATGATTCTCAGGGTAACCAGGACTGAGAGTCGCCTTCTTACATCCCTGCCTCCAGCGTGAGGAAGTCTTGCTTGCTTGTGCTTCACTGGGCGTCAGTGCCCTGACACCACCAGCCTGTTAGCCACCCAAGTGCTCTCCTTTAGGCTGTGCCAGCCCTTACTTTACCTTGCAGGTTAACAAGTTCCTTTGAAACATTCTCCTGTTGTGTCTGGTTGCCAAAATGGTGAACAGTCCTTAGAGTACACAAGTTTACCTGTTTCAGAGTAACAGCCGTGTTAGTCTGTATTCGCAAAAAGAAAAGGAGTACTTGTGGCACCTTAGAGACTAACCAATTATAAACATAATAAACAATGGTCACATAAACACCACCCTATACCGGAAACCTACTGACCGCTATTCCTACCTGCATGCCTCCAGCTTTCACCCTGACCACACCACATGATCCATCGTCTACAGCCAAGCTCTGCGATACAACCGCATTTGCTCCAACCCCTCAGACAGAGACAAACACCTACAAGATCTCTGTCAAGCTTTCTTACAACTACAATACCCACCTGCAGAAGTAAAGAAACAGATTGATAGAGCCAGAAGAGTTCCCAGAAGTTACCTACTACAGGACAGGCCTAACAAAGAAAATAACAGAACGCCACTAGCCGTCACCTTCAGCCCCCAACTAAAACCCCTCCAACGCATTATTAAGGATCTACAACCTATCCTAAAGGATGACCCAACACTCTCACAAATCTTGGGAGACAGGCCAGTCCTTGCCTACAGACAGCCCCGCAACCTGAAGCAAATACTCACCAACAACCACATACCACACAACAGAACCACTAACCCAGGAACTTATCCTTGCAACAAAGCCCGTTGCCAATTGTGCCCACATATCTATTCAGGGGACACCATCACAGGGCCTAATAACATCAGCCACACTATCAGAGGCTCGTTCACCTGCACATCCACCAATGTGATCTATGCAATCATGTGCCAGCAATGCCCCTCTGCCATGTACATTGGTCAAACTGGACAGTCTCTACGTAAAAGAATAAATGGACACAAATCAGATGTCAAGAATTATAACATTCATAAACCAGTCGGAGAACACTTCAATCTCTCTGGTCACGCAATCACAGACATGAAGGTCGCTATCTTAAAACAAAAAAACTTCAAATCCAGACTCCAGCGAGAAACTGCTGATTTGGAATTCATTTGCAAATTGGATACTATTAATTTAGGCTTAAATAGAGACTGGGAGTGGCTAAGTCATTATGCAAGGTAGCCTGTTTCCTCTTGTTTTTTCCTACCCCCCCCCCCCCCCAGATGTTCTGGTTTAACTTGGATTTAAACTTGAAGAGTGGTCAGTTTGGATGAGCTATTACCAGCAGGAGAGTGAGTTTGTGTGTGTATGGGGGTGGGGGGGATGTGAGAAAACCTGGATTTGTGCAGGAAATAGCCCAACTTGATTGTCATGCACATTGTGTAAAGAGTTGTCACTTTGGATGGGCTATCACCAGCAGGAGAGTGAATTTGTGTGGGGGGGTGGAGGGTGAGAAAACCTGGATTTGTGCTGGAAATGGCCCACCTGATGATCACTTTAGATAAGCTATTACCAGCAGGACAGTGGGGTGGGAGGAGGTATTGTTTCATATTCTCTGTGTATATATAAAGTCTGCTGCAGTTTCCACGATATGCATCTGATGAAGTGAGCTGTAGCTCACGAAAGCTTATGCTCTAATAAATTGGTTAGTCTCTAAGGTGCCACAAGTACTCCTTTTCTTTTTACAAGTTTACCTGTGAGCTGCTGCACTGCTGAACCCATACAGATAGCATGTGACCTTACCCATTCCTGCTCTCATATGAAATGAACACTTCATCAGTGGAGAAGGGCCTGCTCCATAGCTCATTGAAGTTACCAGAAAGATTCCCATTGACTTCAATCAGCTTTGAATCAGCCCCTCAGGTGAGGTTTTTTTCCTGTTCGTGTAGGAGGATGTAATTGAGCGCCAAATTACCTAAAAGAAATTCAAATGTCTGAGAAGTCTTATTTCTTTGCTGGGAGGCTTCCTTACTTAAATCGTAAGCTTTTGTAGGAGAGAGCAGGGACAGTCATTTTGTTCTGTCTTTGTACAGCGCCTAGCACAATGGGATCCTGCTCTATACTATTAAATGCTATTAATTCTTTGGCAAGGTGTTATAATTGCCTGAAAAGGCTGGTGCTACCTAGCATGGCCTATACCTCAAATCTCTTCTGCTGTACATGCTTTTGGGGTAATATAAATTCAAGTTTGTCCTGTGTGTAATACATGATGACCTTGTTTTGAATATGTAGCTGCCTACTTCAGGGTTTTTGCATTTTAAAAGTTAAGATGGTTTTCTTTGCCTTCACATATTCTCCCCGGTATCTTATCTTATTCTGATAACCTAACTGCTATTGAGTCTTTCAACAGCACATCCTCTTAGCATCTAGCTGAGGAGATGGGTATTCACCTGAAGGCCTCATTATGCTTTGCCAGCACATTGTGGGGCCAAAAATAACTTGACAACACCTGCTCGACACCAAGGACTTTAAATGACAAACAAATAATTGGGTGAAACAAACCCTAAGCACAGTGCAGCTGACACGGACTGCTGTGTGCAGAGTCCTCAACAGTAACAGTTACAGCTCTGACTGGCTCATGTCAGAGCAAATCTTTGAGCAGCAGATAGGGATGACACACAAGAATGACAGCTTTGGAAATAGCATGCTAGTTATTGCAGCAAGTCAGGTAGGCCTCTCATGCAGGCTATGACAAGTTGCTGTCATTTTCATACAGGTGAATGGCTGACATCCTGCAACAGAGGTGGAACAATAGCATTTAAAAAAAAATAAATAAAATCAGAAATATGTGGTCCTCTAGGAAGGTTTATGTCCGGGGCAGGAAATTTCTCACCTCGTTTTCTTTTTAATCTGGCATTGTAATCTGTTTAAAATTGAGTGATGTGAAGGCTGTATATATGTAAAAATCAGATTGCCCAGTAAAAAATCACAAATAATGGTTATTAGGGCTGTGGTGTTTGAAACAAAAGCAATGTGTTGTTTTGTTTCCAAGGGCGCATGTTTGACAGTGTATTATCCCACAGAGAAAACTAAATACAGAAACAGGCATTAGTGCAACATTGAGGTTGTGGTCATCAAGCACTTAAAAAGTCAGGAAATCCCCCCAGTTGAAGGTTTCTTCACCGTAGCATTAACTCTGGGACATTGTTCCTGTTCATCAAAGGTCATTGAAGTCAATAGAAAGACTCCCATCGACTTAGGTGGACTCTGAATCAGGCTCCATGTTGTGCGTACCTAGTAGTTTCAGTTCCTGTTTTCTTTGTTAAAGGTCAACCTTTGCGTATGTGCACAGGGAACAGCACTGATCCCTGCTGCCTGAACGCAAGAAAAAAGGGTATGTGAGTGCTGCTAGCAGTGTCAGGCGACCTGACGGGGTAGCGCCATGGCCCTGTTTGCCCCCGCATATGGACAAAATCCAGGGCAGGAGGAAGTGTGTGCTACATTTCCAGAAGTCAGCTACCGGAGTCATTTATCAGCATAGCCATGGAATGATAGCCTTCTCCAGGGGCAGAATAGCCATAGAACCTGGCAGTAGCGCCAAACACATCCTCACCTACAGCAACACACCTGCCCCTAGTAAAGGCATGAGAGAAACTTTCATATATTGCTGTTTATGGGCCCAATTGTGCAGATCTTGGGATTTTTTTCTGAATTCACTGGGAATTTTGACAATATAAGGAGTGCAGAATCTGACCCCATGCAATTTTCTCTATGTAGTAAAGTACACTGGATATATAACTATAACTGTTGGAATTTCTTGAGCTTTGAATGCTTGATTTCTCAATGTCAATGTTACATTTTGCATTTATTGTGTGTGTGTGTATTTATATAGTCAAATTTTTAAACTAGAGAAATACCCTTTCTGTGTGCAGACATGAATATTGACAGCATACTAAAGAAATGATTATACATTCTGTGCTAACAGCATGTTTTGCTCTCTTTAGGGGTAGCCAATACTAAGCGTTGGGAGGGCACCATGCAATGTTGCAAATAGTTCTGAAAGATACTAACACAGACAGAAATTGTTTATTTACACAAGCGTACAGCAGTGCACTCATGACTTCCTTTTCTGAAATGTTTTGTGCTGCTTCGATATTTTACAGCTCTCAGTAAAAAGTGCAAAGGCAAATTCAAGAGAGTAATTAAATGAACTTCAGGGACTGGACTAGGTGACCTACTGAGATTCCTGCCAGTCCGACTCTTCTATGTTTCTGTGAAAGCTCAGAAAAACCTGCAGTCTAATTTTTAAATGATGGTTTGGGTTAGCAGTTTACTTGTGTTCATACTAGTTTTCTTCTTTCTAATAAACATGCATAGGTAAAGAAACATTAGCACATGTCAGAAATATCTGCTGCATATTCTTTAAGTTGACTTCTCAGGATTAAAGTAAATAGAAGTTAATAGTTCTTGCTCCCCCCCCCCCCCCCCCCGCTTATGCCAGCAAATGGGATGTTAGGAATCATTGAAAAAGGGATAGAGAATAAGACGGAGAATATCTTATTGCCCTTCTATAAATCCATGGTACGCCCACATCTTGAATACTGCATACAGATGTGGTCCCCTCATCTCAAAAAAGATATACTGGCATTCAAAAAGGTTCAGATAAGGGCAACTAAAATGATTATGGGTTTGGAACGAGTCCCATATGAGGAGAGATTAAAGAGGCTAGGACTTTTCAGCTTGGAAAAGAGGAGACTAAGGGGGGATATAATAGAGATATATAAAATCATGAGTGATGTGGAGAAAGTGAATAAGGAAAAGTTATTTACTTGTTCCCATCACATAAGAACTAGAGGCCACCAAATGAAATTAATGGGTAGCAGGTTTAAAACAAATAAAAGGAAGTTCTTCTTCACGCAGTGCACAGTCAGCCTGTGGAACTCCTTACCTGAGGAGGTTGTGAAGGCTAGGACTATGACAGCGTTTAAAAGAGAACTGGATAAATTCATGGAGGTTCAGTCCATTCCTGACTGTTAGCCAGGATGGGTAAGGAATGGTGTCCCTAGCCTCTGTTTGTCAGAGGGTGGAGATGGATGGCAGGAGAGAGATCATTAGATCAGTACTTGTTAGGTTCACTCCCTCTGGGGCACCTGGCATTGGCCACTGTCGGTAGACAGAATACTGGGCTGGATGGACCTTTGGTCTGACCCAGTATGGCCATTCTTATGTTCTTCTCTTCTTCCCTCCTGCCCGCCCGCACACGCCCTTTACAATATAAACTGTTTGGTAGAATCACGGCTGAAAATCAGTTTATTAGTGTATGTTCATTTTCCTGCTGCAACTTAAACTCTGTCTCTTATAGACAGAGTGTGAATATGTTGTGTTCGGCTGTTATTTTAATGTATAATAAACATGCAGATAACTTGCTCTGACAGGCAAAAGGTAAATGTTTCCAACAAATCAGACAGTTTCTACTTAAAAAGAAGAAGAAATAAGAAGGAAATTGCTTAAACCCTATTTACCTTTTTCCCGGAGGACAAACAGAAGGTGTATGCATCCACATATACTTTTTGACATGGTGTGTTTGGTTTTTCTATTCATTGCAGGAACACTTGGCCTACAGGCAAAGGTTTCAAAGGCTATTTGATGGAGTAACATGCCACTCCCTGCCCTTTAAACAGGAACACTACTCACTTATGTTATTCAATAACAGACATTGTGCTAAATGCATAACAAACTCTACAGGGTAATGATTCATTATTGACACACCATCAGGTCAAACTCTGCTTAGTTTTAGCTCCTACCTGTTTAGATACAACATTTTAATTTAAGAATAATGTAAAAAATATATCTCTTAACATTACAATATGCAATAGACACAGCAAAATAGCATACTTGGAAGGAGACAAACTTAGAGCTGGAAGTCCATAGGAAATTAATTATATTAAGAAATAAATCCTACCGCCCTATTAATATGAGATTGGTTTGTAAAATAAGATGAGACTTAAGTAACAAACCAATCATTTGGTAATACTGTACGGCTTATACAAATTATTATTAGACACTGAATTCTTCAAACCTTGCCCAGGGAAAAACTGTTATTGACTTCTTTAGGACTTTTGCCTGAATTAAAGACTTCTTGATATGGCCCTTAGAATTCCAAGGGAGCTTCATTTAATATTGTCCAGGATTTGTCCACACACAAACTTGCCCTGGGTCAATTAAACTGGTTTAGTTAAACCTGTATAGACATTCTTACTTCAGCTTAAGAGTGGCTTATTTTGGTTTAGTTTAAAATGGTTCCTTATCAATTTAAACTAAACTGAAATAGGCCTAGTTTAATCTGATATAAAGGTATTCACGTAACCTCTCTTACCTATTTAAAATTACATCTTGATATATTGTGATAAATTCTGTTTGCAACGTCACTGACGCTATCCAGAATAATTTGAGTTAATTTACACCATATTTCTGTGAGTATAAATGAAATCAGAATGTGGTCCATTATATCATTACAGATTCTGTTTTCTCGCGTTTGAAAGGAATTTAAGACCTATTCTAAGGAGTCATAACCTGGATAGGGTGACCAGGTGTCCTGATTTTATAGGGACAGTCCCTATATTTGGGGCTTTTTTTATATGGGCTCCTATTACCCCCTACCCCCGTCCCGATTTTTCACACTTGCTATCTGGTCACCCCAAACCTGGATGATACCAGTTGGTGTTCAGGGCAATATGTTATGTAATTACCTACTATCATAACTCTGATTTACCTAGAAGATACGCTTCACTTACATAACTTGAGCTTTTTCCTTTTTTCCCTTTAATAAAATACAGTCAGTGGGAAAAATGAAGGCAATGGGAATAATGAGCTCATTAGCGAAGGAAGTAGTACATGTTCTATCCAGTCCTTTTAGACAATTGTTTTCCCCCATCTAGTCCTCTCATCCCACTTTGACAATATACATACCAGCGACAGTGCATTGGTTCTTCTTTCTCTTCATACACATACCTTTTCCAGAGACTGAAGATTTGGCCCCATTAATGCTCACACTACTATAGAATTTAAGAGAGCGGTCTAAAAAAATCTCATAATTCTTCCTGCTAGTTCTGCGGCTGGCACTTTGTGAGAACTACAGTTAGTTGTTATCAATGGAGTGTTTGTACAATACCATGAATGATCCATATTGAATATTTTCACAGTCATCTTGCTGGATAGATCCTGAAAAATAAATTTTCAGGGTGTACAGATCCAGTATTTTGGTTTGTGAACATTTCTAATTAATAGGGTTGTGCATATCAATATTATAGATTCGCAAGCACGCCCTTCTAAAGCAGATGAAGCAAAGGATCACTGAAGCCAAATACAGCTCTAGCTTTTCATACAGTAAGATGCAAATAGCTCCTGTGTTGCAATGGGATACAAACATAAAAAAAAAATCATTATACTTATCCGCTAAAGCAAGAAAGAAGAGTTTTAGTTTGCAAAAATGATTTTTGTTGAGACATGCTCCTGATTGTTAAATGATTCTGGAGCTGGCAAATTCTGCTCAAGGCAGACTCTTTTCATTAAAAAGGGATTTAAGTAATTAAACTTGGCTGTCAACTGACAGGTTAATTGATAAGGGAAGTGGGGCCCAGTAACCTGGAGGTGAGATTATACTATGACTTTAAATCTTTATAGTCCCTGAGAAAACTTAGCCTTTCATTGGTATGTCAAAAAGTCATGCTGGCTCTTTTACAAGACTTAGTCTCTGGAACAATTTGCAACAAGTCCTTCATGTTTCAAAGCTGCAGTTCTTTTTAAATCATAAGGGTCTGATCCTGCAAATCTTTACTCATGTGAGCAGACCCATGGACTACTTACTCATTCACAGGATTGGACCCCAAAGAACTTTAATTTGGGCTGTCAAATACTTTAGAACCCAAAGGCAAATATGTATGATTTTAATTGCAGTTTATTTGTTTTAACAGTTTAAATGAGTAATCAAGTAGTTCAATGGATCTTGCTTGTAGAACCTCTCCTTACACAGAATTCTTTCTTAAAATGATAAGGTTGAAGTTGGAGAAATGTTTATTGATTCATAAGAATGGAGCTTTAGAACTGAGCATACTCAGTGATTTACAGAGCCAGGTTGGATGAGGATTTAGGCTTACAGACAGACTTGCTCTTAGATGGAATGTACTTTCTGAATATATATGGTAAGCGTGAATGACAAGCAGGATAGACCCTGAATGCTGTGGTACATCCAAGTGGAAACCATGTTTCCTGCAAGGTAGCAAGGAACTAATGAAAGACACAGCAATCATGTCAACACGAAACATCAGAGGTCTGTAGAAATCAAATTAACTGCAAAACTGCCTTAAATATTGTAAAAAGAAAAGGAGTACTTGTGGCACCTTAGAAACTAACAGATTTATATAAGGTGCCACAAGTCCTCCTTTTCTTTTTACGGATATAGACTAACATGGCTGCTACTCTGAAACCTTAAATATTGTAACAGCCCAACAAAGTGATTAAAAACAGGTGAGATTGAACATTAATGCTGCTCGTCCGTCTTTAGGGCTTTGTCTACACTACTCAGCTTTTAGTGACATGCCGTGCCGCTAGAGCCGTGCTGCTAAAAGGCGCGCGGTGTAGCTGCTGTTTGTTGGCGGGAGAGAGCTCTCCTGCTGACAAACACTTGCGCCCCCAACAAGCGGCGTTAGCGTTGTTGGCAGGAGAGCGCTTGTCATCGACAAAATTTTTGTCTTTCGGGGTGGGGTGTTTTTTTAACACCTCTGAACAACAAAAGTTTTGTCTTTCACTTGCCAGTGTCGACAAACTCTTCCTATTATGCCCAAAGTCTGGCAGTGAGAATGTCAGGTGTCCTCTAATATCTAGGTACAACAAGATGAATAAAAGTTGGACTAGCAACCTTAACTGTGGAATCCCTCGCAGCATGTGTGTGTAGCCCCAGGCCAAAGGGGTGTGCCAATGGCTCAGTATGCTGAAAGAATCAAAGGAGTGGGATGCACTGCTGACTGGGGGCATCTGTTTTGCTTTCATTGCTGTAAAATTCTGAATATGTTTTAACCTAACTTTTTATGTATATTTTTAAAGAAAAAGAACGAACGGAAAGGGACAAATTTTGTTCTCATGTACGTGTGCATAGCTAAGAGCAGAATGTAGCACACAAAATTTCAAGGACAGATGTGGCTCAAAGTGTAGTTACAAAAAAAACTCCTATGGATGTATAATAAGGGTTATTTTCATTGGTATCCTAAGGTCTCAGTGCAAGCTGATGAGACATGTAATTTACAATCCCGCACTCTTTGACAGAATTAAGTCCATGAGTCCTGGTGGATTGAATGTACCATTAAAATCAACAGTGTTAAAAGATAAAAGATAGAAGATAAAATCAACAGTGTCAAATCCCACCATAAGGTCTAAAACTGCCTCTTCTTTTTTTATTGTGCTTCATCTAAATGACTGAATAAATATCCATTTTTCAAAAAGGAAAAAAATTGCATTCAGATTTCTAATGTGCGTGCCAAGTTGCAGCTTGATGTGAATTACAATGAGCAAATTATAATCTTCGGAGACAAGGAAGGGATTATGGAAACTATAACTGAACCTTCCTAGCAGGCATGGCCAAAATGAAACTAAACTTGGCAAATGATATACACTTACATCGGGCAAGAGTTATTCCTCCAGGCTGTAGTTGAAATGCATTGATTTAGGAGTGTGAGGAAGGCTTGCAATGTGCTCAGATGGCCTGAGGTTGAAGAGAGGTCTGTCTCAAGTACTATCAGCCTTCTGCATACCACAAGCTGTACGCATCCTCCCATGTGTTTAAAAACAAAAAACAAACCAAAAAAAAAAAAAGTGAGAGAAATCGAACTTAAAGTTTACTTTTTTTGCAATGTTATATTTGTAAATCCTTTAAACAAATAAATGGGATTAGTAGGTGTAACCGCAATACTAAGATTTGAAAATTTGCCGATGATAATTTTGGTAACACTTGTATTTTTGCTGTTTTCCCTTGCGTTAGAATATTCTTTTAGTGCACTCTTCTGTGTTCATTTAGATTTGTTTCATGCCATTTCGACTTGTTCACATGCTATGGATAAGAGATCACCATAGTTGTAGTAGAGTAACATCCAGTCTCTGGGTTCCTTAGCCTTTTGCTTAAATTTAGAGCAATTTAAATATATGTTTTGGACACGTGGCATGGATATTTAACAGATGTATTTCAATGATTATACAGGCTTTGTCAAAGGCAGAGAGATTTCAATAATTAGAGTGTGTTTCAGATGGGGTGGTTATGCATTTTGTCTATTTTTTGTATCTGGTTGACTTCAGGGACACTCAGTGAACCGGGGACTGTGTCTGCACTGCAGAGCAATAGGGTTTGAACCCTGGGTCACGGCTTGACTTGGGCTCTGACCCTTCAGCCCTTCAGGGCGCTATGACTGTAGGTCTCTGAGCCTGAATCTGAGAGATTTGTGTGTAGACGGAACCAGGGTCTGGGTTCAAGTTTGAGTCTGAGTTTACATTGCAGTGTAGACATGACTCAGCCACAGGGAGCAACTGCAGTACCTCATGGGAGATGCAGTATGTCTGGGAAGCAGGGGAGAATGGAGGCATGAAGGCCCTGAATTAAAATCCCATGAGGCACAGCTCAGGTGGATGCAGAGATGAATATCAACCTGACCCAAAACAAAAACTTTCATTTTGACTTTCCCATGTAAAATTCCCCTGAAATTTAATTTGTGCCTTGGAAAATTTTAAGATCAAGGAAACCTTATTTTCTGAGGGGAAAATGTCAGAGGTCTTTGGCTGTGCCAAAGTAAACACAAGATGGTCTTAGAGTTTCCCTCATTCTCTCTTGTTATCCCTTTTGCTGTTTATTATGTCCACTGGTTACATCTTGTCTTAACTATATAGTCCTTGCCCAAAATAGCATACAATCTTGTGCTTTGTATTTGGAAGCTGATTTTAAAATTGGCAAATGTGTTTGTTAAAATGTCAGCCACATATGGCTGTTTTGGTGAAAACATCCAACTTTTCGGAATTTTCTGTCCAGCTGTACAGTGCCTAAAACAATAATTTCTTGATCCTTGTTTGAGGGCTCTAGGGCTTTACTGTAATATAAATAACACCAATATTTACACAGAAAAGTTGATATGTCACTTGGTGGAGAGAACAGACAGCATCTTACTATGGTTCTGTTAAGCAAGCAACTACTAAAGAGCAGCCCTAGAAAATCTAAAATTCATGTTTCTCCATTTAGAATTTCTGCCTTTGGAAATCAGTTCTCTGTGGTTACTGATACTCCATTTGCCCTAAATTTGTGTGAATTAACTACTGCAGTGACATAATCCACT
Organism: Lepidochelys kempii; assembly: GCF_965140285.1. NCBI lineage: Eukaryota > Metazoa > Chordata > Testudines > Cheloniidae > Lepidochelys > Lepidochelys kempii. Next base: position 14,124,417 of record NC_136396.1, on the reverse strand, counting down.
GACATGGGCAGAACCTTCCTCTGCAAATCCAAGTGCTGCAAAAATCTAGTCAAGAGCGGATAAAAATGTAATAAAAAAATCCCGTGACCTAGAGTTACCTGCTCAGCTCGTTGCTGTTTGAGCAGTCCCAAAATGCTTGAATCTCCCTGCTTAAGCATCATGATGTCAAGTCAGAAAGATTTAATGAGCACAGTAGCATCTATGAGACTCTTAGTGATCTGTGGACAGTGAAACTTATTCTTTTGAGAGACAGGTGCAAAGGGTAACAGGCTGGATTAACTTTCTTATTTTAAAACACATAAATGCCTACATCTGTCTCTTAGCCCTTACAATAGTTTGGTTAGGTCGAATCATTTTTGTATTGTAGCTCAGTTGATTTCTTTTCCTTACTTCCTGCACAAAAATCATGATAGAGGTACAATAGACTAGGGGAGAAGAGCGTGGTTAGTAATTTTTATTTCATGGGATCCTGCCACACACAGAAGAACTGTGCAGGTAAACTTATACTGGACATGAAATGATGTTGCAGCTTTCAGAGCTGGTTTTAGGGGAAGGCAAGAGCCAGCAGAGAGTGGTGGAAGGAGTTTTCCCTTGTAAAGCACGTGTACTGGCCTTGAGAAGAATATAAAGCCAATAACTGTAATTGTTTTCAGAGTAGTTTTTGTACACTTTGTTTTTAAGCAGGGCAAGACATATGCCATTTTATAAAGTTGGCTTAGGGAGCTGGCAGCATGGACTGTAAGGGTTTATGAATGGAATGTAAAACAATTGTTTGTTTGTGTGTTCCCCACCTTCCCTTAGGAGTCCTCCTTTTTATATTTTCTAAACAATACAAAACATCCCTGGCAGCAGAATTCCTGAGGCGATTAGTGTCAGCTTGTTATCAGATTTGACAGTGGTTGTTTTCTAATCATGTGTTTGTTTTTCCCACGTAAAAGGGACAGTTTGCTGAAACTTGAGAGACACAAAAAGAAAAGTTGGTGCCGGCCATTGAGAGCATTTAAAAACAAATAGTCTAGTTAGCTGGAATCTCTTTTATTGTTTCGCTGCCTTTTAGTCACCTGGAGGGAGGTTTTGTAAAACATAGATGAGGTATGTGCTGAATTCATATTGGCTTTCAATGGGACTTGGGTGCCTAACTCACCTTTGGCCTGGAGAAAATCTCTTCGCTAGAGTCTTTAACGAAAAAGTATGTGAGCCTCCATACATATGGCTTTTCAGATAGCACCTTCCATCCAAGGATGTCAAAATACTCTAATTAATTAAGCGTCACAGCAGTCTTGTGAGATAAGTCTTACTATTCCATTCATAAACCTTTATATACAGAAGGGGAAACAGAAGCACAGAGAGGGATGTGACTTGCGCAAGATCACAGAGTGGCCGATTCTGGCACCCTCAGTAGTACCCTGGTACCCTAAGTAATACCTTGTTTCAAGTACCGTTGGTTTCAGCTGCTGTTGGAGTAAACTGTTACTCAAGGTGGCAAGCTTCTCATACACGAGAAGTCTGTGACAGAGTTGGGACTAGGATCCAGATCTCCTGGCTTCCTGTCCTGTGATGAGCTACAAATCCAGTATTTGAGACTGATTTAATCAAGTTCAGTATGTATTTTCCACTTGCAGTCATAGTCTCTCAACTGGTCAGACTGTGCAGGGAGTGAAGAACAGAGATTATTGTTATCTTTAGCCATGTTTCTGTGAAAATACAACCGCTCTCAGAACCATCAACATTTTTGCACACCAGCTTGTTTTCTCAGCATACTTCTCTGATTACAGACTATTTTACATTTCCCAGAGGAAAGCTGCCTACTCCCATAGCTGCATTTTCCTCAAAAAGTGAACATGAAAGATAAACTGAATCTGACCCTGAGGCAGGATTAACAACCTCTGATGTGTCATATCAGAGTGGAAGGGGCAGCTTTTAGGACCTCTGTCATCTGTTATGGCAACAAAATGAAACAAAACAAAAAGTCGTTAAATCTCAAATGCAGTGTCTCAGAAAGGGATTAAGTGGCTGAATGCACTGTTTTGACGGAAAGTAAAACTATGTCAAATATGGGCCTCTTTAAATTACTTCTTAGTGGGGATTGTGTTGGCATATCAATGCTGTTTTTGATCAATAACCGTTCCATGATGCGAGCAGTATTAACTATAAACAAGAAACATAAGCAGTTTTATCAATCGTCATTTGATTATCATCAAAATGACGTTCTCTTCTTGTGTATGTGGAGGATAATCTCAGCAGGAAGATTATCTATTGTAAGTGTTTTGCACTGTGATTTGGGTCTGTTAATGAAAAATATGAAGTGTGCATTTTGTTTTAATTTGGATGACTCTAGTCCAGTTCAAAATAGAAAAGGCAAATTATATCCTTTAAAAATGAGAGAGGATGTGTTTTGCAAAATCAATTTCTTATTCAGAACTGAGTGGTTTTAGCAGAAAAAAGGTTATGCACATTACGGAAAAGATATATATCTACTCTCTGAATCCTTAATGATGTATGACAGGAAGTTAGTAATGAAAGGATTGACATCAGTTTAAAGATTAATTCCTTGCATATTTAATTCCAAAATATATCAAATGATGGGGGGAAATGTTAATTGACGTGTAATACTTTCTTCTCTCCGATGGGTGCTGTGTTTTACTGAGAGTTAAATTGTGATGTTTGATGACTGATAACATATTGGTAAACTACATTCAATGAAATTAAACACCCCACTTACTCTCCTCGTAGCAGAAGGATGGGGACATTAACTTCATTGAATTGTTAGCCAGAGCTGCTCTGCTGTCCTTGCTGTTAACCAAAGGAGTTATGCAAATGTAAATTTCAAAACTGAGCATTAGGATTACCTCCTGGAAAGAAATATTACAATCCTGACCTGGGCTTTTCTCAAGAACACACCTTCCAGGTTGTAAGCACTTGGGTGTTGCGATCTTGCCTTTCTGTTTGTATTGTAAAGTTCCCATCATACTGTTGGAGAATAATAAATACTACAAATCACTTATAAAAAGGCATTCTTGCAAATATTCCGTGCTGGCGCAGAGGAGGACAAGGACTTTATTGCAGTCTATGGCCCTAATTCAGGAAAGCATCCCTAACCAGATCAACACATTTAAGCTTAAATTTTATACTTTTTAAAAAATTTAAGCACCTGCTTAGTCTCAGTGTAGCCAATTAAGGAAGGGTTTAAGCACGCACTTAAGTGCTTTTCTAAATCAGGAGCTAATACAGTAGGTTTTCAATTATGAGAGCTTGTGAATCAACCTGCCTAAGGCCAACAGTTGATTTCAACTTGCAAGAACCTTTTAGTCCACTTAAGACTGAGTTTAATGTTTTGCTGTTTTACACACACCAGTTGGCTTTCTGAGTCCGTAAAAATAATTCAGGATCTTAAATTATGCAGTCATGTCTAAGGAGCCAGTTTAGGAAAGCATTCCTATGCATCCGATGAAGTGAGCTGTAGCTCATGAAAGCTTATGCTCAAATAAATTTGTTCATCTTTAAGGTGCCACAAGTACTCCTTTTCTTTTTGCGAATTCTGACTACTATTCAGGTCAGCCCTTAAGCATGTGCTTAAATCATAGGGACTGTTGCATACGTTTCAATGCTGAATAGGGATCAATGTAAGCATGTACACAAGTGCTTTCTTGAATTAGAGCCTAATATTGAGCCATAGTGTGTCATAACATTTTAGCAGAACCCCCCCACTGACTGACCCAAAGTTTTTGGATACATCACATTGGTGCCCCATAAAATTAAAGAACTGTGAACATTTTTCCAATAAGTAAACCATATTTACACGTAGGGGAGAAGAAAAATTCACTCTCATATATATGGTTGAGAAAACATTTCTGTTGTACATGTTTATTACAGATTAGAAATATTTTTCATGATGCTCCGGGCCTGTAGATGCATATTTTCTTTGTGAGTGTTAAGTTTAGTAAAATCCTGATTGGTTATATTTGAGTTATCCAAGTATGAATAAAGGAGGGTTTCATCAATTAGGGTATTTGTCAGGCATTTCTGTTTTCTATACTGACATCTCAACTATAGCTTATTTCTAAAGCTTTAAGCATGGCTCAAGATGAGAGCTAATGTCTTAGACACATTTGGTGACATATTTGTTTGGTTTTGAAAAGATGAAGTTTAAAGGGGAATCTATGTGGTTTATTGGATAGAGCAAGTGATGTGGGACTGTGGAGATGTGGGTTCTCTTCCTGGCTTTGCCACTAGCTTGGTTAAGTCACTTCCCTCCCTGGCCCCAGTTTCCCTCTCTGTAAAATGGGGATAGTGCTACTGATCTCTTTTGTAAATTGCAGTGTTGTGTCTGTGTTGGTCCCAGGATATATGAGAGACCTCACCCACCTTATAATATCTTTTATTGGACTAACTTCTGTTGGGGAGACAGACAAGCTTTCGATCTTACACTGAGTTCTTCTATGCTCAAGGCAGACAAACTGGTTTTTGCTTGCCAAAGAAGAGCTCTGTGCAAGCTTGAAACCTTGTCTCTTTCACCAACCAAAGTTGGTCAAAGAAAAGAGAGATCCTCACCCACCTTTTTAAAGAACTGGGGTTCTGTGCAAGGAAAATGCTGTAGAAGAGCTAGGCATTACTAGTATTATTTGTAAAACATCAGACAAATCACATACAAATATGGATTTTCTCTTTTAATGTAGCAAGTGACGATTCTAGAGAGGTTCACATGGATGTGTGTTTCTGGACTATTACACATTGAAATAAAAATAGCTGCATTTATTTTGATGATTACGCATTCAGATATAGGTTATCAGTGTTTGTTTGAATGTGTTTCCATATACAACAGATGTGTAATCATTTAAATACAGTCAACGGAGTGGTATCAAAGTTCACTCTTGCCTGTTCCATCTGCCTTTTACTCTTAATAGAAGAAAATTGTCAATACAGCATTAGGGTGACTTTCAAAGGCATAGATTTAAAGCGATGGCTCCTACCGCAAACACCGTTTGTCCCTGATGAGCATATGGAATGTTTTGTGTGACACTGTATGATGCTAACTTCTGTGGTTTTACATATAACTCCGACATCAATTTGAAATTGCTGATTTTGTGCCTTTAAAAAAATCTCAGCCACAATTTTGTAGTAATTTGTTTGTTTTTTTGGCTCATAGTTCTACATCTGTTCTGCCTGTGCCTGTTTCGGCTGCCACAAGCCATATGCAGAAATACTGTAATCCTTCTGTATTGTACTTAAACTCTGGAGTTGGGATAGGAGGAACTGAGCATCAGATAAGGCGTATTTCTCTCGCGGATTGTTTATTTTAATTTAATGGATACGTCCAATTCAGCTGAAGCTGCACGGCTTTACTGCACATTACTATAGGCAGAAGAGAACAGTAGGCTGGAGAAATGGAGGTGGAAAATTTCCTATCTGCTGTGTTACTCAGCACTGCAAGAGACCGCATGAACCTGCTAAGGAAGTACTGAAGAGCACCTGGTTGAATCCATATGTCTTTCCAGCGACATAGATTGCATGCAGGGTTTTTGACAGCCTTGCAGATTATTATTTTTATTATGGGAGCACCTACAAGCTCCAGTCGCGGACCAGGGACCCCACTGTACTAGGTGTTGTGCAAACACAGAACAAAGAGAAGGTCCTGCCCCCAAAGAGCTTTCAATCTAAATAAGAACACTACCTTATTCTTTGCTGGATTGGGAAGATCATCATGACCTTAAAATGAAGAAGAAATATATTAATATAATAATATAACTTTGGTTGGCTCAGTTCATTGCTTATTGAGTAATCTTTCACCTCAAGACAGGTAAAAGTTGGAAACACAGTTAGTGCCTTGCATCTACCAGCCAGATAAGATGTAGTGAAAGGGTGATATAAACACATGGTCAGTTTAAAACAGAATCTTGACAACATCCCATGTATTTGTATTGAATAAACAGAAAATCTCTGTTTTTAAATCAGTGCAGGCGTGATTGCTAGATGGAGGGAGTCATGTTGAGAATGAAACTTTTAGCAGGATTACTAGTTTATTCAGAATTAGTTATCTTTTTTCGGAGAAGCATGTTACGTTTATAACTGGCTAACACCATCTATTTTCATTGCAATCCAACCCCTGGCTTGCTAATAACATGCCACCTCTTCTGCTCACTTTGGGAATCATTACCTGTTGTTACCAGATGACACTATCTTAAACTGGCATTCTAGGTGGCACTTTTCCCTTTGAGTAGAGCTTATTCAGTGCGCCCATCAGGAGTTAAGGAATAGTATGGTGCTAGAAGGCTAGGTGTACACAACGGGTTCAAATTTTGAAAAGCATGAACGCCTGTGATGTGCATGCATAGTGCACAATACATATACTCAAGTGGGTGATTTGCAAGTCATGTTTCTGCATGCATTTTTCAAAATAGGGGATGTATTTTGGATGAAGCACAAACAGAAGTCCTGGGCTCTTACTATCATTGAATATTCTTGGGTGCTTTTTGTTAGAGTTGGGCTGCTAACGCTGGTGTTCTGGTCCAGTTCAAACTTGGTTAATTATGTTCTGCCTACCTAAATTCTCCCTGCAGTTTCAGTTAGTGTTGCAATGAACTTTTAAACAACTGCTGTAATGCCTCCCTAAGTCTGGCTGCTTTGTGTGTGAAATATTTTTGCCTAATCTCTTTCGGAATTCTCTATGGGCTACTGACATTTTTCTTTCTTTTATGTATTAGTGACCCCTCTGAATAATTTAAATTTTGCAGGGCAGCACTTCGTATTATCATGAAGTATGAAAACCCCTCTGTTCATTTTTAAAAGGGGTGTAAATGCTTAGAGAGATGGAGAGAGAGGGAGAGCTGGGAAGAGGAAAATGTTCCTTAGCCCTGGTCTACACTAGGACTTTAGGTCGAATTTAGCAGCGTTAAATCGATGTAAACCTGCACCCGTCCACACAATGAAGCCCTTTATTTCGACTTAAAGGGCTCTTAAAATCAATTTCCTTACTCCACCCCTGACAAGTGGATTAGCGCTTAAGTCGACGTTGCTGGCTCGAATTTGGGGTACTGTGGACACAATTCGATGGTATTGGCCTCCGGGAGCTATCCCAGAGTGCTCTTTTATGACCGCTCTGGACAGCACTCTCAACTCAGATGCACTGGCCAGGTAGACAGGAAAAGAACCGCGAACTTTTGAATCTCATTTTCTGTTTGGCCAGCATGGCAAGCTGCAGGTGACCATGCAGAGCTCATCAGCACAGGTGACCATGATGGAGTCCCAGAATCGCAAAAGAGCTCTAGCATGGACCGAACGGGAGGTACGGGATCTGATCGCTGTTTGGGGAGAGGAATCCGTGCTATCAGAACTCCGTTCCAGTTTTCGAAATGCCAAAACCTTTGTGAAAATCTCCCAGGGCATGAAGGACAGAGGCCATAACAGGGACCCGAAGCAGTGCCACGTGAAACTGAAGGAGCTGAGGCAAGCCTACCAGAAAACCAGAGAGGCGAACAGCCGCTCTGGGTCAGAGCCCCAAACATGCTGCTTCTATGATGAGCTGCATGCCATTTTAGGGGGTTCAGCCACCACTACCCCAGCCGTGTTGTTTGACTCCTTCAATGGAGATGGAGACAATACGGAAGCAGGTTTTGGGGACGAAGAAGATGATGATGAGGAGGAGGTTGTAGATAGCTCACAGCAAGCAAGCGGAGAAACCGGTTTTCCCGACAGCCAGGAACTGTTTCTCACCCTAGACCTGGAGCCAGTACCCCCCGAACCCACCCAAGGCTGCCTCCTGGACCCAGCAGGCAGAGAAGGGACCTCTGGTGAGTGTACCTTTTAAAATACTATACATGGTTTAAAAGCAAGCATGTGAAAGGATTACTTTGCCCTGGCATTTGCGGTTCTCCTAGATGTAGTCCTAAAGCCTTTGCAAAAGGTTTCTGGGGAGGGCAGCCTTATTGCGTCCTTCATGGTAGGACACTTTACCACTCCAGGCCAGTAACACGTACTCAGGAATCATTGTACAACAAAGCATTGCAGTGTATGTTTGCTGGCATTCAAACAACATCCGTTCTTTATCTCTCTGTGTTATCCTCAGGAGAGTGAGATATAATTCATGGTCACCTGGTTGAAATAGAGTGCTTTTCTTCAGGGGACACTCAGAGGAGCCCATTCCTGCTGGGCTGTTTGCCTGTGGCTAAACAGAAATGTTCCCCGCTGTTAGCCACAGGGAGGGGGGAAGGTTGAGGGGGTAGTCACGCGGTGGGAGGAGGCAAAATGCGACCTTGTAACGAAAGCACATGTGCTATGTATGTAATGTTAACAGCAAGGTTTACCCTGAAAGAGTGTAGCCACTGTTTTATAAAATGTGTCTTTTTAAATACCGCTGTCCCTTTTTTTTTCTCCACCAGCTGCATGTGTTTCAATGATCACAGGATCTTCTCCTTCCCAGAGGCTAGTGAAGCTTAGAAAGAAAAAAAAACGCACTCGCGATGAAATGTTCTCCGAGCTCATGCTGTCCTCCCACACTGACAGAGCACAGACGAATGCGTGGAGGCAAATAATGTCAGAGTGCAGGAAAGCACAAAATGACCGGGAGGAGAGGTGGCGGGCTGAAGAGAGTAAGTGGCGGGCTGAAGACAGGGCTGAAGCTCAAATGTGGCGGCAGCGTGATGAGAGGAGGCAGGATTCAATGCTGAGGCTGCTGCAGGACCAAACCAGTATGCTCCAGTGTATGGTTGAGCTGCAGCAAAGGCAGCTGGAGCACAGACTGCCACTGCTGCCCCTCTGTAACCAACCACCCTCCTCCCCAAGTTCCATAGCCTCCACACCCAGACGCCCAAGAACGCGGTGGGGGGGCCTCCGGCCAACCAGCCACTCCACCACAGAGGATTGCCCAAAAAAAAGAAGGCTGTCATTCAATAAATTTTAAAGTTGTAAACTTTTAAAGTGCTGTGCTTAAAGTGCTGTGTGGCATTTTCCTTCCCTCCTCCACCACCCCTCCTGGGCTACCTTGGTAGTCATCCCCCTATTTGTGTGATGAATGAATAAAGAATGCATGAATGTGAAGCAACAATGACTTTATTGCCTCTGCAAGCGGTGATTGAAGGGAGGAGGGGCGGGTGGTTAGCTTACAGGGAAGTAGAGTGAACCAAGGGGCGGGGGGTTTCATCAAGGAGAAACAAACAGAACTTTCACACCGTAGCCTGGCCAGTCATGAAACTGGTTTTCAAAGCTTCTCTGATGCGTACCGCGCCCTCCTGTGCTCTTCTAACCGCCCTGGTGTCTGGCTGCGCGTAACCAGCAGCCAGGCGATTTGCCTCAACCTCCCACCCCGCCATAAACGTCTCCCCCTTACTCTCACAGATATTGTGGAGCACACAGCAAGCAGTAATAACAGTGGGAATATTGGTTTCGCTGAGGTCTAAGCGAGTCAGTAAACTGCGCCAGCGCGCCTTTAAACGTCCAAATGCACATTCTACCACCATTCTGCACTTGCTCAGCCTGTAGTTGAACAGCTCCTGACTACTGTCCAGGCTGCCTGTGTACGGCTTCATGAGCCATGGCATTAAGGGGTAGGCTGGGTCCCCAAGGATACATATAGGCATTTCAACATCCCCAACAGTTATTTTCTGGTCTGGGAATAAAGTCTCTTCCTGCAGCTTTTGAAACAGACCAGAGTTCCTGAAGATGCGAGCGTCATGTATCTTTCCCGGCCATCCCACGTTGATGTTGGTGAAACGTCCCTTGTGATCCACCAGAGCTTGCAGCACTATCGAAAAGTACCCCTTGCGGTTTATGTACTCGGCGGCTTGGTGCTCCGGTGCCAAGATAGGGATATGGGTTCCGTCTGTAGCCCCACCACAGTTAGGGAATCCCATTGCAGCAAAGCCATCCACTATGACCTGCACATTTCCCAGGGTCACTACCCTTGATATCAGCAGATCTTTGATTGCGTGGGCTACTTGCATCACAGCAGCCCCCACAGTAGATTTGCCCACTCCAAATTGATTCCCAACTGACCGGTAGCTGTCTGGCGTTGCAAGCTTCCACAGGGCTATCGCCACTCGCTTCTCAACTGTGAGGGCTGCTCTCATTTTGGTATTCATGCGCCTCAGGGCAGGGGAAAGCAAGTCACAAAGTTCCATGAAAGTGCCCTTACGCATGCAAAAGTTTCGCAGCCACTGGGAATCGTCCCAGACCTGCAACACTATGCGGTCCCACCAGTCTGTGCTTGTTTCCCGAGCCCAGAATCGGCGTTCCACAGCATGAACCTGCCCCATTAGCACCATGATGCATGCATTGGCAGGGCCCATGCTTTCAGAGAAATCTGTGTCCATGTCCTGATCACTCACGTGACCGCGCTGACATCGCCTCCTCGCCCGGTATCGCTTTGCCAGGTTCTGGTGCTGCATATACTGCTGGATAATGCGTGTGGTGTTTAATGTGCTCCTAATTGCCAAAGTGAGGTGAGCGGCCTCCATGCTTGCCTTGGTATGGCGTCCGCACAGAAAAAAGGCGCGGAACGATTGTCTGCCGTTGCTCTGACAGAGGGAGGGGTGACTGACGACACGGCTTACAGGGTTGGCTTCAGGGAGCTAAAATCAACAAAGTGGGTGTCTTTACATCAAGGAGTATTTCAGGCAGGACTTCACGGAGGGTTCCAATAAGAAATGGTGCACCTAAGTTATCATTCTTATTGGAACAAGGAGGTTAGCCTGGCCTCTGATTGATACATGGCTAGATTTACCTCGCTGCACCTTCTCTGTGAGTGACTGCAGTGTGACCTAGAGGAATGAGTCCCCTAGACAGGGGAGGAGGCAAATGAGTACAAAACAAATCTGGTCTATTTCTTGTTTTGACCCACTCCATCTATCTTTTACATCTTTGGCTGGCAGCAGACGGTGCAGAAGGACTGCATGCCATCCACATCTCATGGCTGCACGGCAGAAGATGGTACAGTACGACTGCTAGCCATCCTCATCTCTTGCCTGCCTGGCAGAAGATGGTACAATACGACTACTAGCAATCCTCATCTCTTGCCTGCCTGGCAGAAGATGGTACAGTATGACTGCTAGCAGTCCGTATCGCCTGCCTGCTCACCATAAGACGGTTCAATAGGACTGACTGCAGGACTAAAGAGAATGACCTGGTCAAGTCACTCCAAATTTAGTCTCTGTGCCCATGTCTGCCCAGGCGCTCCCAGCCGACGTGGCCAGGAGCACCTCGGACACAACGAGGACGACTACCAATCGTATTGCACCGTCTGCTGCCAGAAGGCAATGGGTTGCTGCTACTGTGCAGCAAAGCCGTACCGCGTCTGCCAGCACCCAAGAGACATAGGGTGACGGTTACCTGAGCGGGCTCCATGCTTGCCGTGGTATGGCGTCTGCACAGGTAACTCAGGAAAAAAGGCGCGAAACGATTGTCTGCCCTTGCTTTCATGGAGGGAGGGAGGGAACGGGGGCCTGACGATATGTACCCAGAACCACCCGCGACAATGTTTTAGCCCCATCAGGCATTGGGATCTCAACCCAGAATTCCAATGGGCAGCGGAGACTGCAGGAACTGTGGGATAGCTACCCACAGTCCAACGCTCCGGAAGTCGACTCTAGCCTTGGTACTGTGGAAGCGCTCTGCCGAGTTAATGCACTTAATGCACTTAGAGCATTTTCTGTGGGGACACACACACTCGAATATATAAAACCGATTTCTAAAAAACCGACTTCTATAAATTCGACCTTATTCCGTAGTGTAGACATAACCTTAGAGTCTCTAATAAAGCACCTGGAGAGAAACAGCAATTCAGTTGCTCCACTCTTACATCATGTAGATCATTAAGATTTTAGAGGGCATTAACATTCTTACCTGCTACATGGCATTGCCAATATTAAAAACAAAACAAAACAAACTGAGTCACAGTGAAGTGGCATGACTAATTCTCAGACCAAAAGAAGATGCAGAATTACCAGCTCCCATGATTTTATTACTAGGCTCATGATATTTGGTGTTTTTCTTAAAACTCAGCTCCTGGAGTCAAATGAATATGTGAAAATCGTGACTTTCATTTTTTTTATTTTTAATATACATTTCTAGGGTTTCTTCCTGGTTTTGGAGAGAAACTTAAAAATGTGAAACCTAAAGGGTCAAAAACCAGAAGGAAAATAAAAAAGTTCCCAAATTTATTTTATTCGTTTATTTATTTATTTTAAACTCAGGATTTTTTGGTGGGCCTGTCTCAAAATATTTAAATGCTTGAGGTTGGAAATATTGGAAGAGCTTAGTCAAGCATACACAACCAAATGAAGCATGTTAGGTAGGTATATTGCTATGACTTGGGTATACTAGCCAGTGGTTACAGACAGTCTTTGTGTCACAGGTAGCAGCCAGTATGTCTCAAGCAGCCAGGAGTGAGCAGTGTGTTTTGGCTGTAGTTCTTTCTTGCAGTCGCTACAGTTGACTCTTGTGGCTGTTGCTGAATTGTAGCGGTTTATTCTTCTGTTCCAGCCCAGCTGCTGTTTAGTGCTTCACCTGCTGGTCCACTGCTGTGGTTTTTCAGTGCAGTTCTGTGGGGAGCAGATAACTAGGGAGAGGAAGTAGTTGACCATTTCTCCGCAAACATGTCAGAGGTGAAACAGACCTACCCTCTACTCTCAATCATAAGAGCAGGCCACTCGTCTTTCTTCCTCACTACGCCCCCCAGAAGAGAGACCCATAGATAAAAGTGAGGAGCCAAAGCCTGTTGTAGGGGGAAATGGTAAGGCCTTCCATAACTTTGGGATAAGCATCCTGCATTTTGACTGGTCAACTCCACTGCTTTTTTAAGGCCAGTGCTGAGGCTGAGTAACTATGTTCCCACAGGTGGTGCCCATAGTACGCATCTATTGAGCAATCAAAACGCAGGATTGCAGTAATATTTTGCCAGGTTTCCTGACGCTAGCAAACCTGTAGAATCCTAATTTTCAGAGTTACTATGCTTCCACTGACTCGCTCTGGAGCTGTGGGAGTTAAGCATTTCAGAAAATTCTGCCCTTAATGTTTTAATTAGCACGGGCCATCCACATTAGTTACATGCTGAGATATAACTCCTCCCTGTAGCACCCTCATGTTAGTCAAGTCCTCTTTGTGAAATGCATCCATTTATTTAAGTAAACATAACAACTACTTTGCTTTGAACCATAGGATTATTTTCTTCATGGCATATTTAGATGTAATTTCCAGGACAGATGCAAACACTGGTAGTCCTTATTCATAGTGTTTTACCCAGAATGGTGGGGAGTGGTAACAGCAACAGAGATAGACTTTCACCCCAATGCTTTGCGCAGCCTGTGTACATCGTTTGGTTTTAATCTGCTGTGTGATTAAAAATAGATGAATGTTATAGCAACAAAAACAGCTGAGGATTTGTTCTGTTTTGACGTATTCTCTAAGGTGGTTCTCTGTCTTCTAAACCTTTGCCTAGGGAGATTATTTAAGGGGACTTGGGGTGAAGAGGGCAGCATTGAGAACTGTGTGTATGAATTTCACTTCTGAATAGCTTTTAAAAAATTCATAATGGAGTTGAAATACCAGTAGCTAAATGCTATTTTGTGTAATGTGTAGGAAGTCTATCTAGTGATGGGAGAGGAACAGGCCTTTCTTTCCGTGTGCATCACATCTTCAGAACAACTTATAGAGTTTACTGATCAACGTGGATCATTGAGATCTTGCAAACTAGTCTTTAAATTTTCTTCAGTTTTATGTAAACACCTTCACCGTGTAGAAGAGTGGATTTGGCTCCGTGTTACCCAGAAAATCTTTGTATTTCGCTGTCCATCAGTATCACGTTCTGGAGGAGTGTGCAGAGTAAAAGAAGGTTTAATGGTAATTAAATAATCTTTCATCTATTATCCTGTTATATGGAGGAATTAGGAGCAACTACTCAGGCCTAGTCAACAGTGAATTTCATTCAAGTCATAATAAGACTATTATGGTTTGCCTTTGTCTCTCTTGGGTTGTAGATGGGGAGGCTGTAGATAAACAGCGTGCTTTTCCATAAATTCGCTGTGGTTCTCTGCATGCTCTGTAATTTTTGCTCTTCTTTGGTTCTGAAGGTTTCTACTCAATTATGTGAAGGGGGAACGCATAGGCTGTGCATCTTAGAGCCATACATGCCTTCATTTGTGCTTTGTATATTTCGGTTGGTGAATGCCTTACTTTGTGAGGGAAATTTTAAAATCTCAAGACATCAAATATAAATCCACCCATTATCAGACTGCCATTTTCAACCTTTTGAACATGAATTTTGGTGTGCAGCCCTATCTCTCTACTTGTGAAAGATCCCTAGCACTAAACTGGGAGGCCCACATTCTATGCCAAATTGGGGGTCTGCCACAGCACGATCTGGAGGCGCATGTCACCAGAATTGTATAAGATTGTGTTTAACATGCCTTGTGCAGGCAAGTTGGAGGAATTTAATTCACAGATAGGACTCTACGTCTAATTGGTGAGCTTGTTACTTTGCCACTCAGAATATACAGCAAAGGAGGCAGGTTGAAGACTTGTCAGCGCATCAGTCTGATGGATCCAAAGCAGGTGACTGCTGAGATTTGGTTTGTGACAACAAAAGCCCTATTTACAGTTAATGACCCCCCTCTAGCAGCTACAAAGAGCAACAGCGGTGATCCCTGCTGCATGTACATTCCCAGGTTTGTGAGAATATCTTACTCCCTCAGCCTTATTTTGGCAGTCTGGACTGCTTTCTATCTTCACGTGGAGGCATCCGAACGTCCTCGGGCTATTTTGTAAGATTAACAGCTTCTCTGGGTATTCTGACAAGGAGGAAATTTAAGGAACAAGAGTATTTAACTTAAAGCTAATCTGTTTTTTGTGAGAGCGGGAGGATTGGACCATTAAATTCTATATGCCTGGCGGGTTTATGCCACTGATGAGCAAAACATGCTGCAGAGAAAGCGAGCTGAAGATTGATGGTGTGTTAGAGCTGGACGGAAGGAACAAGAGCTTTTATAATGCTAGGTCTTTAGGCCTTTGTCAGTCAGGCTATATGATTTTGGGTTAATCCATGATCCTAAACATGGTTTTACGTATATTACGTGACCCTGCATTTTTTAGAGGAAGGACATGACGTCAGGAGTAGATTGCTCACAGCTTTGCATGGGAAAGGAGAAGGGTGTAAGGTTCACCGCCTGCAACAATGATTCTCATGTAGTTGAAGTTATTTCCCTTATCTATTTGAAGATAGTGTTGGAATATCAATCTACTCAACACATCTTCTAGAGGTGTTGCTAACAGCTATTTACAACCTAGTAAGAAATGTGTGCTTTTGACAGTCTCTTCCCTGTTAAACCTGATATCTTCGTGGCAGTTATATAGCTAAATAACAGGGTTTTCCTATGTCGGAGCACATCATTCTTGTGCTAAAATGGATGCAAATGTTCTCTTATGACTTTTAATGGGATCCTGCTGTTTTGCAGGGGTTCAGGCATGGTTATTTATCATTCCTGTTGTGCAATACAGCATTATATTCTGGAAACTGACTCATAAAAAGAAAAGACAGGTACAAGTGGAAGCTGATCACACTCTGTGTCTACATATGAAGAATTTGTGATGCTGATCCATGCTTTACTGGAACTTAATGTTTCCTCATGGTGAGTCAGTGGTTCATGGATGCCCATCTTCCTACCATATATATATATGTTGAAAAATGAGAAATATTTGTGGTACTTTTGGGATATGAATGGAAAATTATCCAGCTTGTGAGGTCTCATGGGACTGGCCTTAAGGAGAAATGCACAGCAGTCAAGCTCTTCACATGGGTATTATGGATATGCGATATTCATGCTTTGTGTTGGAAGAAGTGTCGGTTTATACAGGTTAGCAACCTCTGCCCTGAAATGAAGCACAGAGGATCTTTCCTGTCATGGCACATGGAATAAAAGGAGTTAAGGTCCACTTTGCTATTTCAAGAGCTTTCTTTGAACAAGCTTCCATACCACCATAAAAAAAAGTGCAGTGTAAAATGTCTGAATTCTAGCAAATTGGACAATATGGCGGTTCTTATGCTTTCATATAAAGTTTTATGCCTCCAGGCCTGTGACAAAAGTCAATAATATGAATTGGAAGACATTGATTATTTTTGGGGCTGCTGTTGAAACATCATATATGCTTGCTTCGGTCTCCCATCATCCAGTAAACATTTGTTTTCAGTTTGGCATCCCTTGTGGAAGGAATTTAAAATAGCGTCAAATTTAAAGTAATTTCTCTAATTTTAAAATAGTCTTTTTGAATAAGTAGACAATCTTATTTTTAAGAGGCATTTTTCTTAATTTAGAAACGTAATTCTACATATGGGTCTGTTTTTAATTACTGTGGAAACTATGGACCCTAGGTTGCAAGCTAGTCTATGCAGTGGGACCCCTGCTCCCATGTGGAAACCCATTGCCTTCAGTATAGCTCTGCATAAGCATAGGAGTGTGTCTGCATCAAATAGTTTGCAGGATTGGGGCCTTGATGTAGTTTAGAGCTTCTAGGATATTATGCAACAATATTATGTTGTTCCCTGGTATCTTTCTAACTAGCCATTCTGCTTAGTTTACCATACCTAAATTCTAAAGAAATTAAAACCTCCTCAACTGTGGGAAACTCTGGATCCAAACTTTGTGGATGGGGTCTGGTCGTAATCTTCCTTTTTAGAGACCCCAGTCCTGTGCCAAAACCCACTGTTGTGGATCTCTGTACCTCAAGGAGTCCCAGTGCAACCTGTCGCAGGATCCAGGCCTTTCACTTTCATTGAGTGCTTTTGCTTTGTACTGTTAAGCAGTAGCCACGTTCCACCCCAGATCTGGTTGCAGGAAAGTGAAGTGAGTCTTGTGGATATTTGTCAAATGCTTCAGCATTAGAGGCAGTATATAAATATAAGTTTATATACAAATATGAAGCACCAATAGTATTCAAACGGAATATGGTAAAATGCCTAAAATCCCAGGTGGTTAAACATCTGCCCTACAAGTCTATTTACATAATTAACTTCAAACTGTTTTATGTCTCCTCCTTCTGGAGATTTAAAAACAAACCACATAGTTTTCATATTTAAGGTAAAGGGACAATATTCAATCTTTGGCTAATTTCACAGATTTACCTCTTCTAACTCTTTATCCTTTACCTTTGTATTGTTACAACTGGGGGGGGGGGCACTGAAGGGGCAGGTAAATAAAATCGTTTGGCTTTTATTTTCATAGGAAAATAAATATATTGGAGGGACTCTAGTATTAGCACAACATGCTATCATAAACGGATCAACGTTCAGGACCCTGGCATGATGTTTTGCAGCTTCTGTATGGGAGCAGCAAACTCAACTCCTTTGGAGAAGTTAGATCTTAGATTCATTCTGTAGTGGCGAGGCGAGTCACTGTCAGGTTTCAGATGGAACAAAAACAGAATTCAGACCAACACCAGGCCTACCCACTGATTCAGGAAAACCCATAATCAATGCTTTAAGTCCATCCCTATTCAGGATATCCCTTGGAAGTCAGTGGGATTTAAGCACATACTCGAAGTTAAGCACATGTTGAAGAGTTGTCCTGAATGAGGATGCGTTCCAGAACTGAGGTCTTAGAGAGGAGTGGTATAAAGAGGGGGAGAATAAAACAAATTGTTACAAAACTATTTAGATACAAGTGAAAACTGAGCTAGGCAGAAAATATTCACTGACTCTGAATTTGACATCCAAATATTAAAATCCAGATGCATATAGCAGAGGACTGAGCTGAATAATAATCTGTGAATAGACTTTTTAATATTTGTTTTTGATGAATTCCAAAGACAGAATTATTCAGGATGACAGAGAGATTAGTAAATACAGCATTGCAAAGTTCTTTTTGCCCACTCACCGCAGGCAAATTGATATTTTGCTTGCCTATTTTTTATATATATATATTTCATTATTTCTATCATCATGAAGGATGGGCAAGGAGATTTTATGCATGGCCTGGTCATTCTTCATCACAGTTTTGTTGTACAATTTAAGCATTATGTATAATATATAAACCTGTAATTTGTTATAGATTTTAATCCCAATACTGCACATTTGTATGTATGTGTTCACATGTGTATTTGCAAGATCTAAATGTACGTAGTACAGATGCACACAGAATCCATGAAATTGTTCAAATGTGTTTTTGTGATTTCTTTCTTCAAACTGAAAGTTACTAAGAAGAAACCTGAAATCTTAAAAATGATGATTGAAATATCTGAAATTCTGGTGCAACAGCCAGGAATCTGTAGTAAATGTTGCAAATGAATTTCCATTATAAACCCAGTTTTTGGTGGCTTCTGCTAAAATATCCCTTCAGTTTGAAAGCATTGGTAGTCAGTTTCTCCAAAGTACCATTCAAACTGCTACTGACAGCCACCTTGTTAATCTATTTTGGAAAATCAAAAATTGGCCACCAATCCATCATTACAAATAAGGTCTTGAGCCTGTGCAAAGACTTATGCATGTGAGTAATTTTAGGCACATGACTAGTGCTGTTGATTTCAATGGGACTACTCACATGAATGAAATTAAATAGGCCCTTAAGCCTTTGCAGGATTAGGGCGTATAAAGTTGGTAGGTTGTCACTGCTATGAAGATTATGACATGAGAGGAAAATATGCAAGAGGATCTCACCAATCACGTTTCACTATTCAGCATTCCTGAAGTTACCAAACCATCTCCCGCTAATGTAACAGGAGAGAGCATTATTTCTGAATCAGATCTGTAGGACTAAAAAGCCTATAAATGAAACTCTGACCTATATTAACTTACCTAACCATCTAACCTACATTACAAGAATAAGGGGACAGCCCATGAAATTTAAAGGCAACAAATTTAAAGTCGATAAAAGGAAATAATTACACAATGTGTAATTAACCCACGGATCTTATTACCATAAGATATTGTTAAGGTAAAGAGCTGGAGAGTTCAAAACATATTAGGCATTTATATGAATAAAAATATGTTATCCACAGTTATGTAAGAGAGAGATCACTCTCACAGATCATGATATAAGCCAACCACTAACTGACAAATGCAGTAGGAAAGTCCCTCAGATGCATGTTATCGCCTAATTTTTCATGACTGGGGTGTTTACATCCTTCTGTGAAGGATCTGATACTGCCCTGTACTGACTGGACTTGATGGAGTCCCATTGGTGTGATGCACTACTGGCCAGTTCCGCCATCAGATCCTGGAATAGTTATTTGTCGTTCCTGTTTTCTCATCCAGTGGACGATGTATTTTTTACTGAGTTAACACGCCTAGAATGTGATGCATTTTTGAGACAGAATATACATTGAAACTCTTAATTAATTAATTAATTTAAAGGAAGCACTTCTGATTAATGGAGTGGCTTGTTTATTCATATGGAGAGCCTTGCCTCCAACAGCAGTGAAACCAGCTCTCAAAGCATAGAACTGCCCAGGATTATCATGAAAATTCTTGTTTTCCATTAATAGCATCATAAGGAATTAGAAACCTATTTTGTTATGGATTCTCAATGACAGTTGCAGCACAAATTCATTACCACACATACTGTATATTCCACATGACAGCTGAGCAAACTTATGAAATAACCATTGAGGATGATTATATTGGGTATGAGGATTAGCACAGCAGGCAGCCATGTTGGCACAGGGCAGGGTTTGGGCCAAAGGATAAATATACATTCTTTGATTACTGTTATTAATGGGAGGCAGCTAGACTTCAAGCAAAGACAAGGCTCACTGGCCACCTGTGAGCTAATCACATGGATTTGCCTCATTCTGTGATTCAGCTCACTTGGAACCTGTAATCTAATTCACAAAGAGAGATGAGAAGAGTAAGCAATTCATTTTCTGCCTCACATTGATGTGCTTTGTAAACTTTTAATCCTTTAAAAATTACAGTTCTGTGCAAAATGGAGAAAGCACAGTATGCAAGTCTTGTGTCTTTAAGTGCACCATTGACGGGCTACTAATTAGCCTCAGTAAGGGGCTACAAAAGCTACATCAAAGTGAGGAGCAGATGACATATTCAAACAGTATACTAGAGCATATATAGATTAAAGATTTAAGCTAGTAAGGAAAACACTTACCCTTTGGATTGGAAAAAGGACCTCCAGTAGGCAATATTGTCTCCATATTCAGGCCTTATATTCCATTGGTAGTGCCCCTTTCAACACACAAGGTGGTCGCTTTCCATAGAAATGTCAGATCCAGCCAATTGATCCACCTTATTATATTTATAGCAGAAATAAAAACATGGGTGATCATACTTGAAACTGGTCTGGATTGCATGTCTTTTACCTTGGGAATGTACATAGGATTTATTGGTTTATTTTTAGCCAAGTATTGAACTCACATTAATCAGAAGATGATTACTTTTCCTAAAGGCCCCATGATAATTCATGCTGATGTATTTTATGAAGTCTTTGTATGTGTATTTCTATTGGAATAAGGTTACTCTGCCAGACAGTTAGAAGCTGTCATTACTGTACCACTCTGCTACTTTAATTAACATAAAGCCCATGAACGACTAGAAACAAGTAAGTTGTACAATTTAGGGATGATTCTCTGTCATGCTACGGTCCCTTTACACAACTCTGGCATACATGCTATGCTTTGGCTGCGCTCTTCTTCCTCCATATGGAGGTCTGGGATGAAGAGCTTAAGTTAGAGCATACCTGAGAACTACATCATCCAGTTTAAAGGTGTCGTTAATCTCCCCTGAACCTGCTATTGGATCACTCCCAAAACATTAGATCGAGAAACAAAAACTAACTCAAAAAGACAAGGAGTACTTGTGGCAGCTTAGAGACTAACCAGTTTATTTGAGCATAAGCTTTCGTGAGCTACAGCTCACTTCATCGGATGCATACTGTGGAAAGTGAGCCGTTGCTCACGAAAGCTTATGCTCAAATAAATTGGTTAGTCTCTAAGGTGCCACAAGTACTCCTTTTCTTTTTGCGAACACAGACTAACACGGCTGTTACTCTTAAAAACAAACTCAGATAGTGGTCAGTGAAATGTTAACCTACTCCGTGCAGCAGAGGAAGATGATATTAAAGAGGGCACGCATGTCTAAAAGTGATATCCATGGGATTATATGGGTACCCAAATTCCATGCTTTATATTGTAAACTGATCACCCAAAGGGGTCAGGAAGGAATTTTCCCCTATTGTATGGCATTGTTTGTTTGGGTAGGCACATTGTGGTTTTTTATTCCTGCATCACAAGCATCAAGTACCTAGCCACTGCTGGACTAGATGAATCAAAGGTCTTGTCCCGTGTGCTAGGTCCTGTTGTATTATACTTGTATGTATTTCCCCGCCTTAGGTTTTGTAAGGCTAATTCAGCTCATTCCAATAACATTTGCTTTATTATATAGAACTTGTTATGCCATAATGCACTCTTCGCTATACTGGAGGTTGCTGTAATAGGAGCCTTGATCCTCCTCTGAGGTCTATGAAACGAGAGCCAGCCTACGGCGCAGCCTCCCTGATTGTGATTAACGTTTATACAGATGGACATGCACAAAGTGGAAATTCTCTGTGCTCCCGTCATCTCCCTGCCTCAATGTTTGAAAATTAATTTGACTAAAACAAATAGTCAGGTTCCCCTCAATTTGTTTGTACCGTTTCAGTGACAGAGGACAGCCGCAAGCCTGGATGTCGCCTGTCAGTGCCAGTAATTGGAACAAACCAGACAGTGCTCAATAGATTTAAAGAACAGGGGAGTAGGGAGAGAGGTGCAAGGAAAGGAGATGTCTAGGTGGAGCAAATCCTTGTAGTTTATACTTGGTGCTCCTTCCGATGGAGAATGACCGTGAAAGACCATAGGACAGCACAGGGCCCTCAGAAACACAGGTGTACCTCCCACTGAATTATATGGAAGTTCTTTGGGTAACCTCATGGCAAATCCTGTAGGATTTTATAAAAAATGAGATCCTTTCAACAGATGTTTTTGAATAAGTCTATGGAATTTCCTAGAACATTATGTCCCTGCTATATTTCCTATAGGGTGGGTTGTTTGGTTTGTTTGTTTTTTAAGCTATAGAAAGGAACTTATTTTCTGCTACATTTTATAGGGTTTTTTTATTATTATTATTTCTGTAGAATCTTACTTGCTTAATCTCTTTTAAATGCTATGAATGTTCCCCTAAGGACAGAATTTGGCCTATGAGGACATTTTTTACATGCTGAAAGAAGCTTTAAATGACAATATCAGTGATCTTGAAATAAAGAAACAGACAAAAACAAGGGGGACATATATCTGATTTCAGTAGAGCCACATGTTTTACACCTTCTGAGGATTTTCTATACAGGAAACTTGGCAAAGGGGAAATTAAGACTGCAGGCACGTCAGTCATTTGCATCCCAATTGCCTTTCAGTTATAATAGAGTTTTTAAAAAATACACTTAAATGTTACCAGGCTTTCACTTGGAGAAGTGGAGGAAGTTGATGTTCTGGATTACTGGAGCTCCAGAGAAATCTTGCGAGCCAGAGAAAACATGCATATAACGTATAGGCCTCAACTTACCACCAGCACATAGTTCTTTAAAAGGATGCTGTTAAGTAGCTTCACAACCCAAATTGAGACAGTTTAAAAAGGGGATAGGGATGGAAGGCTGGAGACGGTTGGTTTACACACCTAATACAATTAGATGTACTTGTGTGAGGTCTAGCCCTGTTCCCTTTTCTCACATGAATAGCCCCATTCAATTCACAGGTTTAGCTGCCCCCCCGATTAGGTGAACAAGTTTCTGCCCATGAACTCCTGAATTTACGTGGAAAGAGTTTTATTGTCATTTCAGACATCTCCTCTGCAATGTTGGAAGCTTAAGCAGATTAGTATTAAGCTAGTGCATGATTACACCTCACAGTGATGCTGATCAGTGGAGTTTCACTGTGCAAACCCAGTGTAACTTCCGGTAAAAAGCAAGCCACTGAAATTGTGGTAATTACTGTTTGATATTTTACAGTTAATTTCATAGAGGTGGTGATAGCCAGAGAAGCAAAGCAGTTTTAAAACTATGGTTTTGTATTGACACTGTCTTTAAAAATTGCTCTGAAACCCTTCACTGTAAGACCTAGGGGAGAAAATTCTTGGCGCTACAGAACAAATTCACAAAGGAAACACAGTGTTATGTGGCTAGTGAGTTATGGCTATGACACCTCTCTAGGGGAATAAATGTGTTATTCTTCCGTATAAACATATCACACAGCTCTTTTTGTCCTCAGTATATTAAACTGAGCTGCCATGCTAAATTCGATCAATGTTCATAAGGTGATACTTTTCAAGCTGCTTTTGAAAGCCAGTTTTTATTCAAGCTCATTCAAGTAATCCTGTCACATCCAAGCTGGGTGAGCTAATGTCATGAGCATTTTATGTAGCTGTGTGGCTGAAGCAAATCAATGGGCAAGGAAGGGGAGATAAAACCAATCTATTTTTCATCTCAGCGAAAGTTACTTGTATGTTAAGGTTAGCTGGAACCTTTTGAAAATGGGACATAAAAATCCAGCCTTATCATGGTGTCTGTTTCTGTTTCTTCTTCTTCTTCTTCTTTTTCCCTTTTTTTTTTTTTTTTTTTACTATCTAGTATTCAGTGTTTCCATTGATTTATTTTTATTCAGTATTTAAAAAAAAAAAAAAACCAAAACCCCTCCCTTCACACTTCTCCTTAGTGGTAATTGCAGTAGGTAAGCAGTATTATGCTATGTATAAGGATTGTATATATGTTATGAGAGGGAGCGTCCTATCCCGAGCAAACAAAACTCAGTGTTACATGTATTGGAATTAATAGGCTGAGGGCCTCACAGTGCAAGCGTTAACTACTCTCCGAGAGAAGGAAGGAGGGTCTTATTGTTACAGCATTGGCCTGGGACTCAGGAGAGCCAGGTTCTGTTCCCAGCTGTGTTACAGACTCCTTGTTCTCTGATTACAGCTGGTTCTGGTTTTTTAGGGTATCCAATTTGGGACACCTTGGACCTGATTTTCAGAGGTGCTGAGCACCTGCATCTCCCACTGACTCATTATAAGGTATTGGTTTTCAGTGCTTCTGAAAATCAGCCCAAGAGGTCTCAGATTCGGCAGTTGCACAGTGAGGCACCAGATTCAGACACTACTTTTGAAAATGTTGACCTTAGTCTTTCTGTGCTTCACTTCCCCTCCATCAAATGGGATAAATGCTCCTTTACTTCACAGAGACTTTCTGATAAATGGGCTTTTTCATTACATGCATTTAATGCATGAAAGGAATTCAGAGCTTCTATGTTGATGAGGGGTCACTAGAAAAGCCTCCAAACAAATAAATACAGTGGTCCTGTAAAAGTCAATGGGACTACTAACAGTGGTATAAGTTATGCTCAATATGTGTTATCAGGCCCTAAAGTGCATGGATGCCTGATAATAAAGATGAGGTACTCTTAGAGACTGAGGTGTCAAAAGAAGAGGAGCAACTTGTTAAGTTAAAAAGCAATAAGTCACCTGGTCCAGATGGTCCACCAAAGAGTTCTGAAGACACTCAAGTATGAAGTGACTGAGGCACTAACAAAATGTGCAACCTCTCACTAAAACACTCACTGTTCAGAGAAGTGGGGGGCAGTAAATGTTGTAGCTCTGTTTAAAAAAGGCTTTAATTTCCTCAATCACCCTTTTAGGGGTGATTGAGGAAATTTTAGGCCAGTAAGCCTTATGTCAGAATGTGGCAAATGGTTAAAGTCATATTTAAAAACAGAATATAAAAAATCTGGAAGATCATGATGGGGTCTAACCAGCATGGTTTTTGCAAAGAAAAAATGTGTCTCACTAGTCTCTTGGAATTCTTTGAACATGTCAATAAAATAGTGGATAGAGGAGAACCAGTTGACAAGGCCCCACACAAGAGGCTTTTAAAGAAGCTATGGGATGAAAGGCAAAGTCATCATGGGGTGAAAGGCAAAGTATTTTCATTGATCAAAAACTGGCTAGGAGACAAAGAACAAAGAGTAAGATTAAATGGCAGTTTTCACCATGGCAAAAAGTTGACAGTGGGGGGCCTCAAGATTCAGACCATGTCCTATGTCATTGGGTTTTTTTTAAGTGGCGGGGGAGAGGTCAGTAGTGAGGTTGAAAAATTTACAGATGGCACAAAGTTATTTAGGTTAGTGAGGATCATAGAGGGGTATGAAGAACTTTAGAGAAACCTAAACAAGATAGGTGAATGGGCAACAAGATGGCAAATTTCAGAGTAGTAGCCGCGTTAGTCTGTATTCGCAAAAAGAAAAGGAGTACTAGTGGCACCTTAGAGACTAACCAATTTATTTGAGCATAAGCTTTCGTGAGCTGCAGCTCACTTCATCGAGTGGAAAATACAGCAAGGAGATTTATATACACACAGAACATGAAAAAATGAGTGTTATCATACACACTGTAAGGAGAGGTTTCAGAGGAGAGTGATCACTTAAGATGAGCTATTAACGGGGGGGGGGAGTGGGGGTGGGAGGGGGAGAAAACCTTTTGTAGTGATAATCAAGGTGGGCCATTTCCAGCAG
This sequence comes from Lepidochelys kempii, assembly GCF_965140285.1. NCBI lineage: Eukaryota > Metazoa > Chordata > Testudines > Cheloniidae > Lepidochelys > Lepidochelys kempii. The sequence continues at coordinate 14,098,905 of NC_136396.1, read as the reverse complement.
TTAACAGGAACGCTGGAGGAGCGGTGGGGGGTGGGGGTGGGGAGGGAAATAAACATGGGAAAATAGTTTTACTTTGTGTAAAGATGGTAAATGACATTCAAGATGATAAATGCAAAAAATGTACATGGACGGGGAAAAATGAACTACTCATAGATCTTATGGGGTTCTAAATTAACGGTATAAAGAAAGGGATCTGGGTATCATAGTTGACAGTTCAATGAAGACCTTTGCTCAGGGTGCCGCTGAAATAAAAAAATAAGCTAGAAGTTAGGATGCATAACGAATGGGATGGTGAATAATAAAGAGAATATTAAAATGCCTTTTTATAAATCAGTGCCGTAGCCTCATGTGGATAATGTGTGTAGTACTGGTCACCCCATCTCTAAAAGGATATTACTGAACTAAAAGGGGGGTCAAGAAGAGCAACAAGAAAGATCAAGGGCCTGGAAAAGCTTTCATATGAAGAGAGATTGAAAAGTTTGGGATTGTTCACTTTAAGGAGGGGATGAATAAATGGGGATATAATATAAGTATATAAAATGGTTACTGGTCTAGAGAAGGGAGATAGAACCACTTCTGTTTTCCCTGTCTCAGAACAAGACATATAATTCAATTAAAAGGTGGAAAATACCAACCTGATAAAAGGAAATATTTTTTCACACAGCGCCACAGAAAGCTACTAAGGCCAAGAACTCAGCAAGATTGGAAAAGGGATTGGACATTTATATGATTATCAAGAATATACAGTGTTATAATTAACACTGACAAAAACTTTGCTGAAGGGATATTAAACCTTATGCTTCAGGGCTTAAAGCAATCTCTAATATGAGGGGCAGATTACCCCACATCTGTTTATTGTGTACACATTCCTTTGAAGCATCTGGTGCTTGCCACTTCTCAGATATAGGATACTGAACTAGATGGCTGTTGAGTCTGCTCCAGTCTGGCAATTCTTGTGTTTCTATTTTGCTAAATATGCTGTACAAATGGTGTGGTTTGAGGGGACCCATATCTCTTTAACTTACATGTTAAATGAAACAAGGAGAGAAAGGAGACCCTTAGTACTCAAACAGTTTATTAACATTGAATGTTAATTTGCCTTCCTTTTCTTCCCACATGGCAAGTTTGTCATCCCATTTGAGAAAAGTTTCTTTTAACAAACAGTCTCTGGCTCTTAGCTAGCTATTGGATGCTTAACAGAGTTGCAAAGTTAATTATCAGAGTTGTGGCCGTGTTCCTATGTATCCACAAAAACAACGAGGAGCACCTTAAAGACTAACAGATTTGTTTGGCCATAAACGGTAAAAAAACAAACAAAAAAACCAAACCCCACTTCTTCAGATGTTGCATCTGAACAAGTGATTTTTTACCCATGAAAGCTTATGTCCAAATAAATCTGTTACTCTTTAAGGTGCCACCAGACTCCTCGTTTTTAAAATTAATTATTTAATTTACAGCTTCTTAGTTGGATAGGTTAGAAAATCAAGAGGTGTGTCTGTTAGAAATTAACCTTTTTGCTGTGGTTATTTGTTTCTATAGGCGGTTGGAGCAGGACTGAGTTATCATGGTGTAGTTTTCTCTTCAGGGATTGCATGTATGTACTGTACAGTATTTTCCATTTGACAAGATTTTTGCGATAGAAGGAAATTTAGATGTTATGCACGTCACCTCTACTCTGAAAAGCTATGACCCTGTGTTAAGTAAAGAGGCTTTTTAAAAGAAAATAATCTAACATCAAGGGCTTTCAGTATTATATTCCTGGTAATTTAGGTAGCACATTTATGATGTGTCTTCTGTTTAATGACTGGATTAAATAAATTGTTTCACGTGAAATATTGGAGCGTTCTGCATTCTCAGATCAAGGCTAGAAGCAGCTCAATGACTGAAGGAGTGTCAACAAGTTGTTCAATTTCACTAAGTGGTTCTTTTCATTGATCTTCAGCTTTATTGTTTACAATTAAATCCATTTCAATGCAAAAGATAAACATTTTAACAGGCAATAGCAAGGTCTTTTGTACCAGATGACATTCTTCTCTCTTTGATAATTAAGTACAAATTGCGTCACAAGGCTTGCTATTCCCTTGTACAAATACTTGCGTAATACGGACTAATTGGTGTCAGCAGATGACAGAGCTGCAAGTTTTTTCTATTTTCTAATATGTTTTTAATTTGCATAATCAATAATTTTATTACTGTCCTTGGGACTCAGGATGAAAGATGGTTATGTGCTGAAAACAAAAAATTCTGTTTAAGGTGTACTTTATCCAGTACAATTGATGAGTGACTCTGAGGCCATTGTTCTGTATGATAGGTGAGATACCTAACAGGATGTCCTTTGTCCTTTCCAATAATAATTTCTGTTACTAGCTTATTTATCCAAATGTTTGATTAAGCAATGTATAATCAGATTTTCAATCTGAATAACTGTTGCAACATAGAATCATAGAATATCAGGGTTGAAAGGGACCTCAGGAGGTCACCTAGTCCAACCCCCTGCTCAGACATATATGCCTATATCTCAAGGCTAATCCTCAGCTGGTGTAAATTGTCACAGCTAGACATAATAGAGCAATTTACACCAGCTATGACAATTTATACCAGCTGAGGATCTGTCCTCTCTAGAGCTGGGTGAATAATTGATTTTTTGGTTTGCAGGCAGTTTCAGAAAAAAACAGGTCAATCTGAAACCAAACATTTTTGGCAAATTGAAAAATTCTGCAAAAAAAATTGTTTTGGGTCAAACAAAATGTTTTGTTTTCTATCTGGGCATTTTTAAAAAGGAAGCAAAAGAAACTGCCAGAAGTGGAGGAGAGGCCACTGCCACCCTTTAGCCCAGTGGACTCACATGGGAAATAGGAGAACTGGTTTCAGTCCCCCCATCTCTGTGATGCAGAGCAGGGATTTGAACGTGAGTGTCTCATCTTGCCGGTAAGTGCCCCTATCCATTGGGCTATGGGATATTCTGAGGGAGGTATTGCTCAATCTCTTCTGTTAAAGCTGTTCCATTGTGTGTGAGTAATTAAACAGTCTTTGGAGCATGGATTTGAACTTGGGTCTCCAACCTCTCAGGTGAGTCCCCCTGACCACCAGGTTGTAGAGTCCTTCTCACTCTCTTGCCCAATGACTATTCGAGTATTTTAGACAAAATGAAACAGCTTCAACAGGAGAAATGGAGACACATACAACCCAGACCACCATCTAGCCACCAGGCCATAGCACTCTCCTGTAGATGGGAGACCCAACCTGAAATCTCTTCTCCACATCAGACACAAGGGAATTGAACCAAGGTCTCTCACAGCCCAGGCGAGTGCCCTCATTACTGGGTGAAAGATTATAAACCTCAGCTCATCTGGCTGTTTTATGAATGATATCTAAGGCCTTTGCGAATGCAGGCTAAAAAAAATAAAATAAAATTGTTTTTGTCTGAAACTAATCTGTGAATTCATGCCAAATTTGTGAATCTTTTTGAGTCAGCCGAAACTGCAATTTTCTGCAAATAAACTATCCATATGAAAAAAATTAATCTCACTCTATGTCAAAGCTGAAGGAAAACAGAACAATAAAAAACAATAAAATGAGTTGTATATTTTCGAGCGGCCAGCTCTTTATCCTGTCTTAGAAGATTTTACAGTAACATGCCTGTGACACCACAGAGAATAGCTTATATTATCAGAGAAAGAAAAGAAAATTAATACTAATTCAAAATAGAAAAATGCTATGGAAATGTGAGTGAGGTTGCCTTGGGAGGCATGTTTGATCTCAAAGATGGGTATAACAGTTCTACTTCCTCTATTACTATGCTCTGTGATATTAGAGCTTTTGGGGCTTAGTCCAAAGCCCTGGAATGAATGGAAAGACTCATTATTGACTTTTAATCAGTCCCATAAGGACTTCTTAGCATGAAGCCCAAGAATGTGATGGAGCTAGTTATGGATCTCTGTTTCTGAAGCTGCAGATTTTCCAGAACTAGTCCTATAGATTTTCCAGAACTAGTCCTATAGATTTTCCAGAACTATTATAAATTAGAGTAACCAAAGAATTGCTCTAATCTATGCCATCTGAGGACTGGAGGATCTTTGCCGCATCAATGACATGCCTTTCACTGGTCTCAACATGCTCTCTGTGCTACCAGAGAAGTTCAGTAGGAGCAAATTGTATATCTACAAAGAGCTTCCCCTACAAAATGAACTCTAAGGTGGCCAGTTATGTCCAGGTTCCAACTCCTTCATACTGCCTGAGTTGTACGAAGGAGCCAGATTATAGAAGAGGACCTGGGCCCATATTTCCATGTTTTCTTCTATGGAGATTAGAAAGACTGACAAAGTGATTTCGGGAGGATGCCACATACATACTGTATTCATTGTACAAACCTTGGTGCTTTAATTAACATGTGTTTGTGGGCATTGTGTCGTTCTTTTGTATGCACATAGATATTTACAAGATATATTATGGATACTGATAGATATGAAAGGGATAAATACATATGCACACATATATTACATATTACAGATACACACACGAAAACACAAGTGTGTGTATTTTTATATATATATAATATCATAAACTCATAAATACAGAGTGTCAGTATTTCACATGCAACTCTGTGTTTGTATTACAAGTCTTCATTTCTCGAGGGATGTTTCGCTGATAGAGTGATAATCATGTTCTAACAGCCAGGCCTATTTCTCTGGTGTTATTGAGATGACAGAGTAATAATCATGTAGACACAGCAAACTTATTTGGTAACTTCATTTGGATTAATTTGGGATCTGTGTCCTATACCTTGAGAAATCACAATATTCTCTGCTTCAAGTGAAAAGTGGTGACATTAGAGAAATGGAAGGACAGTGTGAGAGAGAATTGAATGCAGATTCCATGTGCATGCCATTTGTCTGTAAGCTTAGCAAATGATTTTTTCCAATACTCAAAGAATCATCAGCACTTTCTTTTATTCTTCTTTTGATAAAACTCTCATAGCTGATTGGCACAACATCACGACAATAATGAAAGGAAATCTTATATCACCATATCAGAGACATAATTATTATTTTTGTAATTTACTGATTCAGCAAGCTGACTTTCCCCAAAACTGTCTAATGAGAGTGCTTTTTAAAAAAAAAAAATGGGACACCCCTGATTCTTTAATTTGCGTGGATGGAAAGAAACTCCTTTGTGGTCTAAAGAAGAAAAGAAAGCTGTGTATTGAGTGGCCAATGTCATGAAGAAATAAAGGGCTCTCTCCTTCCAGTTTCCAGTGGCTAGTGAATTAAATATTCAGAAATAATTATATGTGTAAAAAGTCTTAGAAAATTAAGGGAAAATGTGTATCTATGACCTTGAAATGCTGCTGCAGAAGATTTAAAACTCTCCACAAAAATCATAAAATAGATCGCATTGCTGTGGGATTTGAACTCTCTAAACGGATACTGTGTACTACAGTGTTCTTGCTGGACTATATACATTAATTATTGGTTGTGCAAAGATACATTTATTAGGAACATTGACACAAGAAAAACTCCTGGACCTTTGATACCATTTTGTGATAGATGTATAGTTGTATAGTATAGATGTAATGGTTTGAGAGAAAGAGCAGGTTCAATGTTTGACATCTCCCAAATAAAATAAATTGAGAGCAACTAAACGTTATGTCTTCTAAGCTGTTAACTAATGCACATGGGAATAGTACTTAAGGGGCTGCACATTGAAGATATACATACCAATGTGGAAAAAATACACAGGGGACACCACGACTCATAATGTCTTTTCTCCAGGGGAGGAGTAGGTATTGTATAAGGAATTTCACTTCACAGAAGAGGGATGTGCTGAATAAATTTTGTGCACCCAAGAGACACTAAAAATATCAGATAAGAAGGTTAAATGAATGGCTCCGAGAGCAAGGTATTTCCCCTGGAATTGAAGGTGTCACCTCTGCTGTGTTTTCAGACCACCACTGTATTCACCTAGTAGGCAGTTTCTAATGATAAAACAAATCCCTCAAAGCCACAATTGGCATGCCTTCTCACTAAAACTCTAACTAATAATTTAGCTCTTTGGGGACTGGGGACACGTACCATGTCATCCTAAGCAATCTGTTGCTTATTTTTTTCTCTTTCCATGCTTGGGACCTGTCTTAACAAACGTGATGATCTTATTCTGTTTAACTTTTAATAGTGTTTGATCAAACAAAACTGATCCAAAGAATTAATGCAAACTGAGTTTCAGTTATTGATAACCTACAATTTAATTGCTTTGAGCTACACCTTGGGCACACGTCACAGTCATTACTTTTTATTCTTATAAAGTCCCAGTACTGCTGTATTTTTCTGATCCAGATTCCCTGGATCTCTTATTACAAATAGCAAAGTTCCCTGTTGGTCAGCTCCAGGGACAACAAAAGTTTAAATGCATCAGTATCAACCAGCTCAAGTCACAATTCCCCCTGAGACAACGGCTTTCTCCATTTCCTGTCTGTACAGTTTCCAGTACCCTCCTAGCTTACTCCACCAAACTGCTTGCCACTCTGCTGATCTAGCAAATTGCTCAGTGCCACTGACGTACAGATTCCTTCCTGGGACACCTTTGTCTATGGTCTCTTTATTAAATTAAAGACTGATGATATCATTATGATATACATTATAAGGGCCACTCCAATATGGCAGCACTTAGAGGAAAAGGTCATTGCTACGCCACCTGAGCTTTCTGAACATCTGCACAAAAAGGAGCCATAACTGAGTTTGGCTTCACTGATGGGCATGAGGAAAGGGAGGCTGGGTCTTTCGGGGTTGGAAGGAGCTCTTTTCACTTGCTGAACAGGAACAGCAAGGAATGCCTCTTCCCAAACTCCCTCAGAGCCAGAAATAATAAGCAAAATGTCTGTAGGCGCAGTTGCTGCTCCATTGTGCTTCCCTCAGTTCCACAGCAAAGGCCACAAGAGACATACATTTGAGCCCACAGAGTATGAACATATCAGTAGTATTCCCCCACCCCCATCCGTTCAAAAATCATGAATCTGGTCTGCAAAATGATGGGATTGGCTAAAAAAAAATCATAAGATTTAAAAAGAAATAAATAAATGTAGGGGCTTTTTAAAATTGCCTTCTGGTTTCTGAGCCTTTAGGATGCACTCACGTCACGATTTCAGACTTTTCTCCCTAACCATGAAAGCTAGAAACTTATTCTTTTTGTTTGAATGGAGGGTCAGATTCTCTTTCAATCTCATGAAATCAACAGCTCGGGCTTTAAAAAAAAACAACACACCAATCCCATAAAACAAATATGGAATCACAAGAAAATTGAGTTTGCTGGCCATAGTAGACTTTATGCATAGCTTGTTTTCCATTATTTTTATTCGCATCCCTTCTTCAAGAAGTTAGAAACATAGCTATGAACAATTTCTCCTTCAATATACTGTATAACGTGTTATCATTTATGTATTCGGTTGTATTTTCCCCACCTAAAAACTGGGAAAAGGGTAAGGAAACGGTTTCCTCACTAGGAAGTATCTAGAACCTCAAGTACACTTTGAACGGTATATTCATCCTGAGCCCTAGGGGCTTTTCAATAGTTTTGCCTAAATTTCTTTTTCACGGTATTGGTGGTTGTCGAAGACATAGCAGGCCCAATTACTAAGCCCCAATTGGCTGCAGTGAGAATTGCATGGGCTCAGCACTTCTGAAAATCAAGCTCCCAGTGTGCAAGTGCAATAATTTTCCTTTAGAATCTCCCTCCAACCTTTTTATCACACTTGGATTAAATACACCTCCTTAAAAATTAAGGGTAGTATGATACCTTTCAGGTGAGAGATTGTTGTTGAGAAGTGATGAGCATAGGCTCCGCGGTACTAAATGTATAATAATAAGTCACTGATATGAATGGGACATGCCAATTTAAAAAAATCACATTGTGCTCTCTTATCTTCTGTAGCTATTATTGTGACAAGTAGCTCCTAAATAACTGTCACTGAAGGAGGTCACAAGCAAAAATCTTTTTCGTTTCCCCCACTATTTGATAGCACTCTGTGAATAGTTGGTTTCATTTTTTTCTCCTGTATAATCAGTCAGGCCAGGATCTTGCAAATACTTCTGCACGTTTCATTTTATGCATAAGCAGCGTTGCCAACTCTCACAAATGTATCCTGAATTTTTCCTAAACTGCAACTCCTGGGGTCATGGGATTATATGAATTTCTCAGTTTTATTTAAAAAAAAATGTTTCCAGCCCTCATGGCTGCAGAGAGAAGCTTGAAAATATGAACCTCAAATGTTTGAAAATGAGAAGACATATAACTCCCCCTCCCCCCAAAATGTATTATTAAAAAAATAATTTTCTTTAAGCCAGTTTGATGATTTTGGGGGGCCTAGCTCATGATTTATGAAGTCTTGGGCTTAGCAATACCACATATGAGTCGCCCTATTAAATTCAATGAGACTACTCATGTGTAGCTCTAAGCAGGTGCATAAGCGTTTGCTGGATCATGAATGTGGTCAATTTCTGCTGTTTATTATTTGTATTTTCATAGTTCCAAGGAGCCCTAGTCATGGACCTAGCATCCCATTGTGCTAGATACTGTGCAGATCTTTTGAGAAATAAAGGTGGCAGGGGGAAGATACTTTGGTACAGATCTATTAATGGTAAAAAGTGACTTTAAAACCACAAATATCAGGAACAGGTGTACTACAGGAAATTACTTTTAACTCATTTTTGGAAGTTGACTGCATTTCAAGTTGACGTTATCCCTGTAAAAGTCTACTATGAGAAAATACTGAAACTGCCTAGAATGTAATGGGTTCACATGGTTTTTCTCACTTCTTTGCATGCGTAGACATTTTGTCTTTCTTTCTCTCGGCGTTGCAGGTAAAGAATTAGGTGTCAGCACGCTAGCTGAAAATGACAACCAAGATGCTAGGGGGCCGGCTGTCCCGAAAATATCAGGCTTAGAAAGGAGTCAAGAGAAGAGCCAGGACAGCAATAAAGAACCAATACTCGAGCCTGTGGTGCCTAAAGACGCTTGTCCTCAGGTTTCTCAGACTTTGGCCCAACATCTTTTGGAGCCACAGCCTGAAGCACCTTCCCCAAGCCCTGTACTGGTTCAGCGTACAGAGGCTCCTGCCCAGCCACCACAGCCTCAAGCCTCACAGCCGCTGCAAGGCTCAGAAGAAGCCCAGCGTCCACCTGCACCTCAGCCTCAAGTGCAACGTCCACCCAGGCCACAGTCCCCTCTGCAATCTGTCCATCAAAACCTGCCGCTGGTGCAGCCTCACCCTTCCTCACAGAGTCTCTCTCAGCCTTTATCAGCGTATAACAGCAGCAGCCTAAGCCTCAACAGTTTAAGGTAGGCAAACTGTTATTTATTATGGCAAACAATAAAGGAAAGCCTATTAAAATGTGGCGAAGATGCCCAAATTGTTAGCTGAATATGCACATAGGAGGACATGCTTTTCAGGGCTTGTCTGCCTGGGACATTTAGGAAAGTTCAGAGGAATTAACTAAAGGTGCATAGTTCAAGCACATTAAACCCTTCAGAAGTAAAGCAGCCTTAGCTTGCTTTGGCTCAGCAGTTCTCAAACTTCACTGCACCGTATCCCCCTTCTGACAACAAAAATTACTACCTGGCCCCAGGGCGGGGGACTGAAGCCTGAGCCGCACCAGCCAGGGCTGAAGCCCTTGGGCATTGGCTTCAGCCCCGGGCAGTGGGGCTCAGACATCAGCTTCAAGTCCAGGCCCAGCAAGTCTAACGCCAGCCCTGGTGCCCCTGTTAAAAAGGGGTGGTGACTCACTTTGGTTTGAGAACCGCTGTTAGCTTAATCTCCTTTGCTGCTTTGGGGTGAAGACCTTACGACAAAGGAGGAGCTGCTACACTGGCCCTGTATATCTATCTTAAGTACTTACAAGACCCCCATTAGTGTAATTTCTGAGCACCTCACAGTCTTTAATGTGTTTATCCTCACAACACCCCTGGGAGGTATTATCCCATTTTTACAGCTGGGCAACTGAGGCACTGCGAGGCTAAGTGACTTGCCCAGGTCACACGGGAAGTCTGTGGTGGGGCAGTGACTTGACCCCAGGTCTCCCCAGTTCTAAGTTAGTGCCCTAACCACTGGATCCTCCTCCATCTATCCAAGCTGGGATTCCCCTACGCAGGAGCCAGTTAAACTAGCTTTAACTGCGGATGATACTAAACTGGGAGGAGTGGTAGATACGCTGGAGGGGAGGGATAGGATACAGAAGGACCTAGACAAATTGGAGGATTGGGCCAAAAGAAATCTGATGAGATTCAATAAGGATAAGTGCAGGGTCCTGCACTTAGGACGGAAGAACCCAATGCACAGCTACAGACTAGGGACCGAATGGCTAGGCAGCAGTTCTGCGGAAAAGGACCTAGGGGTGACAGTGGACGAGAAGCTGGATATGAGTCAGCAGTGTGCCCTTGTTGCCAAGAAGGCCAATGGCATTTTGGGATGTATAAGTAGGGGCATAGCGAGCAGATCGAGGGACGTGATCGTTCCCCTCTATTCGACATTGGTGAGGCCTCATCTGGAGTACTGTGTCCAGTTTTGGGCCCTACACTACAAGAAGGATGTGGATAAATTGGAGAGAGTCCAGCGAAGGGCAACAAAAATGATTAGGGGTCTGGAACACATGACTTATGAGGAGAGGCTGAGGGAACTGGGATTGTTTAGCCTGCAGAAGAGAAGAATGAGGGGGGATTTGATAGCTGCTTTCAACTACCTGAAAGGGGGTTCCAAAGAGGATGGCTCTAGACTGTTCTCAATGGTAGCAGATGACAGAACGAGGAGTAATGGTCTCAAGTTGCAGTGGGGGAGGTTTAGATTGGATATTAGGAAAAACTTTTTCACTAAGAGGGTGGTGAAACACTGGAATGCGTTACCTAGGGAGGTGGTAGAAGCTCCTTCCTTAGAGGTTTTTAAGGTCAGGCTTGACAAAGCCCTGGCTGGGATGATTTCACTGGGAACTGGTCCTGCTTCAAGCAGGGGGTTGGACTAGATGACCTTCTGGGGTCCCTTCCAACCCTGATATTCTATGATTCTATGATTTGGCTGCTCTGTGCTTTGAGTTGAGGGGTGGAATCTGACCCACAACTGCTCAAGTTCTTGAGTTACTTTAAACCAAAATCAGGCTGTTTTTCCTTCAGAGTCCCATGCAGCAGAAGCGTGAATGATTATTACATGACATAGTGAAAAGTAAAACGTGAGCACTAGCTATTTTAAGACATTAAAAAAGTCATGTTGGAGTATGTTAAAGGGGGAAAAACTTCAACCAGTACATACACAAATATTTATTGCTGGGTAATCTACCTAGATCTTTATGTTGTGGGAGAAGAGAGGGAGTCATTAATTATATGATAAGCAGGTAGACATCACCATTTTCTCCAGCCTGTCTCTCATCTTCTACGATCTTTCATTTTATTTAGTGATAACTATCTCTATTAGTGCAAAGATCACTAATTTGAGCTTCAGTTACCTGGAACAACAGTTCAGAAGCATTCGTGCCGAAAGGAATTGACAGTGAAGTAATAAATGTACACAGTGGATTGTTCCTTTGTGTGCCATTCATGTATTTCTTCAAGGCTGATACCATTTAACTTTGGAACTCAGCCTCTTGCAACCTCAATTTCTCTGACTAGAGAGTAGATTGGAAATAAAAAGGGAATTTCAAAGTTACGGTTTGTTTAGCATGTTCCAAAAGTAACTTCTGGTGTGTGTGCAGGGAGGGGTGTGGGGCGTGATGAGGCTTTTCTTCTTTTCCTGCATTGCTTAATTATTCCCTCCCGCCTCTTTTCATTAACAGCAGCAGCAGGAGCAGTACTCCAGCCAAGACTCAGGCCCCTCCTCCACACACAGCCCACCACCCCTCCGCTTCACCATTTCCCCTCTCTTTACCCAGCCACAGCCCATTGCACACCTTCACGCCCACCCTCCAACCTCCTGCTCACTCGCATCACCCCAATATGTTTGCCCCTCCTACGGCTTTGCCTCCTCCACCTCCATTGACTTCAGGGACACTGCAGGTTGCAGGACATCCAGCTGGTAGTACTTACTCAGGTAAGAGTTGGATGTGTTACGGGAGAAAAACGTTTTCGTGGAACGACATACAAAACTAGCTCTTGGTTTTAAGTCAAATTATTTATTTTGACCAATACAACAAGGGTTGGCCGTTTGACAGAGGATGTACCCACTGACATGCTCAGGGCTGTGTTAAAAATGGAAACCATCAGTTCAGCCTGTCCCAATAATATTCCTTCCACCCTAGGAAAGAATATCTGTGGGAGGCTAAATTTTGTGTTTCTTTTTTCTCTCCATGGTAAAATCATATTTGAGTGCGTGCTCCCATTACATGAACCCTCTGGGCATCTGTCTTCACTGCAGAGTTAACCTGAGTTATCTACACGTGAGTTACTCCACTCGAGTTAGCATAGAGTGAGAGCAGCCACACTGCTATATGATACTTGAGGTACTGTGTCCACACCTGTGCGGTACTCACTCGAGTGTGGCAGTAAGACTTCTGTGAAATATTAGGAGAACCTCTCTCCTTCCTGGACCCATGGGAGGAATTGTGGGAAGGCACTGGAGGAGTAGCTTCACTCGAGTGACATTAGCCTGCATACATATTACGGAGTGGTCATGTTAGAAGCTGACAAGTTAGGTTCAGTCAGTTTTTAGCCTGTGTAGTCTTGCCAGTCAACGCTAGTTAAAAACAGCACAGTACTTGAGATAAGGACTTTTGTGTGTTGACCTGTCCCGATTTAGAGACAACACTCAAGTTATAGCTTGAGTTAACTTTGCAGTGAAGACAAACCCCGGGAGAAAGGGGAAATTGAATGGGTCTATTGCCTCCAGTGCATTTTGGGAAGATCCAAGGAAGACCCTCATGTTTTGTGACGCGGTAGTTGGGAGAAGATAGTTTTCTCCTCATAAGGGAAACCTAAACTTAGTTCTGGCAGCCAAACCCAGCAACCACCAGGGGGGACTGCAGAAAAGCTCCTGAACTCACGGCTTTATTCTTTGTTTCAGAGCAAGATCTTCTTCGTCAGGAACTCAACACACGATTTTTGGCCTCCCAGAGTGCAGATCGTGGGGCCTCTCTGGGGCCACCGCCCTACCTGAGGACCGAGTTCCACCAGCATCAGCATCAGCACCAGCACACACACCAACATACACACCAGCATACCTTCACGCCTTTCCCACACGCCATCCCGCCCACTGCCATCATGCCAACGCCGGCACCGCCCATGGTGCGTACCCCAGGCAGAAATGTGAGGATAAGTAGAGCACGACTCTATTCTTTATTACAAACTACAAAAATCTCAGTTTTAAGGGAAAGACAATGCTTTTGGGCCGGATACCCTTAGCTAGAGGCAAAAAGGCCTCCTCCTTCCTCAAACGTGTACTGATAACTAACAATAAGTACCGAATGGCAGCATTTAGGCTGATGAATTTAGCCTGTTGACCCAACATACTATAGTGCTTGGAACGTGTGATACTTCTCATGTGCCTGTTCCTTTCCTCTATTGCCTAAAGACGTCATGTTACTCCGAAGGATGCAAAATCCAAAGCACAGTCTTATGCAAGACTTGCTTATTCTGTTTTTGTTTATCTCTGTTGGTTGCTAAATAGTAGAAAGGCAGTCTTTGATATTACCAACAGAAGCGAAGGTATGAACAACAAAATACAAAGTAACTAGTTTGTGCTTTGATCCCTTTGCAGTTTGACAAATACCCTACAAAAGTTGACCCCTTCTACCGTCACAGTGTGAGTTTTATTACTGTGTTTAAAAATTGACTTAATCGCTTTTCCATAGTGGGCTGGGATTGCCGCTCAATAACTAGCAGAATGTTCAGTCTGTTCTTAATCATCACTCCAGGAATTACCATTATCGTTCTTGGTCACTTTAGCTTTGCCTTTTAAAGGCTTGCCTTTGTGGTGCTGGTTTCTGATAAAGATGCAGTATCATCTTTTTTAATCAAAAGATCTTTTGCTTGACCAACTTGATGTGAAGATGCGGCATAAGAGCTTAAATATGCCACATAAAGCAGGATACACCAGTAATTTCATCACCATTTTTCAGTTGTGTCATAAGCCATTAGACTAAATTTCTTCCTAAGAAATTTGTAATGAAATGACAAACTATCATACATACCCTTCAGGGTTAGATAATCCAATAGTTTTACTAATATATTTCACTGTATAAAAACTAAATCCTTGTCTTTTGTGTGCTTCAGATTTCAAAAGTCGTAACTGTGCCACTGGGCTTGTTACATTTTGAAAGCTCTATTTCCTGACAGCAATGAGAATCTAGCACTGTGGTTAAGAACTACAAAATAAAAACCTTGTAATTTAATAGCTGGTGTGTTATAAATCAAAAATATATTGTAAATCAATAGATTTCACTTAATTGTCAAGCTTTTTGGTTTTACAGTTTGTATCATTGATTGATTAGCTGCTGAAATCTAGGTTGCTTTTCTCCATTGTCAGGAGCTTCATCGTATTGGTAAAAGACAAGTTCTTGATTGGCTACGGAGAGAATTTTCTCACTCTCATAATGATATTTTGATTAGAGAATGAGTTACTGCATCAGTATTATTCAGAACTCTGCAAAGCACTTGGCTTTTCATGTTGGTTTTGTTTAGAAGTGGAACTGGGCAAGAAAAATGAGATGATGGTTGGATTCTTTTATTGTTTGTTTTGCTCACTTTGGAACCTATTTAGGCCCAGATGCTGAAAAAAATTTACTCACATGCCTAACTTCGAGCATGTGAATACTCCCATTGATCTTCAATAAGACTCGTCTGCGTAATTTTAAGTCCATATATAGGTGTTTTGCAGGATTGAGGCCTTTGTATGAAATGTTAGGGCTCAATCCTGCAAACATGCATGCATGGGAGCACTTTTACTCACATGAGTGAAATCACTCACATGCTTATATGATTTGTTTAAAGCAGGACTCCACCCTTAGTCACTGGGTTTCACATCAGTTTATAAGATACGTTATCATCAATGTGGCATGTTGATTCAAGCAAGAATGCAGAACCGGAGAAATAGATAAACGTGCATTAGGAAAATAAAGCACAGCAGTCAATGGTGATTACAGAAAATCATTGAGTGACTTATCTATATAAGCTTTTTCAAATTGACATTGACAAGTTCTCTTATGAAAACTGCAGTTACTAGAAATCCGACCAAACTAAATCATGCCATTTTCCTTCTAAATGTTAACGGAGGGCATTGTGTTGTTATCTGCTAGCCTATGGGGCAAGATCCTTAGCTGGTGTAAATTGGTGGGTGTCTGTTGAAGTCAGTAGAGCTGCACCAATTAACAGCTGCTGGAAATTTGGCCCATTATGTTCAATGATGTGTCAATAATAGAATGTGACAGTAAAAAAGGTGTAAAATATTATTATTCTTTATTATTTATATTATTATAGAGCCTAGGAGCTCCAATCTTTGACCAGGATCCCATTGTTTTAGGTGCTGTACAAACACAAAAGATGGTCCTTCCCCCAAAGAGCTTACAATCTAAGGCTATGTCTACACTACAGACCTTACAACGGTACCGCTGCAGCTGTAAGGTCTCACATGTAGCCGTTCTCTGCCGGCAGGAGAAAGGTCTCCTGCCGGCATAATGCAACCACCTCCAACAAGAGACAGTAGGTATGTCGGCAGGAGAGCATCTCCCACAGAAATAGCGCTATCCGCCCCGGCACTTTTGTCGGTGAACTTATGTTGGTCAAGGGGTGTTTTTTCACACCCTTGAGCAACAAAAGTTTTACTGATAGTAGTGCTATCAGTAGACATAGCTTAAGTAATCATGGCCTTTCTGACTGATGCTTTGTAAACTCTTAGATTTTGTTGCCTTTTTGTCACATACTGCCACTGGATTCATATCCTTATTTAAACTAAGGCCTAGTCTGCAGTAGAAGAGGTGCTTGCTGATGTATACTGGCAAACCCTACTAGTGTAGACGAAGCTTATACTGCCAAAAAGGACACTAGGGCTTTTGGCAGCATGGAAATGTCTGTAAAAAAATCACACTCCAACTTTACCAGCAGAAGTGTCTAGTGTAGACCTGCCCTGATAATTAGACTTACGTTGAGAAAATCTGGCAATTGTCTTAAAGCCAAAAGAAGAATCATTCACCAAATAAACTAACACTGCAGGAGAACAAATGTAAGGCCAGTTTTGGATTGAATCCAATCTGTCATAGAATTGAAAATACATGGGGAAGAAAGATACATGTGGTCTAGAGCAGAGGCTCAAATAATTTGTTTCTCCTTTCTTGACCTCTTTGGTCACAGTATCTCTCTCTGTTTCAGGACCTTAAAGCAATACAGTAAGAAATTACCCTTATGAATGGTTGATGCTGGGTCAAGATCAGAGAAACAACCACTAGCCTTTGCATTATCATTGGGGTGCATGTCAGGGGAGCTGTAGTCCAATTTTACAAGTGGCCACTGAATTTTCCAGTGAGGAAAGCTGAAGAGGAAAAGATTGTGCAAATTGAGGATATTCAAGGGCAAAAGGAAACACTGAAGATGAAAAATAACCTATAAACGCTAACCTAGTTTGACTGATACAGAGATAATTGAGAAATATCTGTGTTTTATAATAATTCTGACCTTGAGGAACGATAACGTATATTTAATTATAGAACTGTAAGGAAACCATTCCTTATTATTAGTCATATTAAATAATATGTCTCTCTCCACCTTTTGGAATGAACACATTATATGGAGAATTAAATGCAGTAGACACTAGCGTATTTCAAACACATTTTAGGCATTAAAAGTTACTGTAAAGGAGGACACTTGCCTAATAATGACTTCTCAAATGCCTTCAGTTCAATATTAGCTAATCCGGAAATGTTTTCTGCATCTTTGAAAAGAGCAGGTTCAAATAAAACATAATTAAAAGCAACGATGGGAATGTGCTATGAAAGGAGACTTCATACCATATTGTTTAGATAATAAACCTTTGGGTACAGTTATGATATTGAAATAATTTATCAGCTCTCAGTCACTATAATATGATTAACTGACCTTGTGAGAGAGGATAATGGAGGGAAAAGGGACTCAGAAAAAAGGTCTATCTTTATGTACATATGTATATTACATTAAATAAATTGATGAAAACTCTTGAAACATATGGTTTACACGGGAATGTGGTTTCCTCGTGTGTGCCCATTCTGCATGTTCAATCTTTTACTTTGCCCAGTCCCACTTCTATTCAATTAGCCAATAACTCATGAAAAACAGCATTTATTTTGATCTTAAAAGTAGCATATACAGAGGATTTATCTTAGAACAGCTCTATTAGGAGGTAGATTTTTAACAGTCACACATGACACACACGCCTGCCAGCCTGGGTTTAAAGCACCACCAAATCTGGGTCAGAATTTTTTGTATGTGGACAGGAAAAGGGTTAGGAACAACACCCAGGTAAATCCCAGGCTAAGTCTTCAGTGAAGACAAACCCTTAGGTCACACTGTCAACCCCTGACTCCCACAGTAGGCAGCTGCCCAAGTAGTCCCATTGACTTCAGTGGAACTGATTACATGAGGAACAGCTCCTCCATATGAGTAAGGGATTCACAGTCTGATCACAAAGGCAGGATGAGGTTTGAACAGTATGGTTGATTTGGTTTGTTTTCCAGTTTGCGCATGTGCACGACACAGAAAAGCTTGTGTGACTGAGCTCATTTAAAACAAGAAGGTACCTTGAGGCCAGCGGAGTATATTTCAGGCATATATTCCCTAGAGATTTGTGTGCCTCTGTGCTCCAGGGCTCTATCATTATAGAAATTGGTACTCTAAATTTAGACTTTTTTGCTGCCACAACAATTTGTTTAAATGATGGGTTTTGGCAAATCAGATTATCTCTATTCTAATATTAGCTGTGACAGGATATCCTCTAAGACAGGCTAATGAAGTAAGAATTGTGTATATTTTCTGATTTCCTACAGATAACTATTAAAATCTAAAGTACTAATTGAGTTTTAATGGAGTAAAACCTTAGAAAATTGTTTTTTCAATTAAGTAGTAATTTTCTGAGAGTCTTATTTGGCTTAGCCTTCCTCCCTCCTTTTTGATATAGTTTAAAATCTGCGACTTCTATCCAATTTAAAAATTAACAATTGCAAAAGATCCTTTTATATTATGATGTCCTAATCCAGGGAATAGTTTGCTGGCTGTTTGATTTGTAAACTACTTTTAAGTTCTAAAGTAAACATTCATGACATTTGTAAACATTTCATTGACTGCTTTAACTAACATTGTTGCAGTGAGATCATGTTTTCAGTGCTTTTCAATTTTCTCTATGTCTCATTTCCTTAATATTATACAAGAATGCTTTCTTTCTTCCTCTCTCTCTCTCTCTCGAATTACTAGATTTGTATTTAGAAAACGTCTCCTTATGTTCTTTTATCTTTTGATTACAGCTGTTTCACTCCTATCCTCCAGCTGTATCAGGTATTCCTCCCATGATTCCTCCCACTGGTCCTTTTGGCTCACTACAAGGAGCATTTCAACCTAAGGTAAAAATAAGAATTACTTGTGCATTTGTTCACATTTGGTTTAGGTTTAGGGTTTGAATGCATCCGATGAAGTGAGCTGTAGCTCACGAAAGCTTATGCTCAAATAAATTTGTTAGTCTCTACGGTGCCACAAGTCCTCCTTTTCTTTTTGCGGATACAGACTAACACGGCTGCTACTCTGAAACCATTCAAATATCAGTTGCACTAATGTAATTCAGGAGTAATCCCACTGACGATAGCTGGGTAACTCCAGTTTTACATTGGTGTAACTGAAATGAGAAATAATTTAATGGAGTTCAGGTTTATACTGTGGTAGCTCAGTCCAGAATCTAGCCAACTAATTTTCAGATATAACTGATCTGAAAACTGATGCAAGTTCATTTAATAAACAAGTTTTTTTTAAATTCATTTCTTGATTTACTGTTACCTGATAGTTCCACCATTACCGAAAACCATGAACCTGGTTCTCCTCATTTATATCTGCTGTGAACCAATGTAATTCTTCTGGCTTTAATGAAGTCATCCTTGAGTAAGAAGAGAATCAGGCTCTATAGCCCTGTGGTCTTTGCTGGATCAGGGCGTAAATCTCTGCAGAGAAGATTTTGTTTTTCTTAAATAGGCCCATCCAGTTTATTGATTGAATATGTAGATTGCAGTTCATTAGTGGAGTTCTTCATATGTATGGTAATCAGGCTGTTAACAACACTGCTGCTTAATTGTTAGTTGTACTGCAGCTGATTTCTATTCTTTTTGTTTTTTTTTAATGTGGGAAGTTACAATGCCTGGAGTGATGCATTTTGTTATAGTGGATGAATATTTAAATCTAAACCATGGGAAAGGCTTTTTGTTTGTTTAAAGAGGTGTTGCCATTTTATGATAGCATTGTAACAACTAAAAAAATTACTGATAAATTGTGTATTGACAATGAAGTTAGAATCCTTAGTCTGTTTCAGTGTATTGATGTCACTGACAGCCATCAGTGGATTATTTCCAGGTGCTAAAATTGATGAGTAATACAGTACAAGCTTGATGCTCCAAATACCACTGCGGACATTGTATAAGTCTGGCTAATCAAGTTTTGGACTATGGACAGAACTTTCAGTGTAACTATTGCTCTTGTGTTACATGATTCTGTTCACCCTGTTTTGAATAACCAGAAGACCTCAGACAATGAAGTTTGGAAAATTGAGGCTGTATTATACATTTTACTAAACCATGATGTGTTCCTTCCCTTTTAAAATGCCACCTTTATTCTTTGGGGAATATTAACGCTAAACAGGGAATTTTTACCCACTAATTTTGTCACAACTCACGACATTTTCTTGTAACATTTGTAGACTTCCAATCCTATTGATGTCGCAGCCAGACCGGGAACTGTCCCACATACCCTCCTGCAGAAAGACCCCAGGGTATGTTGGAAATGTTATGCCATTTTAGATGAGAATGCCACTAAAACTAATAATCCAGATAATTTAGTAATACGAGAGACTCTGTCATAGATTGATAGAAATGTAGGGCAGGAAGGGACATTAGAGGTCATCCAGGCCATCCCCCGTGCTGAGGTAGGACCCGTCAGGTACCTAGAAGAGCATCTTAAGTTAGGTCTACACTTATGGGAGCTTGTAGAGCACGGGCACTGCACACCCACCTAGGAGGGGTATAAATAGCAGTGTGGACGGTGATGCGTGGCTTAGGCAAGTAGAATAGAGTGCACTCCACATTTGAGCCCTAGGGTATATACCAGACATTGCTCTTTACATAACCAAGCAGTGCCTCCCACCTGAATACTGCTATTTGTAGCAGCATCGTGTCCCACAGCCTTCCTGCTGCTGGGGTCTTTCCCTGCTGTAGTGAAAGGCTCTGGTAGCGGGGAGAGGCTCTGGCAGCAAGGAGGCAGCTGGGAAAAGATCAAGCTCCCCGGTGCCGGAACCTTTCCCTGCTTCTTCCACCTGCTGGAGCCTTTCACTGCCTTGTGCAGCTACACACTGCAGTGATACGCATGGACGCAGCTGGCCTTTCACAGCAGCATTTTGCTACGTACAAAGTGCCTATACTCTGCACACTGCCATAAAGTGTAGACAAGGCATTAGAAATGCTTAATCCTGCACAATTAAAGTCAATGGGAATTTTACCATTAACATCAATGGGTGGATGATCAGGCTCATAACAACTTAAAGGAATGGTCTTTAATCATTAGCACAAAGCATATACCATGCAATGGAAAAGCCCTTTCCTGTAACATCCTCATGAGTAAAAGGATAAACTCCAAATCTATTATAAGGTT
This sequence comes from Lepidochelys kempii, assembly GCF_965140285.1. Classification (NCBI taxonomy): domain Eukaryota; kingdom Metazoa; phylum Chordata; order Testudines; family Cheloniidae; genus Lepidochelys; species Lepidochelys kempii. The sequence goes on along the minus strand of NC_136396.1, from coordinate 14,078,076 downwards.
TATAAACATCCACAAGTTTTATGCTGATAGGCTATAATTGGATTATGACATGTAGTCCCATATTTACTATAGTATTGATTATGCTGATGAAATATTGATGCACTTGGTTGATCGTTTGGCACTCTTGGATTTTTAAGACCAAATTGCACATTTTAATTATTTATTTTGGTCTTGACCGTTCAGCTGTCGGCATTTTTCCATTTTACAGGAAAATGAATCCTGGTGATGAATGTCCATAGGCAGGCTAGGAATTTATATTCATCTGTTAATTGTTGTTTACAATGAGTGATGTTATCCTGTCAGTTGTTAAGCAGAACTCCCTATTTGAAAGCAATGAAAAAAATCCATGCTGCTATAGGTGGCCCAGCTTTTATGTATTGTAAGGCTATTTGCAGGTGTTGAATTATGAGTTTTATGCTGGGTCCCAACTCAGCTGGTGCCGCACTTTGGCTTTGTACCAAAACAAATTGTGCATTTTTGTTTCTGTGTATTCATCTAGTTGAAAAGATAACGAGAGCATCTTCCATTAAGTCATTTAGCTGTATACTTCCTTTCAACTTGTAGCATAGTTTTGATTGTTCCAAGATAATATAGTATGCTGTCATTGCTTCCTGCAAAGCATCCTCTTATATCTGTAATCCTCCCTTCCCTTTTATCACGGCATTTCAAGAGGGACATCCAAACCTGTCAGAAATAACTAATGAATTTATTTTATATTTTCATTGCTATTTATTGAAGCTAGTCAAAACATAAATAGCTGAAGCATGAGCAAAGGAGGATGACCGAAAATATCTGGCCAAAAACAAACAAACAAAAAATGCTTTTTGTGTAAACATTCTTTATCCACATTTGTTCCAGTGTGAAAATCCCTCTTTTAAGTCAAAGCTGATCCGTTGCAGAGAAACCATCGACAACCGGTCAATGCCAGTCTGTATTGTCTATTCAAATTTTATAAGTAGAGCACCAGGTGCCCTTTTTTAAAACCATAGTCACTGAACGGACACAGTTGCTGGTTTGTGGTGGCACTTTCAAAGTGCCATTCCAGCCAGTTCCAACCCAATCCTTTCCAGCAGATCTGCAGAAAGGTGGCCAAGACCCCTTCCCAATTTCCTCCCGAGTTAGCCACTTTAGAAATATATGAACAGAAATTTGCCCAAAGGCATTAGCCATGTTTTTCTCCAAATTAGCAAAATTTCCATTTTTATAGTGTTAAATCAACAAATTAATAATAGTGCCGGAGGGCAGAATGCTCTTTATGAGACTTGTTTAGTTACTTGTCAACACTTATGTACAACAGTCATGGGGGAGGGGGAAGGAGATTGGTTCTAATACCGAGGAAAAGGACTAATTATTCTCCAAAAGGACTTCATTTGAAAGTAAAATGATAACATTTTAATTTCATCTCCTAATGAGGCAATACAAATTTGTTAATTAGAGCAATTGTTTGAGTGACAGGCATGTAACCAAGTTGTCATTTTTTCTTCACAGTTGACAGATCCGTTCAGGCCCATGTTGAGGGTAAGACACTTTCCTCTGATACACTCCTCCCAGTGGGTTAAAAATGCAGACTAATTATGAAGGAGTGCCCTGTTTTATCTGGAACATGTGCGACATGTTTGTTAAATAGCGTGGTAGGTCCCTCTATACCTCTATCTTGTGGTCGCTCAAGTGAAATATGCATGGTTTTGAAGTTAATGTTTGTGCTTCTCACAGAACCCACTAACACAATGAATTCTGGAGGTTAAATACGATGAGCTTTCTATCTTTCTGACTCACAAGGTTTACTGAGCCAAATCCTGCAATACTAGCCAGGCAAAACTCTGTTTTTGTTTTACCTGAGAAAAGACTGCTGGATTTAGTCTTTTATTATCTATTTTGCAATATCAGTGTTGCTCAGTGCTGTACCAAACTTGAACTGAGACAAGGGTCCTACCCCCAAGAAGCTTACAGTTAAATTTAGACAGACAATCCAGTTCAGACGTGAAAAGCCAGGAATTAAGAGATCACCTCAAAGCAGTACTGTTGCCTTTTTAATTTTTATAAGTTTCTTTGGCGGTCTAACTTTTTGAAAATACGGAGACAAGAGCTCCATATAGTCACTAGCATAGCTCGACTCAATGGATGTGCAGAAGGTTGGGTGTTTTTGTTTTGTAATAATTGCTTGCTCTATAAAAGCTCTAAAAAAGAAAAAAACATAGAAACAGAAAATAGAGCTGTTTGCCATGTTATGCTGCCTATGAAGTTCAGGCTTATAAGAATACTGCCAGATTGTACAGCCTTTAAGCCACAGGTGGCTTGAAGAATTCTCCTCATTCCTATGACTGTTTTTGTATCTGAACAGATGTTAGATGTGGAGTACATATGGTTAATTAACAGTGTTTGGGAAGGAATATCCTAGATGTGTCCTTTTAAGAAATGACTTCCTGAACTCTTAGCAGACAAACAAATAGCACTAGCAGGTGTTTTACAGCGTGTGTTTCAGTAATAATATGAAATACAGGTTAGAGGAGAGATTCAGAGGGTGAGGTTAAACAGGGTTTCACCCACACAACAAGGGTGAGTTGACTGGCCTGCGAACTTCTTCAACATATCCCACAGCTAAAAGTAAATTGTGGAAGGACTTGAAGGCAAAGTTGACGAAGTTATAGTGGGGAGTCAGGCTCATTTTAAGCGCTGGGGTGATTTAAAAAAAAAGTGATTTCTTTTCACCTCTTTGTTGATGAAGCTAGTGTTTTAGAATCATTGCACTTGATGTACAGTTGTGAAGTGCTCTACTTATGCAAAATAGCTGATGTAGATTAGCATATACCGCATCATTGATTTTAGCTGAGATAAGCCATGTTCTCAGCCAGCTGAGTAGCGCTAGCTGGCATTAGAAGAGCTGATAAAACGAAAGATGGATTTTTGTTTTTTTGAGAAGGTGATGACCCATAGTGTTTCTGGAGGGACAGAGAAAGCCCTAATCCAGGGGCAGAATCTCTGCCCCACTTTGCTCCTGTGGCGGTGCAAAGGAAGCAAAGACGACCTGCAACATTTTTTATCTGCCATTGTCCTGATGTGAGGGATTCCCCAGTGGGCCTCACACTGGCAAAGGCATCTCCTGTGCCACCTTCCTAATGCAGGGGACAGGAGTTGGGAGGAAATGGCTGGCTATCTCCAGCAGGAGATAGTTGCCTAATCAGGGTCTGTGCCATGGCAGAGAATCAGGGAGCCAAAACCAGGTCCCTCATGGCCCCTTTTCTCTGGATGCAGTGAATCAGTGAAGCTTGTAACCTATAACCACAGAAAAGTGTCACGTGTCTCTGATGGTTCTTGATTTCATGTCACTTCTTTGTTTCTCCAGAAACCTGGAAAGTGGTGTGCTATGCACGTTCATATCGCCTGGCAGATATATCATCACCAACAAAAAGTCAAGGTCAGTCCTTTTGGCAGTCACTCCTCTGTGGGGAGCTGCTTAGTGCAAATCTGTGGTGGAAAAGGTTCACCACTCATCCTGAGCTCTGCTCTACCATCATTGAAATGACACTGTGGAGCACAGAAACATTTTAGTCTCTTATTTCTGTTTCACGTTGAAGGCTTAATTGATCTGTAGGATCCTAGACGCAATCACTCAGGAAATGTCTGTGTCATTAGTGGCCAGGGACATTAGAACATAAACTTTCAACGCCAACTGGTGACTGGGAAGAGCTAAGTGGAGGATGTGTATGAACTGCGAGATTTGTTCTATTTATAGACCAGAAGTGAAAATACAGTGGTTGAGATGTTAAAAAGCAGTCTGGGGCTTAAAATGCATATCTTCTGTTGACTTTAATGGTGTTCCAGGATATTAGAAGGCACAAGGAGCTTCCCTCTTCTCCCTCTGCCATGCTGTCTAATATATCTTCACCAGCTTTAATTATTGTTGGCTGTGGCACTGAAAAAGCACAACCAGGTTGGGGCCCCATTATGCTAGGTGTTGTACAAACATAAAATAACTAATGAATTTAATCGTTAGGGTTAATTGTCATTCATATTATAATGGTGTTTTGATTGTCCAGTGGCTTGGTGAGTGTGTGATTTTGTTTTTGTTTTTTTCCTTTTAGGATATTTCCATTATATTTTTCAAATAATTCCTGAACCTCTGAGCTAATTAATAGTCAGTAAGCCATTGGGATTCTCTGCTGTGAATACTTTCAACTTCAGATGAGTCCGTAGGCTGAGCTGATTGTGTGTTAGAAACTTGTACATGTTGCAAAATGAACATGGTTTTCATATCACTTTAGAGATCCTGAGTATGTGAGTCAATTGTAACAAGTCATATCTATACAGTATATGGAGATGTTGAACAGTTACTAAAGCCTGGAGCTAGCAGAGTTTAAAAACAACCCTTTTAAACAAGGTTGACAGGTTAATTTGCTGCAGTAGATGAATCTCTCCTCTTTGCTTCCTTATGTTTCCCCTGCCAGTGATCTTCATTCATCTTCCCATTACCAAAAAGAGAGACAATTATTGACCTAGAGAGTTATGTCTTTTTAAAAAAAAAATATTGAAAGGATTTTTTCTAGAAATGAAATTATCTTTGCCATTATCTACATTCTTTGAATCCTCTGTGATTTGATGCTCAGTGAAAGATCATGTAGGCAAACTTCTAAATCATACGAGGTGCTGTTTTTGCATTGGTGAAGCATTTATCTAATGCTTCAGTTACACTCCCATGTTTAAATATGCAGAGTAGAACTATGGAGGCTTTTGCTTGTCTGTGTGAGGCTGATTCTATTCACTTTTCCAAACATGCCCAGAAAATACGTTTCATTATTCAGTTCCAAAGGTATTTTTGAAACTTGCTGGTGGCAATCGCCCTCCTCCTTACACACAAACCTTCATTGGTCTGTCTTTTTTATCATTTCCATAAGGCACAGTTTGCTTCCTGCACCCCAAGAAGTTAATGGAACTGTGCTTTGCAACCTAGGATATTAACATCAAACAGCACTTGTGCTCATACAGCTTTCTATGACTAAACCAGACTGGGCCTTGCCCAGGTGTAGCTGTCAGGCTGGGGCAGGACACAAGGATCCTTGCTCCCATGTGCAGCCTTACATAAGGTGCTAGGTGCAGTTGCAGTCTCAGTGGCTGGAGGAGCACAGAGACTCCTAGAGCCCCAGGTTTGGGAAGGAGAAAGCTCTCCTCCACACTATCAAATAAGAGGGGAGCAAACTGCATCATCCTAAGGTCTTATGCAGCCTGTGCATTCTTCCTGAATACCAGGGAGCTCCTGAGGCATAGTCCGGCTGATTAAAAGCCTTGCTAAAGCTCCCACGGTAGTTTACATTGCCTCTTACACAGGCCAGTGTGTATATGCCATAATCTGGCCTATTATTATTATTGACTATGTGTATTCCCACAGCACCTAGGAGTCCCAGTCATGGACCAGGATTCCCATTATGCTAGGTGCTGTATGAATATAGAAACAAAAAAACAGTCCCATTATGGCCTGGATTCAGGAAAGCACATGCTTAAGTCCATCCCAATTCAGGGATGCACTTACAGCCTGGTCTGACACTCTCTGAAATCAATAGGAGTCTTTCCAGTGATTTCAGTGGGCATTGGATCAGGCACTTAAGCATTTAATTAACTTGAAACACCCGGGTGAGGGCGTTCCCGAACAGGGATATTTTCCTGAATCCAGGCCTAATGTACTTTACATTGGGGCGCAATGTAAAGTATATCAGCTCTTCTTCAGTGCTCTTGTAAGGTAAGCCAGCACATTCAGCAAATGGTGCTTAGTTCTTAATCCATCTGTGGTGGTCCTTTATCAATACAATTTGGGAGTGTTGTGGTTTTTTTCATTATTATAGCCACACTGTTCATACTGCTGCAACTAACATACCTGCCAGCTTTTGCTAGTATGAGCAATTATCTTCAGGGGTTTATAAATTAATTGTTCTGAAAAAAAAAGTTTATAAGCTAAATATCTGGCATGCAGGGACTCCGCTGACAAGTGTGTATTTCTCTTGACTATTTTTTAATTATTCAAGCCCTAAAATTGTACTTCTTGCCCTTAAATCAGGTGTCATTTGCATTTTAATATTTTGCAGACTATTAGATCCAAACATGGATGAGCCTTTTTTTGTTCTTACATCTACCTGGACAAGTTACTAGCACTTGAAAAGCAGCCACGAGGCGTGCACATTAACTTGGTCATAACTTTTAAATATGCATATTCATGTCATTGTAAAGTCCGTCCTCGGAGCTGGCACGGTATTAAATACTGATTTATAAACCGTGACATGCTCCGGCATTACCGTGAAGATTATTGGTTCAGTGTTCTGCATCTTAAAATTCACTCCGCTGGACTTGCACAATTAATCAGCAAATTCCAATACCACGTAAATAACGAAAATGGAATACAACGCCTTGCTTCGAATTTGTGATACACACAGTCAGAAATCAAACATTCTTTAGATTTTAAGACTCGGTCCATCCTTTACTGGATTCCTTTCAGGCTATGTCTACGGTACGAGCTAGAGGTGTGATTTCGCTGCTCCTATACGCATACGCCTGCTAGCTCGCCTTGAGCTACTACGGGTGTAAATAACAATGGAGAGGCAGTAGCACAGGGACTGGCAGCTGATGTACAGCTTAACTGTGCCGAATAGGTACCCACCGGTTTCAGGTGGGTTTATACACAGCACAGCTAAGCTGTGCCTCCCCGCCATTACGTGTCCGACCACAGCGACTTAGACGCTCCCTCGCTCGTGTCAAGGTAGTGCAAGTATGTGTGCGGGAGTATGGGAATTGCACCCCTCGCTCGTAGTATAGATGTAGCCGCAATCCCCAACTTGACCAGTTCTGCCTGTGTTTGCAGTCTGGGGTCGCTGCCGAAGACCGATGTTTATGCAGTGGGGAGGTTTCAACATTAAATTTGATACTTCTGGCTTTTGTAGGTTTAAGTTACAAACTTAACATTACTGGTATACGATTCCTGTCATTGTGAAAGCATATGTTGACAAGATACACTTGTAAACTGGTGGTAGTTCCACCCTGCTCTTAGCACAGCCCACACCCTGTACAAACACGCACAGAATATGGTCCAAACTAACGCCTTCCCTGGGTTTTGCTTTTATTATTCGGTTAGGCCTAATTTATTCACCCAAGCAGTTAAGCAAGAGCTGCTTAAATCTCATTGCCTTGGGTGGGATTCAAACACACGCTTAAGTGCTTCACTGAATTGGGGCCTTTGAAGGTACGTCTACACAGCAAAAATATCCTGTGGCAGCAAGTCTCAGAGTCCGGGTCAGCTGATTTGGTCTTGTGCTACAGGACTAAAAATAGCAGTGAAACATTCAGGCTGGAGCTCAGGTTTTGAAACCCTCTCCCCTTGCCGGGTTACAGAGCCCAGGCTCGAGCTTGCTGCCATGGGGATTTTTTTGCTATGTAGACGTACCCTAAGAAAACATCAACCTGAGCCTGAGATTGATTCTTGTTCTCGCCCTTTGATTGTTCCGCCTTTTGTGATTATCTAGAAGAATCACAAGAATCTCTCTGCATTTCTGTTCAGGATCCCAGTATCTGACACCCTGTTACACCATTCCCTGGCAAGGCATCTTTCCATTTTCAGTGTTACTACTTCGCTGCAACCATATGATTCTGAAGGTGCCTTTTACTGCTCCTTCTTAGGAAGGTCTCGTTTCGAATCCCATTTTCCATTTCAGAAACAGATGCAGTCTGATCCACACAAGCTGGACTTTGGCCTGAAACCTGAGTTTCTGAGCAGACCACCAGGTCCCAGCCTCTTTGGAGCCATCCACCACCCCCATGACTTGGCCCGCCCTTCAACTCTCTTCTCTGCAGCCGGTGAGTACTCAAGAAGCTCAGATGTTTCTTCTTATGGAATATTAGTTGGATGGCCGATCCCATGGGTGCTAACAGGAAACGTCCAATCAGGTTTGCTCTCATGAGCTTAATGATTATTGGTCCATTGAATCTTGTAGTTATTTTCCACACTTAAAGCGAGGATCCTGATGAGCTGCCAGACGTACTCTGAATGAAAGAAAACTTCCACACAGATGTAGCTTACATGCCATGAAGATAGCGCATTAGAAATATGACAGATCAGAGTCTCTCAACGTTTTCCATACTGCAACTTTCTGCACCCCCCCTTCAATCTAGCGGAGACCCCTTATTTAGCAATATGGGAAGGACAGGATGGCTGTGACCTGAGGCATCTGTTTGTGACCTCTACCTGAGGGTCACAACCCCCAGGTTGAGGACACCTGAAAAAGAGAGTGAGTCAGGCCGCATACAGGGATTAAGGTAACCTCTGCCATGTACATGTGCTGTCATTTCATAACAGACAACAGTGAATATAGCCAAGAGCACTGTGGTTCATTTACTGATTCAGGAAATTGTTTCCTTTGGCTTTGCTTGGTAGGTGCTGCTCATCCAGCTGGCACCCCTTTTGGTCCTCCACCCCATCATAGCAACTTTCTCAACCCAGCTGCTCACTTGGGTAAGTGCAAGAACTAGTTACAGATTCTCAGTAAAGAATTAACTGTGAACAGAACTGGGAAATAATGTATAAGCATAGTTTGTGTCCTCACCAAATTCCAGTGTGGGCAGGTACATTCTGCCTTCCTAAATACCCACTGAAATGACAACTGGCTACGTTGTATTTCACTCCCTATTCTAAACTGTTCTCCAGTGATCACAGAGTATTGTTAAACAGCTGTCATGCTTTACCCCTCTCAAAAATAATTTCTTTCTGTCTTTCTTTCTGTCTTTCTTTCTTTCTTAAAAACTGCCCAGACAAAGACTCTGCGTGCCCTGCCAGTTATTCAAAATTTACAAAACTAAATAAAAATATCAATCAGTAGACTCTTTTCTACCATGCAGCAGCCCTAGGTACAAATAACAGCAAATCAGAAAAAACACTTGGAAATCATCCACCTGGAATTTTGAGTGAAGTCAGACAATACTGATTCAGCTTCACTGTAGTCATGACTACAGTAGACTTAAACTCTCTTGCTAAAATAATGCTAAGAAGTGTAATTGCCTGCATTGGTGAAAAGCAGCAACCATGGTTTTAAAAAAGGAATAATTCAAGGCATTAAATGAAAAGCTACATTCTGTGTCGACATAGAGTGTTGCAATAATACAACATGCCACCGCCTGTGAATCAGAGTTTGAGACTTTAAATTAGTCTTTCGTTTCTGGACGGGCAGGGTTTGGGAGGGTCACAGAGATGTCACGCTGAACTCATGGAAACGGTTTGTCATTCTGCACCAGGAATCCTTTAACTTACCCATTAGAAAACAGTGGGGCTGGTTCGCCTCTCATTTGTACCAGTGTAAAACAGAAGTAACTTCACTGAAGTCACTAGACTTCCCCCACTGTAAAGTGAAAAGAGAGCCAGACCCACAAAGCTTACCTGTGTCCTACACACATTAGATACTTAAAAAGAAAAATAAAATAAAAAGACTGATTGCAACGCTTTCCAAAGGCTCTAAACTACTTTTTCATATATAACATTAACAGTAAACCTCGCAGCACTGGAAAATGCCCAGGTCAATCTCATGATTCTATAGCATAGTAAATGTGGACATTCTGTCCTAGCTGGGTCCTGAATGTGGTTTAGAAGACGTGACCAGCACACGGCGTAAAAGTATTCTATAGGATCAATGGTGCCAGCAATGCCTGTTAGCCAGGAGCATTTCATGAGCGAGCACGTGGAATAGATATGGGATGGGAGTGGAATAAAAAGGGAGGTTTTTTTCAGCTTTAACACATTGGCAACCACTTCCAATAACGCAGGGGCCCCAAGACTCTGTGTTCTTGAAGTCTTGCTTTTGTTTTAAAGCAGAGACTTTCTAATAAAATGATCCCTTTGTGCTGGCATTGAAAAAAGATTTCTTTTTTTTCTCTAAACACTGCCATATTTTGGATCATGTTCAGCTAATTATAGTTGTGGACTTCACTATATGCAAACATAATACAGTTGGATATTTCACTAATGCTTCATTGCAGTTACCAACATGCCACTGTTTTTCAATTGTTTCCATTTGATTTCAGAGCCTTTTAATAGACCAGCTACGTTCACCGGTCTTGCTGCAGTGGGTGGTAATGCCTTCGGGGGACTTGGGAACCCGACAGTTAGTGAGTAACCTCTTTCTCTAGAAATTTGCCTTTTGATTATTTTTGTTCATTGCGTGACTCAAAATTTTGAGTGAAGGTGACTGTCTGCTGTGTCTGTACTAGTTACATAGATCACACAGTCACAAAGGACCTGATTTTCAGAAACAGACGTTATTTTTTAGAGGATGCAATTTTGTGCTCAGAAACAAATTATTATTCTTTATGTATTTCATAGTTCAGGTTAAACATACCAGCAACTGGTAACAATACCTTATGTAGTTTAAAAGACAAAAGTAATCTAGAACCCATGAATTTAATTAACTTGAGAAATTCCTAAGAGTTCCATTGTAATGGTCAAAAACAGTTAATATGTGCTGCTTTATCTAGCCTTAGATGGGAATATTTTTTTCTTTCTGACTACTTATCCAGAAACTGAACTTGAAAATGCTTACTGGTCCTGTGCTTATTTGCACTGAATCACCTAAATCTTTCATAGTTTTGGCCAATCACAAAAGATCAGTCCCTAAAAATCACATCTTTCTTCCTTTTGTCATGCTTCCTCTCTCCCCCCCTTCAAATCCGACATTATTTTCATCATTCCCATCTTGAAAAACTAGAGCTAGAAGGCTCTAGTGAATTTATGTGTCTAGAAAGCTGAGGATCTTAGCTTTCAAACAGTAACAGCATGTTAATGTCTAATTATGACATAGCTACTCACTGCCAAAGTCATGTTGAAATTTAAGTAGAGAAAATGAAATAAGCAGGATGGTAACCAGAAAGACATGATTTTAAGAGCTGCTCACTAATGACCAGCCAATGGTAGAAATGAATGCTTTGTATACTTTTGAAAAGCTGAGAATGGCTGTTTTCCAAATTTAGTAGTATACAGTATGTGTTTCGAATCTGAAGGTTTTGCAAGGTATAGGATGTTAAACATGTATTCTGCACTGGTCCCAGACTGAATATAGCAAGCCCGTATCTTGAATTGGTATCATTTTCATTCCCTGATGCCTCCAATATGTTTGGAATAAGAAACATGTCAATTTTGCCTGATCCTTTCTCCCCTTATATACAGAATTTCCATTTTGCAGTTAAACAGCTGTCAGTTGCCTGTCTAGTGTTAGGAATAAGAGCCTCTAATGAATCTCTGTTAATCTCCTTTCCTTTTCCAGCCTCCAATAATATGTATTCATTTTAACTCTGAGTGCTGTAAAAGTTTTTTTGGTAAGTACCTTCACTAAAGCATACCTTTTTCTTAAACCTTTTTGTTTTCCACTTCACCATTTCAGCACCCAACTCAATGTTCGGCCACAAGGATGGCCCCAGTATGCAGAGCTTTAGCAACCCTCATGAACCCTGGAACCGACTGCACCGAACTCCTCCTTCGTTCCCGACCCCTCCGCCCTGGCTGAAGCCAGGAGAGCTGGAGCGCAGTTCATCTGCTGCAGCTCATGACAGAGATAGAGATGTAGATAAACGAGACTCATCTGTTAGTAAAGATGACAAAGAAAGGTACGAAAGAACGCTTCCAAGAATTGTCTAGTTCAAAGCGTGGGGGCTCTGTTCAGCTTTTAACCCTTCCCAGCCTGGCCCCTGGTTAAAACACAGCTTCCACAGATCAAATTGTGCACTTAATCCCTGCAGAACTAACACTGTCAATGTGGATGGTACTAGGCTAGTAATACAGAAGACATAGTTCTTGTTCAGGTGCTTCCTAGAAGGCCTAGACAGGCTGATCCCCCTCTCATTTGCACCTGGGTTAATCAAAAGTAACTTGACTGAAGTCAGGAGAACTTTGCCAGTGTAAAGTGAGGCTAGACTGAGACCCACAGAGCTTACCTGTCCTTCAGGGCAGATTTACAAAGGTATTTAGGGGCCTAAATATATAGACAGGTGTCCAGTGCCAATGTGATTTAGGTGCTTTTTTGAATCACGCTAGGCACCTATCTGCATCTTTCAGCGTGTATATATCTTTGTAAATCTGGGCTTACATGCATTAGCAACATTTTTCAAAGGTATTAATCTTCCATTTGTAATATTTAAAATGAACAATTGTAACACTGGAAAATGCTCAGGTATGTCATGGTTCACTGACATAGTAAGTCTTAGTTTTCATACAGTACATTACATTTCCTTGAGTCCTTTTTTAAAAAAAAACATATTTGCATTGGTTTTGTACATTTCAGAACATGGTTTTAATTCAGTGCCTTACGTGGACTCGGACACTAGTGTAAACCTGTCCAAGTTGGAAAAGGTTAATGAAAATTAAAACGGGTCAATTTTTTTTTTCAGAAATGTTCCCATTATAGTTACATCAATCACAATTCTTATTAACATTTAAGAACCAAATTATAAGATTTTGTCAGCCAGCGTCATATCCTGCTGGAAAAACATGCAGAACGGATTTCAGCTTTTTCAACAAGTGTAGCTTAACAGCTTTCCTGCTAAGATGGTATATTCGTTATTTTGCTAGGTAATAGCTAACTTTCTTTCTTTCTTGAATATTAGGAAATGTGTTTTTTTGGCTACTCCACCGAGTATACTCATGAGTAACCTCTTTTTTAAAGGACGTTACATGAACACATTGATATTCTAAAAATACATTTTTAAGAACTTTTTAAGTAAGTCAAGCTACAGATTTTTTCAACTATATTTTTCCATTTGGAACATTTTCTGTGTGATCGCATGGCCTTGTTTTGTTCAGCTCTAGTTTTAATGCTTCAAAGGGAATTGGGGAGTCAATCCTGCAGACACTTAGCCATGTGAATAATTTTACTTACTGTGGATGTGGGTAGATTTTAGAACTACATAAGTATTTCATTTGGTATTTTGTTGTTTTGTTACAACGTGTGTCTCTGTTGAAGACAATCCCTTTCAGAAATATATTTCTTGCCAGCTGCTTTTGCATCGCTCTGAACTCCATGTCATAGTTCCAAGCATATTTCTTTTTAACGATCAGCCTAATTTCAGAGTCTGAAAAAATTAAGCTTCATTCATACATCATACTTCTGCACAGTTACAGTTGTCAGCTTTATAGAAGTAGAATACTGATTTCTCTAACCTAGTATGATAATGTATCAAACAGAAAAAAAGGTGATTTTTTTTCAAGAGCTTTGTTTTGCAATATAGTAATGCTATTACCTGTACTTGAAGATGCTGGAAAATCCAGTCTGGAAACGTACTAGCTATCCAGATATTTCTGGGGCCACCATACTATCTGCTCACTTCAAGAATGTTAATTAATTTATCCTCGCAACATCCCTGTGGAGTATGGACGTATTAGCCTCGTTTTATAGTTGAGACCTGGAGGTCCAGAGAAATAAACTGATTTCCACAAATCTCACAAGTAGTCTATGACAGAGCCGGGACTTATTTCCTGAGTTCCACTACAGTGCCTTTATCACAAGACCATCCTTTCTTTTCTACAGGATTTAGGTATGCGCAGATAATTACCAAACCTCATGCAGCAATTATGTTAGCCTGATTAGGCGATAGTGCCTGATTCTAATCTCACTTACACCAGTGTAAATTACAAGTAACTCCACTGAAGTTGACGGAGTTGCATTCATATGAAACCAGCATAGGTAAATCACAGTCAGACCCAAAAATTGCTCCAATTTTACATTGGTATATTCTGATATAGTACACTCTTTGTCCTTTAGTATCAGTGTCACTTTTCTTTTCAAGAAATCCACCATTGCATTACAGCATTTAGAAAGAAAACAATAGCTAGTGAGTACAAGGTGAGAACCCTTGTGCTCAGCAACAATAGTTAATCTAAAAGGCACCAGAGAACAAGTTCCATTCTTGCAGATGACATTCAGGTGATTGTAATCCCAGAGCAGAAAATATCATGAGTCTTGTTGACTCTTTTAGCAACATAAATGCAGTAGAATAATCATAGTGAGATGTCTCAATAGGTGCCTGGCAATATACATTTTGGCAACAGACATTACATGTTATATTTAGTAATAACAATACTTTGCATGTTCACTTGAGGATTCCAAAGCAAATGTTGCCTGGTCAATATACTGGAAACTGGGGCACAGAAACTAGGCCAAGTTAACACAGCAAGTCTGTGACAGACCGGAAAGTAGATCTGAGGTTAAATGACTCCCAGTCTCCAGCTGTACCCACTAGACTACATTTTACTTAGCTGAGTTATTGTGTAATGATAGAATCTTAGTGCATCTTGAGATAATTTCATCAGTATATGCTGGTTGCTTAATTGAATAGGACAGAATCAGCAGAGAAAATGGTTATTTCATTCATCCAAAAGTATGGTAATTGAATATATTTATTCATGTTGGTTACAGAAAGCATTTATTTCAAGCACAATTGAAAATATATAAATTACAAAGCAAACTGATTTAGCATTAACTAAAGAACTCAGCAGGTTCCCCTTAAAATAAAAATACCAAGAAGTCCCTAAATCACTCTCCCAAGCAAAAGCTGATATTAATAGGTCGTCATTGCAGAGTGCCATGGAAGTCCACAAACTTACGCTCTGTTGGAGAAACAAAGGAATCATGACCGCAAGTTGAGGGGCATTCATTAAAATCCCCGCCTCCAGATGTTCAAATCCAGCTTGTATGGCTCAGCTAATCTCAGTTGTTGGTACAGAACATGAGGAGAGAGACTGTTTCTAAAGTATCCAGGGTCCCAAACATTTAAGGTGTAGTAAATCAGTGTGGGCATCAAATTCACGCTGTTAGAAACACATTGCTGAGCAGTTCCATTTTGCTGTAACTGAAGTTTCCGAGCAGTCTTCCGATGTGTGCCTATGAAGTTAAAGTTGCAATAATCTAGTCTGGAGGTAGCAAAGGCATGAATGCCCGTGGCGAGATCCGTATCCAAGAGGTTACGCATAGATGAAAGGATATCATCCCCTTGATTGCTGCTGCTAAGTGACCTTTTGAAAGCAGCTACATTCTATACACAGGAGCCCTAGACACGGTGCCTTATTAACAAAAGGCAAGCCAAACTGCTCAATTGACAGGGAAGATAACCTCTTAAATATCTCCTCTGGATGTGTCCTCCAACCTCCAAGGCCACATTTCCTGTCTTTTCTGGATTGAGCTTCAACCACCTAGCCTCTCGCAAGTCCCAGTCATGGCTAGACACTGAGAAAGCAGAGAGACAGCCTCACCCAGGTCTGATAACAGAGACTTAGAGATGGAGGGTGACACTGCTCAGGCTACCTTGTTGTCCTTCCTAATAGCCTAACCTACACATTTAACAGAAGAGAATTCTGCAGTACCCTACATGAGAGAATTCCCATGGCCGATGGCCCAACACAACCCCTTTTACAGAGTACATAATGAAGCTACTCTGTGTATCACTGCCAGAAACTGCCCCGGTGTCTACTCTACCTTGTTGTTGTTGTTGGTTTCAAAGGACAGCTGATACTGTAGCTCTAAAGGGATCAGCATAGACATCTGTCACCAGGAGGAGATCGTTGTCTAATGCTATTTCTGTACCATATAGAGATCTAAAATAAAATGGGTCCAGGAAAGATGGAAAGATTATGGCAACTCTATGGTCTTCCTAAAAAGGCAGGCTAGAAGCAGGGCTCTTATTAGCAAGATTATCAGGGTCTAGGGAGATATCTTCTTGAGGAGGGACATAGCTGTTCATAAAGGGTGAAATTCACCCCTGTGCAGGTAGTCAGCTCAAGATTTATGGACCACTGATGTCCCACTTAAGGCCTAGTTTGAGGGTTTCAGTGCTAGGCCCTTCTGACCTCTTGGACTGGGATCAGTTTCACCCATAGAGAGATGCTGGCACATTAAGGGAGATGCTGAAAGCCTCCATCAAGTAGTACTATGGAGGGTATATTTTGTTATGTTTTCAAACTCTTCAATGCAAATTGTAAAGCAAGAAGGATGCAGAATATATACATAAAGAAATTAGATATGTAGGGTGTAGAGATTTTAAACAATAAATCAATGCAAAACAAATGCTGTCTCTTCATTTCTCCCCGCCCCCACCCCGCAACTTCTATTAAAATACATTTGGGAGGAGTCAGGTAAAAATCATATAACTCCTGCCATTTAAATTTAATTTCTTCACTTATTTTTGAGGCTAGAGTTAAGTTGTTTTTATTCATTGCTTATCTTCTTACAAACTGTTGAGGCTGCTGTTTAAAACTTATACAGATAAAGGGGGCCAGGATCTCTGTTGGTATAGCTCCATTGACTTGAGTGCTGAGGATTTGGTCAGATGGTTTGTAAAGCAGCTCTAGGGGCCTTCTTTCTCCCGGGTCTAGATAAATAGAACAAGCATAGTGTAGAGAAGGGGTGTTCTAGCAATGCCACATATGCCTCTGCCAAAGGAAATAATGCATTAAAATAGCACATTACTAGCTTTCCGCACAACAGTGAATAGGGAGTCAGAAGCCCAGTGCTTTGTTTTATTTTCAGAGTTTCTCAAATCCTTAACCTTTACACTTTGCTCTCTCTAGGGAGAGTATTGAGAAAAGACACTCCAGTCATCCTTCGCCAGCACCTATCCATCCAGTGAACTCCCTTGGACATAACCGCAGCTCAGCTGAGCAGATCAGGAGCCATCTCAATCCTGAGGTTCGAGAGAAAGAGAAACCCAAAGAACGAGAGAGGGATCACTCCGAATCTCGGAAAGACATGAATGTTGAAGAACACAAGGTGAAGGACAACTACTCGTCAGAGAAAGAAGGCTTGGGCCATGAAAGCAGGGCAGTGGAAGAGTCTAAGCAAATGTCCAGGGTACCTTCACCCTACGCTAGGCCCCCTGTTGTGGAGAGCACCAGGCCTAGTAGTACTTCCAACCGTGAGGCTGAGAGAAAGATTGAGACTGCATACGATAATCAGAAGAAAAGCAGTGAAGTCAAAGTGAAGGAGGAACGGAAGGAAGACCACGATGTTCCACCTGAGGGACCTCAGACTCATAGGTCATCTGACCAGCCACCACCAATATCTACAGCCAACGTCCATCCAGGTTCCTTAGTGTCTATGCCTATGACTGTAGGTGTAACTGGTATACACCCCATGAACAGCATCAGTGGCCTGGACAGGACTCGCATGATGACACCTTTTATGGGAATAAGCCCAATCCCAGGTGGAGAACGTTTTCCCTACCCGTCTTTCCACTGGGATCCGATGAGGGATCCCTTGAGAGATCCTTACAGAGAGCTCGATATTCATCGGAGAGACCCTCTGGGCAGAGACTTTTTGCTAAGAAACGATCCCCTTCATCGTCTTTCCACGCCAAGATTATATGAAGCCGATAGGTCATTCAGGGACAGGGAACCTCATGACTACAATCACCACCACCACCACCACCACCATTCTCTGTCCATGGATCCTCGACGTGAGCATGAGAGGGGCAACCACTTGGATGAGAGGGAACGGTTACATATGCTCAGAGAGGACTACGAACATGCACGCCTGCACTCAGTTCACCCTGCCGCCTTGGATGGTCATCTGCCTCACCCAAGTTTAATCACACCTGGACTTCCCAGCATGCACTATCCCAGAGTCAGTCCCCCGACAGGACACCAGAATGGCATTCTCAATAAAACTCCTCCCACCGCAGCTCTCAGCGCCCCTCCTCCTCTTATTTCCACTCTGGGACCTCGGCCTGGGTCTCCCAGAAGGACTACTCCTCTGTCGACAGAGATGAGAGAGAGGCCTCCTTCTCACACCCTTAAGGACATTGAAGCTCGATAAAGAGAATAAAAAATAAGGAGATACTGAACACGATATAAAGAGCTTCTTGCTAGTCATTGACGCAGACTGTGGATGTGATTCCGCTGTACAAAATGTATAGACCCAAGCGCAAAGATTTTGAAATGGGTTTTTTGTATATGCCATGTTGAAATTTTCCAGATCTTTTAGCCAAGTCCATACGTTCCTTGTGTCTCCTACTCTATTTTATTTCTAGTTTAAAAGTTTCAAAATTTGAACTGAAGAACAAGGCATCAATCATCATAATTTGGTTAAAAACAAACCAACAACAACCGTACAAAGTTCTTTCAGACCAGAAGTGAAGACAATTGTAGATATTTGTGTAAAAAGATTGCTTCATGGGGTAATGGTTCATATATGCAAAAAGGGTAAGATGAAAGCTTTACTTTGTACAAATGTAAATAGATAAAATTAAGTCACATAAAACATTAATACTTCTTAAACTGTGCTATTTGCAAACTTAATATTGATCAACACAGTTTGCTTATACTGTGTTACATATATTGTTATAGACAGCTAAACCCCTTCAACTATGCAATGAATTTTAAGGCTTTTCACAAAAGCCTGTATAACTCAAAGGAGCCTTTCAACACACAACCTACTTAAAGTCATATTTTCCCTGAACAAGCTCATCTATTATATAAATCTGTTTTCCTTGCTTGTTTTGATGATGAAACAATCCATTAGAAGTGTAGTTTTCCATATGAACCCTGGCATCAAGATACTAATGTTACTGTAGTACATGTCATTTCTTAGGCCTTGTGCAGGTTAGCAAAATATAATCACTGACACCATAGTGTCTAATATGATGGATGGTTTTTCAGTCCTATTAACCTGGGTTAAACAGAGTAACAATCAAATGTGGGATACTTCCTGGAACTTTTGTCACTTAACATGTCAAGTTTATTTTTGGAAAAACATCTCGTTATAGCTATTTGAGTCTGTTGTTATGATCAGTGTGTCATTTTTATCTGTACACACACTTTTTTTTTTTTTTTTTTTGGTTAAGTGAATTTAGCTACACTGAAACAAATCCTACAAGAAAGCTAATACTTTCCTAAAATGATGGATATATTTTCACTGTGGATCAGTAGTTTAGTCTGAACTCCAGTGCAGATTTCATAATGTAATTTATTGTGTTTCAGTTGGTAATAAAGTCTGTGAATAGCTAATAGGTCAGCTTTGTTTTTCCCTGATCACAGGAGAAATGGCCCTTTTAAAAAAAATGCACCAATCTTCTGAAATTTCTGTCTTTTCATAACACACTATTTTATAATGCATTACGTTTCTTGTCTAAATATTTGGAGACAATATGACTTTATCAGAAAGAATACAATATCTTGTCTACTGGACTGTAAAATATATGTATGAAATAAAATTAGTTCCATTGGTCTTCTAGTGTATTAAAGTGCTATCTGAAGTTGTTATCCTGTTTTGGCAAAAAAAAAAAAAGAAAAAAAAAGAAAAGAAAAAAATGTCTAACGACAGACAGTTGTTTCTAATGATCAGAGATCTATTTTAGTAGTCAACTGAAAGTTTAGTTGTGAGCTTCAGATTTTGTGAACTCCAGATGTTGTGCGGTGTTTTTTTTTTTAAAGAACAAAAGGGAAAAAAATTTAAAAAACAAAAACAAAACAAAAAAAAACAAAAAAAACCAACCCAGAAGAATATGTACACTGGAACCGTAGTGGTAGCTTTCAGTATTGTAAAGAGATTGTTATATACAAACCTTTTTGCTGTTTATCCTGTATGTAATAAAAGTCCTTTCTAGATCCTATGTGAAAAGAAAAGTGAAGCGGCTCTGAATCTTCAGCATGTTTCCTCATCAGCGAAGACTTGTGTAATGTAAATTGTGCCATGTTATTAAAAAATGTGAACTAAACTGCCAGGTGCTTCTTTGTGTGGAGTGCCCCATCATTGCTATAGGGAAGAAATCATATTTCTTCCCAAGACTGGGCTTTTGTTCCTAAGAAATAAGCAGCCATGAGAAAAATATAAAAGAAACTCTCTATGGGTCATGCTGTAGAAATAAGCCTGGTACTATAAGGAGGGAGAAAGAAAGAGGAGGACAGATCTTTGGTGAAATCCCAATTGTGCAAGGTATTTGAATGCCTGCCTTACTCTAAGTGAAGCTGGTGCCATTAATCAGGTGCTCAAAGTTAGGCAGGTGCATAAGTACCTCGATGAATTGGAACCCTTGTGTAAACTGGCACAGTTCCACTCAGGTCACTGAAGTGTTGCCGATTTACACCAGCTGAGGATATGGCCTTAAATGTTTTCCCTCCATTAAAATCAACATTTTGTGCATAGGAGATGGTTTTTAATCTATACATGAATATTTTTTGTGGTTTAAAAATGGTTCAGCCCCACTTAGCACTGCTCTTTACTGTTGTCATTCTGCTTAGAAATGTCAGCTCCTGTTGATGTCTGACTTTCAGGTTTTTAGTCTGCATTTGTTGGAAGCCCTTTGCAAGCCTTTAACCAGGTAACTTTTGGCAGAAGTAATTGTGATACTTAAATTTGTCATCTTGAACAAGATCTAATACATCTGTCCTTCCTCTCTAATACACACAGCACATCTCTCTTTGTAAGCATAATTGCTGTGTACAATTGGTGTATACAAGCATACGTTCAAGTCATTTTGCTCGTCAAATTATACTCTTGTACTGTAGATCTTTCCTCCCGTGAAACGTTGTCCAAATTCTGCTGTTACACTCATCTAAATCTGATGTTTAACGCCTGTAACGCTGGATTTTCACCTGTGTAACTAAGAGCAAAAGATGGCCCTATCACTTATTTAAAATTCAACTTTGTGTGAACTCTGCATATTCTCAGCAGCATGTACAGTTGTTGCATAATGAAACAAAATTGCTTCCTTTTCTCTTTGTAAGGAGATGGTCTTGGTCTTTGCATGTGTGTCATTAAAAATCATTCTGACTTTCTGAAGGAAGCCAGAGTCCTAGATGGATCAGGAAGAATGGAAACTACTGAAGGAAGCTTGTGGAAATGGAAGCATCTACGTGCACAAATCCATGGAGAAGGGATCTCAGAGCGAGCAATGCCTAATGACTTTACATTTACGTAGAGTCTTTCTTCCAGACATATCCCAGAGAGCGCTTTGCTAAGAGTCATGGAAGCTTTCTCAATGATTTCAATGGAAGAAAAGTTGATCCCTGACTGATCGTATAAACTATGATCCCAGTCATGTGAGGTGCAAAGTATGTTCCTGCTGATGATCCTCACTTTCTACTGAAGCCAGTAGACAGTCCTTATCAGGTGTGGCACACACAAGAATGTGCCCTTACATATAAGAGATTAAATGAGATTTAACATGTTTTTAAAATAAAAGTCTGAAATGGAGAAGTTAGCAGCTGCTGTAGACAAATTAATCATTTTAACAGGGTTTCTCCATTCAAGACCCAATTCTCTTAAATCCTATTTTTGGACTATCTAACATTAAAGCAATAAGGTTTATGCAAAGCCCAGTACAAATAGCTGTGAAAATTATATGGACCGAAAGGGTATCGTATCATAGAGCATGAAACACTCCAAGTGTATAACATCCTTGTGTCAATGGACTACTATGCCCACACAACACACTGTCTTGGATTCCTTTGTCAATCCTCTCTCCTTCCCAGCAGTTTGTTGTTTTGCAGATTTCATCACACCACCCAACTGGAATGCCAGATAATGCAGCGTGTATAGGAAGTGATTCTTTGAGAACAGTCATAGCATTTGGTCCCTGACGCAATGTTTATCTTGTTCCTCGCATAATTTTTTACTAATTATCTTCATTGTCTTTGATTACTAGGTGTCTGGTTTGCTACTATCAAAACTTTATTGATACTGTAATTTACTCTTGGCCTTTTTTGCTGATTAACAGCTCATCACATTTAAAGCCACTAATATGCAATAATTATAATTTTGGGTGATTTTTTTTCCAAAGACCCTAGCCATTTACAGTAGGTTTTTATTCCTTATTGCCTCCATCCAGATGAGGTAGTGAAAACTGGACTCAAGGAAAGACAAGTGAAGGTTTGGTAAGATTTTTGCTAGTGTTTTCACGCTCTACGAATGTGTCTTGTTACATAAATATATATCTTCATAGCATGCGGGAGCAAGACTGTGGACTCTAACTATCTCTCTGTACATGCAGGTTATCTGTGCTGAATGCTGCTTGAGGTGCCGGAACAAGGTAATAGATTTTTAGTAGTATTCTATTTAAAAAATAGGTGACTTGTGTAATCATTTTGTGCCCCAATTCTCCACCTGTAAAATACAGCTAATACTTTTCTCCCATGTGTTGTCCTGTCCTGCCTACTTAGATTCTACCCTAAAGGGCTTATAATCCCTCTCTTAGTATGTATCTAGCACTATGGAGCCATAATTTTGAATGGAATGTCTATGTGCTACTGTGATGTAAATAACAATAATTAGGCAGGACCTGGGACTCCAGTGGAGATTGGGGCCCTATTGTAGGCATTACACACACACACTGAGAGAGACTCTGTGCAATCTAAATCACATTCCATTTTCCGCACGACTCATATATATGCTTCTCAGTTTTCTTGTGCATTTGATCCCAGCCCAATCCCTTGCCATATATGATACATTAAAATGATTGCTGCACAATGTAAGATAGTTGCCTGCCAGAGAGAATAAACCCTTCTGCATAGTGCAGAGTAGGTCAGGCATCTATATTAAATGCACTCACTTGGGAGCAGTAGTGATGGGCACTTAAGCAACACACTGCAGAACATAGGACTATATAAACCCCTTGCTGCCCAAACCCTCCTTTCTAACTGCCTGATAGTGCCTCTCCATGCTCTGATGATCATATTTGGTGGTACCCAAAGTCTTCAAGTAATGGGGATTCTACTGTGTCATTATCCCCATTTTACAGATGAGCAGACTCAGGAAGGTGAGGTAAGTGATTAGCCTAAGCCACAGACAGGAGTTAGTGTTAGAGCCCAGTAGAAGATCAGGACTTCTAAGTTTCTACTCAGAACCCACTCCCCCACCCTATTCTGTCTCCCCTCCATGCACCCACCCAGCTCTCTCTTTCTCTCTCTCTCTGGATTGTAGTGACTTTTACTTTCATTTTAACAGATGGTTTTCTTGTAAGAGTCCATTGTATTTATTTAAACACAATGGGCTCCAGTGATGTAAAATTACCAGCAGAACTAAAACAGCTTAAAGGGGGCCTAGATTTGCTTCTGGAAATAGTGTGATGGAACTCCAGGCAGCCTGATCATTCCTTT
This sequence comes from Lepidochelys kempii, assembly GCF_965140285.1. Classification (NCBI taxonomy): domain Eukaryota; kingdom Metazoa; phylum Chordata; order Testudines; family Cheloniidae; genus Lepidochelys; species Lepidochelys kempii. Next base: position 14,054,981 of record NC_136396.1, on the reverse strand, counting down.
TTTTAAGAGGATAATACAGTAGATGCTAAGCGTAGTGCAGCATTTACTGGAGAAGTAGAAATGATTTACTTGTTTGAGCTTGTAATCATTCTGTCAGTAATTTACGGAGGACAGATACAATATAGTTCCCAGCATGGATTTGTAAGTTATCGACATGTCTGAGTGTTCCAAACCAAGTCACAATCTAGTGGTCTGTTTGTTTAGATTTATTTTTAAAAAAGCCTATCCTATACTCTAGGCACCTTTGCCATAAATTTAACATACAATCACAAGCAAGATGGCAGCAGCTGCTTTGCACGCTAGGACCAGAAAATAATTAAGCAACAGTTAAGTGGAAACTCAAATATCAGGTATCAAATATTACTCTCATCACAAACAGCTTTCAGCTGGCTTTTTTCTTCCTTGAAGCCCTGATCCAGCTCCCATTGAAGTCAATGGGAGATTTTATTTGACTTCAGTGGGAGTTGAATCAAGCCCTAAAAGCCTAGGATTCAGATTTCTAAAGGTATTGAGGTGCCTATAGTTACAGATAGGCATCTAGTGAGATGCCAATCTGCACCTTTAATCTGTAACTATAGGGACCTAAATATTTTTAGAAATCTGACCCTGGGTAGGCCAAGTCTACAGGATATTTTAGACTAAAGGCCTGAATTTTCAGCCATGGCTAGTGATTTTGGGTGTGTCCAACCTGAGATACCTTGAAGGGGCCTGGTTTGCAGAGAGTGAGTGCTCAGCACTTTCTGAGTATTAGACCCTTTCACGGTGTCTCATGTTGAGGACCCAGAATTGAGCCTTGTCGACTCACTCGTCACTATTGAATAGCTCGGCGGTGGTGGTGGGCAATGGATTCTAAAGCTGAGGTCATTCACTGCAAACACCGGGCCAGAAGTTCCCTTTCTTTGATGCCAATCAGGCTCCCATATGAGCCTCCCTTCTGCCAGTTGCTATGGCAGGGAGGAAGTGATTGTTGCTGTAGGAAGGCGGGTCCTATGTTGTTCAGAGCTTTAGAGAGTAAAAGCAGTTGCTAATTTTGCCCAAGGATAAGAAATTAGTGGCTGGGCAGCGCTAGCAGACAGAGTCACTCACTGATACCTGAAAAGGGCTTTGTGTGTCCTGGGTGGATGATACAATAGAAATGGAAAGTATACTAGTGGTTGGGTTGAAGTACCTCAGCCTGCCTGAGGCAGATTCCCAGAGCTAAGGCGCTGCTCTCCCCCGGAAAGTAATATTTTATTTGAGTTTGGTATAGCAGAATGCCCAAGTATGGTTGGATTTATTTTGTTCTCTCAAATTCAGGTGTCATTCTTCAGAGACACCACAAGAGGGTAGCTTGAGCAGAGATTTAAATATCATCTGGATGGGGGCTGAGCTATCTACATTCAGTGCAAATCCAGGTAGGGGTGAGATGAATGTGGCTGTAAGTTAACGTTATACTTCCCCTGCTCCTGGAGGAACCATCCCATCCCCCAGCACAAAACAGAGCAGTCCTAAGGCTGCTGTGGCAGCCAGTGATCATCCAGAGTAGGGGTGACCTCACCATGCCTCCTTGTATTGCAGGGACCAGGAAGGAGTGATGAAGGAGCCATGATGAAGGGAATTCCCCCAATAAAGACAGGTTTCAGAGTAGCAGCTGTGTTAGTCTGTATTCGCAAAAAGAAAAGGAGTACTTGTGGCACCTTAGAGACTAACACATTTATTTGAGCATTTTCCACTGAATGCATCCGATGAAGTGAGCTGTAGCTCACGAAAGCTTATGCTCAAATAAATTTGTTAGTCTCTAAGGCACCACAAGTCCTCCTTTTCTTTTTTCCCCCAATAAAGAGACTCATCCATTGGCCAGCTCAGCCAGTTTGAAAGCTGCTTTGCTCCACCCTAGGCATAGATTGTTACAACCTATCAACAGCCTGTAGCATTAAGTTAAATAGAAAGGCATCTCTCTCCATTCAAATAGCGTAAACAGCGTGACCCAGCACATCTGTGCTGCTCAAAGCCTCAACAGCATCAGCTACTAGCTCCTAAGAGCCTCTACTTCTTGCATCCACTCACCGGGCTCTGGAGAGGGCTGGCCCAAGGTTAAAATGTGGCCATCACAGTCTAGGTGGTTTAAGCTGGTTTGGACATTAAGAAAAAAGGGGGTCAAAATATCTACTGTCTTATGCTACTCTTCCACGGCCAGCAATGGAGGTACCCATTTTACACCAGCAGAGCATTTGGCCCTTCTACATCAACACTCTACGTACACCTGCATCGGACCTTGACTATCTTGTTGGCCCACCTCAGGAAAGCAGCAGCGCTGTCCTGAGTTTGTAAAATTGCTCCTGCCTGTCCCCGGAGGGCTTTGGGAGAAGAATGCACTGGAATGGGATTGAGTTCCCTCAGTAAGGCACTGGGACAGGAGCAATAGTCAAGGGCCAAGACCGGAGAGGATGGGACGGGTCACCAGGCCGGTGGTGACCAAACTGGGCTCCTGGCAGATTGTGTCCTGGGGGGGGGGGGCAGCTCTGTAGGGTCTGAGGGCGGAGACGGGGGGTGGTTTTGCCCCATGAGGGACATAGTGGTCCCTTGAAACAGCTCTAGCTGTTTGTTTTTCTCTCTCCCCCAAGCGTGTCTCCAGCATGTCTGGGGGGGGGGAGGTCAGGTCAGAGGGCCAGGCCAGGCATGAGCAGCAGCTGTCGGGCTGGGTGCAGATTGCTGAGCGGGGAACGCGAGGAGCAGAAGCCGGCAGAGGAGCAAAGCGGAGGAGGCAGCCGCAGGCGGGAGAGCTCCGCTCCCTTGGCGGAAGGAGGGTGCCTGAAACCCGCCTTGCTCTGGTAAGGGCTGGCGTTTGTTTTCATGTCCCGGGGAAAACTATCCCACAGCTCCCCCCTCCCGGGGGGGAATCCCCAAGGCAAAGTGCCGCCTCTCCCCAGCCAGCGGCTGCAGGGGGTGAATTTCTGGGGAACCTGCCCCTTGTTCTCTCAATGCACCGCCCCCGCGAGGAGAGGGGGCCTGTTTCCCTCCAGGGGCGTGTTACAAGGAGGGCGGCATTCATGGGAACCTGGGCGAGCAGCCAGGCAAACCCGCCTCGCCCCTTCCTTTGGAGCGGGCGGCCAGGTGCGTTGCCCCTTCCCCGCGAAGCGCGCCGTGCCCGGGTGTCAGCCAGGGCCGTGCAAGCCGGCTGGCTCGACCCACGAGCTGGGTGTGACCCGTTTGCAGACGCCTGAGAGCAGCCAGGTGGCCAGTTTGCCGCGCCCCCTCCTGTGCGATGAAACTCGTAAATGCAGAGGCAGGAGGGTTGCCGGGGCCTCTTCCCGCTCCTCCGCAAGTCAGCAGCGACCTAAGCACGATCTCTAGCAAAGGAGGCGTCTGGACGCGGTGCGCCGTTCCCAGCCGTGTTGGTGTCATGTGGTGGTCTCGCCACGAGATGGCGCCAAACCAATACAAATAACCGGGCGCGGCGCGGCGCGGCGCCCCGCCCCGAAGCGCCGGGCACCGGCAGGCTGAGTCCACGGCGGCTCTCTTGTGCCCGAGCGGTGAGAAACGTGCATCTGGACCTGTGCCGCTGCTTTTAACCCAGAGGGCCTCAAAAGTGGTTTGTATGAAGCTAAGCCTCGCTACGGCTGGTGTGAAGTTGACCAGAAACGTCCCTGCTTCGCAGCTGGGTCACTGGAGACTCAGAAAGGGGAAGTGATGCACCCAAGGCAACGGTAAGTCGGTGGCAGAGCCAGGAGGAGAAGCCCCAAGTCACGAGGTCCAGTACTCTGCTTTGACAGAGCACCCAATTCAGACCTTTGGACTCCGCCTCCTTTATGTGCCTCTTACCCCCTGCATCCCCTTTCGCCGCCATTATTGCAGACGACATCACTGGGTGCCCTCCATGGCAACTGTCGCGCCCTCCTGGTGTCTTTGTGCCCTTGCCCCTGTGATGCGCTCAGGCTGCTTCCTGAGGCCGTTATCTTCTTGTCAGAGAAACGTTATTAGAATCACTCTGGTTTTAACTGGTTTCAGAGTAGCAGCCGTGTTAGTCTGTATCCGCAAAAAGGACAGGAGGGCTCGTGGCACCGTAGAGACTAACCAATTTATCTGAGCATGAGCTTTCGTGAGCTACAGCATACGATGAAGTGAGCTGTGGCTCACAAAAGCTTCGGCTCAAATAAATTGGTTAGTCTCTAAGGTGCCACGAGTCCTCCTGTTCTTTTTGTGGTTTTAACTGACTCATATTCCACTTAACTATATTTTCGCTGCTTATAGACCACTTAGAGCTTTGTAATGGGGTCCACTGACTATGGTAGTGACATACTAATTTACTTGTGTTTCTTTGAAGAGTATCTTCAGCAAAAATACTGTGGAAGAAGAAATTTGTGTGTTCATAATATGTACACACACACTTTCCATAGTGTTCCCGTGCTCCTTCTAAGACTCCTTGATCATGTCTTTTTAGACTACTGTATGAAATCATCATTATCTGAGTTACAGTAGTGTTCCACTTTGGATCGGGTCTCATTGTACTGTCCGAGACGTGTGCACAAAATAGAAGATGTTTAATATTGTTGCTCCCAGACCTCACTGGGGTCCAGGGTGTCTCCTTTTTGTTGGCTGTGTGTTCCAGGATGATTTTTTGTTTTTTTCCCATAGACGTGAATACAACAAGAAGCGGCAGGCTCCCTGTTCAGCTATGACAAACCTGGAGCTGGGTTAAATGCAGCTTTAGTGCAACTCCACAACAGCCCAAATTCATGCCTGATGACCGAAAACCTTCGTTGGAGAGAGAGCTTCGTGGGGTCTAAGGTATAGCGCAAGTTTAGATGCCACTGGTGTTGGTGCGGTTTCATGTTCTTTAACTTGAGCACTTTCAAACTCATTGCAGTTGTTATTATGTACTTGTCCTTGAGGATCAAAGTTTCAAGGGATGGGTCCCCTTATATGCCCCAAGCTGGAGGGAATGTTTTTGCAGGTTTCAGAAGGGTGACTAGGTTTCTTTCCATTTCAAATAACTATGCTATCCCAGACATGTGCAGAGGATTTCTGAACTGCAAGAGACTGCAACTGTGTCTGCGTTACAGAGCCAATGGCAGCATACACCAACACAAGGAGTGCTCCTGCCATGTAGGAGCACCCTGAATGACATTAGCTATGCTGACTGTAATGCTCTATTGTTGGGATAACTGTGGCTACGCTGGCAGAGATATGTTGGTCAAGGCTGTTCCCCCCTCCCCTCCCACGCCGAATAACTGAACTGTGCTGATATGTCTTAAGTGTGGACCGGGCCTGTAACTAAGAGAGTGTCAGTGAATTTTTCCATGCTAAAACTATATTTTTATATAAAACTATATTTTTATAGTTTTATATATAAAACTATGTTTTCATGTATTTCCTGTGAAAGGGCTGACAGAAATGGTTTATTTTTCCAGCCAGGCTGCAATGAAGCATAGGCATTTTATGGTTCAAAAGAGAACATCATTTTTGCTTGGCCCGGTAGATCAGAGGACCAAGCTTTCATTGAAATTATTGGTTTCAGAGTAACAGCCGTGTTAGTCTGTATTCGCAAAAAGAAAAGGAGTACTTGTGGCACCTTAGAGACTAACACATTTATTTGAGCATGAGCTTTCGTGAAGTGAGCTGTAGCTCACGAAAGCTCATGCTCAAATAAATTGGTTAGTCTCTAAGGTGCCACAAGTACTCCTTTTCTTTTTATTGAAATTATTGCCCATGCAGTACTGGATGATGTGCTGCAGAGGGCAATGTGGGTGAGTTTAAATGTCTTGGTACAGAGCTTTATGTTTTCAGGCCAGAGTATATACAGTGTGCTCGGGGTCCTGCAGGAAGTGTTCAGACAGTAGAGGGAGTCTGCTTCCCAAACTTGTAGGCAAAACTGCTAATTACAGTACTGCGTATAACACAGCCTACTCAGACTTTGTTCTTTTCACTGATCACATCTAATCATTTCTCATGTCTATGTGACTGGTTTTGAAGTGGAATATCTGGAATCTTAAACATTCATTTGCTCTTTTTTAATTTTTAACCCAGGCAGCTGTGCACCTTCACACACCTTTTTGCAACATGCCCCCTCCTCAGAATCTTGGGCCAATTCCAACTCCTCTATTGACTTGCACCTGTTGTAGTCTTTCAACCCCATTCAAAATGGGTGTGAAATGCTACCACTCTGGCCCAGTAAGAAATATGGTTGGTTATCTGTGCCCTGTCTAGGCAAGCCTGAGTTATCCCATTCTTCTGACTTCTGCCCTTCATGGGATTGGAGTAGAACAGACCTTCACCAAAGTGCTATCACTTGTTTAGGATTGGATGTACATATGCCTATATTAACAAGTGTCTTGGAAACATTTCTGAACACGCTAAATCCAGCTGCTAAAATCTCCAGTTACCCATCTCCTTGGAAGTAATAAAGGAAAAGAAGACACGCAAGTGCCATTTGTTTTGTCAGTAAAAGGCAAACAGAAAATCCCTTCTTCTATGTGATATTTTATTAAGAATTTCATCAATGCATTTCTGGGGAGGCATGGCCTAGTGTTTGAAGCAGAGGACGGAGAGTCAGATCTCTGTTCCAGTCTTGCCATAGACTCATTGTGTGACCCAGTGCAATCTATTGAGGCTTCTGATACAACACAACAGTTAAACACAGGTATAGCTTCAACCACATAAGTTGCCCCATTTAGAGCAGGTGGGGGGAAAAAAGTATGTTTTTTTTATAAAGCAGTTTTCTATTAACGTGCAATTCCAAATTGTTCATATTAAAGTTTTTGTTTTTGTTTTCCTTTCCCATTTTGTCAGGAAAAGGGGGAGCAAGCAAAGGGAACACAAACTGAATTTTTTTTCTGCGTTGAAAGATTTTTCTGGACAATTGCAAGAGTGAAAATTTTCCACAAAATTATTTTGTTTTAGAAAATAGGCCATTGTTTGGTTCAAGTTTTGAAATGTAAAGCTCTTACCCCTTCTATTTCCATTGCAGCCACTGGGTCAGTCTCATGTATATACAGAGATGCCAAAGGTGAAGTGCTTTGCTAAATTAGGTCTGTAGCCTAACTTTGTATTTGTAAAATGGATATATTATTTGTTTACTTTATGGGGGTGCTGCAGTTAAATTAATCTGTGTAAAGCACTTAGAGATCTGGTGATGGGTCATATAGAACAGCAAGGTAGTATTATAAAGCACTGGACTGGGACTCTGGAGACATTGGTTTGATTCTGGGCTGTTCCACTGGCCTGTGGGTGACATTGGGCAAGTTGGGTCTCTGTGCCCATCAGTGGCTATTAGCTAAGATGGTCAGGGATGCAACTCCATGCCCTAGGTGTCCCTAAATCACTGACTGCCAGAAGCTGGGACTGGACAATGGGGTAGATCACTTAATAATTGCCTTGTTCTGTTCATTCCTTCTGAAGCATCTGGCACTGGCCACTACTGGAAGACAGGAAACTGGACTAAATGGACTATTGGTCCGGCCCAATATGGCCATTCTTATGTGCCTTAGTTTCTCCATCTGTATAATTGGGATAATGATACTGACCTCCTTTGTAAATCGCTTTTAAGTCTACTGATGAAAAGTGCTTTCTAAAAGCATGACGGTGGGGTTTTTTTTGGAGTTCTGAGTAATATTTGCTGCCCAATTTGTGACCTAAACAATTTTGATTAACGATGCAGTAAATAAGTTTTTTGGGGTTGGTTTTGTTGTTTTACTTGTAGAATTGTCTTCAGGATGAGCATCAGATTTTAAGAATGGCTCTGCAATAATTGCTATAGATTCATACCACTCATCACTTACAAAGCATGAAATCTGTGATGTAAAATTCTGCACTGGACAAATGTCATAGAATGTTTATTTAAAGGTGAGGTGTCATTTTTGTCCCATTCATCATAGATTTTAAGTGACTTTAATTGGCATCCAAATTGCTGTCTGCATAATGAGAGGAAGCATAGTTAGTCTCCATTAGGTATTGTCTGAAATGGACAGATCCATTTCCATTTGAACACCTAGCTGAATTGCCATGTGCTTCCTGGGTACAGGTACCCATGCACTATATCAGTGGTGACCAAACTTACTGACCCTCTGACCCACATATGACAATCTTCAGAAGTTCTAAAGCCGGGGCACACCTGTCGGGGCTGAGGGCAGCCCCACGGGAAGCACCTGCTGGGGCTTCAGCCTTGCTCCTGTTGAAGCCCTGAGCCCCGGCAAGTGTGCCCTGCAGGGCTGAAGCCCTGAGACCCCCGTCCCTGCTGGGCAGAAACCCCAAGACCCCCTCTCCACTGGGCAGAAGCCCCTAACCCGCCACCCCACTGCAAGGCAGAGGTCCCGAGCTCCCCACCCCAGTCTGGTAGGTGGAGAATTGGGGAGGCGTGTGGGCTCCTCAAGCCACACTTCAGTGGTAAAAGAGTCGCATGTGGCTCGCGAGCCACAGTTTGGCCACCCCTGCACTAAATGTTCTGAGTCAAACAGAACCTTAGTATGGTGCGTGTAAACTCCATTAACTTCAAATTATGCCTGAATATGCAAGGGCTGAGCTGGTCTGTCTTTATATGGTAAGATCATGAGTGCCGTTGTGCTCCATCTTACACATGGATGTATGCCCAACTGTATGTCTCGATACATGCATGCATGTTTGTGGGGTGCAACATACAAACTTGTGTTAGACAGAGAATTTAAATGCAAAATAAAACAAAGATCCTACATTATTGTTTATCTAGTCACCTGTCTTCCCAATGCCAATGCGGGTTACCAAAAGCCAATAGGCTTGATTTTAATTGGGGTGGGGGCAAGGAATCACAGTACTCTTGTTTTCTTCCATACCTGACAGAATTACTGTGGCTTCTGGCACCTATTAATTACTTATTGCTTCTGGCCTCTAGTTAAAGTCATCTCATTATTGAAACTCCAATAAATGGCAATCCTAATCCACACGAAACTCATCAGACAAGAGCTCGGCCTGAGAAATAATATTGTTCAATCAACTCTAAACAGAGAGATGTGATAGGTAGGAAAGAGCCATCATGATTGTTGGTGGGGTTGTTTCTCTGTGCTGCTTTCTCTGTGGTGGTGGGTTTGTTTGTTTTTTTCAAATGGGAAAGCTCCCTCTACCCCATTGCCTAGCAGCACGTTTGTTTTTGCCGCTATTTTCTTTCTCATTCGGGGCACTTGTGTTTGTAGGGAGAGCTTTGAGACTGCAGGTGCATTGGCTTAAATGCGGAGCAGAAAGCTGTTTACCTGAGAGTACGACAGGTGTATTTTTAACATGTTTCCTTTTGAGCTATACTGTAGTAGACGGAAGAGGTTCTGAGGCTTCTGTGGCACTGGCTGCTAGCATTTGTTTTGGGAACTGGAAGGGGTGTTAGCCAAGCTGCCTAGGCAGTTGGCTTGTCAGCACTTGTGCTAGCTCTTCCAGTCATCCAGGTCTGGTGCTCTATGACAGCAAAACATTCAGTAACCCTTTCTGTGGGTGACTTAAGTTTTGGGAATGGTGGACATTTGCTGGTTTGCAAAGACCATGAAAGAACCAACTTTATCCAGAGTGCTAAAGAAATGAGATTTCTTAAAAGTCACCCTCGCAGCAGAGGATTTTATAGCATTATTATTAGAGGAGGCTTCATTTCATTAGTCAGTCATGGCTGCTAATTTCAGTCTGCCCAGTCTGCTCTAGCACTTGGTTAAAGGAATCTGATGCAACTGCGGATCAACAGATTTGGGGTAGAGGTGTACATGTGAACCAGTCAGGCTACTGTAGAAGTCTTTGCATGTACAATAAGTCTCCTTTGCAACATGAATGTCTGAACTGAAGCCCTGTACGAAAACCTGCAAATGATGGGTTAAAAAAATATCGCCCATGAGTATAAAAGTGTTCTCACTGAAGCTTGCTAAGAAACTTCCCTGTAAGCAGCTAGCGCCCTGTCAAAAATAATATTAATACCTTTTGGCTATTGAGTATTAGAGAAACCCCTGGAGTTTCTGAATCTGCCAAAGCTATAAAAGATTTATTAGAAATGTTCTTGGAAGAGTAGGGCAAAACTGCCCTTTCTGATCCGTGCTACACAGCTGCTATTTTATAGACTCCAAACAGGGAACAAAAGGGAGATGGATGGTCTCATGGCCAAGGCACTGGAAAGAGAGTCAGGAGAGCTGGATTAATTTTCCAGGTTGGCCACAGAATTTGTGTGACCTTGGGCAAGTCATTTAATTTCCCGGGGGCTCCATTTGCAGCCTTCTGCTTGTATATTGGATTCCTTTTGTTTGTCTGGTCTATGTAGCTCTTCAGGGCAGGACTGTCTGTTGTTATGTGCATGTACAGAACCTAGTGCAGTGGGTTCTCGAGATACTATTGTAATGCAAATGGTAATCTTGTAAATTCCATCTATAGAATGAGTGCTAATGATTTGCTACAGATGAGAGAACCACGATGTGGATTGCGATTTATTTCCCATCCCATTCCTCCATCCCTCACCCAGATGTATTTTAACACTGTCTACAAATTACGAGGATCTGGTGGATATTTAAGGAGCCTGCTAGGCCACAGGGAAATTAAGGAATTGCTGATCTCACAGCATTTTATAGTCCAGTTTGAAAGAAAATATGACCCTGACATTTTGAGGCATTAAAATTGGCCAGCACGTGCATAGCTGTTTTACAGTTAAAACTGCATGAACCTTGACTTAGGTATAGCCTCCCCTGGTTACTTCTGTGTAACTCCCATGAACAACCATGAGAGTTTGTGCCTGTACACAAAGTGAAGAGGGAAATAGACTTTTCTGTATGACTGCATAGGAGACCAATCTACTTTCAGACCATAGTAGTCTATCCAGTAATGCAACACACTACCACTTTATTCTGTACAGCCACTTCAGTGCAAACTTTATGCCTAGGTTGCGTAACAGTGTGGGATGAATATAAATTAGAGAACAGCCATGTATATCCCTGGAATGGTGAATAAATTAAAGTGCTCAGTCATAAAATCAATAATGGGGGGGAGGGAAAGAAGGTGAGGAACCATGTGTTTGGAGATGCCTGGAAATAGATATAGGGAGGCTGTCCTACTGGGCAGGAGCTGCAAAGGAGAAGGTTTGTGAAGTGACCGTGATGAGATTGTAGGAGCGGGGAGAGAGAGAGAGAGGCTGTATGCACTTCGAGCTGGGATGTGGTTTCCAGCTTGAGGAGACATACCCACACTAGCTCAATGAGGCCTCGTGAGCTAGAAGTAGAGCGTAGCTGCAGGCACACAATGGTGGGCGGGGCTAGCTGCCCCAAGTGCCTGCCCGTCAGAGACACGAGGGGCGTGTCTCGGCAGATAGCCCCTCCCATCACTTGTGCCACTGTAGCCGTGCTCTATTTTTAGCATACTAGCTTGATCAGAGCTAGTGCAAGTATGTCTCCTTGAGCTGGAAATCACATCCCCAGCTCGAGTGCCCTGAACGGAGAAGGAAGCAGGAGAGAAAGTCCATAAAGAATTCTTTGAATCTTACGGCTAAGGCATTGGACTGGCATCTAGGAGTGGTTTCAAGATCTGACTTCCCATGCCACTGACTTCCTATGTGACCCTCGACAAGTCACTTAATCTCTCTGTTCCTCAGTTTCCCAATTTGTCAAGGAGAGTTTGAAGAAGGGATTTGAAGGAGGATAATGAGGCAGCTGTACAGGGAATGCCTCTCAAGTCTGAGGGGTAGCATGGGAGAAAGCACAAAGGCGCTTGTATGAAAATTTAACAAGTGGGCAATGGAGGCTGGGTTGACTTGGATGGTGTAAGGGATTGATGAGGGAATTTGCAGTTACTTTCCCTCCCGCCCCCAAGTCACTGGTACAAATGCAGTTTAGTCCAGTACCTAGTGGGCAAACGTGGCCCCAAATGCATTACTAGTATCAGCAATTTTGTGTAGACTTAAGTTTTCAGATATCTAATAACACATTAGTCAATTACCAGGTACGAGGTATGAATTCTATCTGTCTAGCTACTGATGGGGCCCTGGTTGCTGTAATATCTGAGCACCTCACAACCTTAAATGTATTTATCCTCCCAATACCCCTGTGACGTATTATCCTCACTGTACAGATGGGGAATTGAGGCACACAGAGACTCGAGCTGCGTGTGGCAGAGCAGGGAATTGTTCCTGGGTTTCCCAAGTCCTAGGCTAGTGCCCCAACCCTGTCGCCCTCTTGCCTAATTGGCTGTAAATATTGGGTCACCCTAGGGCTTGGCCTCAGTTAGCTCAGGTGTACAGGTGAGCCTTTGGTGAACCAGGGTCAGGTGCTAATGTCTGTGAAGTGCCTATTTCATCATTTACAATCCTTTACACTTGAATGTTCAGTCGTGTTAAGGCCGCGGGGGCAAGGCAAGTGAATGAGCAGGGTCACTGATCATGCTTTCATCGCCAGATCTGGTCTCTCCAAATCATGGCTGGGGTACTGTGTAGGTGAACTCATTCTGATGCTGCATATGCCCTGCCTGCTCTACGGTCAAATGAAGGAATTCTGTCTCCAAGGTTGGCAGGCTGGCACCTTTCACCAGCCCTAAATTCATTTAATTTTAACATAATCTCTCTGTGTTTTTAATAAGACCAACCTCTGGTTTTTTCAGCAATAATGATCAGAAGTTGGAAGACGTTAATCTGACTCTGTAGCTCCATGGCCTTGTTTGTTAATAATAAACCATAAGGCAAACACTGTGCTATGTTATCTCAAATGTGCAGTTAACTTAATTCCTAATCCTTTAAAGAGCTGCTGCTGCTCTTAATAATGTCCTTCGGCTTCTGCTTTGCTTTCAAGTGACAGGAGAAACATAAAAGCAAAAATGCTAAGTGCTGGGGAAACTATATCATATATATGTTTCCGTTAGTTTTTGGTTGCTTGTGCATCAACACACAGGGAGAGGGAGTTTTGCCTAATAGCAGAGCATCATATTGGTAATAAAACTGTTACAGGCTGCTATATTGATGATTGTGCATATCTAGCATCTGCTGGTGCATGGGCCAATGTAAATAGACCCTATAGGTGAGAGATGGAATATTAGTCCAGCCTTCTGTCTTCAACACTGGCAACTTTGTGACTGGTTGTATTGGAGATGTCTGGTTCCAGTCTAGTGGATAGTGCTTCTCTGAGCCCAGCCTCGTCGTCTTCATTATTTTTACAGTTGCATGCTAAATCGGAATGTATACATTTGAGTAATTGTCAGGGACTGGGGGGCTGTGGCACAACTTAATAAAACTTGCTACAGGCAATCAATTCCTGCCCTTGTGGTGGTGGTGGTGGTCTCTTTCTTTTCAATGGATTTTAGTGCAAACCTAATTAACCAACAGATTAACTGTGTCAACGTGCAGAACTTAATGCAGGTGGCTTACAAGGGCAGTATAAGTGATCTACTTGGTAATGCTTCTATCTACTTGACAAGACAGAAAGACAAACTATTTCCCAGATTCTGCTCTAGGACTCTGAAAGCATACTCTTTGCAATATGCAAAGCTACATGCCTTTACCTTCATCCCATTGAAACTGCTCGCATCTGCTTTTTAATTCTTGTTGGGCTAGTAACATGTGACAACGGGAATTTAGCAGCACAAGTCCTACTGAAAATCATGCTGAGTTGAAGCACCCCTTTTGCCATCCCCTCTCTCTGCTCTGCCCCCTGCCCCTTCCACATCGGTAATCTCTCTCCTTTGCTTTCACTTCTCTCTCCTTTGCTTTCACTTCATTTTTACAGTTCGCCAGCAAATTAGCCCCTTGCAATCTTCCAGCTTTACTAATATCCCCAACACACCTCTTAATCCACTCAGCTAATTGAATAGGATTCACAAACCCAGTAGGTTTATCCTTCACAATTGATATGATAATACCTACATTTTGTTCTTGACTCTACTGTCAAATTTTCTTATTAGCCTTTATTGGCTCCAGATGGCCCTATTAGATTTTATTTTCCCCCCTTTTGCTGCATGCATGCCTCTGCTCCATACTCTTCAATCCTCACTCTTCCCCCACCATTTCACAAGCAGTGAATGCAAAATGTTAACAGGGTTTTAAAAAAAACCTGCTATACACAATGGGTGCCCAATTCCCCATTGTCTTGCAGGCTTCTTATGTTACTTAATGATAGTTGAAGTTGGTGTCAAATGCCACCAAATCAGAATGGTAGGTTTAGGGTTCCTATGGGTAGGGTACTTGGAGCTATAGATAAGGTTTGTGTGGGTTCTCTGCCCTAGATTTAGGTTTCCCATGGGTAGGACTTCCCATCCTGGGGTTAGAGTTCCTATGGGTAGGGTGATTGGAGCTAAGGTTAGGGCTCCTATCAGAGGGGAAAGTAGGACGGTTCAGCGTACCGGTAAGAAAGTGACCAAAGCATTCAGTACAAATGGGTAAAATAGTCTAGGTTTAACTGTAGTAAGAACAAAAAGTCAGATTTATCACTTGAATTAAATATATTTTACATTCTCTAGAAACAAAATGCTCCCCTTCAGTTTTTACTTTTTGTTAGGTGGAAGATGTTCACGTGGTTCCGAACGTTAGTTTTTGAGTGCCATCATGGTAACCTCTTGCTTCTTCTTGGTCAAGTCTGTTGTGTCAGGTGTGCAATTTACAGTAGAAAGCACCTGGTGTGACTGTCCCCTCCGATGGAACAATGTAATTAAATGTAGTTGATTTGCAGAATCACACACTGCATAATTCAGCCTTCGCTAAGAGAGTATGACTCACCGGAGTGGAGATGTTGCTGGAAGGGGCCCAGTGTTGTGAACGCCATGAAGGCAGAATGGACTGCGGCAAACATCCCTCTCTACAAGCAAACCGACCACCCCTAAGCGTAGTTGGAGAGGGAATCAGAGTTGATCTCGGAGATTAGGGGAGCTGAAAGACGGCAGGCGGGGAGGGTCTAAGGAGCGCAATGTATCAGGAGTGTGATTGTGCAGAAACCCCTTGCTCCCCACCTGGTTCGCTCTTGGGCTGGTTCTCCTGCGGGCCACCTGCTTTCCAGCATGCATATTCACACGCGCGGGCCCTTTGGGAACGAGGCAGCTTGGGGAGTGAGTGTTGTGTGCACGCTGCAGGATGGAGGGGTGGCTTTGGGCTCCATGCCCAGGGGGCTGCGCTCTGCTCCCAGCCCTTGGGTTTGTTCATTATTCAGCCAGCTCTGGGAGGGAGAGCTCACCTGGCTGCAGTTGGGGAGAACCAGAGCCAGGGACCCTCCTTCCTTTTCCTGTGCCCAGGCTCTTTGGGGGAGTCTCTGCAGCAGTCCCTGTTGCAGGCAGCTGTGGGGTGCCAGAGGCAGGAGCCAGCAGCGGGGGAGGGTCTTGGCAGCGCACGAGCTGGATTCTGAAGCATCTGACATCCTGGGTGAAACTTCTCTGTCTTACACCTCTTTCCCACTTGGGGGGCTTGCTGCTGTTTGCTGGTCTGTGACACCCCCCCCAGGCCTTTGCCTGTCTTACACGCTAATGGGTAAAAGGGAGGAAATGGGGGATTGTCAGTCAAAAAGAACAGCAACAAATGAAGAAGCTGAAAGTCATCCACAAATGGGTATGTCTTCTGCCACTGCAGTGCTTTAATGTGGCTGTGTAGTCTCAGCTGTAATAAAACCACCTCCGTGAGAGGAATAGCAACCAGCTCTGGGAGCAACCAGCTCTGTCTACGTGGCCAATTTACAGCACCGAAACTTGCATTGCTCGGGGGGAAACTGAGGCACTGTGTGGCGAAATTAATCTGGTCCTGAAGCCACGATTATCTCCACTGACAAGTGACTTGGGGTGCCTCAGCTTTAGCTACATAGCGGAGTCATAATTTGTTTTAAAGGACCAATGCCTAGAACACTTCATCGTATCTAATATTGGGCACCCAAAAACTTGAAATACCCAAAGTCACAAAATGATTTGTGAAAATCTTTGCGTGTCTACAGTAGGGAAGTCTTTGGCCTCTGAGCATGCAAGCGTGGTGTGTGTCCAGCCGCAGATGAAATTTCCAGGGTTTATCGCATCAGCAGAATCCATACTTATGCAGCTGATGCTTCCTCTATAGAAAGACCCCCTTGAGGCAGGGATTTCGAGCAGTGCAGTGATGGTCTGTGGTGGATAACAGCCGACTTGCAGATCCCCAGACAAGAGTGGGTTCAGACATGTGTGTCCTCTGTAGAGTTTGCAGCCCACCATCCTTATTCATTGTAGTATTGATTTAACCAAGCATAAGCAATGCCTGTCTCACAGGGCTGTATTGAGCTGTCATGCCTTGTACTCCTTGGCAAAGGGCCACGTGCCAGTGTCCTGTTGGAGGGTCTGCCACAGCCCTTCAGTTGGGCTGAGGCCTCTCTCCTTCCCAACTCCTTATCTCCAGATAAGTTTCCTCTGTTCAGAAGTGGAGGCCTCAGCTGAGCTCCCAGCTGTGTGAGGGACCAACTCCCTCAACCCCAGCAGAGGGGAGGTTGTATAATAGTTGATGATTAGATCCTCCAGGAGATACAACACTCCCTGCGGCACCTGGGGTGTTCACCCTGCTCCTCCAAAACCTCACTCTGTGGCACTGATTCACTATTTTGTTAGGAGGGGGGAAATGTTTGATATCTGCTCTGCAGTCTGCTAATGGCTGGCCCAAAACTTTTAGAAAGCAGAGTTTGTCCAGGGTTTCCCCATTCAAATTTCTTGTGGCTGCTGCTGCATGGTCTGGCAGAGGTTAATGATTTCTTAAGCAGAATCCACCTGAATAATAATCAATTCTACCAGCGTAGGCAATTTCACGTTCTACCTCATTCTGCAGTTGTCATGGAATTTTAAAGACACATTTTTCTCATAGTGTGACAGATATAAGACATTTCATCTGTTTGACAGTTTCTACAGAAGCACACTATTTTCATCACACACACATGCATTTCTTTTTCATTTTTAATATCAACCTTTCACCTTTCTTTTTAAATCCAAAGCTGTATTGCAAGGGGAGAGGATGGGGGAACAGACCAGAAGGAACAGGCTGTCAAAAAGAGACTTTTGGGAAAGCTGTCAGACTGAAGTAACAAAGGAAGATGAAATTGTGAGGAGAGAAGAAAGGTTGCATATTGTGTTTGAGGATTCATCAGTTTCACTTTTAGCTCATAACTTTAAGGAAAAAATTATTTTTAAGCTAAAACTTGAGGACTGCAATGTTGTAGTTTGTTTTTTTTTCTTTCCTTTTTCCCCCCCACTTTACTTGCACTAGAACTGGGTCAGAACCTCAAATCTTCCTTGAAACTCCCTGGAATCACTTACAATATGAAAGTACGGATATCACTTTGTCTCAGCCATCCCTCTCCTGCATTTAGGGGTAAACAGAAGCCATGTGTTCTGAAATTTAAGGTGCTTATATAGCCCCCATTTCAGTATTAGCTGAGCTCCTTGCAATCTTTAATATGTTATCCCCACAACACACCTGTGAGGTAGAGCAGTGCTATTATGCCCAGTTTACAGATGGGAAACTGAGACACAGAGTGGCAAGGAGCTAGATCCACGAAAAGGTCATAGACTCAGTGTTGCAACACCTAGCATTTAGGTGCCCTGCCACCTCATGGAATCCATAGCTCTGAGTTAGGTGCCCATATAACATATGGTGATGGGAATTGCGTTATGCTTAACCCATAACAACAAGGTTTAAGAGCTAAGTGCCCCTTAAAACAAAGGTATATGTGAGTACACCCCGGCATTTGAACTGTGTGGGTGGAGGGCTTTTTGCTGGGTGGTATTTGGATAAGGAGGGGACAGTGGAGGGAGAGAGAGCACACAAAGCAAGATCAGAGAGACGGAAGCAGAAAGCAAGACAAGAAGTCCCAGTGTAGGAGCATAGTTTGTGGCCCTGTGAGAGGACTGGAGAGAGAGGTTTTGGGTTGGTGGTACTGGCTGAAAGAGGTTTGGCCCATTGAGTAAGGACATTGTTGTCACAGCTGCACTGTATTCCTCCTCCATTGTCCCCCCCAAGGGCTCTCAGCTTCTCGGCCATCATCACCTTTATTGGGTAGAGACATGAGTGTCTCTCCCTCCTGACTGCGGTTTTTCCAGGCTGCATAGTTCCCTGCCTACACTGTATTATTCCCAGAAAGCCAGATTGCCTGGACAGGCCAGAGTCCATGCTTTGCTGTCTCCTCAGAAGCCATGAACCATGTTATTGCCCTCCGTTATAGGTTAGTACACAGCTTTTTTTAAGCAAGCACATTTTATTCTAAAGGTGAAAGCATTACAGAGAAAACCTATTTAAAAACAATACAAAGAACCTACACGCGTGCTAAGAAGCTTACCGGAGGTCACCCTAAAAGTCTTATGGGGTCCTGCCAACCCCTTCCAGCCAGGAATGCCACCCTCCCCTTGGACAGACGGGCCTGTCCGTTGGATGGATCAGAAAGAAGACCCTGAATCAGTTTATACTCAGGCTATTTATCCAAAAGTCCTTTCTTTGTCGGCTGGTCATTGAACGATCCTGTTTAGCCCACTGTGTTTGAGCTTTTCCAAGGCGTGGTACCTCTCTGGAGTGGTTACAATTGGAGTGAATTTGCCTAATCACCCTGCACTATTCTCAGTTCCTGGCTGTGGTCACTGCCCCACCCTCCCTATGGAATTACATACGCTGCCTGACCCACAATGGTACAGAAAGTTAATACAGGGCAAGGTGGCATTAGCAATGGTAAGAGGTCAAGAGCTATGGAGGTTGGAGTGGAAAAGCCTGCTAGTGGAAGAGAAATGGATCGAGCTGGAGGCCAGGTGTCTGGATGGGGATGTGGACGGGCTGCTGGCGTCCCCTCTTCTCAGTGACAGCCCAGGGCGTGTGCACACTCATTGTGATCTGCGTGCTTGTAGGCTGACTGTGAGCGTCCAAGCTTGGGAGCGACAGCAGCAAAGCATTATGGTGACGCAGCCTGGTCTGGGTTGCAGCTTTGACCCCATAACACCCTCCCACCTAACACCTTTTTGCCATGCGCCTCCTGTCATCGTTTATACCAATGCAACCGTTCTGATCTGGTAGCATTTTTAGATCCAACTTGCACTTTGCTGTGGCATGAATAAGCTTGCACCGTGCAGGGCAGCGATGAATTGGGCCTTTGATATCAAAGTTAGCGTATAGCACAACATGAGGAGACTTCACTATAAGAACAGCATCTGTGGGCCAAGTGACTCTCTCACTGGTATTGTAATCTGCAAAGCGCAGTGCTTGCAAACAAGCTTGGACTTTAAGCAGGCTTTGACTCTATCAGGCTGCTCGCAAATTGGCCAATTCCATGTTTCCTTTACAAAGACCCTGCTAGAATTCTCACCCTGATCATTGCTGTTCCTGCATTGGATACGCTGAATCTTTTTCTCTACCCTACTGCCAGTCACCCCTCTGGTATGCACTTCTGAGACCTGGTGCAAAAAGCAACAATGATAAAGGTCTGGGTGTGTGTGCGCGGGGAGAGCAGTTCAATGCTTCCACGCTGGTGCCCTCAACCTACCCCATTATTTCACAAACAGCTTTCATTTTATTTCCCTTACAACAGTTTAATTTTACTTGACAGTTCTGTTGGGTTGATTTCCTCCCTGTGAAAAATTAATTACTTCTCCAGCTTCCTACCCCCGACCCTAATAGGGCTGTCATGAAATAGTGTGTTCATTCAGGGTGTTAGGTAAACCTTGGAAGATCTGCCACGGTGTTTTTAGGCAATTCAGGAATTGCAGGCAAATATATCTTTCCAAATGAAAAAGCCCCTCCTTCAAACAGGGTCATGTAGCAGGAAGTGGTAGAGGGAGCAAGTCTTTAACACATCACTCTTCTGATGTCACAGAAGAAATACATACTCCTCAGGGTAATTAGGCTTATAGAAATGTAGACACCTCAACTATGACTTGAAGTGGGCATGTGATGCACGAGGAGAGCTCGAAACATTAGAGGACTGATTGTGAGAGTGGGCAGTGTCTGAAATGTATGCAAACACGAATCTCAAAAGACTTGTCCAGAGCATCTCCTAATCAGATCACTGGCTCTGCTCTTTTAGACTGATGAGTATGGCTTTATTGTTTTAAATGGCATTGCTTTAAAACAAAAAAGGCTTGTTCAAAACCCTGAATTCACAAACTGGGTTTATCTCTAGCAATATCTTCCCTAGAATTTTTAAAATCTTGCTTAGCAAGAATTTGGACGTGGAAATAGTGGATCAGATCCTCAGCTAATATGAATTGGCAATGAAGTCAACAGAGCTACACCAGCTAAAGCTCTGGTGGTTTAAGATTAAAGAATAACTCTGTTATCCATAGCTAAATCATGCTAAATCCATAGCTAAAGGGCATACACTTATTACGGATTTATTATAGGTCTTCACAGTGGGTAAAATTCATTTCTGTGGAGGGCCAAATGTGCTACTTAAGCTCCTGTTACATCTTTATTAAGGACTTCCGTGTTGATGTGGCTTAAGTTTGGAATTTCATTGCTCGGAACATACTGTGCAAATTACATTCAGAACCCCAAATGTTCTGTGTTCCCTCTTGATGGCATAGCATAGCATAGCTGTCTCAGACATTCAAACCTAGTCAGCTGAGTTCTCCGGCTTCTGGAGGGCTGTAAGTTACAACTACAGATGAATGACTTTTGCTGCTCTTTGAGCTGCACCTCTGAAAAGCTGGCCATCTATTTAAGGGCTTAACTGTTGATTTGGTGCCAAACTTTATGTGCCCAAGGTTTTAAAAAAAAAAGAATGTTGCCCTTATCTGCAAAATGCTATTTTTAAACTAGGTCATTAAAAAAATTATCAAATGACCCAGGCTCCAGCCCAGACTTGGAAGTTTAAACAGCAATGAACCAGCCCTGCATCCAGAGTTGGCTTTCATGGGTTTCATGGGTTTAGCGTTGCTGTGTAGATATACCCAGTAAGGTCTCAGTGCAGGATTGTGCTCTCTACAGGTAGAACTAAATTTAATTAAATGGGGCCAGGTATGGATACAGGATTCCACTTGTATAGAGCACATTGCAGGCTTAGGGCCAAAATCACGAATGTAATCTACTCTAAGTGGCGATAAATAATTACTTTACATGACAAATTGAACTCTCTTTTAAAACCATCCTAAGTTTACATCTTCACATCTAACTTCACCTGAGATTTGAGATGGTTGTGCCAAATGGCAGTTGATGAGGAGCTGTCTGAACACATCCAGCAGTGGGAAGTGCTACTGAAATGTTTTTGACACTGTGGTCTCGAGATGTCAAGTTTGTTTCTAATTCAATTCTGGTGAATTTACTTGTGATTCAAGGTTACTGTCCTACCAACTAGCACGCCTGTTTCAAAGAACACACCAGTTCTACATAAAATTCTACATGAGGTATGAGTATTTCGGTTTTTTTCAGAAGCAGAGAAAAGCTAAACTGGGTATTGGAGTGGGTACCTAGCTCCATAACCCACTTCTGTATGTGGGTAACACCATGTTATTAGTAAGCAACCCAAGTAAAACTATGCCTGCAACCTTAAATATTAATGGCAAAATCTGTGGATGTGAGAGAGAGAAAGATCATTTGGAATAAGAATTCTATTCTTTGCAGTATTTACACTCAGGGAGATTAAAAGGGCAGCAGAGGACTTCAAATAGTTGTTTAGAAATGAAGTTGAATATGGTGCTGAATAATATTGCTAAGGGTAATTGGTATCCAGTTACATGAAATATCAAGGAAGATTGACCAGTAGAATTCCCTGAACGTTTGGGGTAGATCTCATGCAGTGAAGATGACTTCTGCCTCACAATTATATTTTTCTCCCTCGGATGCTTCATCTGGAGGTTAGAGGGGCATGTTTTAATAAAATGGAGGCCTTTAATTTACCATCTTTTGGGGAGGAAAGTAAGCAAAGCTTTAAGCTTCTATATTAAGCACAAGCTGAAATCACTTAAACTGCATCTTGCATATCAAATTGTTCTCCTTTTCTCAGTGTTAGCTCAGTGTTTGTCCAATTCCATTTAACTTGCCCTCAGGCTTGGGTGTAAATTTCTGCTGAAATGTAATGCTATAATTACCTTGCTGTTTAACTGTGTTTAAAATATATAAAAATGACCTATTGATACATAATAAACCGAGATACCATGTCATATTTTATTAATGTTTTCAACTATTTCTGTTTGGGAATCAATTGGATTTTGTTTTTAAACAGGATTCAGAGAACTGTCATTCCATCCACTTATTCTCAGTTAGTGTGTTTCACTTGATTTCAATTGTGTGTGACTACTTACAGTTAGTTGAAATCAATAAGTTTGCGATGGATTTTTACCTCCTGCTGTCGCCTAAATGTAATAAAATCCCTGTTTAGTCCAGAAGGCATAATTTCTTATGGTAGGCTTAATACATTCTTATAAGATCATTGGATGGGCACAGTTTTAACAATCAACATTTTTTTTAAAAAAAATTGCTATACAGGGCAAACACATACAAATGAATTTAACTCCGTGGCCTCAAATGCAAATTAATAGAATACTCATTTTGAGAGGATCTTGTAGACTACATTCCCATTTGGATTCCCTATTATAGATAATCAGACCCTGGCACACACAATTTATACCACCTTTAATCCAAGGCTTGGAAACTTAAAAGCTGTGCAAGATAGATACAGAAAATTATCGGCATGTTACAGCTGAATAAATTGAGTCACAGAGTTGAAGTTACTTGTACCCAAGGTCATCCCGTAAGTTCAGCAGCAGCATTGATATTACAGAACATCAAGTAATAAAAGTACCCTGGAGTGCTGTATTGATTTAATGTTGTATTGGTGTTTCCATTATGAACCTTTCAGGGATTCATAGGCCTGCTATAAAAGTCTGTCCCACTGTGAAACTTAGCTTATACCAGGGGTTCTCAAACTTCATTGCACCGTGACCCCCTTCTGACAACAAAAATTACTACCCGACCCCAGGAAGGGGGACCAAAGCCTGAGCCTGCCTGAGCCCCACCACCCCTGATGGGGGGGCCAAAGCCCGAGCCTCTGACTCAGTGAAGTCATGCATTATATATTTTTCCTCCTCCCCTTTCCACAGCCAGACCCCTATTTATAGTAGCTGCAGCCTAGAATAATATTGCTTTCCCAAGGCTGAGCTGAACTTCATTCTGGATATTTAAAGAAGCAAAGTGGCATTTGGGTGGGTGGTATTTGTTTAAAAGGCTTGATTTTAAGAGGCTTCTGTAGATCATGAAAAGCCAAGGAATGGAAGATATGGGGGGAAGGGGGAGAGGGGAAATAATAAGGGTCAAACACATGGAGGATCTGGGGTGGGGAGCAGAAGTATGCAGTATAAAATAGGTATTTGCTATGGTCCTGAAGTGCTTGCTTAAGCAAAATTTCTGTCACAGTCAATGGGAGTTCTTTGTAAGTCTTGGAATCCAGGTTTTATAAGTAGACATTGTGAGAGTCCAAGGTGGATGCAAAGAAGAGCTGATGGCTAAACTAGCCATGAGGAGATATTGTACACCTGTAAATAAATTCTTTCCTCCTGCAGTCATCCAGAGTGACCGAGTCCTCTCCTGAGGGTTGATTAAAACTGATTGTGATAACGGACAGGGCCTCAGTTTATATTATTGTCCATTGTCTAGATAGCCCTGCAATGAAGAGCTGTACTTTCCACTAACCGCTTCCCTAAAGGTGCCTTTCAGTGGCCATCTTGTATTTAAACAGGCTGTGCTTTACTTGATGGGCATTATATTTCCTTGTGTGAATTGGCCCGTTTCCCGTTCCGATTTCTTGTGTGGTTGGGTTACTGAGCAAATTGGTGGTAATTATGGAATGCTTGTAGCAGGGAGTAGTGGTGGGGAAGGAAAATGCTATGGTATGGAGTGTGTTAAGAAAGTTTTGTGTATCCGCAACCAGGCTTGGTAACAAATTCCACCTGTTTGTGATTACACCCCTTCCACAGATTGAAGTGTACTGGGCTGTGTATTGTGTTGATTCATCCACTTCCCCCAGTTGTTCCATGGAGCATTGTTTAATAGACTAATCCACCACCCGTGTGCGTGTGTGTGTGTTTGCCTCCCCATGCTGCTTTGCAACAGCCTGTCATTAGTGTCTCAACACGAGGGATTGTTTTGTATCTGGGTTACCTGAGCACTCTAATTTGTAAAGCAGTTTCCACTGAATCCAGGCTTCACCCTTTCCTAGTTTGTCCTAAGATTGTGAGAGGTATAGGTGCATTTGTATAATTTTATGCTTTAATTCATTTAATTTAGCTGAGGCTATTAGTTCCCTGTTGCTCACAGCATGTCTGGCTATTTATGGACTACACAGATTCCTCTACAGTATTATGTGACTTAGTGATTAAAACTACTTAACTGCATTCTCCCCTGTAGCTCATTCATTAACTCCTTGATCTTGGAGGTCAACCCAATGGGGATGAGAGCCCAGTATGGTCCCTTTTAAATGGATCTCTTCTTTTATAAAATGCAGTATTGTACAGTAATGATCCAAATCACTGCACAGATGCTGTCTGATGTGATGGTGGTTAAGTCTTAAAGACTCTTTGCTTTGGGAGACCTAAGCATCCACAGATGATTCCTCTGTTACAAAAACTCAAAACCACCAGCTTGAACTCCTCATCCTCGGTTTTTCCCTCAGACAAAGCGGGACATTCCGATTGGTCCCACATAGAGAGTCTTTTCTTTAGGGATTATGGTTCCTAATATGCCCACTTCTCACTGAAATAAAGTTGGTTTTTCTTCACAACTGAGTCTCTTTCTCCAATTAAGTCTGAATATAAAATCCTATGCCTCTATTCCTTGCATTTTTCCCCCTAGGGTGGTGATTAGATTCTGAACAAACAGTTCACTGGTGAACCTCCATAGGGGACCAAAGTCCAGATGTATAATCTATCATAGGCAGTGTACTATTGTTAAAAAGTTAATTCGTACAAGGGTTTTTGCTGTTACCTTGCACCAATATTCCTCTTTGGGGACCATCACCTTCTTGTGGTGAAGGGGCTTGCGTGTTCCAATGATACTCAGAGCTAAGTTGTCGGGATCTTCATGTTCCTGATAGGGTCCCCCTGTTGGATCATATTAAAGAAGTTCTGTATTAAAATCACAAATGAGTTCGATTCCTCATAGTTTAAATTCCAGGGTATTACTAATTAAGAGGTCTCTTGGTTTTTGGTACTGTTTCTCTCCCTCTATGTGTGAAACTTGCAAGCTGCTAATTGCGTTAGTACGTTCTAAGACAGAGTCTATTCTCAAAGCAATTCACACAGAGAGAGACTCAAAGCAATACTCTGTAACAACAGAAACAGCACCCAGAGACTTCCCGTCCTTTTGTTGTATTAACAATTGTGATTCAAATAGAGATAGAGGATGTATGTGGATGGATGCTTGGTGTGCTTGGTTTCCACGGTATGCATCCGATTAAGTGAGCTGTAGCTCACGAAAGCTCATGCTCAAATAAGTTGGTTAGTCTCTAAGGTGCCACAAGTACTCCTTTTCTTTTTGGTGTGGATAATAACTGAATGATCAGGGAGGTGCCAGCCTAAGAATCCAGTGTCCATCGGCTGAAGAAGGCGTCAAGTGGAAATAACCAGAGGACCCCCGGAGGGCAGACTGGAATCCACCCAACAGCCTCAAGAATGTGAGAACCAAAGAACAAGATAACATCTGGCAGCGTGGAGCCGTCAGGAATGTGCTATCTGCTGGTTGATTTAGCAACAGCATGATGAAGCAATTCCCATAGACTGGCATAGGAAGAAATTCCTATAAAAATGGACTCTGGAAAGTGAGAATTTTGAGGGTCTGATTCTGCAAACCAACTTCCAGGAGCATCAGATGAGCATCTGACAAGGCCCTGCTCCCTCCTCATGTCCAGGGCACCTGGCCAGTGGCTTGGCATGAGCAACTCTAAGGCTGGTAACTATGATAACAACCTTGCAGAACCTGTGTGTGTGTGTTTGTGTGTTTGTATGAATGAATGTGTGAATAAATATGAGATTGAATGGAATGTGATAGCTATAACTAACTGCTTACTATGATTCTTTCTGTGTTCACAATAAATGTGGTATTTTGCCTCTTCCTCTTTAATAAGATCCTGCTGGTTTTTATTTTATTGGTATAACGTTTTGGTGGAGAATTGCGAAAAGGGGAATATTGGTAAAAAACCTCAGTTATTGTAAATATTGGTGTGCACACCACCAGCTCTATTGAACTAGGCATTTCTATTAGGTTAACCAGACCTGCTGGCCTCCGGGAAGGTAGCAGGGGAGAACAGATTAACCGGACCTGCTGGCCTCCGAGAAGATAGCAGGGAGAAATAGGTTAACCGGACCTGCTGGCCTCTGGGAAGGTAGCAGGGGACCTGCTGGCCTCCGAGAAGGTAGCAGGGGAAACACGCATAGATTAAGCTATGATTTCAGAATCTAGGCTGTGTCACTTGCTCAGTAATACCAGGAGTGACAAAGAGATTGAAATATCCATGTTAAGATGTTTAAAAGAAAACAGAGTAAGCCAGTACCAGAGGGAGGAATGGAGTCAGAAGGAACTCCAACCTCGCCTTTTGTTAAAGAAATTACACCTTTTAAACAAATCCTTCAAAAATTTGGGCACAGTCCTTGGACTAAACAAGCCCTAGCTGATGTCTGCACTATTTCGGACCTAGAGGATAGATTGGCTCAGTATATCCTCATATACAAACCTTCTAGTGCTGCCAAAAGAGATGCAGCAGCAATTTGGTTGTTGTGGGAGGCATGTAAGGATTCTTACCTCCGCTTGTCCTCATGTAAAGAGGAAAAGGCACAAATGGAAAAGGGAGCAGACAATTGGAAGGTGCTGGCTACAAATACCCAAAGCCAGCTGAAAATAGTGAAAGAGGCACTTTAGGAATACAAAAAGAGTGAAAAAGTTAACTCTGCAGAGGCTGGAGGGACGCAGGTAAAGGGGGAGAAGGTCCTATGTACGGCACCCCCAGGCATAATTACAAAGAGAAAAGAGAGTAAAAAAAAGTTAACTCTGCAGAGGCTGGAGAGAATTAAGCAGCTAAACTTTGTGAAAATGTTAAAAAGGAAAAGTGTTGGAGAAGGAGCATTTTTGGTTTCTTTGCAACCATTCTGAAGGAAAAATGGGCCCTTTTCCAAAGGAATGTCTGTAAATTAGCCAGGCAAAAATAAACTATCTGATTTAAATCACTTGACTGGACAATTTAGTCAAATTTGCTAAAAGAACATAAGAGGGTTCTATTGGAACTTAACTGCCTCAAATGTATAAAGGGAATGTAAGATGTAAAAAACAGAGCAGTGTGGAAGGGATGTTAAGGAAAAGAAAATGTGTATGTAAATATGTAAAGTTCTAAGGACCAATTGGTTTTGTTTTTGTTTTAAATAATGCCACTAAAAATCCATTTGACTCTTTAATTCAAAGTTGCAAAACTGACAGACCTTTTTGCTAGACACAGGTAATTAGTGTTGTTTGGCTTTGGGATTTGCCATTTAACCTTTAAAAGGTAACTCAATGCTTTACAAAATTTAAAATGTTATTAAGTTGTGGCTGCAGCAGGGAAGTCAAAATCAGAAAAAAAAATTCTGGTTTCTTTTTGTTTGTTTGTTTTTGTAACAAAATAGCAGATGAGAGCTGTAGTAAAAAAATAAATAAATAAAAATTTTTTAAAAAAGACAGCGCCCATCTGAAGCAACAGCAGGGGTGAGGTGCACAAAACAAAAAAAAAGCAATGTTAGAAACACTGAGTCTTAAAATGGCTCTGAGTAATCAGACTGTCACTTTGATAAAGGTACATGAAAACTCTGTAAGCAAAAAAAAAAAAAAAGAAATAGTTACACCTTATGTAAAAATTGATATGGATAATGTTATAGAAGTTAAACTATGGAAGGAATGGTTTCAGAGTAACAGCCATGTTAGTCTGTATTCGCAAAAAGAAAAGGAGTACTTGTGGCACCTTAGAGACTAACCAATTTATTTGAGCTATAAGCTTTCGTGAGCTACAGCTCACTTCATCGGATGCAAGTGAGCTGTAGCTCACGAAAGCTTATGCTCAAATAAATTGGCTAGTCTCTAAGGTGCCACAAGTACTCCTTTTCTTTATGGAAGCAATGTGCATTTGCCCCAGAACATGTGCAGGGTATATTGTAGAAGGGGCAAAAGAAATGCAAACATCTTGCTACTTAATTAAAATGCTATTAGGGCTCCAAAGGGAGCCACAATAGGTTGGGTTTTCTTTTTTTAGATTGCTGTGTGTTTTGGAAGCAGAAGATGAAAGTAATCAAAACTCTGGTGAAAGTTGATTGTGTCCCTTTTAAGATAGAGTCTCTGAGCTGCTGATGGCTTTAAATCCAAAAGCAGGAAGTGTCTGTGAAAATGCAAATTACCTAAATGATAAAGGAAGGAAAGAACTAGCAGCACAAAGGAGCTGCAGATAAAGGACACACCTGGTCAGCAAACAAATTGTCTAAATAAAAGGCATGGGATAACAAGATAATTTTAATAAATTTAATGATAATAAGTACCCTGTAACACTGTATAGTGTGTATGATTTTTGGAAAAATCCTTTAAAGGTCATATGGTAATGATGCTTCTCAGTTATTACCTGTAAATAAACTTAAAGCTTAACACAGCAGGAAAAATGTTATAAACTTGGTCTGCTGTATAAGAAGGGAAACTGAGGTACCCCACCTCAGGGATTTAATGATTAAACAATGGGATAATTTCCCCATAATCCGTAAAAGATAGAAGCCATTGAAACCTGGCCTGCCTATAGAACAAAAACAGGAAAATGTGGGGGCAATTCCTCTGTTTTGCCTGCAATCAGCAAGGGTATTTGTAAAAGAAATATTTTAAGCAATAATCTGCCACCCCAAAAGGGGTAGAAACATGTTCTTTTTGTCTTTCAGAAAATCAGGAAAAGCTGATGCCAGCTGAAGAGCAACCCAATAGCATGAATCTTCTGTCACAATAGAAATTGTGTTTTGTGTTCTATGTTTTGTCTTGTGTTTTGTCCTGTTGTGTGTTTAAAAAAAAAATACTGAAGACCTGCAGGTACTTTAAAAATAAATTAAGCTTTCTGTCCCAGCTACAGGACAGCCTGATACAAAAACAAGTACATGCCAATGTAGACTTGGTCCAAATTGGTCTGGGTAACCTAAAAGGCAGATGGAATCTTTGGTAATGGCTTCATACTACCACATGACTTAGCCATAAGGAAAAAAATTTAGAAATAGGAAACTGCACAGCCGTAGCCATGGGATGCACTGAAATGCAGATACTTGCACTAGCTACTTTGGAACACAAAATGTTCTGCGTCATACTGGGAAATATTAAGGGTTTGATGCATTTGGTAAAACAAAGGAAGAGATCATTGTTTGATACTTATCAGTATGAATGTATGCAATACATTTCCAGTATTGTAAAACCAGACTTGTTAATGGGAGAAATTGTTGTCAAAATTGCACACCAACGTCCCTGGAGGCAAAGGTATTGAAAGTTAACCCACTTCCCATATTACACATGGGATCCTTCTGGCTACCCTGGACCTCGAGCCAGTGGGCTGGGGAGGGAGGGAAGCTATTGGACACTAGAGGTTATACTGAATGGACTCCTCAAAAGTGGGTGTGCCTCACCTTGCCTGTTGCCCCAGAACCTTGTAGTAAAGATACATCACTAGGATCATGTATGTGGCATGAATTGGAATCACAAACTCAAATTGCCTCACAGTACGTTCTCTTGAATAGGCTACATAGAAAGTGACACTGACGATTATAAATCTTAGAGTCAAAAGGGGGATTATGTTGGATCATATTAAAGAAGTTCTGTATTAAAATCACAAATGAGTTTGATTCACCATAGTTTAAAATTCCAGGGTATTACTAATTAAGAGGTCTCTTGGTTTTTGGTACCGTTTCCTTCCCTCTATGTGTGAAACTTGCAAGCTGCTAATTGTGTTAGTACATTCTAAGACAGAGTCTATTCTCAAAGCAATTCACACAGAGAGAGACTCAAAGCAATACTCTGTAACAACAGAAACAGCACCCAGAGACTCCCCGCCTTTTTGTTGTATTAACAATTGTGATTCAAATAGAGATAGAGGATATATGTGGATGGATGCTTGGTGTGGATAATAACTGAATGATCAGGGAGGTGCCAGCCTAAGAATCCAGTGTCCATCGGCTGAAGAAGGCATCAAGTGGAAATAACCAGAGGACCTCCCCCCCTCCCCCCCCCAGAGGGCAGACTGGAATCCACCCAACATTCTCTCTCAAGAATGTGAGAACCAAAGAACAAGATAACATCTGGCAGCACGGAGCCGTAAGGAATGTGCCATCTGCTGATTGATTCAGCAACAGCATGATGAAGCAATTCCCATAGACTGGCATAGGAAGAAATTCCTATAAAAATGGACTCTGGAAAGTGAGAATTTTGAGGGTCTGATTCTGCAAACCAACTTCCAGGAGCATCAGATGAGCATCTGACAAGGCCCTGCTCCCTCCTCATGTCCAGGGCACCTGGCCAGTGGCTTGGCATGAGCAACTCTAAGGCTGGTAACTATGATAACAACCTTGCAGAACCTGTGTGTGTGTGTTTGTGTGTTTGTATGAATGAATGTGTGAATAAATATGAGATTGAATGGAATGTGATAGCTATAACTAACTGCTTACTATGATTCTTTCTGTGTTCACAATAAATGTGGTATTTTGCCTTTTCCTCTTTAATAAGATCCTACTGGTTTTTATTTTATTGGTATAACATCCCAAGGCAAACAAATCTGAAGGGAGATCCAAGAGAAAGCACGGTCCAATCCCCCAAGTCCGGTGGATCAGGTGGAAGAGGGTCCTCGGACCTCAATGGCTGCGAAAGCAGATGAAGGCTGCAGCAAGTGGAGATCTCCAGTCGTCTCGGACTTTCGCTGCCACTGGGCCCCAGACCTCCAACTTATCATAATTGTGTGGTCTCTTTAGGCGCACCAGCTTCCCCATGTTAAAAGAAATCACGCACAGGCTTCTACTGTGTACCAATATTGCTTTGAGATTCACCCTATTTGGTATTTTTAATTTTTATTTTTCCTAATGTGGGTGTTTCTTTCGGGTAAGGAGTGTTTCCTTTCTGTTCTTTGGCCTTTCTGATGGGTATACAGGGTGTTACATCCAGCCACAGTGCAACGCTTCTGGCTAAAGAGATGCACCTACTTGCACACCTAAAACTAACTTCATAGTTTGTGTTGGAAATTAGTTATCTTATGGCAGAAAAGAGAAAACTTGCACAACTGCTTGCAGCAGGCCTCTCGACTTAATAGACCCAAGATGTATCAACTCATGAAATATGCAGAAATATCCGAAAGTTGTATATCCAGGTTCTAGAGTGCACTAGAACTGTCTAGGAGCAGGACTTGCTGGTTCACCTCCAGAAATGAGTCTGATGCAGCTGCATCAGAATATGTACATCTCGAGTAGCAGATTTTTTTTTTTTTTTTTTTTTTTAAAGAACAGTGTCTTTCTGTGTAAATCCTATTACAAATGTGTGTCTTAAAATTGATGCCCGGCAGCTTCTGAAATGAGAAAAACTTTCATTTCTGGCCACTTAAGGATTCCAGTCTATTGTAGTAGAAGTGATTAATTACTCTGTCGCATGTCATGATATTTACATCTGCTCTGAAATACACTTCTTTCTCATTTCATCAGGGAAACCTTGGAAATCTTGCATTGTGTTGAAGGCAACTCAGGGATCACTAACCAAGATACTTTTCCCAGCTAAAAACCTTAAAACTGGGCTATAGCAAGGAGCAGAAATGGGAGCTAGCTGCCCGTAACCTTTCTTTTCCTCTTCTTTTCTTCCTTTTTGGATGTGTTTGTTCTGTTTGCGTAAAATATGTGTGCGCATATATGTGCATGGGGCAGTCAGACAGTAAGTTTCAATGTTTATTGCAGGTGTTCTCCGCCTAAAAAACATTGCTGAAAATGGGTCGGGAAGCTTAGCTTAAAATTGGTGCTGACAGATCAATGTAGGAGGGGTATTTCTGAAGTTTGAGCACCTCCCCCTCCAAATATCTGTCGTGATATCATTTTAATCAGCTCACTTTACTGTAGGTTCCCTTGTGCTGAGGAGTTCAGGCTTGTATAGCTTTAGTTTTGTGATGAAGAGAAGAGAACGTAGTAATGATTATTCACAAATAGAATGTACCTCAGTGTCTTCCAGGGCAAGGCACTCGCAGCCTTTAGACTCCTGTTCTGCTCCCTTCTGTTCTCTCCCACTTGGAGGCCATCTGCACAACTTCCTTCCAGACAATAAGTGCATTGTGCTCTCTTTTGTTCTATCTCTAAAACCACTCTTCTGCTGACCCTAGGGCATGTCTTAGGACAATGGAAGACATTCATTGTCCCCTGCCACTCCCCAGCACTGCTACTCCATGGTAATAAGAGCGACCGACAAGGGGCCATGTTAAATTATCTGAAATCAATGTAGTTATAAGGGCGGCACATGCAATTTTACCTATTGCCTTCAGTGACTAAGGATCTGCAGTTAAATAACTTCAGGATATGCCACATTCAGAGCAGAGCAGGTCAAAATTACTACTTCTAACGAATATTCATGGGGCATTTAGCCTCCTCCCCCACCTTTTTTCTGCTCATAAACCATTTGCAGTCCTGTCACAGTTCTCCATTTCCTTTGCCTTCTAGGCAGCTATCTGATTGAGCGGATGCGCTTGAGCAGCACACCATGGTAGGTTTTGTAAAAGCCTGTTAGCAAAAATCTACCCATAGCCTCCCACACTCCTTGCTGGAGCTTCAGTCTGTCACATTTCCTGATCACTGGGGGAGAGTAGTACTGAGACAGGCAGCTGTTCTGAACCCTGAGTGTCCTAACAAGGCTGCAGTCAGAAGGGCTGTGATGAAGAAAATGGTCCAACGACCGTCCGTAGAAGCTGCTCCCAACGACAGGAATGTGGAGGAAAGGAAGAGCTGGTTCTAAACATGCTGCATTAGCCTCCCCAGAAAAATCACTGTGGGAAGAGAAAGAGAGCAGGGCACTGTGTTCTCCAT
Source organism: Lepidochelys kempii (assembly GCF_965140285.1). Classification (NCBI taxonomy): domain Eukaryota; kingdom Metazoa; phylum Chordata; order Testudines; family Cheloniidae; genus Lepidochelys; species Lepidochelys kempii. Next base: position 14,022,065 of record NC_136396.1, on the reverse strand, counting down.
GGAGCAAAGCATTTCCTTTACTCTTTATGGACAGAGCGCTGCAAATCCGTGGTTAGCTGCTTTATATCTACAGATGTAGGTGCAGGCCATGTTTGCGGATTGGATGCGGATACAAATTTTGTATCTACGCAGGGCTTTATTTATGGATGCCAGTTTGCCAGGCTTCTGCAAAATCCCTTGGGACATCCCTTTGGTATGTTATTGATCTGAAAACCCAGTAGCCTTTATGGTCTTCAGGGCAATGTCTTTTCAGAGGAATAGCTAGTACATTCATATACCATCTCCTAGTTCCTTTCATCTGCAGGTAACCATTGCAGATATCTTTATTCCCGCTGTTACATCATTGCTGGTCTCCTAGCACCGTCTCAGCTGTTGCAGATTCCTGTAGACTGTTTTGCATTTAAATTTAAAGACAGTTTTTGGGATGTGCAACCAGGCAGTTGTAACGTGGGGTTTTAACTTGCCTTAGTCCTATATCTGCTTATTAGTTAAGGCACTTTTGGAAATACCCTTTACGGCAGTGTTGGGAATGATAAGCTCTTCTGCTATGGCTTTGGTGCACCCTACTCGAAGAAGCTCATGTAACATCCAACAGTGACACAGGCATCCACCTAAATCCTTCATCTAAAAGAACTATTCATAAAAATTAATGACTGCGAATGATGTGTAGAATTTGAATGAAGACAAATTGCTCTGACTCCGATATTCTTTCTCTCATGAGTGGGGCAATATCTCAGTTGCCCTAATGGTAGAGTCTCTCCTAGGTGCTTTTATTCTCCCCATTGAGTAAAGAATGAACAGGGAAAGTTAGAAGAGAGTTAAGAGGGAAACTGCATGACCTCATCACACAGTTCACTCACTCCAAACTTACTGCAACTGCACTTGCTATTCTTAACTCACTGGCTACCAGATAAATATCTGAAACCCTTTTCAGATCTCTCCATCTGTTCTTAAACTTTTTTTTTTTTTGGTCTCCTGAGCAATGCCAGGCTTTATATATTGTGCTGAAAATGCCTGATCTGCTGGCACAAAAAAACCAATTTGTTCAGAAAATATATAACTAAAATTTATTCATGCAGAACAATTGTTTGATTTTTTTATAACTTATTTGTATTTGTGCAGAGTTATTTAGAATCCTTCTGAAAGAAAATCCTATATAAATGTGCCAAGTATTATCACAGCTTGAAGGCTGAAGGACTGTATTGGAAACCCAAGTCTTCTACTCCACTGAAGGCAGAGCTTAACTAACTACTATTGATAATCTTGACTTTTAAACACCCTTATCAATATAGAGATGGGAAGTGTGTTTTTTCTCTTTCCCTAGATCCCATCACCCTATTGAATTTCTAATACAAGGGCAGACTTGCAGAGCTGATAGCTTAGTATGTCTGTCTCATGAAATGGTGCATTTTGTTTTGAATCCTAATTCTTTAAGAACTTCAGGTGGGAATTCATAGCTCTCCATTTTGGGAAAGTGATAGCTTTATCCATACAGCTACACTTTTAGTGATTATGTAACCAGCTCAAATTTGAGAGAATGCTTGGGGCAACAATATGAACTGCAAATGGGAACAGGTTATTTCTTTTCCTAAGTCACACATGCTTGTGTAATAGTTAATCAAGTGTGTTGTGTTCCCTCCCACACTCCGACCCACCCACCCTATGGCTGGTCCACAGCAGACAGCTGCCTGCTAATTCTTCCGGCTAATGGAGTTACTCCTTTTAGGTCAAGTGGTGGAAATCCTGCGTTTTGGTATTGAAGGTTCTGAGTTCAAACCCTGCTTGGCACTATGAGAGGTGGCATTGTCTAGTGGAAAAAGAGCTGGGCTCTGTCACTGATGTGCTGTGTGAAAGTCACTTCACCTCTCCATGCCCCTGCTTCTCCTCTCGTCTCGTCTGTGTCTTCTTTTGTTAGGCGGGTAGACTCTTTGGGGAAGGAATTTGCTGAGCATGGTCCCTACCATAAAATGGTTTTAATCTTGGTTGAGGGCTCTAGGTGCTATTGTAATACAAATAACGAAGGCACTCTGTCAAGGTTCCTTCCCCACTCTGAACTCTAGGGTACAGATGTGGGGACCTGTATGAAAGACCCCCCCTAAGCTTATTCTTACCAGCTTAGGTTAAACGCTGCCACCACCAAAGTGTTACACAAAGAACAGGGGAAGTGCCCACTTGGAAACGTCTCCCCCACCAAAATATCCCCCCAAGCACTATACCCCCTTTCCTGGGGAAGGCTTGATAAAAGTTCTCACCAATTTGCATAGGTGAACACAGACCCAAAGCCTTGGATCTTCAGAACAATGAAAAACCAATGAGGTTCTTAAAAGAGAATTTTAAATAAAGAAAAAGTAAAAGAATCACCTCTGTAAAATCAGGGTGGTAAATACCTTACAGGGTAATCAGATTCAAAACATAGAGAATCCCTCTAGGCAAAATCTTAAGTTACAAAAAGACACAAAAACAGGAATATACATTCCATTCAGCACAACTTATTTGATCAGCTATTTAAACAAAACCGAATCTAATGCATATCTAACTAGATTGATTACTGACTCTTTACAGGAGTTCTGACCTGCATTCCTGCTCTGCTCACGGCAAAAGCATCACACAGACAGAGAGAACCCTTTGTCTCCCCCCCCTCCCCCAACTTTGAAAGTATCTTGTCTCCTCATTGGTCATTTTGGTCAGGTGCCAGCGAGGTTATCCTAGCTTCTTAACCCTTTACAGGTGAAAGGGTTTTTCCTCTGGCCAGGAGGGATTTAAAGATGTTTACCCTTCCCTTTATATTTATGACACACTCCTATTCCTCAGTGATGGAAGTGACATAAGAGCTGCAATAGCTCAGACATCTTCCATTGGTCTTGGAAAATCTGATGTCCTCTGCCTTGTTACAGTTCAGGAATAGCTCCTAGATTTCTTGAGCTTATGTTATAGTTGTCTACCAATACTATTCAGGGGTGATTTTTTTTTGTCCTGATCTCTATTATCTATTTTCCTTATTGTCAGCCCAACTGAATCTTTCCAGTGTCTGTCTACTAATAAACCAAATGGGATCAATTTACTGCTTTAAGGAAGAATTCCCTCCTTTATTCAGTTTGCTAGTTTGTATAAAGTGCCTCCATTGTGGAATGGTGAGGGGAGAGGGCAGATGGTGAAGTATGGGGACAGTCCTACTGTGTTTTAGGTCTGTGTCTTCTCCTGTGGTTCCCAAGTAACCGTACTCTGGCTGGCGACTGGCTTTCTTTCTTTTGTCTTGACTGACCACAGTGACAGGTCCCAGTGTTACTTGTTCCCTGTCTCTGACTCATCTGTGCCAGTTCTCACACAGTGGATCTTGGCTGTATCCTAACCCGGGTGTCCTCCAAGATCAATTATATATTACAGCCCATGTGACTTAATCAGAGTCATCAGGTACTGATTAGTTCAGCTGAAGCCTGGAAAGAGGTCCAGCTGCCATTTGTCACGATAATGGGTGTAGTTGGAGAACCTAAACAGTCTGGGATGCACTGACAGTAATGTATTGCACCTTGCCGATGCGCTTCCTTAGGGGATATATTTCTAGTGCTTTCTCTAGTTCTGTATTAAATGTCCCTCTTTGGTGATTGATTTGAACTAAACTTCAAAGTTTCCCTAACTGCTTGGTGTTCCTGTGGGCAAGGCTTTCTAGATCTGTGATCTCTCTGCAGCACATTGCTTTTAGTATAGAAAAGTTGTATTTACCTTGTTTACTCTCCCTTCCTTCCATTTTTGTGACAGCTGAATTAGGCTGATTGTAACAAAACAATTTAAGCCCTCTGTCTAGCCCATCTGAAGACTTTTTACTTTTTTAAAAAAATATAAATTCAAAGCAATTATTACCTTTCAGGTCTTACCTTTTCTATTTCTTTTGAAGCCGTCATCTCTGTCCTTCTGCGGAATGAAAATATTCATTTTCAGCCTCACAGTTGATGTAAAAGGCTCTTGCTTATAAAAATGGCTTCCTCTGCTCTGAGTGGAGAAGTTACACGAACTCAAATAATAACTTGAAAACAACAAAAAAGATCACAAATCATTTAACCAACTCTTAACCTCTATTAATTGCATCAGTGTCCAGCGAGTTTTGTAAACCAGGGAGTGTCAAAACGTGAATTCTGTGGAAAATCTTTTCTTGGTGATTATACTGCTACAAAGTTGTGCTCTAAAGACTGATGAAATCCTCTGTTAATGTGGTCTACGGAGCTGCTTCTGTTACAATGGGGGGAAGCATCTGTCAATAACAACCACTACCTGTCAAACATAATCCAGCCATACCCACTTAAAGGCTTTTTAGACCAACTAAGCCTCTTATATGGGTGTATTAACCAAACACCCTCAGCAACTGATTATGTATTGCTTGAGATAAAGATTAAGGTTGTGGTTGCATGGATAAGCACTCAAAAGAGGAAATGCAAGAGTTCAGGGTGCACATATAAGCTTAACTCTACCTCCTTTTCCTATGCTTTGAGAAAATATTTGAGAAACAGGATGTTATCATGTTAATTAAACTGTACAATGTCAAACAATGTAAATAACTTGTATGGTACAACCCCCATTTGAAAAATGGTGCGACATAGAACCGATACCATGGTGTAAACTCTGAGGAACTAATTTGAGTAAGAGCTGTGGAATTAGAATCTTAACCTGAAATGGGTTCTCCGTTGCTTTTAAAAGCTTGCAGGATTAACTCAATAGCCATTTAAAAAAAAATAAATAAAAAAAAGTGCGGTCTAGAAACTTTGATCACGATTCTTGAGACAACTCTTTTGAGTACGATGGTAACAGACAATAAGGGCCAAATTTTACTTTCCTTTCTCAAGTAAGAAGTCCATTAATCATTTTTGGCTTTCGAGCTGAGATGATCTACAACTAAAAAAATATTGTAGGATAAGATGGTGACTCCCCTTATTAGTAAAAGCACTTACTGATTTGACGTTTACTTTTATTATATTTTTCCAGTCTCCTGAAGCCGTGGGCCATTTGAAATGTTGGCAGCATGATGCATGTTATTGAAACACAACCTCTGCCAATAAGGAATGGGTTAGAGGATGGGCAAGCTAGGTAGGTGGTATTCTTCATGTTCGATGCTGAAAAGAGATGCCTGAAAATCTAAAGTTCTGATGGTGTATCTCTAACAAACCCATTAATAGCAGAGAAACGGGTTTTTTGATGTCTGGCTTGTTCTAGATATGACAGGGTTACAAGTTGACTCTGTAAACAAGCATTAGGTCTCAATCCCTCCCCACACCTTCAATTTGCAGAGAGGGCTCTGTGATGGGGTCTGCTTCCTGCACTGGCCCTGCAAGAGCTGAATTAGGCCAGGTGGGCCCAATCAGCTAATTAGCCTACAACTCTCCTGTTTTCAGCCTGGAGACAGCTAATTAGAGAGCAGCTCACCTATGTGGGACCGGCATGGCCTATATCAGTGGTTCTCAACCTTTCCAGACTATTATAATCCTTTAATCCTTTCAGGATTCTGACTTGTCTTGTGTACCTCCCAAGTTTCACCTCACTTAAAAACTACCTGCTTACAAAATCGGACATAAATATACAAAAGTGTCACAGCACACTATTACTGAAAACTTGCTGACTTTCTCATTTTTACCATATAATCATAAAATAAGTCAATTGGAATATAAATAATCTACTTAAATTTCAGTGTATAGTATATAGAGCAGTATAAACAAGTCATTGTCCGTATGAAATTTTAGTTTGTACTGTCTGCGCTAGTTCTTTCTCTGTAGCCTGTTGTAAAACTAAGGAAATATCTGGATGAGTTGATGTACCCTTGGAAGACCTCTTTTACCCCCAGAGGTATGCGTACCCCTGATTCAGAACCACTGGCCTATATAAGACTGGAGATGGGAAGCAGAAGGGGCTGCAGGGAAAGAGTCTACAACCCCTCCCTGGGAGAAGGGAGGGATATCTGAGGGGTTGCAGAGATGAGTTGCCTAAAGATACTTCTTGGGAGGAGGGAGTGAAGAGACTGACAAACCCAGAGGAATGGGGAAGGCCAGGAGGTATGGATGTGGCTCAGAGAAAAAGGCAGCAAGGTGCAGGGAACAACTGCAGTTACTGAGAGAAAGAAAGGGGCTGCAGAGGAGAAACTGACAGGTTGTACCGGATGGAAGGGGTGTCAGCCTGACCGAGCTAATTCCCAGAACCACCAGGAGGTGGTGCCATCCAGAAGTGAGTAGAGCAGCCTATCACAGGTTCCATTTAAATTACCACTAGTAATATGTAAAAGAGTGAGTGGGTAGAGACTACGATAATGCGGCTTCTTGCTAAGTCATTTTATACTGTGAAAAGTTAGATGACCTTTGGCACTGGAAGATGTAAAGAACTTGAAAATTATGTTGATTTTGGCATCAAAATATAATTCTCTTTATCCTCTTTTGCAAATATCAGTAATTAGTAGTTTGTGGGGGGAGCTACCGGACTAGGAATAAAGATAGTCACAATTTCTCTTGATGTCCTTATTTTTTTTCCATTTAATTTTATTTTGAGATGATGGCCTGTCATTTCCGAGACTGCCAGCTTCTAGAATTGAAAGAATAAAATAACCACAGAAATAAACCCTGAGTGTTTGACTTGCCCCTTTAGTTTTGATGTCCCATTTTAGAATGTGATGTCAGATATCTTACGTTTGCGTAGCACTTTAACAGCTCTTTCACCACAGTCACTTCACCCATTCCTACTGAATACAGCACCTGTGCAGGATAGCACTGCTGTGGCTTGGGCGTGGAGAGGCTGCAAAATTATTACAGGTCAGAACATGAAGTGAAGAAAATTGTGTCTAGCTGAAACTACACATGGGGAAGTTGGGTAAACAGAATGCACCTATTCATACGAGGATTTGAAATTGCACCAAGGGTCTTCCTTTGAAAATGTTCCCAAATCATGAGTGTACGGACGAGCCAGCTGTGGTTCTCTACGTGTTTCTTTTGTAAGAGAGAAGAAACCAGTCACTAAGCTGGAAACTAAAATGAATGGGTTGTATTGTATTTTAAGGTGTTGCTTTTAATACTGTCAACCTTGACTTGCTGCTGACGTAAAGTTTTGTAACTTTGGGAGGAGGAGATGAACAAAGGCAAAACCAAAATGGGGTCAGGGATAAATTTACAAAGCTCTTAATCAAATATAGAAATGAGAGAGGAATTGTTTTTAACTGGAACGGACATTGGTATCTTCCCATACAAATTACCATATTTAATTGACTTGTAGCGAAATACTCTTTCTGTGTGGTTCTCTGCTGTGGTGGTGTTGCTAGGAAATGTTGCTAGGCAACTGTTCATTGACTGAACAGACTTAAGATAAATATATTTATTTGTCCTTTGATGCAGTAAAGCATAACTCTACTATTTCAGTCTTGTACTCGTCACTGGGCAGTGGAGAATATATGGGGGCTAGGGGGCTGCTTAAAATATTTGGCAAAGCTGATTTGCAGGCATCAACCTTTTTTTGTGAAATGGTCTTAATTCCTGGTAACTCCAGTTCCTCTTTGCAATGCTAACAACTAACTCTGGTTAGATAATAGATGTTGAATAATTCAATGAATTCTGTGATCTTTATTGAATAAATCGCTGAATGACCATTTGCCATTATTCACCCCAGCTGCCCTGGTAGTGCATCTTGACAAATATGATTTTAAAGAACCGAATGTTGACTCGGCTGTCTACTAACGAGATGTGTATAGCAATATCTCATAGCACACCCAGTGATATTTCCTTACACAAAAGGGTTTTTAACTTGCCTTTTAGGCATGTAAGTCTCTTGATTATAACATTGTTCAGCTGAATCATTTTTTCTAACGTTTGCTCATTCCAAAACTAGTAATCAAATATTTTTCCCCCCAAAGGAGCATTTAAAGAATTCACTAACTGCATAATTCTAAAGTACTGCTAGTAAATTCTAGTTTGCAGATAGCCAAGAAACGATAGCTTCTCCATGTGACCAGGGCTAAGGTTTGAAAGGAACTTACTCTTGCATTCTAAATATTTGTGCAGTAAATTGCCTATGCAAACTGTAGAACTTGCACATGGACACAGGATACGTGCATACAAATTGGGTAGGGAGAAGTCTACTCAAAGACACTCTCATCCTTCCATGATCTTCTTCCGTGTGAAGCTCTGCAGGACTGGGGTCTTGAAAGCTGTATCTTGGTCCTGTTGTTTCAAGTACTTGGGGGTTTTCATCTACTTTTCTGCATGCTCTGCATTTAGAATGCATGGTGTATTAGAGCAGAGCATGTTATAGCAGACACATGCCTTGGAAGCAATGTCAGTTTGAGGTGGTGATCATGGATAGCCAACGTTATCACAGGTAAGGTCATTCAAAATTATGCTGCACCCCAGTGCAGATGCTAATGTGAACAGCCAATACCCATCTCTAATGTACATGTCATCCAATGCCTATGTTCAGACGCAATTAAACGTAAAACAAAAAAAAAGCGTGTTCGTGGTCCATTTCTAATACAGAGCAAAGAAATAACTTATCTCCATGGGAATTTATAGTGGTTTCCAAATCTCTGCAGTGGTTAAGTTCTTGCTCTGCATCTGGGTTTGCCCACCTGGTACCCTTTCACAAGGAGTCCCTCCCCACTTAAACAGCAAAAGTAAAAAAGAAAGAACAAACAAACATGTGTTTGAGTGTTTCCAGTGTTCCATTACATAATGATAAAAGCACAGAAGACTCCAGTTCCATATAGGAAAGGTGATGGTGACAGTGGTCAAGAATGAATGTGTAGTATGGTCAGTTGATGTCTTCAAAAGAAGCCTACGTATGTATAAATTTTAATATAACACATAATTACTACTCTCTACAGTGTCTCTTCCTCTTCTGCTCTGTTATTGTGGGGAAAGGCTTTCTACTTCACTCCCATATCCCACCAAAGTTTCTCACTTTGCTCTCATCCTCCTGGCTAAATGCTGAAGACCCAAAACTATTTCATTATAGGAAGTGACACAGTGTTGGTGCCGGCTGAAATCCTGTCCACATAGAAGTCAATGGCATAATTCCTACTCCCTTAGATGGGCCAGGCTCTCCCCCGCATTGTATTACATGTACTTTCCTAGAATAACTTGCTGAATATGATGCAGTACTGAAAAGTGAGGTCATGGCTACTTTTTATAAGCCTGATTTAAGAGGCGCCCTACAATGACGTGTCTTTCTTTTCAGTGGTGGGTTTGTTTGTTTTTTCTGAAGAACCGCGGGTAGTAGGTCTCTCTCTCTCTTATTGGATGGTAGATGTACTGCTGCTGTTAGTCCTATAGCATCTGCACCTAACACCTGGAGTGGTTATGAGAAATGGATTTTAACATCAGCAAGAGGAATCAGAGGCTAATCACTAATGGTTTAGCACGAATGTCTGTGATAGTTTCTGCACTATTTATGCGTTGCGTACGTAGCACACATTTATACCACAGAGTCGATGTCCCTGACTTCAATATGGCGCACCAAAGGCATGTGTTGATTACTATTACAGACCGGGCTGTGGGCAGTCCTGCCTAATGATCAGGGTGGGAGGCTGACCTAGAGTTTGGATCAGAGGTGACCATGCCTAGTGGCCAGAGCCCAAATCAGGAGCTGAGTTATCAAGTGCAGGGAGTGCGCTGGAGATGAGAGTCAAAGCCATGGTCCGAAGCAGAGAACCAAGTCCAGGGAGCAACCTGGAGCTGAGCGTCAGGAATTAAGGATCAGCAGGAGCCAGGAACAAGGAGTAGAAGGTGCAGAGATAAGGAAGGAGAGGAGCTGAGAGCGGGAAGCAGGGCCAGAGAAACAGCTGCAGGAGTGGAAGACTATTGAGCAGCCTGGCACCTAGGCCTGCTGCAGGATTGAAGAATGTGCCTGCTGGAGTCTTCAGCCAGTCAGGAAGCCATGGTCACTAGCTGAATCTGGGCAATGAGCTGGGTCTGGGTTGTGCTGGGTTGTCCCTGGCCCTTAGTATGGAGTTCAATTTGCACTATTCAGCCTGAGGCAAGGGGAGTGTAGAATTAACTGACTGCATTATTTTGGCTCTCTTTAATAATAGTAAAGTGATGCCATGCGAACTTGAAGAGGAGTTCATTAGAAGTTGGCTGTCCACAGAAAAGAGCCGACGCCATGACTGGCCTAGGTAGTGCAAATTGGCAAACGAGTGCAGGGTAAATAAATCAGCTGGAACCTTTGCTCAAAAACTCAGGCTGAGGCTGAACCAAGCCATCTTTGTGATTCAAAACTCCCTCCCTCATTTTTCATCTCCACTTACTCCTCCCTACTCCTCATCCATAAGCACTACCGTTGTTCCTATTTCTAGATCACAGTGGGAGCACCAAAAACATTTTCCAGTCCAATTTTGCAAACATAAGTAGTTCCAGTAGCGTTGATAGAGGTCTTTCTAAATCTGAATTTGAATACATGTGTGAATTTTAATTACTATTCCACACTTCTAGATAGCATCATACATGTGAATTACGCTTTACAAAGATAAGAGACCAAAGACACAGTAAATTCCTTTTGGTAGGGACTATCTATGGCCCAGGTCCTACAAATATTTACACACATGCTTAACTGAAAGCACATGAGCAATCATACTGAAGTTAATGGGACTGCTGACAGCTCCATATAAATGTCTGCAGGATCTGGGACTTAGCTTACCCCTGGACTTAGATCCTCTCCTCATCAGTAATGAAATATTGGAAATAGTTTCTACATTTAGCTAAAAGGAATGGAAACATGGCGAATGTCTTCCAAAATTTCTGAGTGATCAGATTGGGTTGGACCTGTCTATAATACTTAACTATTGTCAGGAGAAATTAAAAAAATGCAATTCATGCAGGGAAGAAGTTTTAGCCAAAGTTATGTAAATACGCTTGTACTTCAAATTATGCATTCCACAGCCCCCGCCCTGCACAATAGTGTTCTGTCATGGAATGAGAATTGGTGATTGATGTGGGTAAGTTTAGTACTTAACAAAAAAGTATTGTGAAATAAAAATAAGTGTGGTGCAGTTTACCACAAACTATGGTAGCTTTGAGAGAATAACGCACTAACTTTGCAGCTTTAGACAGTATGTGCCATGGCCTAAATTGAGAACATTTCAGGATGAATAATTTACCACCTAGAGAGAATGAGCCTGTCATTTTCAGCTACACGAGTAAAAGCAAAATCAGCTTTGCAAACGGGGATTCTTTGTCTTCCAAGCTGAGTGTTTTCTTAGGGTGTGTATACCCAGCCAACGTGGCTGTGTAGTCGCAGCTCCAGTGCTGTAGCACTTGTCTACACTGACACTTTACAGTGCTGAAACTTGCCCCGCTCGGGGGCGGGGACAGTTTGTACCCTCTGATCTTGAAAGACCTCTGGAGACTGAGACTTGTGAGATATTCTACACATCAGGCAAGAAGAAATGTGCCTTTTTCTCCCCCATGGTTTCCTTCCCCCTGTATGAAAAGATGAAAACTTCAACAGATGAGGTTGTTTTTCTCCTTCATTCCCCCCCCCCACCCCCGCAAAACTGTGGGCTATGCTTCTTGGTTTGGGGTCTAAGTTCAAACTCTTACCACTTCATGTGGTCCTGACTATTCGCTTGTAAAGGGGAGGCAAATCACATATGCATCAAAAGAAAACAGAATTTCCTAAAAGCTAAGTCCTACAATTTTTGCATAAGGGTTTATGGCTATAGGCATTGTCAAGGCAGCCATAACTATGGTATCTGTTCATGCTTTCCATGGTTCAGATTAAAGAATAAACATACCCACTGCACTTGACTAGCTATCAGCGCAGGTCAAAAATGGAATTTCCATCCCATGGGAAATTCTGAGATTTTCTAATGTGATTTTGTCTCAAGTATGGCTGAAACGATGAAACCTCAGAAATTTTCAATCAAATTAATATTCTGAAATATTTTCTTCTGACCTTATATAAATGTAACCTTTTGATGACTCCCAGCAAATGTTGATGAAATTAATATGTTCCAGTGAAACATTCAGCGTTGTTGAATCAGCATGTTCCGTCGGGAAATTTTCAACTAACTCTACTACCCAAATTAGCAGACAAGTCTGACCATTTTTTAGTTACTTAAAATAAGGCCCCTTTCCCCGTCTCCACCCACCCACATTCTAGCTAACCTTCCCCCCTTTTTTGCTCTTATGATGGAGGGCAAATTGGATAGAATCAAATATAAAGGAGTAATAAGAAGAGGTGGGAGTGCAAATTAAGTGCCAAATAATCCAATGTTCTTTCTGTAAATGTAGTAAGTAAATATACGGTAGTAGCATGCGTGTCACATGGCCACAGTCATAGGGTGATGCTTGAACAGGTGGTCACACTTGGCCAATGAAGAGGATGGGCTATAAAGGATCAGGGAGAGACCTGGTGAAGAAGGCATCTCAGTGAGTCAGAGCAGACTGGTTCAGTCAAGAAAGGCAGGTGAGAGCTGCCAGAGACCAGGGGACTGGAGGAGGTCCTAGAAGGAAGCAGCAAACGTTTCCTTGGGGAAGGCTGAAGAGGGGTTTGCTGGCTGGCATCCCTAAGCCAGAGCACTTGAGAAGGCTGAAGGCAAGAGAAGCAGCACCAGAAGGAGTTGCCTGCTAGCTCTAAGCTGGAGAGCCAGAGCCAAGGGCCAGAGCAGGCCTGGAAGTAGGAGACCAGCAGAGGCGCTCATCTGCTGTCAACTCCAGGGCTGCAGAGCTGGTCCCAGAGCAACCACAAGAGGGCTGGGGGAATGAGGGATGCTCCCCAGAAAAGAGGCCTTGGGGGGGTGGGGGGCGCGTTCCTACTGGGAAGAGTGGGGTTGCACTCCAGTTGAAAGGGTTAGGGGGTGGCTGTGCTGGTACGAGAACAGGAGGAGACTCTGGGGCTGTGCCGGAGAGCCGGGGTGTGGTGAGAGATGCTGGGGCTGCGTGTTGCTTGTTCAGTTTGCGTGATGCTGGGGGAATTCTGAACTGTGGGTCGGGACTTGTTTTTGTTATGATTTATGTGCGCAGGACTTCAGTAATAAATTAACCCCGCAAGGGTTACTGGCCCTCAGAAATACTCTGTGGACTCTTCAGGAGGGAAGCTAGGCAGGCATGTTTGTCATGCCCTGGTCTGCAGCAGGACAGCGCTCCAGTAGGGGCCGCCTTATGACCGTCACATCAAAATCACAACTTTTGTTGTAAAAGTGCTTGTGGCGATGGGAACCAGTGTGACCCAGTGGATAGGACGCCGTGCTGAGAGTCAGAAGACCTTGATTCTTCCCCTGGCTCTGCGGTTGACCCTGGGCAAGTCTTTTCACTTCTCCATGCCGCAGCTTCCCCAACTGTGAAATGAAGTAACCCACCCACCTTTGTAAAATGCTTTAAGGTCTGCATATGTGAAGAGCTGTATAAGACTATTTCTTAACTTTCATGTAGCCTGTCAAGATTCAAGAACTCCGCACTTAAACAGATAGGCACTTAACATGTCCTTTGAAACTTCCTAACCAAAATTACCGATGGATATTTCTGTATGTATCTTTTTGGAAAATCTGATCACCTCATTATGGGGACGCACATCAAATGAGGATTCTGTGTTCTGAAGCTGCTCTGATGCCCTGGGCTGATGCAAGTTGCTGATGTTTTGATGTTTGTGTAGTTTGCTGGCACTCTGGATCTTCGAGTGTTTTTTTGCAGTCCAGTTTCCTGCTTTTCTGATGGATCCTGCAGAATAAACACTGCCTGCCTTTATTCTGTGCATGGCTTTGTCCCAACTATAAGAGTGTGTGCACAGATAACCTTTTCCATAGTCCCAATTAGCATCATAAAAACAATTAATTGGAAATACTCACTATCTCCCTTCAAATCTTACAGGACAGAAGAAAGGACCTTGAATAGCAGTTCTGGGTTCAAGCACTGTTATGCAATGGTGAAGACTTTGTCTATTATTATGTATCTCCTTGTTGAATAACTTTTATTGGCAGCTGGGAGGGCAATAGCATGAGTGACTGGGCATGCTGCTTTAAATTCTTTTCTATAACAATATTTTTCAGAAACCCACTGCCCTGGAATTTGTCATTTATAAATAGTGTTTTTTTTCCCCCGCTTCGTTTCCCAACTTTTTTCCTTCCTCTTCTTGCACCAAGAACTGCCTGCCTTGCATACAGGCCCATACCTTCCCCCTGGCCAAAACTTCTCCACCTCTCCTCCCCTCTCCAGCAACCACCCTAAATGAGTCCATCAGTAGTGGTTGGCGAGGGGAAAAAGGAAGAGGTCATGGGGCACCGTATCATCTGCCCATCATGCAGCATTGTATCGGGCAATTGTGTGACTGCTCCACTTCCTTAAACTTGGATTGTTTTAACCATAAAATTCCTTACATTACAGGTTGGAACAAGAGTAGTGCTTATAAGACTATATAGCTTCTGCCTCTGACTTAACACAATCTGCGTTTCAACAGAAAAGGGAGTCTCCAAATTAAAATACTGTATGAGATGGGAATTTCATATCTACGCATCAGTTTAATACCCACTCAACATACCAGCTTTGTCATGATAGTAAAATAAAGGCGTTCCGATAGAATTGCAATTGGTCCAGTTTCTCAGTGGTGCTGGAACAATTTTTATACGGGGGGTGCTGAAGGCAGAAACCATGTATTTGGGTTGTTGTTACTACTTCAAGCCAGAGAGGAGCAGCAGCACCCCAGAGCCCCTAATTCCAGCACCTATGGTGTGTTTAGTATATACTGTGGTGTTGTAGCCATGTTGGTCTCAGGATATTAGAGAGACAAGGTGGGTGAGGTAATATCTATTATTGGACCAACTTCTCTTGGTGAGAGAGACAAGCTATCAAGCTTACACAGAGCTCTTCTTCAGAGTAGTTTCCCTGACCTGAAGAAGAACTCTGTGTAAGCTCAAAAGCTTGTCTCTCTCACCAAGAGAAGTTGGTTCAATAAAAGATATATTACCTGACCCAACGAGTCTCTCTAGTATATTTAGTGATTATTTGTTTCAAACACATTACACTTCAATTTGACCCAATATTTTAATAGTAGATGATAAAAATTATTTCTTGCCAAAATTTTTCTAAATATGGAAAACTAGAAAATATCTGTAAGCCTAAAGATATATACATGTTATTTAATGGATTCCTAAAAGTATATTGAATCAAGATGTAGCATAGCGTATGCTAATTCCACTTTTTCTTTTAAAGGAGAAGTCTAGTTCTGTAGGAGACCAGGAATAACCCTTTCTAGTAACACAATTAGGCAAACATTTTCAAATCTGACTAGAGATTTTGTTTGCCTCCATTTTTAGGTGCCCGTCTTGAGACACATTAAAGAGGGGTTGATTTCCGGAAACTGCTGATCAATGCCCTCTGACAATCCAACTCCTTTAAGATGTCTCAAGCTGGGTATCCAAAATCACTGGTTGCTTTTGAAGTGGAGACCAAGATATATCAGCAACAGTTCTTAAAGTGAAATCTGATGTTGGGCAAAGAAATCCATTCAGATCACTGACAGATGGCTTCACTAATTCAGGCTGCCTTTTTCTAATAGCAACAATTTCTTCTTGAGTAAAGGAACCACTTTTACTCTGTGGTGACCATTGTTTCATTGTTAGCGTGGGTTTATTCTAGTACATACTGAAGAAATGTTATGGCAAAGGATATGCATATACAGAATGCACACACACTCTGTTTTCCTTCTTCCTAGGAGGGTTTTCACTGCTTCTTCGCATTAACATATTTTTGTAGCTTATACGTGTGTTTTTACTGTAGCCAGTGTATATATATTACCACAAAAAAGGGCCAATTGCAAACAAAGCACCTGAATGCTACCTAAAACTCATTATTTTAAAATCATAAATGCCAATGACTCAGCTCTATCTTCACTTCCATCATCTGCTAGAAGACTACATAGAACAAAGGAAGTCAAACAGTCCTGAATAAAATGATGGAATTACTATTCTTTGTATTCTATCTACTTTCTTATACTATGCTCCATCACCAGGTAGTCAGAGTGCCTTCCCATAGTGCATTAAGCAATGTAACATCTGTCACATGTTTGTTCTCTCCTCCTGTCACCTTTGGGTTTTTTTAATAAACATATAGCAGAGAGTGTGTGTAATATATAAATACATTGAGAAGACAAGGTCACAGAAATGTGCCTTGCACTTGGAAAGGAAGGTGCTGAGGTTGGTGATGGTCTTTAGTTTCTGTGGAAGTTCGTTCCATAAGCTCAGGCTGGCCACCGAAAAAGTTCAGTCCTCTGCACAGACAAGCTTCACCTTTATTGTAGAAAATTCTCTTGTGCCAGATGAGCAAAGTTGATGACCAGGGTCTTCAGTCCAGAACTTTTGCTCATCTTTTAGAGCTCCTTGAAGATAAGGGCCAAGACCTTGAACTAGATTAGATATTCTGGAAAGCCAGCACAGGGAATGGAGGACAGGGTTTGATGTATTTGTGGGAGCCAGTGTGGCTGAAGAGACATGCTGCAGCATTCTGTACCAGCTAAAGTTTACTATTTACTGAAGGCTTTATGCCCTGATATCATAGCATATCAGAGTTGGAAGGGCCCTCAGGAGGTCATCTAGTCCAACCCCCTGCTCAAAGCAGGACCAATCCCCAATTTTTGCCCCCAGTCCCTAAATGGCCCCTCAAGGATCAAGCTCACAACCCTGGGTTTAGCAGGCCAATGCTCAAATCACGGAGCTATCCCTCCTCCCCATACCCAGCCCAATAGCTCTAAAAACAGCCAAAGAAGGGACTGTGACTTGCTCTTACCTAGTGCTTCTAGTTCTCAAAGTGTCGTTATTCCTAAAATGGGGATATGGAAACTGAGACAAGAGACAAATGTTGTGCCCAAGTTCACATAGGCAAAGTAGGGAATAGAGTCCAGCAGTCCTAACTCCCAGTTCAGTGCCCTATCTAGGCTACCTCTCCATGCTTAGGGAGGGGATGCCACACAAATCACTATGAGGGAGAAGGTTCTCCCCTGGTGCATTCCAGATGGAATCCTTGGACAGGAAATAAGGAGAACTCTGTTTTGGCAGGACGTAGGCTGAAAGATTCTAGGCTCCTAAGGGCTTTCTATGATGGTGGTAAAACCAAATATTACGTGAAATGATACCTTGGAAAATGAGATGTACATACTAAATCTTTAGTCTCATTCCCTGTTGCATTCCTGAACATTCAAAGATTTCCACTTCTATGTATCTTATTGTTCTAGGGTCACAAAGGCTCTAACCAGCTTCTACATCGGGCTGGTTCGGTCACCAGCCATGCACATCTGACAGAAAGGGTGTTATTAATGGAGCACAGAGCTTTTCAAAATGTCCTGCTCTACCATATTGGTGGTGGTGGGTTTTTTTTTAAAGACTCCATGGTTCTTAGTGCAGTATGAACACCACCTACAAAGCTAGACAAATAGAATGAAGCACATGCATACATACATGTATGTTGAAAAGAGCCCTCACGCAATTGCGAGATGCTGACAGATATGCTTTTGTTCTTCGTCTATACAGCACCTAGCACAATGGTGTCCTCCACCATCACTGAGGCTCCTAGGCATTACAGTAATACAAATAATAAGTAAGAGGCTGAGTTTTTTCCACATGAATGAAAGGTACTGTGACCACTAGGGCGCATTTTTTCTTTACTTGCTGAGGGGAGAGGGCTATAGTTAGGATAATTTCTTTCGGAAATCTAGGGCAATATAGAAGATATAAATATGTACATAAATACAGCCAATCTAATGTACTGTTTACGTGCATAGAACAAGTCAGATTTTAAAATTATCTTCTTTGTGGGTTGTTGTTTTTAGTCCACAGGGAGAAACATAAATTCTTAATGATCTGTATCCAGAGTGTGTGTAATAATTTATTATAATACGTCATATGCATATTCCTCTGACTGTAAAGGATAAATATTTTAGGAGCTCTAATGAAGAAAGTTATCTAAATGTCTTTCTCACCCATAAGGGATACTTCCCTCTGTGGAGAGGAGGTTTCATGTGTTTAGAACATCTACATTCTTTTAAAAATATCTGGATAAGCGTTTGTTACATGGGGCCCAAGTGACTTTGCTTATGAATAAGGAAGAAGCTGTTAATCTATATATCCTCTTAAATAAGAGACTAAGCAAAGCCTGAAAGAATATTGTATCCTGTTTGAGAACACATCAAGTGAATAGCGCTTAATGTTGTTCATAACCTTATATTTTCATCTGCCTTTAATATACCTTTATAGAAACTTTAAAAATCTATTATCATCACTTAGAATTATTCTTACGTTTAGGTTACTGAAACAATTTGGATCACCATTTTCTGCTGTGGATGAGAAAAATTATGCTGGTGGTGGTGCTAATTAGGTAGATAGTTGTGGTCTTAATAGTTATGTTTTTGTGTGAGGGTATACGTATTAGATCTTGAAGAAACTGCTTGTTGTTAACTGTGAAGCAGTTTTTTTAGAAGTTGAGTATATTGCCAAAACATTTGTGTTCTCTCTCTCAGAATCATTCTTAGGCATGGCTGCTGCCTAAATGCTATAACCACACAAGCAAACAATGGAGGCAATCTATGGATCCGAGCCTCAGGCAAGTTGTACCTGTTCCCTTGCTGCCCGTAAGGTATTGGTGGGCATAGGGTTTCTTTTGGGTTCACAAATTTGTCCCTAATCTGCCCTTGGATACATGGTTTCAGCTAAAATCTGTTTGACCACTGAAATGATAGTAGTAACTTTCTTCTTCTTAACCTCTCTCTTTTTATATTCTATTTCTGACATAATGTCAAAACAGTCAAAGAGCACGTTGGGTTAAGAATTGCTAAAAATGCAAGGAATTAAAATGGGGAAAGTTTTTTTGTTTTTGATGTTGTTTTCTTTTTTTCTTTCTCTGTACCTAACATGTTAATTAAAATCTGCAATTTCACCTAGCAATTAAGGTTTCGCGTTACTACTAATCAGCTGTTCCTGGGAAAGCAACCTTTAGAACCCTCTAGGACCTGCTTTCCTTTTTAAAACAAAAACAACTTTGATTTTTGACCTACATAGCTTCTGATTTTTTTGTTACCTAAATTGTTACACAGGCCACTAATTATAGTGTGCTTAAAAATAAATTAGGAATTCATCAGTAAAAATAACATTAAAGGGCAACAGTAATTCCTGCAACACTAATAGTATTTGCTTGTGATTTATTTTTGAAACAATTACTCTGAAGTTTCCTGGAAGCTATATTTCTCTGTTAATATAATATACACAATTTTCAGTTTTGCCACCTATTCATGGCTTCATGTTTCATCTATATTATGCTATTCTTATAATTTCCTCTGGGTTTCCAGAAAAGGCAGACATTAAAGGAAAACTGCTATGGCCCATCCTGTCGGAAATACACCAAAAACAAAACAAACCCACCCAAAAGTAGATCAGAATCTAAAAAAAAAGGGCTGAGTTCAAGTAAACTTGCATCATGTGTATTTAATGGGGTTCCAACCTTTTTAAGATCTGCAACTGTTGTTTTATTGAAGTATCTTTGCTTTTATGTGTTTCTCCAAGAGGGCAGAATTCTAATTGTGAACGGAGTCCATACAGCTTTAAAAGAAAACTGTATCCATTTTGTTCTATCTAGGAGTCTATGAGTTCAAAAGGTAAAGATGAATGTTTCTAGGCATAAATTGCATTTATTTGAAAACTTAGTTTTTAAGATATAATCAGCCCAGGGAAGTAGTAGAAGCCTTATTGCTTGAGTCATGTGCCTGAGACAAAACACTTAGATTGCTGTCGAAAACAGTTCTGCAGGGGAATGGACAAGATGACCCAATAGATTTCTTCCATCTCTAGCTGATTGTGAGCTGACTGGTACTGTTGAAAATCTTGTTTAAATTAAGATTTAACATAACACTTGTGACAGTGGCATTTTGGAAGCTCCGTGGGGGAGGGGGGGTTGTTTTGTTTTTTTTTCCAAAAGATTGATTGATTCACATTCTTCTTTCCCCTTTAAAAACCTCATGGTTTCTGGGAACCTGTGCATATCAATAGGACTAGCAATAATATGGTCCCATGTTAACAGGCATTGCACTGATGCAGAAATGAACACCTATTTTGAAAGCATGTGGTTTCTGTCACACACACAGTAAAGCTCTGAAAGACCCAGGTTCTGTTTTCACTTACACTTCTATAAATCCAGACTAACAACGCAAGAATGAAATGATCTTCATAGTTCTTTGAGGTAGGTTAAATATAGTGATTAACATTAAAATGTCATCGCTGGCTCAGAGTTAGCATCCTCCTCTACATAGACTGGAATAACTACGGTGTCCCAGTTGCCGTGGAATGCTAGCTGTTGGTAAATGCTACTTGAAATACTGAGGTTAATTCATATTATAAAGATAAGGGGAAACTGTGATAACTTTTTTTGTGTGCCATTTCAAGGGTGAAACTTTAATACTTGTATGGCCAGTGGCTAATGGTAGCCACTACCTTCTTGTCCCCACTTTGCCAGATGAGAGAACTCAGATAGAGGACTTAGTCTGGGTCACTGTGTGTAAGAGCTAAAATTAGAACACAGGAACTTCTGGCTCCTACTCCTGTGCTGAGAACGTGCTGCCCCTCTGTCAGGCTGAGATGGGTCCATAATAATCTCTCTCCTTTTTCTGTTGCACTTTGAACCCAGGCGGTATACCCACCCCCCAACTACCCACGATCTCCCTCTTGGCCCCTACTTAAACAGCTATCTGTCCTTCCCACCCCAGTGGATTTTAAGAAATCATTCAAGTTTTCTTTGTTTTCTATTAAACGTTTCTAACAGAGTTGCATGCAAATGCCCCAGTCTGGATCAGAGCCGTTTTGTGCTGGGTGCTACACAAAGATACAACCCTTGCTTTGGAGAGTTACCATCTAAAAGCCATAAGAACAGGAGGTCCAGGGATGGGGATGGAACAACCAATCGACACCTGGTTTATTTGCTTGTCACAGGCTGACTAATTTCCAAACTAGTTGTACAACTTCAACTCATAGCTGTGAGTTTTTATTAGAACAACGAGCAGCGATATGAAATATTGGTGTCCATGCGGACCGTGTTGGGCTCCAGCAAGTCCTTTGTCCCATGTGAATTCCCTTATATGAGAAGTAGGACTAACGAAAAGGGTTGTCAAAGAAATTAATACAGAAAACACTGTTGTGCAACACAGTCTGTTAGAAAGAGAACTCTAATACATTAGAGGTGGGAGAGGGGTTAAAGAGGACATATGGGCAATATAGAAGTAAAAGGGGAGAGCAAGGAGATGAAAAAGTGGGCAGGAAAATGAGACCCTTCAACAGCGGAGAGAGAGAGAGTAAGGATTGTATCTATCCTAGGCCGAGGCTTATTGCTTTTGCAGTAGCATCAATGTTTGAGAGTGAGCCCCCTCAGTCTCGTCTCTTCGTATCACAAGGGAAGCTTCATGTGGGAGGGAAGAACACAGATTTAGGCAAAAAACAGAGCAATCTAAGCCAGCAAAGCTGTCTCTGGCAGTAATAATAGTCATGCTTAGCTCTTATGGAGTGTTCCTCCATAGATCTCAAAGTATTATCATCCTCATTTTACAGAGAGATTGAGCAGTGGTGTGACCTGCCCAAAAATCAGAGCCAGAAATAAAACCCAGGTGTCCTGAGTCCCAGTCTAGGGCTCTATCCATTAGACCACACTGGTTAGGAGGGGATTTGTGCCTAACTGCGATGCAGTTGTATTTTGGTTGGCAAGCAGTGGGGGTAGCATTGGCCTTTGTTATAGACAGCATTCTCTTTTGTTTCAGGGCACACTCAGCTTGATTTCTCAGTGCTATGGACCTCACAATGGGCTGAGAGGGAAATCCAACTAGTGCATCTTGCTATCTAATAACTCGAAAACAAAAACAAATTCCTCCTTGACTGCTCAGAAAAGGCTATAGCATTATAAGTGGATTTAGACAAGTGATCCAAACTCAAACTTTGGTTAAACTGATGCAGTACAGCCACAGATGAGACATATGTTTTTTTAAACCACTTTTTTTTATAAAGCCTTATCACAGGCACATTTAGTAGTACTATTTTTATCTCACTCTAGCACTCATGAAAAGAACCCAATAGTCAGCAGTGGAGACAGAAATATTTTATCTACAAAGCATAGCATGGGCACCAGCTGTTTTTTGCTTTCACATTTTCTGCACGCTTTCTGGTCTACCCAACATTACTAGTCGAACAGTCAGGAGTGGCTCATGTATTTCATTAGTCTGGGGATCCCACTGATACTGGGCCTTTCCTCTCTTGTGCTTCCCACTTAACATTTTTCATGTATGAACCTTGTAAAACACAACTCTTGATCTCTGCTATCAGCTGAGCTCTAACCTTCTCTTGTGTATCAGTTGTGTGCTTCATAAGCTTATTGTTCCCTTGCAAAGATGGAGATTGTTTTGTTGTTGTTACCCGGTCTCCGTCCTTTATGAAGTCTGCTGTATGAGATAACAGCTATGATCCCTCCCAGTAACATTCTTTGGAGTGACTCCCACTGGTCATGGGGGAACTTGGAGCTTTGGAGTCAATGGGAGCTTTTCTATGGACTTCACCTGATCTTGGTCATGCTCCAGCTCTAAGAAAAGCCATGCTCAATCCCTTCTTAATCCTGTGCAAAATCTGTGGCTGAGCCTCTCTTTGGTAAGCAGTGCTGATGACTTCCCAGGCGTCATCTTGCCTCTGCCTCTCTAATTCTTGGTTCTGGCCAGACGTTCTGAAATACCCCAAGAGGCTGGTCTTGCAGGTTTTTCTGGCCTGAATGGAAGGGAGAAGTTACAGGAATTGCCTTAGAAAAAGTGTTGTCATGAGACTACCCTACCCAGTTCTGCAGCTTAAAGAATGTCAGGTAGCAGTGTGCTTAACCTCTGCACCTTTTCAGAACCCCCATCTTCTGTTGCTCATTAGCTTTTTGCCATTAAATCCCTTTGCAAGAGAGGGCTGGTCACTATTTTGTTGGCAGTCTGGTTGTTTGGGTCCCCCCGCCCTTTCCCCTTACCTTTTTGTATAGTCTGTTTTTGCTATTTCAGTCTCTTACCTTTTGTGAGCCACTACACTTAAACCTTCATTCAGATCTTGCAGGGAGAAAAAACAACTACTGTCATAAGTGGGGAGATGAGTGGGGTGGAGTGAGTACTGGGTAGAACTGTCAGCATGGAATTCACCTGTCCTTAATCCTTGGGCTTTATCTTTGCTGCACAATGAGTTCATTCGTCAAATAATTTTCTTGTTTTCTGCAAGAGGAAATGCACAATGAAGACAAACTCACAGACTTCTCTTCTCACTGTCGCCCTTTTTATTTTCATAGAGCAAAGGGGTGGGAGGGGTAACGTTTAGAGGGCCCACAAGGTTATGTCCTTCCTGATTAAAAACCTATTTGGGTTTAAACTGTTGCCTCTTGTAGCTTGCAAGGTGAAAAGGCAACAGAGTTTTATTATATTACTGATTTTAGTTAGAACATATTGTATCAAAGGGCATTCTTTATGGGAATGTGCTCATTATGTATAAATGCTTTTGGGTAAGGTTGTCATAAATGTAATAAAAGCCCTAAATCTTCCTGAAAGTACTGCCATGTCAAATATAAATTAGAGCGCATATGAAGGAATAAGGAGTACATCTCTCCAAGCTCTCGGCCCTGACTCAGTCCCACCGTCCAATATTACGAGCTGCTCCTCTGCTCAGTGACCTGTGTAAATGAGTTGTTGGGGGATAGTTGCCTATATCAGAGCTGGCACACATGGAGGCTTTCTCAGCAGAAAGTCTAAGGCACGGATGTTATCTCAGGTCACTCTGGATCATTGTGTTTGCTGGTGTGATGGGCTGGGAGTGGGAAATTTTCATTGCCCCTATCTGCAGTGGACCTGATCTGGGGCAATACAAAAAACTTCAGTTTAAAGGGCAGTGTGGCTATTTTTACCAGCACTTTAATTCAGTTAGAGCCATTTGAGTTCACAACACTAGAAACCACAAAGTTATGGAATTGGGTGCAACTGCATGTCACCCCTTCCCTCCAAAATTACTTGCAAGTAATTATCGGGACAAATATGGAGATTGAATTACTTTTGGGACAAAGCTTTCTCAATTCTAGCTGAAGATTAAAAATGTGCAGTTTTGGGCAGAGAATTCTGTTATGATGATTCATGGTCAAATAAAGCGTGACGTTCTAAACCTCTGAAAGAAATAAGCTGTATTAGCTCTGGTATTCTTTTGTATAGAAACCAGTATTTCACATTCATGAACCTCTGTAGGGCAAACCTCATATATGACATTCAGTAGTTTGCAGTGTGGATGAGATTTCTGGCACGAAATGTGAGATCTGTCTGTGTCATGGCTGATTCCCCTCTCTGGCACTTTGAGTGCAGAAGTTGGGGGCCCACAAGGATTCTAAAAATTAATACTGGCCACTCCAGGCTTGTGCTAAACTCCCAAGGTTACAACTTGGATGGGTAGATGCTGCCACCACCCACATGCAAAACCCCTTGGAACCCAGGAAGGTACACTTGGGAATTCCTTCCTGTGGGGTACCCTCAAGCCCTTTCACCTCCCCCCCTCCAGGGAAGAGCTGAGAAAGAAAGCAAAGTAAATTAGCTGTTGCCCCCAGCTATCATATGCACAAATCTCTTTAGGACAAACAAAAATCCAATCCTGTTCTTAAAAAAGGTAAATGTTATTCTCAACAAAAAGAAAGAAAATACATCTGGAACTTAGGCTTTTGCTAGATTTAAAAAACCCACTTACAAAAATTAAACATCAAAAATAACCTTCTTGAGGTCCAGCTTAAAGGTTACAAGCAAAACAAAAAGCATTTGGGGTTAGTACAGAGGAGTCCACAAGCCAATAAGAAATAAACCTAATCACGTCTTTCTAAACATTCCTGATCTACTTACATCTCTGGGTTGTTAAATAAGTAGTTCTAGATATGCTCTGATGATTTTCATATCTGGCCTTCAGCTTCTCACAGCATAACTGCTCCCTGTTCTCCTCTTCCCCAGAGAACAACAGCAGCACACAAAAGGAAAGCTTTTTTCCCAATTTTACAAAGTTCTAGCCTTCTCATTGGGTCTTTTGGTCAGGAGCCCACTCCCTTCCTTTTACCTGGACTTTGGGGGGAGGGATAGCTCAGTGATTTGAGCATTGGCCTGCTAAACCCAGGGTTGTGAGTTCAATCCTTGAGGGGGCCATTTAGGGATTGGGGGCAAAAATTGGGGATTGGTCCTACTTTGAGCAGGGGGGTTGGACTAGATGACCTCCTGAGGTCCCTTCCAACCCTGATATTCTATGATTTTACAGGTAAAGCAAGTAGAGAACAGCTACCAAGAGGGACTTTATAGCGAACTGGCTGGATGGGTGTCCATAAAAGGGAGCTAGCCCGCCCCTTCATTTATCACAGTCTGGTTCCCAGTGGGCCAATCACTTATGGTATTCTTGACAGGATAAATCTACTTGGGTCATAGCAATAGATGCAAACATTCACTTCAGCCCACAGTCAATTGATAGCCTCTTCAATGCTGCTCCTGTTGCCAAGTCTGCCAGCCTACCAACAATGTTCAGGTTTGCCAGGAGTTGTGCTTCTTCATGCCATCACTCATCAGATCTGTCTCATACTTATCACTGACTCTGCAAGTGCGAAGCCCTATTTTTCTGTTCTGCATCAGCTGGTGAGCAGCACATCAGGATAAATTCTTATGGTGAATAACTCTTTGCGTTCTGGCATAAGGAGAAAGCTGAGTAATTGAATTCTTGAGATGACAGACCTGTGTGTGTGATATTTTTAAAGGACAGGTAAGATAGGAAAAGTGTATGAATTACTGTACACATTTTCAACACCTGGAGAAGTAGGAACCTAAACTAATCTGGAATTTTTGAGCCAATAAATGTGCAAAGTGCTAAAAGCTCTCTCAGTACTAAATTATATTTTCACCTGCCTTGAAATGGAAACCGCACATGAGGTAAAGGGAGGAAGAAGGATATTTATAAATAGATCAAGTGAGAAAAAGAACTAGCAAGAAAGTAGCCTTATTAATAAGGAAGGGACTAGAGCTGTGGTTTTTATTTTTTTTGGTTTTGGGTGTAAATAATTTGGCAAATTTGACAGACATTTGTCAAATGTTTTGATTGACCTGCATATTTTGTTGGAAAAAAGTTTTGCCCAACTCTAGTAAGGATGAAAATAATAATGCTTATCTTTGAGATGCTGAGCTCCCTGCAAAAATTAATAAGGAAAAAAAAGTAAGTTTTGAATTCAGAAGTAAGACTTATAAAAAGTAACTATTGATACAAGCAAGTGGTAGGGAAATGTAATCATTTGCCTTCATTGATATCCATGCTAGGGAATTAGTGAAATTAAAGCGTACTCCTGAACCATTGTAGCCAGTGGGAGTTTTGACATTGACTCCAAGGAGAATAAGATTGGGTCCTTTCATCCTGATTTGAGCAAGGTACTGAAGACATTATCTGCCTTAAGTACAGTTCTCATTGCAGATCCTTAGAACCAGCTGTTCCTGCTCCTGGCTGGACTAAACTGCTTACTGCAGAGTTAGGAGGAATTTAAATGGCACTCTGTGTGTGTGTGTGTGCGCGTGTGTTGAATTATGAATCTTGTGACAGGGTCGGGCTGGATGGCTATAGGAGAGTAATAGAAGGCAGATATATTAGCCTTAGGTTAAGTAGGTCCCTTTTCCCTGGGTAAGGTAACAGGAACAAAACAATCAGGAACCTCCTGGAGACAGTTAAGACAGGCTGATTAGAACACCTGCAGCCAATCAAGAAGCTGCTAGAATCAATTAAGGCAGGCTAATCAGGTGTTGGGAGGAGGCCATGGGGAAGTAGCCCAAGGAGTTGTAGCTGTGGCACAGCTGTTCCAGGAGGCACCCTAGACAGCTGCATTCCACAGGGCCCTGGGCTGGAACCCGGAGTAGAGGGCGGGCCCGGGTTCCCCGCAAACCTCCCAACTCTTGGTCAGACACAGGAGTTGTTGACCTGGACTGTGGGTTCATGAAAACGGCCAAACTGAGGGCTGCCGTGAAGCTCCAAGGCAAGCAAATCCGCCAATAAGTGCAAAACCCACCAAGGTAGAGGAGGAACTTTGTCACAATATGTTTTAAATAATCCAAACAAAAACCCACCGAGGTTGTTTTGTTTGAGGGGAATTGTGTTTTAGCAAGGAGAGCATATTTTAATTTTGCTGTTATTGTTACGTCCTTGGGCATGTGGAATTGACTTTAATATGCACTGAAACTTCCACAAGATGCAGGTATTTGAATATGGAGATGTTTGGTTTACTTTCCTTTGCACACACCCATCTTATTTAGTGTGTCTGAGTCCTGTAATGTGCACTTTCATATCATCTGGATATCTGTGTTCCATTGTTGTTCCCTGACCAGCACCCAGAATCTAGGTGTGTGTGTGAAGTTACTTTGTGTGTACGCAGTTCCAGGCTGTTCAATGTCAAATATGCCCTCACTAGATATGTGAAATATGAGTGAGATAAAGAAGTGGGACAAAAGTCCCTTCACAGTGGGATCTTTTTTTAAACCACTTCCTGTCAATAGTTGGAGACTGGTTCTGAAACTGTCCCAACTTCCTCCCTGTGCATGATACAACCTCCTTGAGCTCATCCACAAAGCCCATATCCAACCCTCCCTTAGGTCCCACTTAAATACCTACTTTGGCCATCATGCTAGCTACAATGAATTGAGTGGACTTGCATGTAAGTAGTCTGGTGTTTCTGCATTCCCTAGTCTGTCTCTGTCTCTCTCTCTCTCCATATGTGTGTATCTGTCCTTAGACTGTCAGCTCCTAGGATCAGGGACCATCCTCCCCTGACAGCACCTACAATAAATAAATAAATCATTCAGATCAGAACTGCACAGCTCTGGCCCATATTTATTTCTCTGTTTGCCAGATTTATCTGGCAGCACAGCTCTGCTGAACGGTTTAGCTAATTAACTGCTGCTCTGGAGCCAACAAGGTAGTTCACTTTCTCGTGCGTGCCAGACTGTGGGTTGTTTAGTTTTTTTTAATTTTCAGTGAAAAAATAGTGGGCTAAGATTAGTGAGGAAAACGTGGAGTGCATAACCCACTTTTTTGAAATCATCGGAGTATACATATAATCCCCCGTGCACATCCCTCGGCACTCCACCTTATGTTATCACAGCACTTACGCCGTATATGATGATTTAAAGTAAACCACACTTTTAATTAACCTACTATATCACGGCTCAATCCTGCAATTTGCTGAGCAATCTGGGGTCCCCCTCCCACAAAGCATGAGTATATGAGTAGTCCCATAGTCAAAGAATAAAGGCCCCTTATTATTTTTATCCTTTGCTCTACATGCTATATAGTGCTGTGTACCCTCTTGGTGAAGAAATAATGCTTTGTTTTAAAGAAAGTGTTCTTGGGTCATTTTAATCAGCTGCTGTTGCAGGCTTCCAGAGGAAAAGATCGTAAACACTCTTGATGAGCAGGGGGCTGCAGGCCAGAGATCAGATCTAAGACTGGCATGTGCTTCCACTGAGAAAGGGGTGAAGATAGTGTAACCTGTCCCCAAAGGGGTGTACTCAAGAAGGGCTAAAAGGGATCTAAAGTGCAGCCTAGGATTGCCACCTATGAGATGCCAAAAACATGGGACATCTGGGATGATCATGAGCTCTGAATCCCGGAGGGGCAGAAGCACACTTTACGCTGAAGGTATCTCGGGTTGCTCTCTGGTGGAAGCTTCTTCCACCTTTCCTTAGACCAGTGATACTCAGACCTCAGTGGTTCAGGAGTCATGTGACTTCATTGTTTCATTTACTATCTATTATTATCACAGCAAAATGAATAACCCAAGTATTATTATTTTATCAGCTACAATTGGTTAATAACCTATTAACCAATCAGAATGTTGTTACTAACTGAGATGGGTTAATAATTAAATCACACAGTGTTTTTTTATATCATGTGCTGCGAAGAGCCACAGGAGATATGTTAAAGAGCCGTTTGCGGCTCAAGAGCTTCAGTCTGAGTATCCTTGCTTTAGATGCTCTGCCTTAGAACGCAGATCATTCTTCTCACAAGCACAAGCAAAGGGAGATGCGGTCTTTGAGAGCTGGCTCTCAGACCAGTCCTGGCTATAGAAGTCCTAGGGGAAAACCTTGAATTGCCCATTCACGTGAATAAGCAATGAGTGAGGACCAGCCGTACTAGTGATGTGTCCACTCACATAATCCATTCTGAATGCCTATAAAGGGATGAATTGTAACCTGTTCTGGAGGCATGACATGTTGTTTTATCAGCTGGAGTCCATCAGATAAAAGTCACGATGCCCCATTTTACTCTCACGATGCAACATATGTGCCTGGGAGAAAGGCTTGCTGGCCACCGTTAATAAGTACCGTGACACTTACTATTGGTAGAAGCATTCGGAATCACAGCTTGTGCGCAACTTAACCCAGTGCGGCTTTCAGATCTTGTGGCTGTCTTTCTCCCAGTTTACAATACAGAAATCGTTTTGCTGGTAAACGATGCATAGGGTGAAATGAAATGTTAACATTTCTATATATTGTAGGAAATTACCCAATCGCTCACAGTTTTGTGTTTTAATTGTGAATAGATGGAGGTGGAACAAAATGGGCACAGCTCAGGGCACTGGTAAATAGGCCACTGGCAAGTTCAGACACAGGCCCAGGGTGGTAGTAAAACAAACAAGGTTTTAGTAGATCAACAGGTCTTCTTCCTCTTGCCGTCCATGGTGGTGGTTTTTTTTCCACTGCTTCGGACGGCAAAAACTGTAGAGCTGGCCCTGGATACGTTCCACTGAGATCGTGTCCCTACAGCAGGGGATTGAGACAAAGGATTACTCTTCCCTTCGCAGCTGTGCTTTTAGGGCCTGATCCAAAGCCCACTGAAATCAATAGGAGAGTTTCTATTGATATCCGTGGGTTTTGGATCAGGCCCTTCGTCCATTTTCCCAGAAGTGCAGCCCAAGGCTTTGATCCCTTTTTCCGAGTACTGTGTGCACAGGTCAGCAGGACGTAGCCTTTAGCTGACAGTGCAGCATTTCATGGCTCTGGACCGCATACGGTTAAATCCTGTAATTTCTTAGCTGAGCCGTTCTTTAATACATCTCTCATGTGAGCATGAACAAAACCAGCCTTAGTGAGGATGAGAGCTGGGCTAGTACCACATTTGTGATATTACCTCTTATTCAAAGCCCCACTGGTGTAGTACAAAAGAGTACAACTCGGAGGGTTGCCTTGCCCTTAGTCAATGGCTGACTCAGACTTGGATGAATAATTCATTTTGAGGCTAAGATTAGGTACTAAATACTATCCTGGAAGGAATTTGTATTACGAAGTTGTATAAATGATTTTAAATAGGGGTATGTAGTGGAAGGTCAGCTCATTCGCTACTGTAAACCAGACAAAGTCCCAAAAGTTAGCATAGATTTGAACAAAGGAGAAGTATATTTGGAAGGTTCTCTGCTTTAAGCACCTGTCTCATGTTTCATGAGACCATTAAAGTTGTTTGTTATATCTATAACGATATTGCGTCCACAAGGGATCATCTCTCAGATGTTTTAACGTGGGCCATGGCATTCTTCATGACAATGATCTGGTATTGGAATAAGGTGATTTCATTTCATGAAGTGAGAGGAAGCTTTTATACATTTAATGTAGAAATAGTTATTGTGGCCTGAGCTAATTTGAGGCCCGACTTGGAGAGAATATTACATTTATTCTTGAAAATACCCAAGAGAAACTAAAGGGCTGTCCTAATGGTAAAGTTGAAAAAGTGATTATGGTAAATCTACAGTTCAGTGCATCTCCGATCATTAGCTGCAGCCTCAGGTATACTAACCTTTCAGTGGAATAAATTGAAAATTTTTCAAATTTTTAGATATGCTGGAGGCAACTCCCACCTTCTGCAAAGGAAAAACATCAAGAGGAAAAAGAGGGCTTGGTGGTAATGAAGTTTAGGAACTTGAGAAATTATGGAGGTCACTTAGGATCCCATTGGCCCTCAAGCAAAACTATTTCAAGACATCTTAGTTCTTTGACCTTCCTGGTACATATTTGCAAGTCACAGATTTTTTTACCCAGAGCAGTCTGAGAAAGATTAAACAGCTTTCTAACATCTGCTGTATTCATGGCATGTAAAGAACTGCCAGTTTCAGTTGTTGTTAAGATGAATGGAGTCTTCTCAATTTAGAAAAGGTATTTAAACATATTTTTTTTCTCTGTTTGTGCATTCTGTCACCAGCAGCACACTCAATAAGTCAGCTTGCTTTAATATGCTTCCTTTTCTTTCAAAAGGAAATCAGGCTTTAAAAACAATGGAAACTGTATACAGGGGTCAGTTCACTTGCTGGGATGAATTGCAGCATCTGTTTAACAGCAGGCAGCCACCCTTCAGAATGATTTAGTATATAACACACCAGCTCCAACTGAAATTTCGAGGGAAAATATCAGGAATAAAAATATAAGTTAATTATTTGAGTTGGAAGGACTCTACAATTAACTCTCATGCTCTTAGAATTAACTCTCCTGCTCAGGGAAAGTGCCATGGCATGCTTAATAATCTTGTGGAAAATGAAGGAGTTTTGTATTTTTCATATGTGCCTCCATATACCTGTTTAATATTATCCTATCTGACTGCACAGGGTTAAAAATCAAAGGAGGCAGGTGGGGTGAGGGGGAGAAACCAGGAAACAAAACAATGCAGAGATCAGGCTCTTTAAGGGATCAGTGGGGTGGAGCTATTAACTGGGGAATGCCCCTGCCTGGCTCCAACTGGGCTAGCAAGGTTTATTCTTCCCAGAACCAAAATAGGATTAAAGGGGATATTAAAACCTTCAAATTGCTGGCACAGGAGAGAAGGGGGGTTGAGTTGTCCATCAGCAGCTGCTCAGTCTGGAGACACTGACAGACACACACAGAAGGAGGAAGAAAATGCAAGAAGGCAGAGCTTGCAAGGGAAGAGTAAGGTTTAGTTAAGGGGAAGTGTGCATAGAGGCCTTTGTTTTTTATCCTGTTGCTCTGCATGCTACGTACCCTTTGGATGAATAAATAATCCTTGGTTCTGAAGTTGCTGTTTTTGAATTACTTCAATCAGCTGCTGTCACAGACTCCTGGAGGAAAAGGGCTTACATGTGCCTAAAACACTTGGGCTTGTCAAATTAATGTGGTTGATAGACAGGAGAGATCCAGTCCCAGAGTGACTGAGTGACCCTTGAGAGACGTGCAAAAAGCCATGCCTGTCACCTGAGGGGTGCAATCGAAAAAGACTAACTGGGGTCTAAAGTGTAGCTTGCCCAGTAAACTTGAAAATCTCACAGGGTCAGTATCATGTTTATGCCACCATGAAACGTTCTGTTTGCTTGCTTGTGTATAGCCTGTAGAAAGCTGCTGCACATGAAGAAAGATTTGGGCAGAGAGCCTTCATACCTGATCCAAAACCCAGTGAAGTTAACTGGAGTCTGTCTGTTGACTTCAATGGGCTTTGGATCAAGCTGTAAGGCAGAAAATAGACTTAAAATGAATTGCACCTAAACTAACAGTAAGCATTTCTCTTAGCTATGTCTACAGATAATTTGTAAGATTCTGTAATAGTGTTGTTATGCTGGAAGGTTTTAATGACTGCCATCAATAGAATCGATAAAATATCGCAGACCTGGGTGTGCTAAATGCCATTCAGGCCAAGTGGAAGGAGCAATTAATCCCTTTTTATGTAGTGATATCCAGAAACAATAGAAACGACTACACAAGGCGGAGAATAGGGTGACCAGACAGCAAGTGTGAAAAATGAGGACATGGGGTGGGGGTTAATAGGAGCCTATATTAAAAAAAGACTCAAAAATCGGGACTGTCCCTATAAAATCGGGACATTTGATCACCCTAGCAGAGACCCATGTGGCAAAGAGCCTGAGCAAGAGCTAACCCAGGGAGAATAAGAGGAGTTTCCCCGGGACTGGCTGAAAATGTAGGGGCTGAAGACCAACTGTGTGTTCGTAAGAGGCAGAAAGCCAGCATGAAAGCAAGAGAAGCAGTCATGAGCTCAGCTCTAAGATGAAGCAGTGAGCTAGAGCTCCTTCTTTGGGCATAGAACATGTTGGAAAAGCCACCCTGGGGATTTCTGAGCAAGGAAGCTGCCTGCTGCTGTTCCTACTGTGTTCAGGGCAACGGACCTTTAGAGTTTATTCTTTGAAAACAAATAGGGTTGCACCAGAGAATATGCCTGACCAGTATCATCCCTTTCTCCTCCTAATGTAAACAGTCTTGCAAGGCCTTGAACATTGGCTAATTGCTCGTATCAAAGGGGCAATAGTACCTTTTAGTGACTCCGTCAGTTTCACGTCTGACCTGAAACAGCACTTACAGTCGCACATCATGCTTGGCATTATGGGGTGGCATTAGTTTGGTCCTGATTCCAAGCGAAGAGCTCCCTTTACTGCATTGCTGTCACATCTTCTTGCAACATAAAAGTTTTTCTTGGAGATCCTCCTTCCAAGTGCTAACCAAAATGCAGGGTACTCCTCTGGTTAGCTTGTGACATCTCCAGGGATCACAGCCAAAAACCGGGTGGCTCTAGACATTGAAGAGAAAACGGAATTATTTGTAATATATTCTAGGGATGCTCATTGGCATCAATATTGTGAATCTCTCAGTCTTTGACTTTATATATAAATCCCTATTTAGGGTTTATGACTCCGGAGGACAAAATGCTCCTGCCTGAAATATGTCTCTCAACTAGTTCGTGAGAAATCTTTTTGCAGAACTTGAAGAAAGGGTTATGGATTTCTGAATTGCACACAGGAGGGGCCAGTCCCTTACTCAGAAAAAAAACTCCCATCGACTTTAATAAGAGATTTAACTGAGTCCAGGCTTCAGGGGTTTGGCCTGAGGTTTTTGAAATTCTAATTTGCCGTTGTCTGATACCCATTGCCTTGCATTGAGTTAATTAGTCTGTACTGAGGCGGAATTGTTCTTGCTGTTCAGTACACACATACCTTGCACTGAGGTTGCTTTTGCTGGGATTAAAACATGACCCTTCTTGAGCTAGTGATAATGGGCTCTAAAACTGTGAAGCAGAGCAGTACTAGCTGTGAATGAGGCATCCTGTAAGTTCAGTGAAAATTGTCCTGTGAGCAGGGTTTTTACTTTATACAGTGCTCCTGTGGGAGCATTGTTGTAGCTGTATAATGATGCTTTTAAAGCAAACACATGGCCCTTATGGGGATAGAATGTTCCATTTAGATAGAAGTGGGGTTTGGTTTGAACTTCCCTGAATCATCTTATTCTTTGGACCCAACTCCTATAGGGTTGATTCAGCCCCCTCAGTCTTCCCAGTTAGACCAGTGAACTATGTAGGCTTTTAATGTGTTCAGTTCCATGGATAAGGGCCTTAAAACTGACATCCTGACTGCTTTGCAAGTATATTAAGGACCCCATGGCACTTCTAGTACTGAGGTAAGGGGCCACCCTGGTGTCTGAAATTAAAATTTCATCTCCTTTATAGTGTTGTTTGCACACACAATGGTTACTGTGAATAACGCTAACATTTTACCAGTGTTGGATTTATTTAATATTCTGAATACCTCATACTTAGATATCAAAGGCTTTGATCCTGCAAAGACTTATGCACATGCTTAATTCTTTGCAGGATTGAGACCACAGATGTAACTGTAGAATTTTTGGGTTCGTCTACACTGCAATGAAATACCCTCAGCTGCCCCGTGTCAGCTGACTTGGGCTCACAGAGCTTGGGCTGTGGGGTATACAGTTGCACTGTAGACATTTGGGCTCAGGGTGAAGCAGGGCTCTGGGATCCTCGCCCACTCATGGGGTCCCAGGGCCCAGGCTCCAGCCTGAGCCCAAACTGCAATTTTACAGCCCCACAGCCTGAGTACCAAGTCAACTGACATATGCCAGCTGCAGGTACCTCATTATGCTGTAGACATACCCTGAATGGTGACTACCATACACTTGCCTAGAGAAAATGAAAATATTACTTTTCATATTTTAATTTTCAAATTACAGTTCCTGTGTTTCAAATAAGGCTCAGAATTTGCGGAGTAGGAACATTCTAGATCCACACTGTTAAAAACTTCCCTAAAATTAGGGCACAACTTTTACCATCTTTCTCTTTTGCTTTAGCTGTTTGCTAGAGTGTTCCAGCTGACTTGAGCTGTTCTGGTGACTTGGAGAGGAGAGGAGAGGGGAAATGCCAGATATTTGAGCATAGCTTCGTGTTTGTCACATGAACGGTTTGAGTGATAGATACTGACTCCACAGTTATTGTCTTGCCCAAAATCGAAAAACACGCAACACTCTGAAAGAGCCACTAAGATGCTCAGGGTTATTTTATGTATGGCTTTTCTTACAGATCAAAATATAACAATAGCTCCCTCCAGACCTCTCTTTGACCACTGTTAATGGAACAGGTCACTGGATTAGAGCTGGGTGAATAACTGATTTCTCAGTTCACTGGCAGTTCTGAAAAATAAAAAATTAAAAAAACCCTGAATCGAATCCAAACTTTTTCAAAATTTTCAGCTAATCAAAAAAGTTCATTTTGGGTTGAACTCAGTGTTTTATTCCCACTTAAATGTTTTGTTTTGCGGCACTTTTAAAGGGTTAGATTCACAAAATGGCCAGAGGAGGAAGTGGTGGCTGGAGCAATAAAAGAACCCTCCTGTTCCTGGCCCTTTCGTGAATCTAATCCCCCGATTTTACTAAAACCGTTCAGCAAATTTGTGACTAGCTTAATGTTGACTGAAACTGCATTTTTCGGCAAGTAAACTATTCATCCAAAATATTTCACTGTGTCCTACCCTAGATACTCTTGCGTGGGATGGCATTTCACCCACCCTTTCATTCAGGGTCATATCCCAATATATTTTCATTCTCTTCTAGCATAGAAATAACCATTATTCAATTGCTTCTGATACAGTAGTGACAGTTTGTCTCCTCACCTGGCTTTTCCTTGAACTGAGGTAGATCCTGGGTCAGTTCTAAGCCCTCAAGGAATGAGGTTAAATGACCATCTCCAACTGAACCAATTGGGATTTTGGGCCTCATCCTATTCCACTTCAATTCAAAGGTCCAGGCTCAGGCCTCATTTGAAAAACAACCAATTATAGTTAGTGTAGCTTAACATCCCTTGCATGTGTCATGTATGTCTTCTAAGGCAAGGCACATTCTTTGCATTAATCTCCAGTCAAACATCACTGCACATCTCAGAATCATAGGATTTCTCAGAAGACTTCAAAGCAGTGGGGGCTTTGTTTTGTTTGTTTGTTTGTTTGTTTGTTTTTTGGTGAAAGTCCAGGTGCATGGTTTTGTGGTGTGGTTTGATAGCACAAACAGATAGCTCCCTGGAAATCACTAAACACCAGTTCACCCCATTCGCGACATAATTCTGGGTACCTTGCTTTATTGAAAGTGCAACCAGAGTTGGCCAGGAAATGTAAGGGCAGGACAACATGTTTCTACATAGTAAACAGAGTTCCAGATGGATCATAGATCTGCAGTAATGGGTCTGCAGACCCACTGATGGGCTGCAGAAAGAGCTAGGGTAGCTGGAACCCTAAGGGGAGAAATGTGCAGAGGAATCCTAAATTATTAAAAAAAAAAAAAAGCTTCGTTTAGATGCTACTGCTTCTGTTGAGTTAAATACGTCCTTTCCAAGGCTTTGGTTTGAGGAGGGCTTCTATGAAATGTCTGCATTTTCCGCTTTACTTTGCATAATAAACTGCACCTACAGTATTAGGGCAGCTAATAACCTTGGTTGCAGTCATGCAAAATGAGTTCCTCTCTCACTTCCTGCTTCCTGTGTGTCAGCTCTGCCTTTGTACACGGCCAATACATTGTCCCATTGCTTCCATCATCAATGCTATTTAGACCTCATCTTGCTAGGAAATTGGCCTTTCTCTCAGTCTGACTTACCTGAAGAAAAGAGCCAAATCAGTAATCTCGTGACAGACATTTATGAGCCCCATCAGGAAATGTGTAAAAAAAATGCTTCCCACGTATCACTTTTTTTGGTAGCTATAAATTCTGTCATCTAAATTAAACTTGTATTACTTAAACACCAGGAAGGTAATTATGTTTTGTGAGATGTGATTATTTCTGCCCCATTCCCCTCAGATGGTTTAAAAAAAAAAAAAGTTTGAGATTCTACACCCCCTCCCGGATCCCTTTTCTCTCCCCATCATCTCTCCCCAAGTTTATTTTGTTGGAGAAAAGTGACCTTCCAGTTCAGTTCATACCACTGATTCAGGACATTTGAAACAGATATTTTGATCTTTCTGATATCAAGTCTTCCTGCCTGGATTCCCAAATAACTGAACCAAAAGGTATCCATTTCTATGAAGAGCGAGATCACTTTCATCTATCACTCTTCTACCTAAAGTATCTCATCTCCCTCTATACTTACCATTGTTTTCCTTCAGTCAGCAATTTGCTAATAGTATCCTAGAATAATATTTTATATTCTACAATAGTTTGGACCCAGTAATCTAAGACACCTCAATGGTTTGGGATTTCATTACACACGTATCTCTTTGTACAGTACCTCTGCAACTGAGATCATTAGAGGTGCTCAAAAGCTGATGACCCCTTGCTTTTAAAGGGATCAGCTGGCAGAGAATTTTCAGTGACGGGGAGGAAGGAAGGCCT
The DNA here is from genome assembly GCF_965140285.1 of Lepidochelys kempii. NCBI lineage: Eukaryota > Metazoa > Chordata > Testudines > Cheloniidae > Lepidochelys > Lepidochelys kempii. Next base: position 13,984,439 of record NC_136396.1, on the reverse strand, counting down.
AGTGATTATGACACTGGACTGAGGAGATCATAGAATATCAGGGTTGGAAGGGACCTCAGGAGGTCATCTAGTCCAACCCCCTGCTCAAAGCAGGACCAATCCCCAATTAAATCATCCCAGCCAGGGCTTTGTCAAGCCTGACCTTAAAAACTTCTAAGGAAGGAGATGTAGGTTTCTGGCTCTGCCATAGACTTTTTTGTGGGAACTAGGCAAACCACTTAATCTACCCCATGCCTCAGTTTTCCATCTGTGAAATGGGAATAATACTTCGAAACGGTGTTGTAAGAATCAAGCTAATTACTGATGTGCGGTGCTCCATTACTCCAGTGATGGGCAGCATGGGTCTGTGCTTTGGAAGCCACCCCCTTGTTGGTCCATCAGAACCCAGACTGGTTAATGTTGCGGGCATGATGCAAAGCCCTCCTTTTTGCAGGAAGGGAGTTGTTTAAATTGTCTCAGGATATGGAGGTTTGATGCAGGATTATAATTATTTTGATGACTTGGTGGGATTGTTGGATTCTCAAGAGCACTGGGAATCCTAGAAGGATGATGGTATTAACTTTACTACTTAAGATTGTTTCATTTGTATGAAGCCCCCTAGTGCTAAGTAGGTAGTTTAAAATCAAAATAAAAAAATGTATATTCTCCCACTGGGGAGGAGACGAAGTGCACTAGATAAATATGTACTGCTGGTTTAATTGTCTTGATCAAAAGAAAAACAATCAATATCATACTCCGTTATTAAAGAGTGCAAATGGGTATGCCGCCTGAGGTATAGAGGAGGCTGGGTAGCTGCTGCTCTTTCTAATTGGTTATCCACACAAATGCATATTGTGTTTCCCAAGTGTATTACCTCATTAAAATGTCTGCATTTCAGAATATAACATTAATTGTAGATACTGAAATTTAATCCTGTATCACGGCCCCTACACAATGTTGGCAGTTCCTAAAATGTCAGTATAATCAGTAGTGTGTCTCTCTCTCACACAAATATATATACATGATAAAAAATCATCAGGTGGGAAATCCTGGCCCCATTGAAGTCAGTTTGAGTTTTGCCATTGACTTCAATAGGACCAGGATTTTGCCCCGGTGTGTGTTTAAATTGGAGAGTCTGAATTAAATTCCATCTAGACTCTTGGGAGCTGAAAACTGTTGTTGTAGTTCGTGGCAAAGGTATTTTCCACTATGCTTGACCTCTGTTCTCAATGCCATGGTCTCCAGGTAATAAACGGACAAAAGAAATCTGACACTTGGGTAAATTTGCTAGATTTTTATCAGTCAATAATCATCAATTGAATTAGTAGAACTCCAGATTCATTGCAAACTCCTTATTTACATAACCTTTATTTGTTCTACAGACAGTGAGCAACAGTATTAAAAAAGAGCATGTGTGTATCTGAATATATGAATTCTCCGTCTCTCCTCTGTCAATGCAAGACCTTTCTCCATTGCTGCTTCTATCTTCTGAAGCAGCTGTCCTGTATTTCTCCTTCTCGATAACTCTTCATCATCTGATTTCAAATACCTGCCAAAACGTCATTGTTCCTTGTCTGGGCCACTTATAATATTTCCTCTTGCTGTGGTTTCTCTCTGTAACTCTGTTGTTTTGGAATATGGTTTAAACATTGGCTTCTTTAACAGGACATCTCATGCCATGTTTGGGTGAACAAAATAGCAGTTTGGAATGTGAAATAGGCATTTATGCATATAAGTATCAATTTAAGATGCTAGCTGTTATATATAGGTTGCATCCTAGGGATATCTTTATGAACATGGGTAACATTGCCGAGTTTAAACCACTATAATGGGTACTAAGCATAATAATGATGCTTTGCATTTGATGTATTCATAGAGGACTGGCGTCTGACACCCTCACTCACACTGAGCTCTACCTTACTCTGTGAGAAGCCTCGTGATGTTAATGAAATTACTCCTGGAATAAGGTACTACTCACTAAATAAGGATGTCTGAATCTGACGCGTTATAAAAATGCAAATGATGTGTGGGTTGACACTTCTTCCCATTGTGACTCTGTACCCCCTACATCTAATAAACCATAAAAGTATTGCATTTTATGGCCACTGCTTATGCCAAGGGTGAGAGATGTTAATTTTCTTGGCCTCTGATCTTCCCTTTAAATATATCTTTTATCTGCAGCTATATACCAAGCAAATGCACAGGCTAGTAATAGTTTCCTCCCTTGAGAGCACCATTACCAAGAAACGCTCGGGAAAATATTCCACTAAACAGCCTTTTCCTTACATACCAACTATTCGGGGGAGGTGTTTTTTATTGAGGACATTTTATGGGTTTCATCTGATCTTCCCCTCCCGTGAAGTCCTCCTCCTCTGTTTGACACCACCATTTGTTTGCTGGGAAAATGAGAATGATAACCCTATTGGGGAATAAGCAGCAGGCGCAAGCAAGCTTCCTAAAAAAGATTTGCTTTCATGCAAATGCCCTTAATGATGCAGAACGAGAGGAGATCAATAGAGATCATGTGACCTAGGTATTTTTTTTCCACAAACAGAATGCTACTGGAGTTGTCTCTCCCTCCACCCCCAGCATAAGCAGCTCTTTAAAGGAATGATGAAAGCTCCTTGTTTCATATGGCAATAACACATCAACAAGCTTAGTTGCCTGACCATGCTCCCTAGTGATTAAAGCTACCCCTAGAGCAAGAGCCAATACATCTGCCCACAAGCCTTCCCGCCTTCTTCTGAACGTAGCTAAAATATCATTATTTTCCTACCTAACCTAAATTGTAACAATAGGTTAAAATGCCAAGTTTTGCTGTCTTGCAAAACTGGATCATGATGTAATCTTGTTCAGAGGCAGGAAGGCAGGGAAAGAAATGTTAGAACTGCTATATTATCCATGTTTTCTCCTCTTTTATTCACTTTTCGTGGATATTCACTTGAGTGCAGATTTGTTTGTATGAAAGTTCACAGAAAACTAATAGTCACACTTTATATTAAGGTTCAATTTACAAATGGTTGATAAAGAGTTAATAGATGTTATAAGCATGTTATGGACATGAGTAGTATGTGTTGTAAGCAAAAAAAAGAAGATATTAGAGTTATAAGTGACCCGTAAACCTGTTGGACTTTAAAACAATTAACGATTTATTATAGATTCATAGATATTAAGGTAGAAGGGACCATTATGATGATCTAGTCTGACCTCCTGCACAACGCAGGCCACAGAATCTCACCCACCCACACCTGCGAAAAACCTCTCACCTACGTCTGAGCTATTGAAGTCCTCAAATTGTGGTTTAAAGACTTCAATGAGCAGAGAATCCTCCAGCAAGTGACCCGTGCCCTATGCTACAGAGGAAGGCAGTCCTTTAGACTTTATGATCTATTTATAAATGGGTGTAAATTACCCAAGTAATTTATCCCCAAACTGAAATTCATGTAATCACAAAACAGAGTTTGCCTTGTGACTCAATCATGATTTAGAGCTGCTGGATCATTCAGTAAGTCAGCAGAAATGATACCTGGTGACTCCGGTGGCCAGTTCAACAACTCAGACATCGAATTGCAAATATTTAGAACTGGCAGGATTCAATTTAGTGAGCAATTGGGGTGAAACTTTAAATGTAGGGCTTAAACGTGACTTGAATGGTGCATAGGTCTTGTGCTGGCGCTTTGCAAGGAGCAAATTTCACCTTTAGTGAGCAATCCAGGCTGCAATTTGTGTCCCCAAATATCCACTGAATTATAGAGAATATCAAATAAGTGAAATCAACATATTTACAAGCAATTCATGAACAGAAAAAAGGGCTAAATCCATTGAATAATTTGTTCTCTTTGAATGATTTTCCCATCTCCAGTAAAAGGCTTAAATGGCATCGGTATGGAGATAAAATCTCCATTACCGCGCTCCTCCAAACACTTACGCACATGCTTAACGTGAATAGGCCCATTGACTTCCCTAGGACGATTCATATGCCTAATTTTAGGCACATGCAAAACTGTTTGCAGGATCGGGGTCTAAAGCCCCATTTCTGCAAGTTCTTTCTTGTGGGTGGACTCCCAATTACTTTCATGGGGCTCTATGTGGGTGTATAGATTCATCCACAGTGAGCAGCACTCAGGACCCAGCGCCTAAGAGTTCCAACAAGTAGCTGTAAAAGGACATCCTTGCTGCTGTGCTTGATAATTTTACTTAAAAACCTTTGCCAGAATCAAGAATGGTCTGTCTGTATTGATCTAAATCCTATTAATCTCTGTGGTTCAGAAAGCAATAGCTAGTATATTTCTGTGTACTTTCATAATTTGTCTTCATTGAGCATTGCCTGCTGATCCTGCCTGTGGTCCCTTCTTCATCTAATGCAACCCCTGCTACAGGCAGCTTAGTGGCAAAACTGAGTGAATAGAGGCTTTTCTGCTTTAATTTATACACAAACACAATTTCCAAAATGACTTAGTCAGTGCTTTCCTTTATCTAAATTTGACCAGGCAGAAAGAAATCAACCCCCACAATTTTTCTTTTGGAAATTGCAAATGGACAGTTTGAAATCCACTTTTCACCCACGTGTGTACACAAGCAGGGTGTGTCAGGCGTACGTGCATGCTCAGATCTGTATCCATTTTAAATCTGTTGTGTATCTAATTCTCTGTCTGTGCTTACACATGTGCCCGCCTTTCTCCATGGTTATGTGCAGATGGTGTAAAAAGGGGCTTAAAGGTTTAACCCAATGAACTGGAGCTAGAGAAGGCCAAATAGATAGCAAAGAATCACTCGTCTGCCTTTCAGAAGTAGATTGTTCTGTGTTCGACTACTAGAACGAGGAACTGTACGTTTGGTAAATTTAAATGATCTGTAGTAGCTTTGGAGAATATCAACTGAAACAACCACACAGCGTTCTGTTTCCCCAAGTACATCGCTGTATAATACAAGTTATGTTTAAACAGCTTAACCTTACAGCTTTTCGGTGTGTACTCTGGGGATAGAATATTTACCAATGATGGCAAAATGGTTGGCAAAGTTACTGTTAGAATCTCTTCAGTCTCCCAGGCTGCTGATGTTTGAGTGCTTATTTACTAGACATCTGTGGGTTGAATTAAAATTTCGTAGAGCTTGTCTCCTCCTTAATTCAAATACCTCCTGTTCTGTAACATTTAAAATGCCGTGACAGCGACATTAGAATGAACCAGCTCTGTATTGCTTATGCACTGCTGAATGTAGGGATGCCACAGGCATAAATTTTGTATCAGTATAACCTATTTCTGACTAGATCTAAAATTCCTGGTGAAACTCTTGCAGTCCTTTCACCATTATATATACTGGCTTTAGTTCTGGTATCGTACATTGCCTAAGCTGATCAACGTACAGCAGAGCAATGTTCCAAGAACTGCATATTGGAGTGCAAATTCTATTTTTTGCACCAAAGGAAATCTGGAGTAACTCCATTGAAATTAATACAGTTACTCCAGATATACACTTGTATAAAAGATAGCAAAATCATCTCACCGTGTTTCAGAAAGTTCCCTAATCTGTATCCTGCTACAACACAATCCTATTGTACCCTGTTGCTCTATTTCCCAGCTCTCTTTACGGTGTTCCCAGTCTGTATCTAGAACCCTCCAGATCACTCTTAGCCTGAATGTTAGGTGGATGTTCCCTGATTGATTCATTACACACCATCCAACTTCTGTAACAAATAATAATGATAGTAATAATCCCCGGTTCTTATATAGTGAATTTCATCAGTGGATCGCAAAATGCTTGACAAAGGAGGTCAGTGAGGCAGGGATCCTGCAGACAACACACAACATCCTCAGTTGCTACACAACCCTCATTAATTCCCAAAGCATTATCCATTATCCAGCAGAGGTCCTGTGGGGGAAGAAATGAGATCATTGTAAGTAAAGTCTGTATCATTATGCATACATACAAGTGGGCCAAATTAAAGTTGCTCAGGCAACCTTAATTCAGGCATTACCGAAGTTTTGAAAGCTTGACTTTGCAACCATAACATTCTTTTAATTTTTTATATGTAATTAAAGTCCATATTGAACGTACATCATAGCATTTGAACTTTCCTGATTTTCATAGTGCTTGAATCCATATTGCACAGTATGGATTATTGCATCTACAGAAATAACTCAAATATATAGTGTCACTTTTTGTGAAAGTTCATGTAAAATACGTAACCATATTTCACTCTTATACAGCATATTGGACACAAAAGGCTTCTGCAGTGTTTTGCAAACTATGTACATAGAGCATCACTAAAGTTCTATAGAGGGTGGCCAGCAGTGGTCAGCAAACTGTACACGAGTGAACGATGGTAAAATATTTGGGCAAAAGCAGTGGATCAAATCCCTCCACTCATGAAGTGTCATGTACTGTTTAATGCCCACAAAGAGCAGGCTGGCCCTTTGTTTTTCAAGTCTCCCCCAAAAGAGACTGTAAACTCTATGGAATTTAGTGTATCTGCCGATGAAGGGTTGAGTCATATGACTCTGCTGGAAGGGACAGTTATATATGGGAACCCATGTGCAAGGCTCAGGATTCAGTGTGTAACCTTATCTCAGGGGATAAACCAACAGGTACAGCATAGAAATGTAGGGTTGGAATGGACCTCAAGTGGTCATCTAGTCTGTGTCCCCCATGCTGAAGCAGTATCCATTAAGATCATCCCTGACGAGTGTTTTGTCTAACAGTTCTTGAGTGATATGCTTAGAATGAAATTTTCTCTATCTGCAAGATGTTCCATAAATGTCTACTTTGAGAATTCTTGCACCTTCCTCTGAAACATCTAGTCACCCTCAGAAGCTGGGTACTGGACTAGATGTTCTATTGGTCTGATTCATGGTGGCAATTCCTTTGTTCCTCCCTGCACCAAACACCTTTCATCTTGAGAAAGCATGGGAGCTGGGACCTGCAGAGGGCTGAAGAGAGGAGAAGAACTTTGTCCAAAATTGGTACACGTTCCTGGAGACAACTGTAGGAAAAAGCGAAGGGAGATTTGCTTCTAAACAAGAGGAGCAGAAAAGAACCCACAATTCCTTTCCTGCCAGAGCCGTGACAAAGGAGATGTCTCCCTGGCCACAAATTATTGTCCCCATAGAGCATACAGCCAGCAGAAAGCAGGTCATACTCCACACAATGCAGCACTTGAGCAGTAAACATTATGTTATCATTGGTTCCTACGTCCCAGAGACCCGCTGTGGCTGCAGCTTTGGCAGTAATTTTGAATTAGTCCGGCTGCTGGGATTTGCCTCTAGTTGTTGCAGCCTGATGCCTGGATCCCTGCCCCACCATGTCAGATAGTATGAATAGGAACGTAAACACACACTGCTGAAAATGGAGGTACATTGTAAACTAAAGCACTTAGTTTGGTCCTGCTCTCTGATAAACAGGTGCATGTTGCTTCCTGCCTTGTAAAATCAGCCACGGCTTACACGAGCACAAGGGCGATGCTGGTCGCTGACTTTACAAGCGGCTCAGTGCTCAGGCTCAAACTGTGTGTGCGCGCGCGCATTTGTAATCAGAGCGGCACCGCCGAACTGTTAATTTTCATGCCCCCAAACTCGCAGGTGCAGCAGCACAAGATGAGCAATCACTCCTGTTAATTATCCATGCATCCTCCTGCCCCCTGCATAAGGCAGTCGGGATGAGCTCATTTTTGCAGTAAAAATGTATTTTTTTTGCACATACTTGGCTGCCTCCTTGCAAAATACCAAAAATATGTTTTCCCACAAATATTGTCCCTTCTGCAGTAGCCACTTGAGGCTGAGAATGCAAATGTGCTGCACAAGCCAAAAATAAACCCACACAGGAATGCGGTCACTGACGATGCTCCGACTCGGGCCTGCTGATGATTTTCACCAGTCCTAGCTCATTGCAGCTCTGGGACTACCGCTGGAGCGAGAAGAGTGGTCTGAGCACAGGCTTAGGAGCCGGGAACTTCTTCTGAGTTGTGCTCATGACTGTTGCAGTATCTCCCTCTGTGGCCTTGGGAAAAATTATTTGAAAGCTAAGTCTGAGCATGCTACCCCCTTTCCCTCATGGAAAACATTAGAAAGAACCCCCTTCCCTCTGAGATGTCAGCCTCATGTTTCACACCTGCCTTACCTCCCCAGCTGCCTGGCCTCTGTACCTAGCAAGAATTCCTCATGCCCAGAAGTTGAGGCTTCAGTCTGTTCTGTCCACTCCTAGCTTGATCTTCCCTGACAGCTGAGAAGGGTGGGGCAAGACTTGCAGGAAGAAGAAGGGAAGATGGAAATATCCAGCAAGGTAAGCCAGGACTGGCTTCTCACTGGAATCCTGAGCTGGACTCTCCTTCCAGCATCCATATACATCCTTCCTACTACAGCAGCCTTATAAGCCAGCCTGTAAAGCAGCAGCAGATTTGACTGCCCAGCATTCTAAGGGTTAATATAGGTGCTTCTGTAACATGGAAATAATAATCCTTATGTCTAAGAATTAATTAGTTAATGTTTCTTATGCTCTTTGAAGATGCAGTGCACTGTGTAAATGCAAAGGATCGTTATCATTTATTATTTTAAATATATATTTACCACCTGCCCTCAAATACCCGTGCTATATAACAAAGGAGAATTTTTTTCCAGCAAATCCATATTGTTTGACTTGTTCAGCCATTTTTCAAAGTGTCTGTTTGAAGTACATTTTTTGTATATGAAGATTTCAGAGACTGTGTAAATAGACTTTATATAGCAGAACGAAATAGGTACCAGTCTCTTCCAGCTCTTCCACCTGCTTACCAGGTACGGTTGCCAAACAGTTTCAGTATTTTGTAGTGCCTTCCCCCAAATCAAATTCTGTGTTGCTTTTGGTTGAAAAGGTAATAATTAGCTTTTTAAAAACGTGTCAGTGGCTGCTGGTGACGGATTGAAGATTAGTTACTTATCCATAGTTCCAGGAGGTATTCGGCAATTAACCCTGTAGAGGAATAAACTTTATGTATGGGGAGTTTTACAAGCTTTCCTGAGTATATCGTGTTTTTAAAATGCTAAAAAGGCAGTTAAGGAAAGAAGAACACACAGCACAGCAGTGTTTCCATCTGACAGTGCAAGGTTCTTCCAAGAATGGCGTTGTTAGCAAGCAAATACTGACTGTGGGTGAGAAATCCTTCCTCCACAACAAGCCAAAAGACCCCAGCTTTTCAGGACTAGTCTCCTAGAGGCGTTTGAGTATAACATGATTAACAGTGAGGGTGGTGTCGGGGTCATCTGTGCGTAAGTAGAATCCACTCATGGGGACTGGGAGAAAACGTGGACATGACACTAGAAATCACAGCAGTGCCAGGAGAAATGACGGATATGTTGATGCATTTTCATAGACTTGCATTTAGTGTACTTTTTTTTTTAATGGCTGTCAGAATGAACCCTTTTTGTTGTTGTTTTGCTCTTCTCTGGTTCTTTATTGAACAGGATGGTAGGGGGGTGTGTGTGTGAGAAGGGGGGTTGGGGGAAGACAGCGAGAGAGGTTTAGGGTGCTAGTCGGGGACTTAGAAGACCCACGTTCAAATCCCTTCTTTGTCACAGACTTAAGGTGTGATCTTGAGCAAGGCTCTTAATCTCTCTGTGCGTCCGGTCCTTCAGCTGTAAAAATAGGGACAATAGCACTTCCCTACCTCACAGCGGTGTTATGGGGATAAATACAAAATTGTGAGGTAATTGTGTGGTCTAATCAAAAATTAGATGCTATGATAATGGGGGATAGACTTTATGTGCAGCATTGGCTGATGTAATGTACTGGCTGGCTGCCCTCAACTAGAAGGAATTATTCCTGCCCAAATATTTGTCTAGGTCTCTAGAGGCTGGAGTCCCAAAAGAGGATACAAGTCCCATATTTATGAAGGAAAAATATTCCAGAAGCAGGCCAGGGTCTAGTACCCATAATGCCTTGCCTGCACATCCTGTGAGCTTCACCGTTGGGACAGCATGCTCCAGCACTCTAAATAAGCTTATATTTTATAGTAGGTCAGAAATAGTGAAGCAGCATTTTGCAGTTACCTGGCCAAAGGCGTAACAACTGTTCCATCAATTTGGGCCTAGTTCATTTAGAGCGTTGAGTATACTGAGTTTCAGCTAGCAGTCTGATTGGCAGTTGCTCTGGCGAGTGGAGCACAGATGTGCGGCTTGGGTGTTGCTTTTACAATTCGTCTGTGCTCAGACCTGCTGCAGCAATTCAGATGAAAAGCTAGGAAGGTCTGTGGATGTGATTATATTGGTAGTTGGGCATAAACCCTCATTTCATGGAGCAAGTCACAGATTTTGCCAGATTCTGGAAAGCACGGCCCCCTACCCTCCAGTGACCAGGTTCACCAGAGTCTTGACCAGATTGAGTTGTAGCCAGCTGGCTTTCACCCAAGTTTTCAGTTGCTTCTAGGTTTTGAATAAACCTGCTGACAGCAGTGTAAGGGACAGAAGAAAAGGAGACTTGGAGTTGAGAGACATCTGCAAACTGGTCATGGTGTTCCCTGTATCATCTTTTAATTTCTCCCAGTAATTTCATTAAACAGAAGAGAGTGGCAGGACTTCGCTCCACAGGCAAGAGAACACCTGGTGATCAAAAGCAGATATTCATCACCACTCTGAGGAACTACTCTAAGGAAAGTCCCTCCATCCATACCAGGTCCTGCAGGCACAAACTACCTTCTTCAGCTAGTGCTTTGCAAGGCTGCTTAAAGATGAGAAAGTGGCAATAGAGAGAGAGAAGCTCAGCACACAACTGGGGCCAGATCTGCAAAAGAGCTCAGCTCCCCTCTAAGCACCAAAATAAGTGGCCAGATTTTCAAAACAGCTTAGCATGTTGGGGGTGCATACTGGGATATGAGCTCCTTTGAAAATCTGTCCCCAGATGTAGGCGCTGTATACTTGGTAATCTGACCTGAACACCTGAAAATATGAGTTGCTCAAGGTTACAAGAAAACTGTGTCAGAGTTAGGAATAGAACCCAGTTTGATGCTCTAACTGCTAGGCCACTGTCACTCCATGTACAGAAACATTGCAGAGGCACACATACGTATCTGTCTGTCTCCTACATGTGTGCACATGAACATACTACATGACGAGGACATGCAACTCTTTAATCGAATGTAAACAAACATATTTCTTTTTCTTGACCTACTTGCACCTCTAAATCTTAGGAACTGCTTTGAAGTATTTCTTGCTGGAATGCAGGTTTCTTGAAATTTGTATAAGAAGCCTCTTTAAAGCCTGAAACAGGAAGTTTCTTTGTAGCTCTCATTGAGATGAAATTAGAAAAACGCAGTTGCACCAGCGGACTGGTATTGGATTACTAGTTGTTGCAATTTATGGTAACTTTTTATTGGGAGGGCTTAAGTTTGTAGGGTTAAAATGATTTATTACTTACAGATAGTCAACTAACATTCAGCATCACAGTAGGGTAAAAACTGCCCTAGCATTACTATAGCATAGCTTAAGCACAAATTCAGGGCAAAAGATCCTTTAATTATCTTCTAAAGGATCTCATTAAAAAAAATATAGAAACAGGTTATTCACAATTCCAGCCTATAAAATTAGTTTAAAAATACTTAGCAACCCTATTTAACAGCTGCCAATCTGAAAATTATTCCCTTCATATCTTAGGCAATAACATATGGAGGGCTTTAGTAGATAAGAAGGCAGAATTAAGTATCTGTTTTCTTTCATATCTGCGTCCACAGAAGAACGATGCCTACTCCCTGTCTCTTTCCCACTGCGTTCTATTGAATGCTCCCACTCAAAGCGGAAGATTTGCAATGTCTTCCCACTCGCCTCTCCCCACAGCATAGTATCAAATGGCCCCAGCTGCAGTGGGACCAGTGAAATTCCACTGTCTGCACTGGAGCGTGCTGCATAGTGGGTGTACATCACCTGCACACTGAGGAACCCATGTCACCGAGAGCTCAATGCTCAGCCCCAACAGCTAGGGCCAGGGGGTCTGTGATTATGTGGACCCATTACTCATTGACCCTGCAGAATTGGTACACAAGAGTGGCAGGGACTCAAAGCTGCATTACTGGTCGTGGAGTAGCTCTGCTAATCTGCACCTGCGGGATATGATTTCTCTCCCCAGGCCCTGTGGAATCCCCTTGTGCCACACCCGACTGCTTACGAGAGGGTAAATGGTGGAAAAACATTGTAAAACTTGACTGTTGGCTGCAGTATCAAGAAACCACCTCTGAGCCCAGTAAACAGCTTTTCTTACCAGAAAGGATTTAATTCTGCAGGTGCTGGAGTGGTTTTATAGGCACTACAAAAGTATTAACAATTCCATATTGCTGCCATGATAAGGGGACAATGCTGTGTCCCATAACTCCATTTTAGCTGAGGTCTGACCCTAGTCCCACTGAAACAGGGGCCGAACTCCCAGTGACATCAGGGAGGGCAGGATTAGGTCCGTAGTGACAGGTTTGATTATACTCTGCACTATCAGATCTCTGACTCTGCTGAAAGTCAGGTTAAAGGGAATTTTGCCATTAGCCTCAAAAGGAGCAGGATTGGATTCTTAGACCAGAACTCTCAGGAGAATTAGTTTTCATGAGGTTCTGGATTGCCTTGTTTTCTGTTGGCCTGGAGATATTGTTGTGAAGAGAAGAGGGATGCTCCAGTGGTTAAGGTGGTAGCTTGGAACTAGGGAGACATAGATTCAGTTCCCTGCTCTGTCACACATTTCCTGTTTGACCTTGGGCAAGTCACTTAGTCTCTCTGTCTCTCAATTCCCAATCTGTAAAATGGGCATACTTAGCACTTCTTCCACCTCACAGGGGTGTCGTCAGGACCACTACATTGAGGACTGTGAGGTGATTAGATACTATGCTAATGGAGGCGTGGTACAATCTGTAGAGCTGGATGGGAAATGGTTTTCCTGTCATGTGAGAATTTTTGAGATTTCAAACATTTTTCCCCCCATCCCGATCATGATGAAAAGTCAAAATCTTGAAAATGTTCATGAATCAGTAAACCAAAAATATTTTTGGACTGGGCCACCCTAAATATTTCCTTAAAGATCATTTTAAAACATTTTGTTTTGATTGTCACATTTTCATACTATTTTATACTTTTTGTTAAGTTGAAATGGACTAGAATTTCAAAATGAAATGTTTTGAACAGACAAATGAAATTTTTTGTTTCAAAAAGTCAAAGCACGACATTCTCAACGAATTTGAAACTTTGGTTTCCTTTGTCCCGTTGAGGCCCAATCCTGTGTGAGAACTAAACAACTTGCAAGACTGGACTTTAAAGAAAGCCATATTAAAGTTTTCCCTTTCTGAAGTCTTTTGCCACTAACTTGTGCAGGTATTTAACACCTGAGAGTAAATCCCTGAGTTCCAGCCTTCCAGCTTTCTCTCTCCACAGTAGCAGGTACAGCAAGAAAGAAATATTACTTACAGCTAAGTCTTTAAAGCTTTGGGGGTTCATTTTGTTTCCATGCTACAAGCGTTCTATTCACATTTTATTAAATTTTAACTAGAGCATGTGACCGTGAGCTGCTCATCAAATTATGACACATTAGTGAAATGGGCTGGAATATGGACAATGTTTTGCATTCTGCTTTTAGGTTGAGAAATTAAAACAGAAGTTTCACGTACTTCTACCAATATCTATAGGGATCAGCACTTCTGCGGTTTCTTCGAAAGATTTGAAGAGGCTTCGCTCAGATAAGGGATGGACGAACCCATTTAGAAACAGTGAGAACTTTGCTAACACTGACCCAAAATTTAACTTTTTCTTTTGCTGCTCTCCGTGTCAGTGTTCCAGCTAGAATAAGAAGCAGACATGTTACATTATCAGTGTATAATTAGAGCTGGTCAAGAATTTAACAATTTTTCATAGGAAAATGCTGATAAGCTGAAACTGTTCATGGGAAAGAGCCAGTTCTGATGAATCTCCCAATTTGAATTATTGTTTGAAAACAAGTTTTGAAACTGCCTACTGTATGTGCAACAAGAAAAGCTTGACACCCACAAAGCCACATTGCTGCATAACTCTGTAGGTTATGCAAGGGGTATAATTTCTCAGATTATAACCATCTTGCCCTGCAAACTACTTTGTGCCTTCAAATCCCAGTGGTTTTGGTGGAAGTTGAGCAGACTTGACATCTTGTAGAAGTGTCACATCTTTTAGGACTGAATTCTGAGTCCAATAAATTTAAAAAAAAAATCCACAGATGGCGGGGGAAATTTGAATTCTCCAGAACTGTTGGGGGAGAGATCCTTTCCCCAATGGCTGCACGCACTAGGGAAGTAGAACTACATTTAAACAGTAATAAGGAATCCTCAAGAGTCTCATGGCAGTGTTAGAGAGGGACAAATCGTGAACATCAACTAAAGCTAATGCACCCCTGAAGTAAAAAAAAAAAAAAAAAAAATTAATTGCACTAAACCAATCATCCAGGCAGAACTTGTACTTTGAGTTTTGGAGGGAGAATTTGAAGACTTTATTTCTGCTGCTATTTTTCTTCTTTTATAATGGCTTTTGTAAGAGGTTTTAAAGTCAAAGTTAAGTAATGCAGGCCAAGTGGATTGATATATAAAAGACCTAACTGTCCTTTCGCTTACACTAGCTTTACACTGCTGGGTCCAATGTATGTCCAGGGAGCCAGTTATAATACCCTTATTCTCTCCTCAGCCCTGAGACCAGGTTAGAGCAGACTGGAGGCTGTTGCAACCTGAGCAAGATGACAATGGCCCCCAAGGGATTGTTCACCAACTGGAGTAGAGAATGCTCTGGCCTATTCCTCAGTGCCCCCTTCCCCTCCCCAGTTCCTGAAACTTCCTGCAGAAGCTGTGGGGAGGATGTGCAAGGAGCTGGCTCTACCAGCTGTATCCCTTCTGGGAACTCCCTAATGTTGAGGGAATCCCCAGCAGCTCGCTTGAGGGCAACATTTGCACCTTGAATGGTGCAGATGTAGCAGAGCAGTGAAGAGCAGCTGTCCCAGTTACTTCAAGTCCCTCCACATTGCTAACCATTAGGTGAGAGGAGAATCAGGACTGCATAACCTCAGAAAGCCAAGTTACTTTGCCAAAACTCTTGTAGCCATGCTCGTTGCATTCAAGGAGCAGAGCTTTGAGCTAGAAGATTTTAATATCAGTAATTGAACCGCCGAATAATGATATAGTGGATTTTTTTCTCAGATACAGGGAAATAATAATTTTGGCCAGCATATATAGAGGCTATACATTACTGCTATTGACTTTTGATACCCTAGTGTGTTAGGCAGAAATAGAATTTTTCCAGAGCATTAGAGACACACATTAATGGTAAATGTCCCTTTGTTCCACTTCTTCTTTGCTTTATAACATTTTTATGCAGCAATTTCTAGAAAAAAAATGGAAATAGGCCGAGGGAGAAAAACAAAGCTATGATTGGTCTCAGTCTTGTCCCCCTGTGAACCAACATCCTACGTCTGTGGAGTTGTGGAAGATGTTTTCACATTTTCCCCATACGTTAAAAAATTCCCTATTTGGATTTGAATTCCCACAGTTCTTTTATAGTATTGTACGGTATTAATGGAGCGCTCGTTTGTTAGCCACACTTAAGGTAGCCTGTGTGTGTGTGCACCTGGTATTTTTCTTCTAGATTTCCATGCCACAGAGCATAACCTCTTTTCTGGTCTCCTTCAATGCTATATGGCACCTTCTGTATGCTTCAGTGGAATTTTCTCGTATGTGATCCAGGGTATGTTCCTTGCCTCCTCCTCACCTAGGGAATACAATGGCATTAACGGAAAGGTATGCTAATGCAGCAGCTCTCAAGATCACAAAGTTCACAGCAGACTATTTGGAAGCAGTTGTCCCTCTCTGTATAACAAAATCATCCAGGTCCTCCTGTGTAATTCATATTGAAGGAGGCTGCCATATTGCTGCTCAGTATTTTGGACTGGATATACTTAAAGCTGCATAATGGTTTTCTAATTCCAGGCTTTTCAGTCACTCTCTATTCCTGAAAGTTTTCAGACTGAAATTTCCCAGGCTTAGCATCTGCCCCAAAGTGAGTGGTTCTGGAAAGACTGAGCAAAAGTGGTTCAGCCGCTTTTGAGTAAGAGGAAAATAGAAAATTTGAATAGAAATTAAGAATTAGCATTTTACTTTTGAAAACACTAACAGCATTAAGGTCATATTATAAGTTCGCAAAAAGAAAAGGAGTACTTGTGGCACCTTAGAGACTAACCACAAGTACTCCTTTTCTTTTTGCGAATACAGACTAACACGGCTGTTCCTCTGAAATCTGTCATATTATAAGTTGTGTGTCATTCTTTTTCTTTTAAATCTAAGCTTTTATTATTAGAGCTTTATAATTAAAACTCCACTTTTGCTACATGTATATAATGCAAGTATGTTTACTTCAGTGAGAGTTCTGTGCAATGAAGACCTTGCAGGATGGGTTGGGTCCTATCTTTCCAAGACTGAACCCCATCTTTCAAAAAGCAGCAGTTAAAAATATGCAGGTGAATAGGAAATTTTCTCTGCTTTGAGTGCTATGCTGCTTTTCTTTTTGGTAAACAGCTCTAGCAGCTCTAATTATTATTTTTTGAATCAGTACATTTACTGCTGGGGGAAAGTGCTTGGATTGACGTCTCTGGAAACCAAAGTCTTCTGTTTCTTCACATATAAGGTAAAAAACAGGCAGATGCAATGTAGACTTTCTCACACTTCCTTGCCAACCTCCTTCAGTCCTTATCTGAAAAGGGTGGAGTAGTTCATTCTTCTTGGCAAACACAGCCATTCACAGCTTGGCCTTTCTGGTGAATAGAGGAATTGTGGATGGTGGAAATGGATTTTGAAATGTGGACACCCGAACACTGGAAACTTGAGGAGGGACCATTTCATGCAGTCTATTGTAGCAATGTTTGGTCATTTATCAACCTTAGACTGGATTTGAACCAGCAATCTAGAAGCAAAAGATTTTGTATCCCATCATCTGAAATGTCAAATCTCTTGAAGGTTTTTGTTTGTGTTGTTTTTTTTTGGGGGGGGGGGAGGGAGAGGCGGGGAAGGGGGAATATTTTTAAAATAAACCCTCTCCGCCCAACTCTACTTTGACACCATGCTTCAACCTGGATTTGAATTTCTGCTGCATTTTTATATCGTGATTTCATTGAAAATAAAGTTTAATAATGGCACATTATTCAATAATGACAGCTGTAACTATATGGATTTGTCCTCTTAAGAGTTCATGATTTTGGGATAAAATATTATAGGCATTGAAATACGACTTATGGAGTTTTATACTGGAAGAATTTTACCATTCCATTAACCCCTCACTCCCATCCTCTAGGTATTTATTTCAAACCCATCCCAGTGACTTCCACTCTGAAGAGGGTTGAGTGCCACAGTGGTCTCCAGCTAGTGACTAGCGGTCACTATCACTCAGTCCATTATTCCAGTTGATACCCTTCCTGGCTTTCCACCAGAAAGGTTAATGACTGAATGAACATGACATCATAAAAACGTAGGACTGGCATGGGCCTCAAGAGGTGGTCTAGTCCATCCTCCTGTTCTGAAGCAGAAACATGGAGATTTGAAGATTGAACAACCCTCTCCAGATCTGGATTAAGGGTCATCAGATTAACAAAACACAGAAAGCCTGTGTGTGTGTTTAAAAAAAAGTTATGTTTGTGTGTACGCATGTGATTGGTTTTCCCCTTTTCTCAATACATATCATTATACTGATATTATATAATTTGCTGTTATGTTAATCCAAGGTGATTTTTATTATTATGAGAATCAGAATGTTATGGTCACTTGTTTCTAATTAGGACAATTTAAGGAGGGGAAAGGGGGCTTTTGGTCACTCTGCATCAGACTGGGAAAGTTTCTCATCTCTATAACTAATAATGTCTGTTTAAAAAAAAAAAAAGAAAGAAACTGGAAAAATACCTTCAGGTCTGCCTCCATGTAAAGATAAAATGCATGAACTCAGAGTTTTCTCTATATGGGCCCAACGCTGAATTGTTCTGAATAAATGTAGATCTGTTGATTTCAATGGAGCTACACCAATTGAGGATCTGGCCTGTATATATTTTGAACATGTATTCATTTGGTTTGCCTGTTTTTGAACAATATTTTTGCAGTGTTTTTATTCAGACATATGCTCTGCGTTTGACTGACTTTGCTGCCTGTGCTGCTGTTTGTAGTTTTAAAGCCAAATCTAAGTCTCCAGTGCCCGGCACTCTGCAGATGATTTTTAAGAAAGGAAGGGGCGTCCCCCAATTTAACTGTGCCTTAAAAGAAAATGCAAAGGTCTAATGCTGGGAAAAACAAAGCGAACTGAAGAAGGACGGTCTCCGGGGCTGGGCTGACTGCAGAACTGGAGTCACTTCTGCTACCTGGGCTAGAGGAAATGTCCCTCTCTAAGTGTTGCTTTGGAGGAGCCTGAGCTGTGACTTAGTTTCCCTGACTTTGCTCTTCTCTCCCCATGTATTTTTGTACCGGGGGAGACACGGGCAGGGCAATACTTTATTTAAAAAAAAAAAAAAAGATGTGGGTGGTAACTCTGCCACCAGCCGGAGGGACACACAGGCCAGACAGACAGTCGGACCCGCTCCCTTATTTTCCACCCAGCAGCCTCCCCCTCGCCAATATCGTACCAACCGGCAACACATCCCCTTTCTCCAGCCCGGATTTTCCCTCCAACCCTTCCCCGGGCAGGCCGCGGGGCTTCGGGCACACAGGCGGGGAGGGTCTCCTCCGCTCAGGCGCCCCCAGCCCGGGAAGCCCAGAGGCGAGAGCGAGCCGCTGCCCCCGGCCCCGGCCCCGGCGCCGGCGCCTGCCTGGGACCGGAGGGAGCGCAGCCGCCCTCGCCCGGGCTTCGCGCGCCGCTCCTGCCCCGCGCGCGCCGCCGGGCTCGGGGGGGGCCCCACCTGGCCCGCGCGCCCCGCTTGGGGGGGGGGCGCCTTTGCCGCAGCGTCCCTCCCTCCCTCCCTCCCTCTCGCCTTGCAGCGGCGACTCCCGAGCGCGGAGCAGCCGGATGACGGTGCGGGGAGGAGGCGTAGGATGGTGGCTGACTTGCTGCGGGGCCGGGAGGGACCCTAGGTCCGCCGTGCACCGCGTGAGAGGGGAACCACCCCAGCCCCTCCCCGGCTGCGGCTGCAGGGATGCAGTGGGGAGGATGGAGCGGGGCTGGGTTTACCTTCCGCCTGGATTGAGCGAGCGAATGACTTAAAGGGGGGACGGGGGGGGGGGGACCCAAGCTTGTGACATTTCGCCCCTTCGTTCGCAAGCCACCTTCATTCCGGAGTTGCCGTTCGGCATGAAGGACGCCCTGTGCCAGCCCTGCGGGGATCGGCTCCTGGAGCCCAGCCCGTCCACGGGAAGCTGGCCGGCGCTGGGAGTCTGAGCTGTGCGGAATAACGGGGGGCAGCAGGCGCAGGACGCATTCAAGGGGACCAGGAGTTGCGGCTCTGGCTTCCCCATCCCGGGGGCATTTCCCCTCCGGGCGCCGCGGCTGCCGCACCCGGACGGTTCTCTCCATCTCTTCTGCACCTGCGGGGCACTAGGAAGCCTTCCTGAGCCGGCACCTTTCCGTACCACCCAGCTTTGCGGCTGCCGCTTGTCCTGCACGCTCCCTGCTTGGGCTTGAGACCACAGCTCCCGGGGACGTGGGATGTGCTCTCACCTGCAGCCACCTCCCATCCCAAGCCACCTTTGCATCTCCAGCCAGGCACCTCCCCACACGCCACCCCTCATTTGCTAAGCAGCAGCAGAAGCGGCCACACTGGGAGTTTGATGGCTTCTTTGAGGCGAGTCAAAGTTCTGTTGGTGTTGAACTTGATTGCAGTGGCTGGCTTTGTCCTCTTTCTGGCCAAGTGTAGACCCATCACCGTCAAGAGCGGGGATTCCTTCCATGAAATTCATCCCAGGGCAGAAGTGGCCAACTTGACAGCCCATGGCATCAGCCCTATCCAGGATGCAGTACTGAAAAGGCTCTCCCTTCTAGAAGATATAGTCTACAGGCAGCTAAATGGTAGGAATAGCTGTCATTCTTTTGTTACCTTTCGGGCACAGACATACTTGGAAATACAAATAAAAATATAATAGAGAACAATGATTCTTGAAGTTAGCAAAAGTAGAGAGCTACTTACCTATCTTTTCTGTGACAGGTTTCAGAGGGGTAGCCGTGTTAGTCTGTATCAGAAAAAACAACGGGGAGTCCTTGTGGCACCTTAGAGACTAACAAATTTATTTGCGCATAAGCTTTTGTGGGCTAAAACCCACTTCATCAGATATGTTTTCTGTGTTCTCATGCAAGCTATATCTTTAGGAGACATAACTGGGTGAATCAGCGTAGTCTCTAATTTCTAAGCTATGTTAGTTTCTTAAAAGATTGCAAGTACCTTGCACAGAATGGGAGGAATGTGTAATAATATAATGCTGGCTCTCAGTTTTGTTGTTCCGGTCAGGAAATTATACCATCATGACTTTTTCCTCAGGAGATCAGAAACTAGTTCAGCAGCCAAATATAGGGTTGAAGAAGCATGCTGTGTATTGATTGAGGAAATGGCTTTTTACCACCAGAAATTTGTTGTTTGCTATTTTTTAAAAACTTTTGGGGAGAGGGGGTTCAAAAGTCTAAAGCATTTTGTGTCATCCAAGTGCAGACAGCCAGACAGTAAATGCACTTTTCGGTAATAAGTTAAACAAACAATTCAAACGTTTCCTATGGCTCAGCCTTGACAGATGCTAATTAAAACCTCCCGTAATGCTTCTCTTTATAGCACAGTGCAGGGATTTCTATTAAAATCTCACCAGGTTCAATAGTTCGGAGATGTAGAAAGGGAGCATAAAGATGCCATGAGGGATACCGAAACATGTTGTGGGGATGTAAGAAATCGAGGTGAGATATCTAATTAAAACACAGACTAAACAGCTATTTTTTTTAAGTGTTCCCCATAGATTCACTAGTAGCAATGTGATTTAGAGCTTCCAGCCAACCCATTTGGAGCTTCCAGTCTCTGTGGATTTAAAGACTATAGATTTTAATATTGCAAAATTAACATAGTTAATATTTTCTGTAATGTCGGTATGTTCTCCCCTCCCCTGATTCTTGAATACTAAACTAAGGCATGATTCTGTACTGTTGAATGGAGCACCTTGTGAATTGCATTTGTGTACTGACTCAGAACTATTACTGATGGATGGCAATACTAGGCAGTGGATGCTAGGCATATACTGGAATGCAGCAGGCATATGCTGGTGTTTTGTCTTTAGTTATAATCATCATCTTGGTTAATCTCTGGGTTTGGGAACAGTGTTGTATAAATTGAGATGCACTAAGCCAGTCGAGAACGGATCATTTTACATTGCTACTCCATACACATGTGTGAGAAGAATTTCCTGCTTATAAAGGTGGATGACACCTAATCTAAACCCCAGTGTTATCCAACAGAAGCTGCTGAAACAGTGTTGCGTGGCAATGTGAGGAGTGAAGTAAAAGGATAACAAGATTCTATACTATTCGGTGTAATGAACCTGTGAAATGCATTGCTGCAAGATAGCCGGGCAAACAATTTAATACTTTTCAGAAAGGAATAGGCATATCTGTAAATAAGACAGTCCGCAGTTATATTTAACTTAAAAAATCTGTGGGATATCAGTCCTCAATCTTCAGAGCATAACAACCAGCAAGATATTTCTTCCCACCACTATCATTATTATTTATTAAATATGGGCATTGGGGTAGCTCCTAGCAGCCTTAGTGAGAGGTTTTCCTAGGCACTGTACACACACTGGAGAGAACTACATAATGGAGTGCTGACATTAGCCACCATGAGCGTCAAGATGCTCAACTAGGTGCAGCAATGGTCAGTTCTACTATGGCAACTGAACGGAATTGTAAAGGACAGCTGGCATATAGTGTATCTAAATGATAGTGCTATAAAAATGTTTGGTAAAATGAAATCTCATTACTCTGGTGCAATATATAACACTACCTGCACTACCTAGCAAGGGAGCTCAAAACAAGACCTTAGTTGGCATTTGTCTCCTTGTGTTCCCAGAAATAAAAAGTGGGAGTTCATCAGAAGTGTTTCCATTTTCCTTAGGATTAAGAGCTGGGGACCTGTAGGACTCCCTACTTTTGGCCAATCCTTGAGGGTGCAAACTAGACCTTTTGGTGCCTATTGATTCCCCCAACACACCATTGAGTGCAAGAGGTGCCTTTCTTCCTAGGTCTGAATTGGCCGTTTCTGTAGTACACTCCCAGCAGGTGTGCATTTGGAATGTAGAGTAAGAGACAGCCTGGTGCTGGAAAATGCTGCTATGCACTTAAACGCTATGAAAGGGGATGGAATCAATATGTTTGTCCAAACCACAAATGATTTCCCGGATGGACTGCAACTCAAGAGCATGAAGGTAGCTACTTATCTGTATGGCCATTACAAGTACAATTTGTAGCAATATTGATCGATGAGTCTGGCTCAACAATAGGCTCAAGTTTAACTGTGGTGTAAGTTAGGGGTGTTGATCAAGTGTATTTTGGGGTTCACACACAATTTATTTCTGTTAATTTTGCTTATGCACACTATCCACTGAATACTGTGTCAGAGTTGTAGCTGTGTTAGTCTGTATTAGCAAAAAACAACGAGGCATACTCGTGGCACCTTAGAGACTAACAAATTTGTTTGCGCATAAGCTTTCGTGGGCTAAGACCCGCTTCACCAGATGCATGGAGTGGAAGATATATATACATAGTCCATGAAAAGATGGGAGTTGCATTACCAATTCTAACGAGACAATTCAATTAAAGTGGGCTATTTTCAACAGGAGGAAAGTCACTTTTGTAGTGGTAATCAAGGTGGCCCATTTCAAACAGTTGACAAGAAGGTGTGAATAACGGTAGGGGGAAAATTAGCATGGGGAGATTAGTTTTTAGTTCTTGTAGTGACCCATCCACTCCCAGCCT
This sequence comes from Lepidochelys kempii, assembly GCF_965140285.1. Classification (NCBI taxonomy): domain Eukaryota; kingdom Metazoa; phylum Chordata; order Testudines; family Cheloniidae; genus Lepidochelys; species Lepidochelys kempii. The sequence continues at coordinate 13,961,544 of NC_136396.1, read as the reverse complement.
TTATTCAGGCCTAATCTGATGGTATCCAGTTTTCAAATTAATTCCAGTTCTGCAGTTTCTCGTTGCAGTCTGTTTTTTAAGTTTTTTTTGTTGAAGAATTGCCACTTTTAAATCTGTTGTTGAGTGTCCAGGGAGGTTGAAGTGTTCTCTGACTGGTTTTTGAATGTTATAATTTTTGTTGCCTGATTTGTGTCCATTTATTCTTTTGCGTAGAGACTGCCCAATTTGGCCAATGTGTGCTTTGTGCTTCAGCAAGGCATGTGATTAGACCTGATTGAATGAGAAGGATAAAGAAAATAGGAAACACCATCTCTCTCTAGAGCCTGTCCTCTGCAACTGCAGGAAGTAGTGAGATGTGCCCAAATGATCCTTGCTGTGATGATCCCGAGGAAGATGGAACAACTCGTCTATGGGAGAATTTCCCCATGTCTAAATTTGGAGTTAAAATTAATTCCATTCACAAGAGAAAGAGTTACCAAGACTGAAGCTCTACGGTAGAACCTCAGAGTTAAGAGCACCTTGGGAATGCAGGTTATTCATAACTCTGAAATGTTCATTACTCTGAACAAAACATTATGGTTCTTTCAAAAGTTTACAACTGAACTTTTAACCATCTTAATTTAAATGAAACTAGCTCAGAAATGGTTTGCTTATCTTGTAAAAAAAATGTAATTTTACATTTTTTTCAGTAGTTTACATTTAACACAGTACTGTACTGTGCAGTTTTTTTGTTTTGTTTTGTTTTTGTCTCTTCTGCTTGATTGTATACTTCTGGTTCCAGATGAGATGTGTGGTTGTAACTCTGCTGTTTGTTATTCTGAGGTTCCGCTGTAGTACCAACTTGAGACGTGCAGGTATCTAGTATAACTTCACTTATGCTTTTTTTTTTTCTAACTTTTCATCTTTAAAAATTGCATTTTGGTGTCAACTGACTCGCCAGCCCTAATCCATGCATTTAGAATAGCTCCCTCCAAAGTCCATCAGCCAATTACATTCTTCTTTCACAGTACCCATTAATATTTTATTTTATAATTTGCCCGAGGCCTTGATGTTACGTTTTGTGCCAAATTTCGACTATTACAGAATGTAGCATCCTCTTACTTTAAGGGAATCCTGTGTTTCTCCTATAGCTTCACTTGGTTGGAGGAAGTAGGAGGTGTTTGGGCAAACCTGGCCCATGACTAGGGCTTCTAGGTGCTAAGGTAATATAGATAATAATTATAAATTAAATCTAAACTGTTGTGTGCTGCTCTACTTTGCTGTGTTGCACTCAGAGTTGGCTCCATTTCAGGGGTGGATGAAGCAATTCCTAAATAAGTGCACCATTTATAAAGCTCTGTTGTATAAATATAAACTTGTTATTGTTCTGATCTAGTATGGCAATTCCTGTGTTTCTGATTGTTGCAAGATATGGTATAAAGCAGGTCAGAAATGCCAGCCAAACTGTACACCCACCATCTCTCCTTTGAAACTTTTTTGGTGAATGTTGGCCTCCAAGACAGAATAAATGGAATTCTGTGCTGATGGTCTAATAACTGCATTGTGCTACAGAATTAATATTTGATTAGTAATGACATTTTGTAACCAGCACAACACCTCCCCTGCCCACAATGGACATGTCTTTATGCAAGGGTTGAAGGGCTGGGCAGACATGCAGGCTAAGGGAGGATGGTCTTGTGGATAAGGACTCAGTAAAAAACATTTAGTTCTTAGACTTTCCTGCAAGACCTTGGGATTCTCTGACATGAACCAGAACTGCCGTCTTAAATGACTCTGCAGACCAGTAGGAACAGGAGAGACCATACGAGTTTCTGAAAATGTAAACCGCAGCTTAAAATTGGTGAGGCAGTTAGAGCCTACTTGGCCTTGCTTTGCAGGTGTTACACATGGCTGAGGCTGGGTGGAAGTGGGGTTGCTTCTTATGTTCGGCGCAGCACAAGCCACTATGTAATTTAGCCCTTGGAATGCTGACCTTTTCCAGACTGCCAGTCAGATGAATTCTGTGTGTGTGTGCAATATTGTATTACAGCTTAGTAACTATTCATTGTAAAGGGTAGATTTGATTAATTCACTCCCTTTTTGTTGTTCTCAAATTATCCATGAGCAGAGTTAGATCTTTACAAATTTGTTTGTTCAGAATTAGTCATAAGCATACTTCAGCCTGCGGCTTGCTTGTGAACTATTGGCCATAAGTATTGCTCTTTCTGATTTTCTATTCCTGCTGTGTGATTCATCACAGAAGGGGTGTGTGTGTGTGTGTGTGTGTTTTCCAGCCCCCGATCAGATAACTTTATACTATCAAAGATCTTCCATAAGTGTGGCCATGTGTTCTCTCTCCCCCACATGGGTATTTTGGGGAATATATACATTTGTAAGAGTATTTGAGAGACTTTTAAGTTCTGCAGACTTTTTTTTTTTTTTTTTTTGATAAGCAGATGTTTTCTTTATACTGCACATGTTCAGGAAAAGCTAATGAAAGGGTTGTGAATACTGCTGAAAGGAACCTATGGCTTTTATTTCAGTTAGTGTTTGCAATTTTATTTTTTACTCCTACTTAATCTCTCTCTGCTTCTACATTTACATAAAATTTAGCAGTGGTTGTGGTCCAAATAGCCTCAAAAGTTGTGGAAGTTCATGCAGAAATATCAGAACTTTGCAGTGTGAACCCTCTCAGAGAGAGAGAGTGTGAGAGAGAGAGTGTGTGTGTGTGTGTGCATAATAGACATAGGTTAAGGAGGATGGTCTAATGGATAAGGACTTAGTAGAACGCATTCAATTCTTACCTCAGCCATGGACTTCTCATGCAATCTTGGGATTCTCTGAATTCTTCCGTTGACCTAGCTACCACTTCTTTGAGGGGTGGATTAACCTCAGTGATGGGAAAACCCCTTCCATTGCTGTAGTGAGTGTCTACACCAGTGGTTTCCAACCTTTTTGCGCACAAGATCACTTTTTGAATTTAAGATCAGCCCAGGATCTACCCTGCCCACTCCCCGAGGCCCCGCCTTGCTCACTCCATTCCCCCCTCCCTCTGTCACTTGCTTTCTCCCACCCTCACTCACTTTCACCAGGCTGGGGCAGGAGGTTGGGGTGCAGGAGGGGGTGCAGGCTCCGGGAGGGAGTTTGGTGCAGGAGCTGGTGCAGAGTGTTGGGTCTGACCTGCCCGGCCCCTGAGCTCCTAGCCGGGGAGGCTCGCCCTGGCCCCTCCCCTGCTGTCCCGTTTCCCCCCCTCCCCCCAGCCACCTGGGCAGCGCTCTAGGTGGCAGGGCTGCGCTCATGCAGGGCAGCGTGGCGGTGTGTCTGGCTCCGGCCGGGTGGCACGGCGGCCAGGCATGCTGCTCTGAGAGGCAAGGTAAGGGGGCCAGGGCCGGGGGGGTTGGATATGAGGCAGGGAGTCTAGGGGGCAGTCAGGGGATGGGGAACAGGGGGCGGTTGGATAGGGCAGAGGTTCTGGGGTGGGGCAGGGGATGGGGAACAGGGGGGGTTAGATAGGGGATGGGGTCCTGGGGGATGGTTAGGGGATAAGGAGCGGGGGTAGGGTTGGATGGGTGGAGAGTTCTGAGGGGGGCAGTCGGGGGCGGGAAGTGGGAGGGGTTGGATAGGGGGCAGGGGCCAGGCTGTTTGGGGAGGCACAGCCTTCCCTACCTGGCTCTCCATACAGTTTCACACCCTGATGTGGCCCTCGGGCCAAAAAGTTTGTCCACCCCTGGTCTGGTGGGTAGGCCACGGAACTGGGACTCAGGAAACCAGGGTATATTTCTTTCTCAGCCAGGCTCCCTGTGTGAACCACTTAGTCTACCACTTAGACTGTGCCACAGTCCTTCAGGGGTAAAATAGGGATAATACTTCGCTTCCTCACGAGGGGGGTGTTAAGGATAAAACCCATTAACGATTGTGAGGTGCTCAGATACCGCAATAATCAGGGCCATGTAAGTATGTAGATAGGCCCAGAATGAAGATCCTGATCTGAACATCCCTCAAGTTGGGAGTGTTAGAAACCATCTGTATTATTAGCAGGTTCAATGAGTAAGAGTTCTGAATAACCAGTTCTGTTCAGTGCTTTTTTGTTTGATTTACACAAATGGATCCATCCAGTAAGCTGTTCAGTGTATGAAATTAGTGGGAGTGAAAGTGGTCAGTACGCTGCTGAACAGAGCCCTCAGCAGGGAAAAATTAATTGTTTAGTATAAGAAAGTTCTGTGCACAAATCCAGATGTTTAGGAGAATACTGACGAACGCTCTAAAGGGACACCACAACTCATTTTAGGCCCAACATTTAAGATTTTGTTTGTAAAAACAAAATGGATATTTTACAAAATGTAATAGGAATAGAAATTATTTTAAAGCTGTTTTTAATATGCGCACCTCTGAATGTTAAAGAGTAAACATCCCTCTGCAGTGTTAAAATTTCAAACTGCACCCTTATGCCAGTGTAGGACATGAAACTGGCTAGAAAGGAACATGAAATTGCCCAGTAAAGTTAGTTGCCCCCATCTGGAAGAAATGCACAAAGGCAAATAGGTATTATATAAATGTTAAAAAGCAAATTAGAACTTTAAACTACTTTCCAATTGAATAATGTAGGGTCATAGTTTGCAAAAAAGTATCCATTAAATTTACATCTCCACCTTTGCATGTGCAATAATTTGCACACATTCAGTTCCAAACTGGTGCAAGCAAACCACATTTGTGCACACAAGTTGCATAGTTAGCTGTTTACCCAATTTGTCCTTGAAACTTGTGGGGATTGCATAAGCAAAATTGAGGCACTTTTTGAAATGTGGCCTTTTAGATGATTTTACTGAAATATAGTTTTGTCTTTTTAAAATGGCACTCATTTAAAATACTTTAAAGAAATGTGAATTTGCTCACATATTACAGAGCATAATAATGCTTGACACTTACAGCACTTATCTTTAAAGTACTTTACAAACATTAGCTAACTACTGACTATGACAACTGTACATGTAAACAAAAGCCGATTACCATCAGATCCATCAGCTATTACTGGTATGAAGCAGCGTGGCACCCGCAGAGAGTAGTTACATTCAGATTTCCTAATCGGTAAGTAATATACCACTAAAGGGATGAAAGAGTCTTTGATTTAAGATAAACAGATAAAAGCAAAAAGAGAAGAATGGGGATATGCTGTTTGTAAAGAACAAGGGCCCAATCCAGAAAAGCTTTACTCACAAGTTATGTCAAAAAAACTCCTCGTAAGGGGATGATCTTGCTGGGTAAGGCCCATAGGTATGGAAAATGGTGTTACGAGTAATTATATAGAATGATATGGTGGATGCTGCTGCTAAATTGTGAAATTTCACCAACAGCTGTCACACAGTGGTATATGAGATACCTTGATTTTCCCCTCACCCCCAAGCTGTGCTTATAATGTGAAGTGATTCTGGTATCTCATATAGCATTGATTTTCAAACTTTTTAGGCTGCATACGCCTTTCCAAATAACACAGCCTACCGGGTGCCCCCATTTAAGATAGGCTCATAATATCTTATATCACATTTAGATTTAGATTGTCAAGTCTTACTAAAAAAATGTGTTGTCTGCCATTACTGGATATTTCTCACGTACCCCAGTTTGAAAACCACTGTCCACATAAAGCATAATGTTGTAACTCCATCCTAAACACTAAAGCTGAGGTTATTCCAAAAGGTACCTAAGGAGATTTGGATCCCCAATTTCCATTAAATTAATGGAAATTGTACATCTTCATCCTGTAGGCACCTTTTGAAATCTCAGCCCAACTTTTAAGTTGCAGGATAACAGGTTTTATAGACTTCACTCATCCCCTGAAGCAACATGAGAGCTGTTGACTTTAAAGTAAATTGTTCTTATCAGGAGCATCTAAAGGAAGTCTGATATCTATCACAGAATGATAAAAATAAATACTTCTTAAAGGAATAATAGAGTTAACAGACTAGTCTTCTGATAGTCTGTCAGTTTAGAAGTTAATGTGACATTTGGATGACAACCAGGCTGACAAGGAACTGATAGATAATTTTGTTTTCAATTATTGTTTGGCATTATTATCCGAATATTTTCTGGTGTTGGCAACGGATGAGTAATAAATCGGTGACACATTCATCACGCAGAAACAACACACTGATCTTGAGCTGTAGCAGCAGGGACTAGGTCACAGACATAACTTTGGTATTTTATTCTTGCATATTAATCTGAATGCACATCAGCAAAAGTTTAGATACATGGGAACACTTTCAAAAGTGCCTGAGTGTCTTAGGAGCTTAAGTCCCATTGAGGTAAATGGGATTTAGACGCCTACATGCCGGAGTCCCTTCTGAAAGTGGGATCTAGGCTCCAAACTCATTTAGGCATTTTTGGAAATTTTACCCAAGGGGAAAACCTCCCTTTTAATTATTATTTAATTATTTTAAGTAATTTAATTAGTTTAATTATTAAGTATTACAGTATTATTTTAAAGCCCTAACGCAGATCAAAGCTCCATTGTGATAGGTACTGTACAAACGCATCATAAGAGAGAATCCCTTTATGGGAAGTGATAGAGTTGGGTGTACAATCCAGGTCTCCTGGACCCTATTTTAGTGGCCTGTCCATTGGACCATTCGATCTCTTCCTAAAACAAAACATAAGAGAAAATTGAAGTGGACATTTGTAAGCATTGCTTGTCTGCACTGCTGGGCCTTAACTTACATCTAGGGTCTTAACTTACAATACCCGCAGCTGTGTGAAGTCATGGCATCTCTTGAGGAATGACTGTTAATCAAGCCAAATTGGGAGCTGGTTTTGTCTTGTGCATAAACAAAAATATGAATGAGACCACCACACATGTTACTATTGTGTTCTGGGAGCCAGCATTTGAGCGATGGATTCAAGGTGAAAGGCCAGTATGTGATAATCTGGCCCTACAAGAGGTCTTTAAGAAAATCTGCGAAGACCTCTTTCAAGTGTATCCCCATAATACACCACCACAAGTTGACAGTGGTGATTTAGCTTTAGTAATGTATTCTAGTTTTGCTATGTTATTTTTCCTAAACAGTTTTGTCAGTACAGGCAACCGTATTTTATAACCCCAGCTCCCTGTTGTCAGATTTTCTCAACAAACTGTCATACACTTTCTATCTTATTGACACATTTGCTGCTAGTTCTGGCAATAAATCTAATAGCCATCGACCCCTGTTCTGACATTACAGTGACACATTATCTAAAAATAACGTGGTAATGAAGTGACAAGAGCCTCTATGGAGAAGGTTAAATTAAAGCAAAGTGCAGACTGGGGTGAAGAGCCCACACTGTACTTGGGCAATTACACACTCGACTCCTGATGCTGTCCAATAGCTTTTACATTTCTGTCAGTGGGAGATGCAAGGAAGAGAGATCCTTAAAACTAGGAGGGGGTTGAATTAAATCAGATCCTTTGCCTCCCCTAGGCTTTGCAATGACTGCTTTGCAGTTCCCCTTTACTAAATAAACAACACAGTGGCCTGTGGATCTGTCTCCCCTAGGTACTTATTCTGTGCATATCACCTGGCCCCACTAGTCGGCCTGCCGTAGGGTATCTGATACTGCATATTCATCTGTACTTGGGCTAGGAAATAATTGCAGCTGCTTAGTATATGCAGCGTGGAACAGTTCATGTTAACTTTTGCTAAGGGCTATTTTTTTTAAAAAGAGGGCCATTCTAGAGTGTCATGGCATATTGTCACAGCTGCTGGTTGGTGAAAATGCAGGCTTTCCTCAAAGCCAGAGGCAAATGTATGTTGTGTTGGGATGATTTCCATGCTTGGGTAGTTAGGCACAAGGTGTGCAATACACTGGTATGGTGTTGCATCTTATTGCTTAATTCTTAGCACAGTGAGGACCAGTGTACTGCATCTCAAGGAGTCCTCAATACCTCAGTTTCTCTCACCTTTCATAGCCTATACCTTTCTACAAGCTATCTCCTTCCCCTTACGGTGTATGATTATTTATTTAGTTTTAAATCTGTCCGACTCTCATGGCTCCTTAGTTAACAGGAAGGATGGTCCTGTGGTAAAGGCACTGCACTTGAACTCAGGAGATCTGGGTTTAATTTCCCAGCCTTGCCACAGATTTCCATTATGACCTTGGACATGTTACTTAATCTCTTTCTGCCTCAGTTTTCTGAGTACAAAGGGGATGATAATGCTTCTTTTCTCTTTTTTGTGTGTGTCTCTCTTTAGATGGTAAGGTCTTCGGGACAGAGATTATCTCTTGCTATGAGCTTGTATAGTGCTGAACACAATGGGCCCCTGGTCTTGGTTGGGGGCCTGTAGGTGCTACTGTAATGCAAAATCATAATACACCATTGATTATTGAATAATCCAAATACAAACAATTGACCAGAGCTGTCCCTATTATATTATCTTAAGTATTTTCTCAGTCTGAGAGTGAGTGGCCAGGTCTGGGAATCAAATCCAGGTCTCTTGCATGACTGTTGGCAGAACTTATTTTACTCTGGTTTTAATCTTAGATTCTTGAGTAGCATTTCAATCAGCATAACCTCCTTATGTGGGTGTTGATGTTTTCAGAACAGAAAGATGAAGTGAAAGGTTAGTTTAAAAATGGAACAATTAGATTGTCTTTCTGGCTCTTTGCATGTGTTGTACTTTAAATTAAATCATGAAAGCATTTATGTTTGTGCCCAATTACTACACTATCTTTCCAAACAATTGCTTGATTGTGCTCTCAAGATAAAAACAGAGTTAAGGGAAGAAAATTGTGAAAAGCCATTTAGCAATGCTGTGAGCTTGCTAATTTACCATGATTGGTTTTCAAATAACTTTGGTCGACCTTTGTACATTCCAACTGTGCCACCTCCTTTCATACAATAAACCAAGTGCTAAGGGACGTAAAATAGGCTAACTATAAAAAGCCTATTCTGTTAAACTTTACTTCTATTTTTTCATGTGTGTATTGTTAGGGAAATGATGATGATGATGATTCATTCATTGTACTGGCCAAATTACTCTAATGGGGCACCTTTGTGCCAGGCCCTGTACAAACACAGAAAAAGCGTGAAATCATGGCCCCATGGAAGTCAGTGCGAGTTTTGCCATTGACTTCAGTGGGGTCAGGATTTCATCCATACTCTCTCTCCCTGAAGAATTAGAAGCTAAGCTCCCGGACTTGCAACGTACAATGTGCAGGCAAACCTCTGCACCTGCATAGAGCCTCCCTGACTCGGTACAGGCTCTGCAGTCCACCGGCGAAGACAAAGAAGGATGGTCCAGTGCTCAAGGTGCTGACTGGAAGATTTAGATTCAATTTTCTGCTCTGCCACAGATTTCCTATGTGACCTTGGTTAAATCACTTAGGGTAAAATTTTAAAAAAATCTTCTAAGTGACTTAGGAGCTGGAGTCCCATTGTCAAAAATGACTGATTAAAAGACATAAAGAGATGAAGGGTTGGGATAGGAAGCAGATGAACAACAACCTCGGTTTTGATAGTTACGTGTTTTGCTTCTGCCGAGGTTCTGTGGTTGGCTGACAATATTTTGTATTAGTGGTAGAGTTAGGGTGAGGATAATGTCAGGAGTGGGGGTGATAGGGGACAGGAGAAGGAAGGAAGGGGAAGTGGAACAGTTACCACTCCTCTGCCTAACCATGATAAACAGCCATAACTTATAGCTAATTTTTTGATGGTCATTATTATTTATTTTTATTAAGGCAGTACCCAGTGGCTCCAATCAAATCAGGGCTCCCTTATGCTAGGTGTTGTACAAACAGAAAGAGACAGTCCCTGTCCTGAGTAGTTGACTGTCTAATAGATAAGACAGACGAAAGAGCAGGGAGGAGGACTAGAGAACTTTGTAACATCCATGCAGAATGGTCAGAGTGATGGTTGGCAAATGTCATGTTAGTTCCACGTATGTAGTGTTGTTGTAGCCGTGTTGGTCTCAGGATATTAGGGAAACAAGGTGGGTGAGGTAATATATTTTATATATTATCTCGCCCACTTTGTCTCTGTAATGTTAGTTCCGTTGTTTGTTGTTTGTTTTAATTATTTTATTAAATATATTTTGGGGTTGTGATGAGGGAGGAATGCAGAAGAGAATGACTTAATAGAGCAAAAACATGTGAATGAGAAAGTAAGGTAGAGAGGGAGGAATGGAAGGACAGAGCAATGATGGATGGCAGGAGGGGTGAGCGTTTCCAAATGAAATTACTTCATTGGTGTCAAAAGGACCCTGAAGGCATAATTCTGCCAGAGAAGTCACTTGGGTTCTTGAGACTTTCTTCGCTTCCAGAAACATTATTTACCCTGACCAACTGGGGCATAGGGGACACTTGGGGCCTGCCTCAATGTTTGGAAAGTTTCTGTTGTATATCAGTTTGTATGAAGGAAATGGGGGATAATGGAGGCATATTGCAGGGACATACATTCAAGTTTATCATTTGGTGGCCGTGGTAGAGAAGGTGATAGTTGGATAAAACAGGTTTGTGTGTATGTAACGCCTAAGAAGTCAGAGCTGGTTTCTAAACCAGTCAGTAAAGGTCAGAAGAAGAACTCTGCATACACAGATTGATGAGTAGGTAATTGAACCTGAAGGTTTGGGGATAGGTTGGTTAATTATTCAAACAAGAATGATACAATTCAAACCATTATCAGCTGATGAATCCTCAGCATGACAGATATATTAAGGGGGGATCAGGCGAGTGATTGTTATGATGATACTTTGGCCCATGTTAGTAGTGACTGAAGGTAGTTACTGGCTGTTCAGTGTTATATGTGAAAGATATTAGTGAGGTCAGGGCATATTGACTTCAGTAGTCTTCAGAGTCTTGAGATCAAGGCCCAGTTCAACAGGTGACTTTTGGGGAGAACTGAATAGCTGTTGCACACACAACTAAAAAAAGGAGATGATCGAATAGTGGGAGGAACAATGAGATCAGACAAGGTGCTGGGGGAGGAGGAAGGCTGGCACTGGCTGGACAAGGAGCCAGGGAGGAAGTATGGAGAAAGCTCTCTGTTGGATGAGCAGCTCAGGGAGGGAGAGTGGGACTGGGAGCTCGTGGGAGGAGGTGAGAGAGATTGGATGAGATTGGAGCCAGGAGGGGGAACAGGGACTGGCTGTTCAAGGACACTGGAACTGAGTGTAGGGAGGGAAGCAACTGGGAGTCGGGGAGATTGAGAATTGGACAACAAACCCTGACCAGGGCAAAGAGACTGGGGTGAGAAGCCTGAGGAGTAGAGACTGGGATTGAGTAGGCAACGAAAATAGGCCTGAAACAAGGAGCCGGGGTGGGGGAGAGACAAGACAGGGACAGGGCAGAAGGGGTCAAGCTTGGGGCAAACAGACAGAAGAGGCTGTGCCAACAATAGCACCCTGACCACCAACGTGGAATGGAACCCAAAATTCCTGAGTCTCACCACGCCTCTGCTGTCAGCAGACCTCTGTGAAATCCACTGGCAGTGTCTCTCTCTCCACCTCTAGTGCTGGTCCACACAGAGGATGAAAGTTTGCAATTTCTATCAGTTACTCCATTAGCTCAAATGGCAGAGGCCTGTGTGGTGGCTCTAAAGGCTCCAACCCTGCTGATGAATCATGTGCATTGCAACAGGATGCTTTGTGATGGAATTTCTGGTTTTTCAGTTTGCTTTTCAAAAAAGCCTATGAAATTACACATATAAAATTATGTTGAAATAACATTATTAATATGACTCTGCAACCTGAAGAATGTTCTTTTATTGTATTTTTGTTACATAGGGAAATTCCCAGACAAAAAACTTAGTTAACTTAAAATTAAGATTGCTACAGTAAGTAACAACCAAAAGAATAAAGCAATATCAAGGGTACTACAAATAATGCAACCTCAGCATTATAATATATGGAAATGTAAACATAAGGTAATATAAATAATTATTCTCATATCCATGCAGTCCATACATTCTCTAACAAAAATCTAGATGTGAAATTTCATGTTAAACATCCCGATAATCTTGATTCCGACCTCCATGTTCTTTTTAATTTTTGGTAGGGGAAAGATTAAGATGTCATAATATTGTTCAGTAGTTTTTATAGTAAGTTGTGGAAGGACAATAAATGCAAGGATTGTGTGTTATTTTTTAACCATATGTTTTATATCAAAGCAATACACTAGAAAGATCTTATCTACATTAATATCAGTTAGAAAACAGAGTTCTTGTGTCATGTCTCCTTAATTTGATGATTAAAATATTTATATTCTGTACAATTCAAAAGATGTGTGTGCATTGGACCATGAAGGATATATTTGTCATGTAGTACAAGACAGTTGTAGAATAGTGGTGTTTTTTGTATTGAAACAATTTGAATAAAACTTTAATAATGAAGTGCTATGTTACTTGTATTGTTCTGCCTTGGTGGTCAGAGTTAAGGTGGTGGGTGGAAAGTCAAGTGTGAATTTTCACATTTCTATGTATGAAATGTTGTGGTATTAGAATAATCATCTGAATTAGATTTTTCCATATTTTCTAATCCTTGGCTTTCATTTATTTAATATCCTCAGTAGTTCTCATTTGTAACTGTTAGGATTTCTGCAGTAAGTAACATAACTTCAAGTTAATCAAGTTGGGTTTTTTTGTCTGAGAATTCAGTGGTATCACTTATTTTCTCAGACTGGCATTAAGCACTGACCTCCTACTGTTTTTCATGAGACGGTCTTTTCATGTACAGCGTCCCAGTGACAGTAGACTGAGTCGGACTTGGCAGAGGAACTGCAGTACCAAAAAGCTTATAGTCTTTTAATGAGCTTTGATTATGTCTCAGAACCACGCTGAGCCTGTGAGAGCGGATGTGGATCACTTTCTGATTCAGGATTCCCTTTTCTATTTCTCTTTTTTTATTTTTAAATTTTCAGTTGAACTTAATACTAGTGAAATGTGCTGGATTGGACTGGCAGCTCTAAAGGCTGAAGCCCTCTTTTTCACTGACTAGAAGATACAGCCAGGCAGTAGCAGTGTGAACTTCCTTGCCTCACCAGCGAGGCTCTCACCTGTTCTGGTGCAAGAGGGAACGAAAAGATTGCTTATTCTCCATAGTCCCTTTGATGCCTGGGAAGGGCCAGCATGGATGCCAGTTAGGTGTTTTTGTGACGTGGACCAATGGACCAGGAGAATTAGTTTAAGACCATGTGCTCATTTTGCTTGGGCCACTGATGTTAAATTCAAACAGGCAGGCAGAGTTCGCTGCAGAAGAGAAAAAAGGAAACACGTAAAAAGCCGCAGTGGTACGGAAGTATTAAGGCTTACGACCTTAAAGGGAAACCTAATTAAGAAGAGTGGCACATTCAGAGGGAAATCAGGAAATCGGCCGTTAAGAATATTGGAAATACTAGGAATAAGAGAAGTCCATCTAGCCCAGAAGGCGTGTCCTTTGTATGGTTCATTGGCAGTTCACCTACCTGCTTTTTTACTGCACTTTTCAGTTGCCTTTTTCAGATCAGTGCTTTGAGTCCCAAAAGCATTGAGTCCTGATCTTTATGATGGACTCAGTGCACTTGGGCTTTGAAGTGTGGATCTGTATTTAGGTCTGAGTTTTGCAGCTTAGACTCCACTATGCTCACAAGTGAGGCCCTATAGAATGCTAGATGCTACAAATACTGGCAGGGTGTTAAATGTGGCAGCCATTCTTGATGACCCTCTAAAAAGATGAGACACAATCCGCAATGCCCCTTCTCCTGCTGAATCCAATCCCACCTACTCACGCCAGTCCAAGTGCCCAAAGAACAACATCCCAAAGCGTAAATAGACCACGTTCCTTTTCTGTCTCTAGTGTCACTGTGATAAGGTTATGTGGCTCTTTGGAATCATTGCAACTTGTTAATGATGTATGACAGGAAGAATTGCTGCTCAGTGCACAGAGAAGAGACAATGCTGTGCTAAAATATGCTGTATGCTCAGGGGGTTCTTTTTGCTAATAATGAGCCAATACAGAGGCACAGCCAAACCTTTTAATCATAAAAATTGAAATCCTGGAGATGGGTGTGTGCAACAAAACTGAAGCCTAAATTTCAAACCCACAAAGCTCTGAGGTGGACAGATACTGTATTTTGCATTGGCCCGTTATGACAATACAGGCAAATTTTCAAAATTTGGATCTGGAGTTCGAATCTGAACCAGCCCAAAATTTTGGGGGTGTTTTGGCTCAGGGGTTTTGTTTTGGTTCATCTTTTAAAAAAAAAGTCTTAAAGTAACTAGAAATATTACTACTATTATTACTTTTACTATTTCATTGCAAGGAACCAGTTTGAAGTCTGGACACAAATAGGCAAATCATTGTTTCCTGCATTACAGTTCCTGGGCCAGATTTTCAAAAGTAAATGCTGAAACTTTGGCCCCAAAATTGTCCATCTCACCCATTTGCTTGTGCAGTTACCTAATTTGCCTCTGTCAATGTAGGAATAGCTCGGTGTGTCTTTTAGCAAGAGACATTTTAATCCATTTTGAGATTATGACCCGAAGTGAGCTGTCGCTCACGAAAGCTTATGCTCAAATAAATGGGTTCGTCTCTAAGGTGCCACAAGTCCTCCCTTTCTTTTTGCAGATACAGACGAACACGGCTGCTACTCTGAAATCAGTGGGTTAAGTAAATCAACTAGAATGTTCAAGAATTTGCCCACCCAGTTGACGGCAAGTACAGTGTGTGTGTTTGGTAGTGAAATATATGGCTCTGTATGGGCCTCTAAACACCTGCATGTGAAGAGATCATTCCCAGATGGAGTTCACGCTGTTTTATTAACCTGCATACTTAGACCTAAGTACTGAATATGTTCCTAGTGTATACCATCTACCCGGCCTCTTCCGCATCGCATCCCTTGAAATGCTAATTAATTATGACTTGAGAGAGCAAGCTGTTATCAAGGCCTGGGGTGATGTGCTGCAGTCCTTCTGTGAGCCAGCCATAACTTCTGACGTACACACTGGTTTTCTTTAATTCAGTTATCTATTTTCAGTGCTTGTTTCTAGCCTTCCCACCCACTGACTTCTTTGCCATAGACTTCATCTAGGTATAGAGCTTGAGTCTGGACCCATTGAAGGATCAGGGCTCTGGTTTCTGCTTTTCAATACATATGTATTTTTTGCCTGCTCCTGCATTTGCCTTTGTCAAGTCTCTGTACCCAGCCTTAGCACGAAACCTTCAGAGCTGAAACTCATGAAACAGAAACCTCCCAGATCAGCTGTTGTCAACCTGCTGATCAGTGAAACAAAGGAGAAGGCTGAAGTTGCACAACTGAGAGCTCAGAGGACTTTGCTGGATGCCCTGTGTCAGGATCTTGCACCACGCAGAGATCTTGCGTGGTGAATAAACTGAATGTTTTTTGTCTCTGGAAATGCCCTTGGACACTCAGGTTTTAAGATGCTGCTATTTAAAGTTGCTCACAAGAACATGGGCCTAATAATGATAATTAACAGTGCAGTCATTGTTCATCTTCTTGGATTTCCTTTCCAGTGTTCTAAGATGGATGCCTTTAGTATTTGTCTCTATGCACACTGGAGTTTCTTTGCTGCTCTTCCTGCGTAGCATTTACTGCCATTTTGGTGCTCAACCCAGCCAAATGCTGAGTGCCATGGACAGTCATGGTAGTCAGTGAGAGTTGAGGGTACTCAGCACCTCAGTTGTGGGTGCTGACTTGAAAATCTGTCCCTTAATATTTGCTTTAATCAGATATAGTGAGATCTTGTGGGATCTTTTGATATAAAGAGTTATTATATTCTTTTTAAATTATATGAAATGGAACTGGTGTGACTGCTACTGGAATCCTGTGTCCAGTTCTGGTGGCCACCATTCTAGAAGGATTTTGATACATTGGAGAGGGTTCAGAGAAGAGCCACAGGAATGATTAAAGGATTAGAAAACCTGCCTTTGAAGTGATAGACCCAAGGAACTCAATCTATTTAGCTTAACCAGAGAAGGTTAAGGGGTGATTTGATCACAGTCTGTTAAGTACCTACATGGGGAACAAATATGTAATAACGGGCCCTTCAATCTAGCAGAGAAAGGTCTAACATGTTCCAATGGCTGGAAGTTGAAGCTAGACAAATTCAGACTGGAAATAAGGCTTACATTTTTAATGGTGAGAGTAATTAATCACTGGAACAATTTACCAAGGGTTATGGTGGAGTTTCCATCACTAACATTTTAAAATCGAGAATGGATGTTTTTCTGAAAGATCTGCTCCAGAAATTATTGTGGAGACATTTTATGGCCTGTGCTTTAACTAAACTATGGTTCCTTCTGGCATTAGAATCTATGAAAATCTGTCTTTGAGTTACTCAGCAGAAGAATGAAGATTGTTTTTCCTTTTTAGTTTATATTTGATTTTTATCTTGATTCAAAGCTATTAAAAAAATCATAAGGCCCTCCTACCCATGTGAATGCTTTCGTGGAGAGAGACTGCATATGTAAACATCTCAAATGGTAGTTTCCACCTCATGCCTTCCCTGGAACAGCAGATCAAAGGGGCAGAAGTACATTTACATCTTTTTAGATCTATTAGGCAGTGGAGCAATCTCACAAGGAAGAGTGTGCTAAATAATATACTGTAGCTTACAGTTCTGCACTGGTGGGAGGATGGGTTAGGCATGCAGCTCTCAAATTGACATCTGTGGAACCTTTCCTGGTGGGCCTCAAAATCAAATATTTTTGAGGACCGAGTGTGACAGATAAGGCAATTTCCAGCAATGTCTTTGGGAGATTTTACTGTATTAAATGTATGTATCATTGTGGGCCAGAGATTGTATATCATTTCATGGGGGACAGTGACCACAGCCTCCAGGGACAAAGAATATGGGGAGTGATTAGGCAAATTTACTCACATTATAACACCTCCAGAGAAGTACCACCTCCTGGGAGGCTTGCATATACCGGTTCAAACTGGTTTCTCCAGAAGCCAACAGACAAAGAAAGGACTTTTTGGATAAATAGCCTGAGTATAAACTGACTAAGGGCCTTCTTTCTGATCCAGCAAACAAACAGGAACTTCTGCCATGGAGAGGGCCCCAGTTCTTAGGGAGAGAGATATGGGTCTTTGTGCAAGAGAGGTGATGGCTGAGAAGCCTAGAGGGGATGTCCTTGCTGGACCCAGCGGCATATTAACACCTAGGCCGACAAATTTGCAGGGGCTGCAAATTTATAACAGCAGCCAGAGGCTGCTTTCCCCAGTGCTGGTTTGTGCCCTCCATCCCCGGCTCTGCCCCCATTCCCCACCCCCTCCTTGCCCCTATTTGTCCCCTTCCCCAAATCTCCACCCCAGCCCCGCCTCCTCTTCTGAGCACGCTGCGTTTCCACGCCTTCTGCCCCTACTTCACAAAGCTGTTTCACGCACAAGCACGGGCAGGGAGCGGGGAGAAGTAGGACCCGGGGGTGCGCTCAGGGGAAGAGGCAGACGTGGAGCGGAAGTGAGCTGGGGGGTGGGGGGGCAGCAATTATTTCTGGGCCTAGGGGCGGCAAAATCATTAATCCGCCACTGGCTGGACCATGAGGGGGAATAAAGGTGCAGTTGCCCTGAACTGTGACATCTAGCATTGGAGGACTGGGCTGTTGATGGATCCTTGAGATTCTCTCTCTTTCTCTCATGAAAAGTTCCACCGCCTGAAAATAGTTTGAGAACAATTGCACTACATGCCCTAAGATGTCTCTTTTAGCTCTTATTTCTAGGATCCTCTCCAAGTATCTCCTAATAACCATGTGTTTACTGCCTTGGCTCCCTATTCCTAATTTTCTGTAACTTATCCCTGGGTGTCCTCTTCTGTTCACATGGCTTCACTTGTCGTATGTATGTTGATAAATCAGATAGCCTCTTTTCCACACCTGACATGTTTCCCTCTCTCCAGTCCCATATTTGGGGCTCAGTCTGCCTGGATGGATTCGTGACAACTCAAGCTTGACATGGCTACAAATAAGATCTTCTTTACCCCTTTTCCACTTTTCCCACCTCTGCTACCTCTGAACATACCACGTCCTTATCACGCAGGGGCCCAACCTGGGCATAGTTTTTGACTCCTTCCTTTCTCTCTCCTCTCACACTGAGCTTGTGATGTTCCAATCCTGCTACTTCTTTCCCATCTTTTCCCATCTTTCCCTTACTGCTCGTGTGTGAGTCATCATAGCAAGCTAAGTGAAATTTTTCTTCTCTGTTCACTCCCTGCTTTGTATATAGGACATTATAAAAATTGTAGGAGGTGTGAGAACATAAAGGGATGGCTGGAGTGAGTCTTATGTGTGACTCTTCTTTGCTAACACTTCATTGCTGCTGTGGGAGGACTGTAAATAAGCTGCTGCTGTAGCTTGATTAAAGCTGAGCAAAAATTTTAGTTCCTATCCAGCTGGTCCTTGGCAGAGTAAAAGTGAATATTTTTCTCTCTGTCTACTCATTGTCAGTCATATACCATTGTACAAACCTGTAACCGGTGAAGTCTGGATTTTAAATCCATCCTAGTGACTGGATCCTGACCTTCCAAGTAAACTTTGTGATTCATGTGGAAAATTAGGGAAAACTTGCAGAATTCTAACTTACACCTAAAGATGCATGCTGCATTACAGACAATCGATGTAGGGCTTGACCCAAAGCCCACTGACATGAATGGGAAGACTCCCATTGATATCAGTGGCATTAGGACCAGCCCTGTCCTAAAAGCTTTATTAACCATCCATTCAATTAGTAATGAGACTTGTGGGGTTATGATATCTTGAAAGTTTTAGGGCCTAATTCTCAAACTTCAGCTATAGTTCCTGGGAGCTGTGGGTGCTCAGCATCTCTAAAAATCGGCCCCTTAAAGTTTTGCGAATTGATTCAAGTGATTATTTCATTAGGTTCTCAGAAGCACATATTAGTCCATTTGCAATGTGCTAAAAGTTGAATGCTTGGATTTTTTAATCATGCATCAAATTCAGAAATAGCTGTTCTGGAAATAATATTACAAGTTTTCATTTAATTTTCTAACAAATGTTTTTTCCCCCACAAACAAATACTGTTTCATATTTATAACCATGCAGAAATAAATCAAATGAATCTGAAATTAGTCTTTGCTGTTATTATGCTTTGCACATTTCTAGCATTAAGGAGATAAAGAAAGAAGCAAACCTGCTTTGAAGAGAAGCTGATTTCCATAGCTAGCAGAGTGACCTACTTAGAAGGGGGGAACTATTTATTAATGTATTTATTTTAAAGATCTGCTTTGAGGCTCCCATCACTAAGCCCTCTCCTGACATTCCTGCTGCAGAAATCAGGACATAGAGCCAAAACACAAATGTGTCCTTCAAGAGCTTCATTTGTATTACAAGGTTTCTTGTTTGTATTGCTAGAATTTGTCCTTAAAGAGCTTCCTTTGTATTTAAGAGGGTTTTGCTTGTATTGCTGGCTGTGACAGGACCACATAGCACAGCACCAAGGCATTTGGTAGCTTACCGACATCCATGTTATCTGAAATTTTAGGAGCAGGAGGTCAAAGTGACCCTTTGCTTTCCTAATCCGAAAAGATCCCCTCATGCAAAACAAAAAAAAATCATTTTTTTTAAAAATCAAATCACCTTATTGAAAGGCCATAGAAATCCCCTGATCTCCATTAATCAAACATTTGCACAACACATAGGGTACACAATGTTAATCTGTTTGTTTGTCATGTATATTTCAAAGCCTCACCACGCAATCATTGTGTTTGCCAAGGCTGTATTATATAATGCAGCATTGTGAAGGCCACATGTTTTCTGTTGTTTCTCCTCTCTCTCCATTTAAAAAAAAAAGTTGATTATAATGTTGCCTGGCATTAGGGATCTAGTGATGTGACTCTACCTTTTGTCCAGAAGGCTTTCCACCCAGCAAGCCATTTCATCTCCCACCTAATTATAGGAAGAACATGGTGTACCCTTTTGTTGCTGCTGGGAAAACATGTCAAAGGGCTTCTCAGATCTAGGAGAGAAGGGAAAAAGTCAAGGATATGACTTTGGGGAATGTTAATCAGTTTAACATTTGTAGGAAATCTAATTAATTACTTCACTTAAATGAGAAGTAACAGAGTGCCCTGTTTCCGAGCTCATGGATATCAAGAGCACGGACTGTTCAGTAACAAATTCTCAAGGAGTAAAGGGGGAGACTTGCCAAGTGATGCAAGCGATCCTATGGACTTTCCAGTGGAGTTGAGCAGGATTTCAGCAACAGATAGCTCATGATGTATATGTATAATTTTGGGTTTTGCACTAGCCTTAGTCTGTTAAACAAGGGAAACATGACTTTATGTCTATAATCAAGTAAGCAAAGCTGGGATGGAGCTACTATAAGGAGGGTGCAAAACTGGTTGGAAAACCATTCCCAGAAGGTAGTTATGAGTGGTTCACAGTCATGCTGAAAGGGCATAATGAGTGGGGTCCCGCAGGGATCAGTTCTGGGTCCAGTTCTGTTCAGTATCTTCATCAATGATTTAGATAATGGCATAGAGAGTACACTTAAAAAGTTTGCAGATGATACAAAGCTGGGAGGGGTTGCAAGTGCTTTGGAGGACAGGATTAAAATTCAAAATGATCTGGACAAACTAGAGAAATGGTCTGAAGTAAGGTTTCAGAGTAACAGCCGTGTTAGTCTGTATTCGCAAAAAGAAAAGGAGTACTTGTGGCACCTTAGAGACTAACCAATTTATTTGAGCATAAGCTTTTGTGAGCTACAGCTCACTTCATCGGATGCATACTGTGGAAAGTGTAGAAGATCTTTTTATACACACAAAGCATGAAAAAATACCTCCCCCCACCCCACTCTCCTGCGGGTAATAGCTTATCTAAAGTGATCACTCTCCTTACAATGTGTATGATAATCAAGTTATGAAGTAAATAGGATGAAATTCAATTCAATAAGGACAAATGCAAAGTACTCCACTTAGGAAGGAACAATCTGTTGCACACATACAAAATGGGAAATGACTGCCCAGGAAGGAGTACTGCGGAAAGGGATCTGAGGGTCACAGTGGATCACAAGCTAAATATGAGTCAACAGTGTAACACTGTTGCAAAAAAAGCAAACATCATTCTGCGATGTATTAGCAGGAGTATTGTAAGGAAGACACGAGAAGTAATTCGTCTGCTCTACTCCGCGCTGATTAGGCCTCAGCTGGAGTATTGTGTCCAGTTCTGGGCGCCACATTTCAGGAAAGATATGGACAAATTGGAGAAAATACAGAGAAGAGCAACAAAAATGATTAAAGGTCTAGAAAACATTACCTATGAGGGAAGATTGAAAAAATTGGGTTTGTTTAGTCTCAAGAAGAGAAGACTGAGAGGGGACATGATAACAGTCTTCAAGTACATAAAAGGTTGTTACAGGGAAAAAGAAGAAAAATTGTTCTTCTTAACCTGTGAGGATAGGACAAGATACAAGGGGCTTAAATTGCAGCAAGGGAGGTCTAGGTTGGATATTAGGAAAAACTTCCTAACTGTCAGAGTGGTTAAGCACTGGAATAAATTGCCTAGGGAGGTTGTGGAATCTCCATCATTGGAGATTTTTAAAAGCAGGTTAGACAAACACCTGTCAGGGATGGTCTAGATAATACTTAGTCCTGCCATGCGTGTAGGAGACTGGACTTGATGACCTCTTGAGGGCCCTTCCAATCCTATGATTCTATGACATATATACAGTTTAGTTATGTGGCCTCCTTGCCTGAACAGAAATATTGCCCCTGCTAATGATCCTGTGTGTGATTCTGGAAGATTGTGTTCTGAATATGGTGGGTAACAGCTTTGTGAAACAAAATGAGTGTACTGAGTGCTCATACTGTGCATGGGACTCTGGGGAAAACTAACAGCAACGTGTAAAGTAATTCCTGGGCCTGGGCTGCTCTGCATCTTGTGCCGTCATTTACACCAGTGCAAAGTGGATGTAAAATGTGACCAAATCAGACTGTCTATGCACGGGTATAAATGGCTACACAAGGTGAAAGGCAATGAATCAGGGTCACTGATTGCATAACTTATTTAAGGGACCAGTGTTTGGTTGGTTAGTCAGGGCTGCTGATGTGCTCTAAATGGAGTTGCTTGTGCTCTAAAGGCTCTTCACTGTACCATAATTCTGCTAAATTTGGTTTGATTCAGCAACTCTTATTGCCAAATTGAAAGTCGTGAGTGGCGGAGGTCGTTTGCAAGATTACCTGTACAGTCTCTCTGAGTCAGAACTGGGTCAGGTGCGGCATGTTCCCTGCAAGAGAAACCATCCTGATCTGAGCCTTTAAAAGATCAGAAACGTATTGATATGCTGCTGTTGCACTGAAACAAACATTTTGTTCTGATATGTATACTGGAGACAGAGGCTTATCGGTCTAAGCTTCTGACTGAGGCAGTCTTGACTGAGTTGTTTATCCTAACAAGGTAGGAAAGAGAGACTGAATTCCATGCAGCATTTTTAAGGTGATTCCTTCAGATGAGACTTCAAAAATCCTTTTTGTTCTGTATTTACAATGACCTCATGACATCCTTCTTAAGAGCAGAAGTTTGTCCCATTGTGGTGGTGGTGGGGTTGGTTACCCCCCTCACCTCCAGGCTTTTAACTTTGATAATTTATTAAGAATTGCAAATTGGAGGCATTTCATGAGTGGGATTTTTCTTTTTAATAGACTCTGAAACCTAAGTGACCCATTGCAAAGGGGAAGTTATCCAAAGTCACAGCTAGGCTTATGACATGATAGGAAAAAATAATGCCTTTCTGCAACATGAACTGTTCAACTGGCTGCATTGTTCCATGTACCTTTCTCCAGAGACTTAAGCTGGTTCCCAAGGATTTGTTGGTTGCACCACTTTCTACTAGGACGTGGACTCTTTAACTAACTACAGCTCCTGAAAATGTTTCTCTGACATATAATCCCACTGCACACCCTCCTTGTACTTCCAGTAAAAATAGTGAACAAACAATGTGGCTAGGTTCCATGGAAGGCTCCACTGAAGTGCCATCCCAAGCATACAAAACTGATCAGGGCAGAGGTGTCCAGAACAGGAAGGGAGTGGTGCCAGCAGCGGGAGAGAAAAGGAGGTCTGTAACACAAGCGCATAAGCCAGTAAGGACTCAGACCTGTGATGCCCTCTACTCTTATTGTGAAGCCAGTGGAAATGGGCGGGGGGGGTGACCAGTAAATTTTAGGATTGGGCTCCAAATCATGAACGCAGGAGCTAGGACATACGTTGGCAATATGACGCTGTACAATTTCTAGGAAAATGGAAGGAACCCCCCTAAATATATCACCAAACATTACTGCATAAAGAAATCCAATCCTCAGGCGCCAGACACATTATTTATTTCTGTGATCTCTTGTAATTTTGTTACCTTTGAATTGTTGGGTTTTCAAGCTGGAAATCCTGAGGGTTTATTTTAGAAGAAAATAACTTCCATGAATTTTTTCCCCCCATGTTGCTTCCCAAGTCTTTGTTTCAGCCCATGGGTTTGCCTCAGCAGTGCCTATAGCATCTGATGTGTTGGGACTGCTGACATAGCTTGTGCTGATGCAGCCGCATGTAGCACTGAAGAATCAAAACAACATGCAGAGTGGCCAAAGACAATGCATATTAGGCATGTAGGAGAAGGAAGGGAAAGGGTAAGGGAAGGACAGCTGGAGGAAGGGCTCAAAATGGGTAAAGAATGTAATGGCGTCTTCCTCTCCTTTCAGTGCAAAAGCCACATTTTTTTTCCAGCCATTTTGGCCCATTTGGGTTAGAGTGTGATACTGCACTTGTTCCAAACAATGGCAAAGTTCCCACTGACTTCAGTGAGTACAAGGTCAGGGACTTAACTTCTGGAATAATAACACCCCTACAGCTTTTGTGAACTTGCACACCTCTGTGGCTTCACATCATGAACGAGAGTATTCTTGTAAATTACAGATGCAGGGTCAGAGTCTCATTTACACCAAGGCACCTTTACATGGCGCTAACTGTAAATGTAATTCCATCCAAATTTTCAAAAATGGTCAATGATTTTCAGTGCCTCCATTTTCAGGCGCCTGATTTCATACCCCCAGGGCCTTGGTTTCGGAAGTTGATGAGCTCCAGATGAAGTCAATGAGACACAGGTTTTTAAACAGTGAGGGTAATTAGCTATTGGAACAATTTACCTGAAAGTGGGGTGAATTCTCTGTTGCTTGAAGTCTGTAAACCTTTCTACAAGAAATTGGTGTGCTATAGCTCAAGAACACGTCATGGACCTGAGACAGAAATTATTGGGCTAGGTTCTTTGGCCTGTGATATTCAGGAGGTCAGTCTCTTCAGGCCTCAAAATCTATGAACCTGTGTAAAATTTATGAATAGGAGCTGCAAGGTCTCATATTTGTGAAAATAAGACCTAAGATGCCTTAGGCTGGACACTCAAAATGGAAGGCACCCAAAACCATTGGCCACTTTTGAAAAGTTTGACCTTTATTATTATTATTTAAATGACAGCTTTTGGATTCTGCAGAAGTTGATGCCACTATCCAGGAAAGTGTCTTATCCATTACAGATGAGGAGGCAAATGGATTTTTTTGAAGCCCTGAGTGTATAGGATCTGGAAATTTCTGTAATTCTTGATGGTTAGATTTCTGCAAGTCTGATCTTGATCCGTTCACAACTGCACAACAGTTCCTCTTATACACATAGCTATGAGACTCAAATGCTACCAACTCATTCTTTTCAATATCCCACAATCCATTTACTCCTGGTATAATGGTGGAAAACAATACGTTATTGAATTCTATAGCAGTTATCTATAATATTTATATTGACATTCTGTGCATGCATACACAGCAGAATATAAACAATCCAACCCAAAACAGATAAATCAGAACAAGCTCTATAATATAATTCCATACCATTAAAACAAATGTTTCTACAATGGAATGATTCATTTCAATTGCATGTAATTTAATTTAGTACTTACAAAAGTGGACTTTCATTAGCCCAAATGCCTGAGAGATAACAAGACAATGTTTTTTTAAATCTATTTTCCTATTTATTTGAGTGGGAAAACAGGCACGTTCAGTATTATTAAGAATCCTTGTACATCTATGGGGTTCTTAATTCTCCAGGTCCTTTATCAATGGTAACTAATTCATCCCCATAACACCTCTGTGGGATTGGTAAGTATGTTCAATGATACAGATGTGGAAACTGAGGCAGAGCATTTGAATGAGCTGCCCAGGGAGTTGGGACTACATTCAGCATTGATCTATGGCTCCTTAGTGTCAATATGACCAACACCAAGAGGCTGTAGGATAGATGTCTGACACCCATGGTGGACAAGGGGACTCTATTGTAGACAAAGAGCCAGTTTTGCACTGTCCCTGTAGAAACCCCACGGGGCTATGCCACCGGTGACTCACAGGAGGGAAGAGTTAGAGGTGGGGGGAGCAGAGTTGCAGTGGTCCCTGTCATTCGCCATTTTTGCAAGCCCAGTAGGAGCTGTGGCAGCAGGGTGTATAGTGTTGGGGATGTTGTCTGAGTCTGTGCCCAGGGCCAATCCTGATCCTGAATAGGGAAGACCAAGATTAATTTGGCTCTGAGTGTCAGAGCCAAGATTAGAACTCAGAACATCCTGGGCCTCAGCCCTGTGCTCATACCACTACAGCTTCCTCCTCTTGTCTTTCCGTTTGAGTCGACTTAGTTCATGCTGGGTTGCAATCAGCCTTACATTTTGAAATGTCTTTCTCTTTCGAACGCTTGTCAGTTTCCTTCCATATGGATTAAGTAACAAGGCAGATTGAATCAGTATTGTTGCTGCTAACTTTCTGCCTTACCTATTTACTGGTCAGTGGAGGTGGATTGAAGTGAGAATGAGATGAAAGATTGCTTTGTAAGGAAGAGGGACCATGTAGAGATTGCAGCTCCGGCATACGAATGAGAGGCAGAAATCCCCCAGAAATGCTTATGTCAAAATTGCAGTGTTGTGGTGTCATGGGTGAGTTTAGAACTGAGCCCGTTACCAGTGTGCACTCCAGGAGCACACTGCTGTAACCTTGCGCAATGGGGCCCCAGTCCTGACTGGCGTCCTTAATCGTAAATAACAGTCGGTTATTTTGGCCCAGCCACAGAATTGATAGTGCACCATTGTGCCCACACAGAGCTCTGTTGGCCTCAGTGGGATTCCCAGTGGTATGGCAACCTATATCCTCCGTCAGTTGCAGAGTTGGAGCCTTCCTGCCACTGGTCCCAGTAGACAGTTATCTGAAAACCCACGTTTTCCTGATATCCACCTAGAAAACTGGTGAACTAGGTTGGTTGTGTTGTGTTGTGTTGTGTGTTGTTTTGTTTAGTGCATTTTGGGGCTGGCAGCTTGTGTTGTAATGTATGGAGTCCAGCATCAATGGTCCATACTGTTTCCTCTCTTTTATTCCTGAGTTAAGGGCCAGCAATTACCTTATCTCCACAGGTAGTGAAATTACAGTGCCAGGAAATCCATGAGTACGATCTCCAACCTCTACCATGGCTGCAAGGAAAACACAATTCTTTCTTCTCTTGTGTTAAAGAAATGCAGACTCTTGGGAGTGATTGCTTGAATAAATGATGCATGAAATGAGACGTAAGTTAAATGACCAAGAGATCCCACCTTGGTAGGGAAGGTATACAGAGGGCATGTTCAAAGACTATCACCTAAAATAAACTGGTGCTAATGAGCAACAAAACAACCCCCTCTCTCTTCCTGCTTCTGTTCTTTAAACCTGTTAAACTGTGAAGTTTGAGCCGGGATGAAGCTGCTGAATACTAATCGAGACCTGCCTCTGCTGCATTCCACACGTCTACACGGCAAAGAAAAATCTGAGATGCCGAGTCTCAGAGCCTGGGTCAGGTGACTCCGGCTCGGCCTGGTGGGCTAAAACGAGCGGTGTAGACGTTCAGGCTCGTGAACCTGAGTCAGTTGACAGGTTTCAGAGTAACAGCCGTGTTAGTCTGTATTCGCAAAAAGGAGTACTTGTGGCACCTTAGAGACTAACCAATTTATTTGAGCATAAGCTTTTGTGAGCTACAGCTCACTTCATCGGATGCATACTGTGGAAACTGCAGAAGACATTATATACACAGAGACCATGAAACAATACCTCCTCCCACCCCACTCTCCTGCTGGTAATAGCTTATCTAAAGTGATCACTCTCCTTACAATGTGTATGATAATCAAGTTGGACCATTTCCAGCACAAATCCAGGTTTTCTCACCCTCCGCCCCCCCCCACACAAACTCACTCTTCCGCTGGTAATAGCCCATTCAAAGTGACCACTCTCTTTACAATGTGTATGATAATCAAGGTGGGCCATTTCCAGCACAAATCCAGGTTTTCTAACCCCCCCCCCCCCCCGGCCAACTCACTCTCCTGCTGGCAATAGCTCATCCAAACTGACCACTCTCCTTACAATGTGTATGATAATCAAGGTGGGCCATTTCCAGCATAAATCCAAGTTTAACCAGAACGCCGGGGGGAGGGAAGGGGAGAAAAAAACAAGGGGAAATAGGCTACCTTGCATAATGACTTAGCCACTCCCAGTCTCTATTTAAGCCTAAATTAATAGTATCCAATTTGCAAATGAATTCCAATTCAGCAGTTTCTCGCTGGAGTCTGGATTTGAAGTTTTTTTGTTTTAAGATAGTGACCTTCATATCTGTAATTGCGTGACCAGAGAGATTGAAGTGTTCTCCGACTGGTTTATGAATGTTATAATTCTTGACATCTGATTTGTGTCCATTTATTCTTTTACGTAGAGACTGTCCAGTTTGACCAATGTACATGGCAGAGGGGCATTGCTGGCACATGATGGCATATATCACATTGGTGGATGTGCAGGTGAACGAGCCTCTGATAGTGTGGCTGATGTTATTAGGCCCTGTGATGGTGTCCCCTAAATAGATATGTGGGCACAGTTGGCAACGGGCTTTGTTGCAAGGATAAGTTCCTGGGTTAGCGGTTCTGTTGTGTGGTATGTGGTTGTTGGAGAGTATTTGCTTCAGGTTGGGGGGCTGTCTGTAGGCAAGGACTGGCCTGTCTCCCAAGATTTGTGAGAGTGTTGGGTCATCCTTCAGGATAGGTTGTAGATCCTTAATAATGCGTTGGAGGGGTTTTAGTTGGGGGCTGAAGGTGACGGCTAGTGGCGTTCTGTTATTTTCTTTGTTAGGCCTGTCCTGTAGTAGGTGACTTCTGGGAACTCTTCTGGCTCTATCAATCTGTTTCTTCATTTCCGCAGGTGGGTATTGTAGTTGTAAGAATGCTTGATAGAGATCTTGTAGGTGTTTGTCTCTGTCTGAGGGGTTGGAGCAAATGCGGTTGTATCGCAGAGCTTGGCTGTAGACGATGGATCGTGTGGTGTGGTCAGGGTGAAAGCTGGAGGCATGTAGGTAGGAATAGCGGTCAGTAGGTTTCCGGTATAGGGTGGTGGTTATATGACCATTGTTTATTAGCACTGTAGTGTCCAGGAAGTGGATCTCTTGTATGGACTGGACCAGGTTGAGGTTGATGGTGGGATGGAAATTGTTGAAATCATGGTGGAATTCCTCAAGGGCTTCTTTTCCATGGGTCCAGATGATGAAGATGTCATCAATAGAGCGCAAGTAGAGTAGGGGCGTTAGGGGATGAGAGCTGAGGAAGCGTTGTTCTAAATCAGCCATAAAAATGTTGGCATACTGTGGGGCCATGCGGGTACCCATAGCAGCGCCACTGATCTGAAGGTATACATTGTCCCCAAATGTAAAATAGTTATGGGTAAGGACAAAGTCACAAAGTTCAGCCACCAGGTTAGCCGTGACATTATCGGGGATAGTGTTCTTGACGGCTTGTAGTCCATCTTCGTGTGGAATGTTGGTGTAGAGGGCTTCTACATCCATAGTGGCCAGGATGGTGTTATCAGGAAGATCACCGATGGATTGTAGTTTGTCTCTTTGTACCTTAGTTCCCCCATCTGTATAATGGGAAGAACAACACTTCCATACCCCACAGGAAGGCTATACGGATAAACATATTAAAGATTGTCAGGTGTTCAGATTCTACAGCAGTGTGACAAGTAGTGTGGTGAAGTGTGTGTGTGTGAGAGAGAGAAAGAGATACTTGGGGAGGGGTGGCATATAAATGTCTAGCCTAGACAGAACTTGTATTGCTGATGCCTGAATTATACAGGAAGGATTTGAGCACCTTAACAGCAGTACACTTTCACTATTATAAAATGAATGATAAGTAATTAAACCAATTCAGAAAGGTTGAGAACATATTAAACTACCAAAGGAAAAACCTGCACCTATGACCTGTTGAGTGAGTCTCTTTATATCCACTGAATGCATCCGATGAGGTGAGCTGTAGCTCACGAAAGCTTATGCTCAAATACATTTGTTCGTGTCTAAAGTGCCACAAGTCTTCCTGTTATTTATATGTTGAGTATCCCTCACATCTACTGCTAAGATTTGTATAGTTGTCTCTTTCTTCATTCAGTTAAATTGCTCTCCGGATGTAGCAAACGTGGGGACTTTTGGTTTGTATCAGGCCTGCGATAAACAGCTTCCCTTTGGCGAGAGATCTCTGTGTCCCTCCCACCCCTTTTGCTGATGGCTTAATTTCTTTTGGTTTACCACAGTTTGATTTTATTTTACAGCTTGCAGCATGAGGTCCCCAAATCATTTGTGTCTGTTAAGCAAACCTATATTTCTGGGATGGATGTTTTAATTCAATGAAATGCATTCTAATTTGGGGTCAGCTGCAGCCATGAATTTTTAATGAGCAGTTTGTTGGAAACCATCTCAAATGGCACCGTTTAGCAGGCGGCAGAGCTGTGCTGCAAGTGATCTTGTTCCAAGCCTGTGCAGATGGGTGATTTGTTGCGTGTGCTTTGCGTGACTCCTTTTCCATGCCATGGTGTTTACTTTGGATCAGTCACCCACTCCTGGGCTGCCTGAAAGTCTGCCTTTGCCATTTCATATATCCCCTGGGCTCTGACTGTTCCCTTGGACTGATGTGGGTGTAAAAGAGGATGGTGTAAGATGCACAGAGAGAGGCTTCCAGCTGGACCAGTTCCCAGAAGGGAAGGGCAATGTGCATGCAAAGAGACTTGCAACTAAGAGGAGCTTAGCACTGCTTCTAGTAGCCCAGCCAAGGAACGCTCTTTTTTGGCACCCGTGTTAAAGATCTCCTTATGGTGATCGAGAAGATCCAGGTTCAAACAATAATGAGCAGGACACGTGCACAGAGTGCAGGTACCACATGGGGGATTCTGCTAAGTGGTTTAGAACTACTTTAGTATCTCCCCCTCCCTCCCCACACACACACAAAATCCCATTGGCTGTCGACTATCATTCAACTTCAGGAGGATGAGGAGCAGAATGGAGGACCACCTATCCAGTGGGACAGTCACTAGACTAGCGAAACTCTTATTGTCTTGTCTGGGTGGTGGAGGGCTTCCTTTTGGCTCCTTCCTTCAGCTGCTGCCCACCTAATGGATAGAGGATGATTTAAAGCACCAACTGTGAGTGTCTCTCATATTTACCGTTGAGGATTAGAAATAGCCCCCAAGCCACAGATCCAGATCCACAGTTTGGATCTGTCATTTTGGTTCTAGCCCATTTCTGATGAGGTTCGCTGGACAATTGTTTTATTTCCCGGAGCAGCTTAAGATGGATGCCAGCCTGCTGACTTTGGTTTTATCATGCAGGACATGTCAGCAGTTGCCGGGTAGGCAGAATGATATGGTATACCGAATATAAGCACAAATTTTCATCTTGTTTAATCTAGTCTGTGTACTCCTGCTCTATTTCCTCTCCCATCTCTGCTAATTACTGATAATCAGTATGTTGAGAAAGAAAACAGAGGTACATAAATGACATTGTAATGGGCTTTTAGAAAATTAACTCTCCTCCCCTATTGTTGTTTTTAATTTTCTCACCATCCTTCTGTCATTCCCTTCTCCACGGTTTGAAACCTACCTTCAACACTCCCCCACTTTGCCTGCCTCCATATTTTCTCCCTTCCCCACCAGCCCCGTATTGAAAAACAAAGTGAAAGTATGTCTCAGAAAGATGAAGATGAACCGATAAGCTTCCTGGCTGAAGTCCAGCACTGGTGTTGGCAAGGCAAGCGTCTCTCACGTTGCTTTTTCATGTGGGAGGGAGGAGTCACCCTCATTGAAAATTTCCCATCCAAACTGTTTTTTGCTGGCAGATTAGGTCTCTGAGAAAACAAACATTTTTGCAAAAAGCGTTGGCTCTCTGTGGAACATTTTGAATTTTAATTGAAAAAATTAGAAGGTTGTTGGATGAAAAATGTTGCATGTTGATGAAAATTTTCCATTAGGGGAAAAAAAAAAACCCACCACTTTCCAAGCAGTTTGATCCCAGGCTTCTCTGATGAGATTGCAGCCAAGGTTCCCAGTTCATTCCAGTGGTGGCGCTGGTTTTTAAAATGGGAACTTCGGCTTACTAGGAACAGGACTTAGATCCCCATTTCAGCCAGGCTGTCAAAGAGCTTCCTTTCTGACTTTGACTGAATTCAGACTGGAAGCCTTGCGGTGAAATCTCTGCATCTGATCACTTGGTTTCCCCCTTGTTCAAATTTTAAATCCTTCCCCCAAACTTGTCTTTCCTTTCCTCATACTCTTTTCTGTCCTTTTTCAGAGGTGGGCGTGGGTGTGAGACTGCCTCTTTCCTGGAGTTGGACCTCTGCCACAGATACACCGCATATCTTCTACTCTGTCACCCTCACTGGTTTACAAGCTATATTGCAGAGATGGCTCTTTCTGCCAAGCCATTTAATGCAGGTGATGGGGTGGAGCAACAGGGCGGACAGGCAATTTAGCTCATCTTTAAATCCAGGAAAGAGCGCTCCTTTGCTGAACCTGAACTTGCCAACGTTGGCAACAAAAATGTAATTGTTCCTTTGATTGGTTTAATTCTGTGAGTATTGAGACAGGACGAACATTTAGGGAGATATCAATGGTATCTCATGGTATATAAATAGGATTGGATGCTTAATCATACTGACTGTTGATAACACATGAGCACTGATTCTTCTACAACAGATTGGGAGAGAGACCTTCAAGAGAGTGTGGTTTTTTTTCCCTTCTTGCTGGAGCATTGAATTCAAGTAGCCTTTTAGGAGCAGGTAAATGTATCCTGTTTAACCATGCTCCAATTATTGCAAGGATCTTAGTCCTTCCTATCTTTAACCTGCGTTTTTCTATTTGGGGCTAGTGATCATCCTTGCAGCTACTGGTGTGGCTGTGCAGAGAAATCTCTGATCAGTATCTCCAGCCTTTACCCTTATCACGACAAGAACGAATTTCTCTCTTTGTGTGTGTGTGTGTTAAGGACATGTAGTGACTTCATGGAATCACCACAGGAATAAATGATGTATGAAATGAAAAATCTCTGCCCAGTGCATACAGATATAGCCACTGCTGTAAAATGTTCAGCTCAGTTGCAGCCAGAAAAGGCCAGAAGTATTAGACAAGACTCTTTCTTCCTCGTCCTTCATTCAGTTTTTTTTTGGTATTGTTGAATTAAATCTTTTCTCCTCTCTTGCTGCCCTCACATAATCTGACTGAGCATTAGAGGGAGAGAAGTCTCTCCCAATCTATCCAAACCACTACTTGAAAAGGTCTTAAAATACTTTAAAAAGACAAGGTAGGTTAGGTAGTATCTTTTATTGGACCAACTTCTGTTGGTGGAAGGGAGAAGCTTTGGGGCTTCCCAGAGCTCTTCCTCAGGTCTGAAGAAGGTAACCAGAGTGTCTGAGCTAAATACAAGGTGGGACAGATTGTTAAGCATATGCTGTAGGAGACCACTCAAAATGAAGTGGGCAATTAAGGGTTAGCAAGCAGCAGGGTGTGTTACACATCACGGTAATGAACTATAATACACTGTCTCTGTTTAAGGTTACCAGATAGCAACTGTGAAAAAACGGTATGGGGTGGGAGGGTAATAGTCGCCTATATAAGAAAAAGTCCCCCAAAACGGGACATCTGGTCACCCTATCTCTGTTAAGTCTGTGGTTTTTAATGTCCAGCAGAGTTATGAATGTAAGTGTAAAGGCTCATCTTTGGAAAGTGTTATGCAGGTTTCCTTCGAGGATGAGGACTGACAGGGCAGATATGGAGTGACAGTTCTGTGAAAAGTGTTTGCCCATGGGTAGCAGGGTGTTTTTGTCTTTTTATGTCCTTTTCTGTGCAAGTTCATTTGAGTGTGTAGTGCTTGTCTGGTTTCATCAATGTCGTTGCTGTTGGGGAATTTAATGCACTGGATGAGGTACAACACAAGTTCTCATAGGCATGTATAGGTCCGATGGATCTTGAGAGATGTGTTGGAGGGTGGGGGTATTGCTCATCGTAGCATTGGAGATACATCTGTAGGTTTTGCATCTGTTGTTCTGGCAGGGTCTGGTGCTGCTTTGAGTTGGTGTGTCCTGGTCTGTGAGGATCTTGCTTCTGATGATGAGCTTGAAGAGGCTGAGGGGTTGTTTGAAGGCTGGAAGAGGGGGTCAGGAAAGATTTCCTTCTGGGTGTGGTCCGCATTGAGTAAGGGTTGTAGTTTGATGAGACCCCCATATGGGTTCCTCTGTGGGGTGGTAGGTGACAACTAGAGGGGTGTGGTCAATGGAGTTTTTTTTCTGTATTGAAGCAGATTCTCTTGGGGTATTTGGGTGCCCTGTTGCATGATGGGATCTACTTCTCTGGTGGAGTGTTCTTTTTTAGGGAAGGCAGTTTTAAATGTGTATATGTGTAAACCCTGGACTTTCTCTTCAGAGCAAAGAGAAGAAAGAGCCCTGAGGGGGCGGAGATGTTGTTGTTATCTGGCTTGTTACTCTTAGTGCCACTGAGATAGGTGCCATTCTCAGAAACAGATGAACATTGTGTCAAGAGGAAGCTTCTTTGTAGAAAGCCTACCTCTGCATGTGCCCCAGCTCCAAAGTTCCTCCTATGCCAATGCTGGTTCAAGTGGTCGGTCCAAACTATCCACAATGGCAGCGTGGTGTTGAGATTGCAAGTGCAGTCAAATGCTATGTGATTGTTGGAGGGGTGGTGGATTGGTGATTGGTGGAGGGGTTTTGGAGGTTTATCTGCTCTTTTAGGTATATCTGGATAAGCCTCTGGCTTGATGTCAAATCTTGGAGCACAGAACAGTCATCCTCCTTTAACCCTCTCCCCTTTTCTTCTCAAAACAAACAAGCAAAACAAAACAAAAAGAGTGAGTGTTTAAATGATAGGCAGAGTGTGTTTCCCTAAGCAGTATTGATATGAGTAGTGGATTGTTCATGACTTCACAAGTGACATTGGCTTTGTTTTCTTGGCATGATTGATCTGACAAAGGATGACAAGGATGGGAGAGGCTAAGTCATAAGAAAAACTTGCTGTAGTGATTTTTGTAAATATGATTTACAGCCTTTTGATAGTGATCATCCCCTTCCCTAATCATATCAGCAAAGCAAATAGGACTGCATGAGGAAAAAGCAATTCTATAAGAGAATTGAACCCATAACAACCTACCATTAGAGGGACTAGTCTTGCATTATTAGCTTATTAGCACTGGTGTGGTGCTGAGAGTACTGCCACGGACTTTGCGTGGCAGGAGGCCTCGCCTAGTAAAAAGTGTTTGCAGAATCCAGCCTCGAGTGACAATCTTATCTCATCAATGTTCCAGAGTCACTATCCAAGCCAATAGAGACAGGTCAGACAAGTCCATGAAAGGCAGGAAGGTGGGGGACAGCATCTCACATAACTAAAGAGCAGTGTCTCTGCCTATTATTGCAGCATAAATCCCCACCCTTGCGACTTTTGAGGAGCAGAATTGGTGGAGAATGTGGGAGCAGTACAGTATTGAAGTATTATTGAAGTTTTTATTTTTTCTAACCATACAAGGCTATTGTTGCTGCAGATACTTTCAAACGCAGCATTAAATTATCTACACTGTTTATGCGCTGTTGGATGTAGCGGTTCAATAGTTAGTTTCCAATTAATTTCACTTTGGCCCTCTTTTAACCTACTCTTCACATGTAGTTTTGTTGTACCAGATAATACAATGTCATGCCATACTCATGCAATGACTAACTGAGCAGATGATATCATATAAGTGGGAAGATAGCTACAGTATTAGCTCTAACTAGAGACCTGCACATATGGGTTCATCAATAAACCGCTGTGGCCGCAGCACGGCATGATGAGTTTCAGCTAGTACCTGCCATTCAAATTTCTCCTACTTGAAATTTCTGCTTATGTGAAGGGATGGGAGAGTCCAATAGCTAGAGATTTTCATAGCAGTCCAGGAGATTTTGACACACTGCTTCCCTTAAAATTAAATATTAACCATAGAATTTAACAGGAGTGAAGTGATAAAAGTTTCTATAGAAATGTAATAGGCTGCATAGATCCCTCTAGAAAGGTGTAGAATTTAAGAGAGAATGAGATCATTTCTATATGGTTTTGAACCATAGTGAGCATATAATTCTCTCTTCAGTTCTGCAGGATGGGCCAATAAACATCGTGTGATATTAAATCATATAGGACTTTTCCATAAGGGGAAATAAACAGTGTTAGAGACCGGAACCACTCTTTTAATAATCCACAGAAGATGCATTGCATAGTCTGCGGTTGTACAAACTTCTCCACAAAAGTGATGTCTTTCTTGAATTTGTGACGTACCCCTGGTTGCAACCTGGATTTGTGGCACCACTGTGTCCCCTTCACTCTCTTCCCTGGATTGTCTCTTACAATGCCTTGCTAGTGACAAGCAGCAAACTCCACCAGGTGCTGTGATCACTCAGCCAACAGCATGCAGAGACACCCCAGCTAACTTGCATGAATACTCTCTAAGTCACTCATGAACTATGCAGAGAGACACCAGCAAATATCCCCAGCCCCCAAGCCTTGCACCCCAGAAACGTGCCATCTTATACTGCTCAAGATCTTCTCTTGAGCAATGGAAGCACGTTAATTAGTTCGCCACTTTGTCAAAGGATAGTGGTGTGCAACAGCCTTTGTAATCTAAGCAGATTCCCCATGCACTTTAGACAAACTCACTGGTAAGGATGTTCCAGGTAGTTTACAGTTCCTAATACACAGGATACATACTGAATACTCTTCTTATCCCAGGACCAATCTCTTCAATTCAAAGTCTTTATCTTCGAAATGATCTTCCAGGTGTTGAGATGGGGGAGGAGTCAGGCCCTGGGCTGATGGTACAGACTCCAATTTATACTCCCCAATCCACAGGCATGGAAAGATACTGTCTCAGACATAGAGTCAGGGATCACATGCATAGGAGACGTGTGGGAGGGACACAAAGGGGGCACCAGCTAAAGGGGGTGCACGTGACCCCCCCCCCATGGCTACTCCCCAGCCCAGAGACCCCGCGCTCTCCCTGTCCCCTTCCCCTCCTGCGGCACCGGCTCCCCTGGCGTGTTCGGCTGTTCTTCCTGGCGGCCAGACTCCGGAGCCAAGCACAGCAGCTGCCTGGGAGAGTGCCTGGCTGCAGCGGCTTGGCTTCCGGGACAGCGGCTGAGCGAGTCGGAGCCCCCCGCTCTCCCTGGCATGTTCAAAGTCGGCTCCTGTCCCCAGAAGCTGAGCCTGGGTGGGAGGCACTCTCCCAGAGAGCTGGGATGCTGCTCTGGCCCCGCCCCTTCCCTTCCAGCTCTGGCCCCACCCCTTCGTCTCCCCGCCTGGGCCGGCTGCTGGTGGGTCACTTGACCTTGGGGCGATGCCTGTGGCCATTCGTGCAGCTCCCACGAGTTGCCTCTGATACACGTTCTATGTCCCCTGCTGAGTCACTGGGTTAAGCAATCCCCATTAAAACCGTTTCCTGTCCTCATTTGCATTAGGAAGAGCATTCTATTGGCTACATATGTGGAGCCCAGATTTAGAAATGGCACCCTTCCTTCCTGATTACGGAGATGGAAGAGGGAGAGTCTTGAAAATACCACCCAGAGTTCTTAACTCCTGTTTGTGCCTTTGGAGATCTCTCCCTAAGTCTCTCAATATTGGGGGGGATAGCGGGAGAGAGGCGGAGGGGGACTGAGGGGAGTTACTGAGACTAGGGTGGTGGGGTCAGCCAGCTCCATGCTAGGAAACAGGGTCCTATCCTGGGAGTTTCCACCTACTCCCTCTTGGTCCTGCTCCGTGGTCCAATCCCAGGCCCGGCAAAGGCCGTTCCAGCCCCTGAGGCAAGCACAAGTTTACAAGCTTTTGGTGCCACCACAATATTTCCATTGCCGCAGCGCTAGCTTCCCCTGTTCTCCCTTCCCTCCCGCCACCTGTTCCACCACCCCGGCTAACTATGATTTGAGGTGTTCTAATGTAGGCACCCAAGTTTGCAAATATCGGCTTTAATACCTGAAACAGATATTATTTTTATTTATAGAAAGTTTGCTACATTGTGACCAAAACATTAACATAAAACGAACTCTCAGACTTTTTCTTTTTCCCTATTGCTCTGTTCTGTCACCACAAACAAAGCCAAAAGATTTCAATAAATTTTCTAAAACGTTTGCTCCTGGGCAGAAACTTGTATGTCAGGTTTCAGCCTGGAGCAAATGTATATGTTCAACTTAAAAACATGATTTTCATGGAAAGGCTGACAGCATTCTATCTACCAACCCCAGAAAGCAACACTGGAATAATGTATGCTTACTTAGATCTTTTATGATGTTAAGGAGCTAGAGACTCAATAAGTCCCACTACGCCAGTCCTCAGTTGTTAGGTCTCTCTGTACCCATAAAGATAAATGTCAGGCAATACCTGAACTATCCTGTGTTCTTCAGTCTATCTTTCTGAATTACTTACATACGTGCACACATTTTTGGTACTATATTATTTCTAAAGGCTGCATGACCAATGATTCTATCTGTATATAAAACTCCAAAGCCAAATGCCAATTTGCAAGCAGCCGTTGCTGAAAATATACGTTTCTTTATCCATCTACTCTATCTGTTCTATGATGTTACTGCTTTTTCATGACCATGCAGCAGTAATTTATATTTCTTTTTCTTATCCATCAAAATATTACCCATTCTACCTCTGCTTTCAGGACTGCATTTAAGTATATGCTTAAAGTTAAGCATATGCTTAATTGCTTTCCTGAATCAGGGCCTTCATTTGACTGTATATCTATCTGTTTATCTGTGTACTTACATTTTTTGTCCTAGTCTGTCCTATCTTCCCCCTTTTTCTCCCAGAAATTCTGCAAGAGAAAGTTTGGACAAACTCTTATTTGAGTTTCTTCTTTGAGTGCAGAGCAGACTGGGAAACATATTCAGGGTATATAACATGGAACATTACTAAAAAGGAGTTAGTCTGGTAGAAGTTTTGGTTGTGGAAAGACTTATCTGAATTTAAGAGACCAGGGCCTGGTAAGGGGGACCAAAGTCTGGCCATCTGGGGTTATTGCCTCATTTTTTCCTCCTCTTGTATTTTGTCTTTATAGTGGATATTTGTATGGCAATGTTTTTGCTTGAACGACTTGAGTCTCTGCACTCTTTTATGGCTTCTGGTATCCTGATGATCTCACACATCTGTCTCTCACACTCAATTTTGTGATAATTGAGAACCTCTTTTATAATTTTATTCCATTTTTTACCTTTATTATATCTTTATTCCTTTGTTATTTCCCCTTTTTAAAAAATATGACAGTTGAGTCCAGTTGCCCCTGCCAAGATCAGTTCCCCATTATGCTAGGCACCGCACGGACATAGACTATGAGAACTGCTTCTCCTTGCATCAAGGAGTGCTGAATCTAAGGGCTTGACTACATGGCGCATTAGTCCGCACTAGAAGGGTGTCAGTTCTTGTGTGCACTCGTGTAGTGCACTGTCTTGCGGACCCTGCTAGCAGGCGCTAGAAGTTCCCTAGTGTGCATTCATCTAGTCCCATTTCAATCAGGAGACTATATTAAAATGCACTAGGGAACTTTTTATGTGCACCAGCAAGGTGTACACGGACCACTTGGTGTGAAACATGCTAGCCCACTAAAATTTACACCCCTTTAGCGTGGACCAGTGCACTGCGAAGGCCCAGATCTAGCAAACACTTATATATGCACTTAACTTCAAGCACGTGTGTAGTCCCGTTGATGTCAAGGGGACTACTCATGTGCTTTCAGTTAAGCATGTGAGTTACTTGGATCTGCGTCTCTAGCTCTGATCCCACAAAGAAAACTGTGTGGCAGACACCTGCATCCAGGCAGAACCCCGTTGCAGGCACAGAGTTCACCTTCACTCTTTGCAGGCCCCTGGCCCAAATAAACAAGGTACAATATTGGAGAAAGGAAGTAATGCAATCCCCATTCTGTAGATGGGGAAGAGAAGCACAAAGGGAGGAAATGATGTGCCCAAGGTCCCATGCGAAAGTCTGTGTGGCAGAGCCATGAGGTGAATCAGGATCTCCTGGATCCCAGACCAGTGTCTTAACCACAAGATCATCCTGTGTGATGCATCTAGACTTAGTTATTCTCATGTCTTATAGAGCAATGCTCACCCAAAGTCATGGGGGCATTTTACAGCTAGGCACGGCTGTCATCGTCCCCTCTTGAGACAGACATACTGCCATGAAGGGTTTAATGTATTCCTTTGCCTCCCAAGGTACACAAGTCCCATCCTTTGTCTTCTTTCATAACCAGGACACTCACTGCTGTATTGTTTCTTCATGTAGATTTTCTCTTGTAGCTTTCCACTGGCACCTGTCTCAGTCTGCGGAGGCCTCCATTGTGAGGCAGGCAATACATAATACCCATATTACCAGACAGGGCAATAAGCATATGTTACCTCCAGCTTGAAAGGAGCATGTCTGAGTCATGTCACTTTCTGGTGACCTGCCTTAACTCCAGGACCTCAAGAAGATAATTTTCAATCTAGATACATAAGTCCTTAAATATTATCCATATGTTCATTTCACAGTGATTGTGATGACCAGTGGGCTTTTGGTCGAGACCTCATATGTCATGCTTTGATGAATTATTAGGCATATATCTGACCCAAGGGATCTCTGTAAAACTCTATATATCCTCTGTGCCCTGTGCCAGTTGGCACCAAAAGGTCCCTGGGTCGCATTGTCCTTCTTAAAACTGAAATCCTGCAAAATGATATCAGTCCATGCTGGGGGTTTACTCAATGGCCTTTCCCTCCTTTCTCCTCACGCTCCCTGTCAAGGTGGCAAGAAAGTGCATGAAGTATAGAGTGCCATGAAGTGTATAAACACAAATGGACTTTTTAGTTTGCATTCACTCATGAGTTACAAGTGATCATGCACCAGCCATTGTGGTTTCACTTTGCTCTGCCCTGCCATTTATGAATTATACAGTTACCTCTTCTAAAGTGTATTAAGCTACTTCCCCTCAGCACGGACTAAAAATAGCTTCTGTGGCAGGACTCTTTCGGGTTTAGGCTTCCAGAAGTGTCCGTGCTGCCTCTTCCCCCAGAATTAAATGTACTTTAAAACCACATGACAAGCTGTACTATTGAGGGCAGCATTAAAACAAAAAACCGAAACTGATTTAACTGGGAATTGGTCCTGCTTCGAGCAGGGGGTTGGACTAGATGACCTTCTGGGGTCCCTTCCAACCCTGATATTCTATGATTCTAAACGTTTTCCTCTGTTGGAACGCAGAGTCTCAGAGAGATCTTCCCCCATTTTAAGAATACAATGTTGTATACAGAAAAGTTGCATACATTTGGTGCATAAATTATGTGCCTCACATCAGGTAGCTGGTCTGATTTTTGAAGGTGCTAAGCACCTGTTGTTTCCATTGAAGTTAAACATATGCATGATTTTAGAACGGGTTGGTATGAGTGTTAGGCAAAGGTTTGGGTGGATTATTTTTCCTCATCTGAACAGATTGCCTATCCCAATTGTACAGTAAGGTAGATTTTCCAAGGCATAGATGACAGCTGGGTGCATAACTGCAATTGGCTTCCACCTAGGCAGGCACCTGACTGCCTTGGTAAATCTGCCCCACTATGAATACTGTCACGGAGTCACCAGGCCAATGCTCTGGAACTACTCCGTACAAAGCCAGTCAGGACTCTGGGGGAGCATGACTCCTCTCTCTGAGCATACTGTCTCCAGGACAAGAAGCTTACACAGCTTTGACCTTCCTGGGGCTGACCTTGGAGCATTCAGCATCCCCTTGCACACTGTGTGCTTCCTACAGTGAGTCTGCCTGGGCTGGGCTCCTGGGGAAGCCAGAGGGCCCTGCACCCCAGCTCTTCAGCCAGCATGTAGAACAGAAGGTTTATTAGTCGAATGAAACACAGCATAGAACAGAGCTTGCTATCACAGAAATAAGTGACTTTCAGCCAAGTCCAGCTTGGGGAATCCTGTGCCAGGCGGCCAGTCCCCCCCAAGCAGACTGCCAGCTTCCAGTGACCCGACCTCACACACCCCCATCGCTTCTCCTTCTTGTCTTTGTCTCGCTTCCCAGGCAAAGAGTCAGCTGGTCGTCACCTGGTTGCATCCCCCTCCTGGGTCTCAGGTTGCTAAGAGCATCCCCCTCCTGGGTCTCAGGTTGCTAAGAGCACCAGCCATCGCATAGGTGCCGGCAGCTGGAGCTGCCTCACCTGCCCCAGAGGTCTCAGCCAAAGTCACACACCCCTATTCCCACCACGAAGTATTGGTGCAGCACCCAGGGAAACTGAGGCA
Source organism: Lepidochelys kempii (assembly GCF_965140285.1). NCBI lineage: Eukaryota > Metazoa > Chordata > Testudines > Cheloniidae > Lepidochelys > Lepidochelys kempii. The sequence goes on along the minus strand of NC_136396.1, from coordinate 13,919,969 downwards.
CACACAGTATTCATACGAAACAGTAGAACTCACAGAGGCTCAATAGTAAGACTGTCATACAACATAACAAGGGAAAATCCCCACTTCGTCACAAATACATATTCCATTAGCTCATGATAATGTTTTATGGCCCAGATCCAGCTAAGCACTTAAACATGTGCTTAGCTTTAAGATTGTGAATGGTCCCATTGAAGTCACATGCTTAAAGAAAAGCACATTCTTAAGTGATTTACTGGACCTGGCCCAAAATTACCACTTCACCTGCACTTGCATAGCTTTCCACATAACCAAAATATTTCTTAGAAAAACAAAGACTTGGTTAAAGGGGAAAAAGACCCCTTATGGGTCTCATTCCAAAATGCTAATGCAGTTGAGAATAAGAGAATTTTCATTTATTATTTATTTTCTTCCAGTGCTGGCTATATCAAAGTTGTAACTGGCTTGGTGCAGCAGAGTAATCATCTAAATTACTTTAAAAGTGATCTATATACCTCTGTACATAGGTTGGCATTCTGCTGCTGGTGAGGCTGTGAGTAGGTCCTCAGTGGTTCTCAGAACAGGGCTGAGCAGCCAAAGAAAGGAAGGCTGGCCCACTAGTTAAGACATTAGTCTAGAATTTGTGAGCTCTGCATTCAAATCCCTGCTTTGCCACAGACTTTGTATGTGACCTTGATCAAGTCACTCAGCCATCTCCTGGCTCCCAGGGATGTTATGACAATAAATGCAATAAAAATTGCAAGGTTCTTAAATACTACAGTATCGAGGGCCATATGAGTACCATAAATAGTGTGGGATGAGTGCCTAAATAGATAGACAGAGCTGAATTCTAGTCACTTGCACACCATTGAGGTAAAGTCTGATGAATGGTGAAACTTAGCTGGCACTTTGCAGTAATCTTTGTATGCAAATAGGATTGCAAATTGTGTGTTCTCTGTTGAGATCATTATGGGGGAGGTGGCCAGGTTTTGTATGAGGTCAAGAAAAATCTAAGCAAATGGAATGATTCTACCAACTCAGATGAAATTGGGTGGCTCTTCAGTGACATGACATGCTGCCTGTGGCCTTCAGTCACTCGCATTTAATACAAGTCTGGGTTAACTGTCAGCACAATGGGCCCAGGCCCACAGTCTCATGATGTGCAGCCTGGGCCCTTGACACCCCAAGTTGTGAATTGCATCTGAGGCAGGGCTCTGCTGTGACACAAGAACCTGAACCACCAGACAGTTCTCCCCTCACCGTAGCAGAGGTCTTGACACCACCAGCATCCAGTAAAATGTCTGCCTCTTGAATTTTCCACACCGAGTTCTGCAAGCTGTTGCTTTTTCAATGGACTTTCTCTTCCTACCCACTCACTCGTCCTTGCCCTGTAAGGTCTCTTAATGTATAGAGAAGAAGGGTGGGCCAGTGGTTAGGGGGCTAGCATGTCACTTGGCCAACTGGGATTCAATTCCACCTGCTTCCTGTGTGACCTTGGGAAGCCACTTCATCCTCCTATGCCTCAGTTCCCCACTTGTAAAACCTCACAGGAGTGTTGTGAGGACTAAAATAAGTCAATTTCTGTTTTGGCCAGAGTACAGGGGTTGTTTGTGTGTAACTGTCTGTGCTACCAGACATCAGAGTTCTGTCTCTGAAGCAGACACTCAGTGAGAAGAGAGCTGAATAGGCGCTCTCCCTCAAACACCACAACCACCTAGCGGCTGTGCGTGCATGCGGTTTGTATGCAGTGGACTTTATGCAGTTTACAGTGGACTTCCTTCAATAGATTCTTGTCTCCGTGGCAATGAGAAACTGTCACTTTGAGGCATTAGGCTTCTGCAGAATGCCAGATCTCCCTGGCAATGTGAGCCTCGTGCTTAGACGCAGGATGAAATGGAAACAAGTTCAGAGCTCCCTACGTGACAAATCCACTGATACACACAAGTTTAGAAATGTGCAGCTTGATGCAAGCCTATGTAACAGGCTCTGATGTGCTTCTGCAATCTGATGAGGAGATGATACAGGAGATCACTTAGGATCTATGCAGTTGAAATCCACTCTAGTAAACGTCCTTTTTGACCTTTGTATCTTCCCATAGTGACTCTTGGCACGGTTTTCACATTTCCTATCTTAATTGTGTGTTAAGCAAGGCCTCCTATCCAGTAGTATTTAAACAATGTTTTCATATGATTGGTGTTTTATTTATTATTCTTGTGTTACCAGTTCGATGACAAGCTCTGCTTTGTTTTTCCAGAGGGTTGCTTTAAACTGCCACTGAGGGTTAGATTAAGCCTTTGTTCAGTGCCCTGAATATGGGGCATCATTAGAACGGATTTGAAGACCAACATTTTTTCCCTGCAAGAAATGTCTGTAGAAAACTCTTCCTCCAAAACTTTTCATTCCAAAAAAGTTTGGCTTTCCCACAGAAAATTTCAAAAAGTGAAATAGCAATTTTCATTTTGGGGTTTTTAAACTGAAAAGCCAAATTGGAAATTTTTGTTCTGACATTTCCTACAGGAAAATTTATTTGCCAGAATTGCTCAGTGGTTTGAGCAGTGGCCTGTTAAACCCAGGGTTGTGAGTTCAATCCTTGAGGGGGCCATTTAGGGATCTGGGGCAAAAATTGGGGATTGGTCCTGCTTTGATCAGGGGGTTGGACTAGATGACCTCCTGAGGTCCAAAACAGAGTTTTTGGCCAGAAAAAGTCTCTTGTGAACGATTTTAACCAGCTCTAGGCAGTACTTATCCAGGCCACTTTAGAAGGACTCGGTGACCATACCTGCTCTGCTCTATGGTCTAAGATCTAGCTCCTCAGTGTGGCTCTCTGTGCATGCATTTGTGTGTCACTATCTCTAACTGGAAGAAGCAGAAACCAATATTAAGTGAAAAGACAAATAATCAGAGCTGTTCTTGGCTTAATCTGGTTTAAAGTGCTGACAGTGTGCTTGACCTTGAGTTTGCACAGGGTCATCTCTCCACTCCATCACTAGTCTGCTGTCCTAGTAGACTGTATCAGCAGAACAATGCTGGTTTTGCTGCTAGAACATGATACCGCTGCAGCTAGCCCATCTCTGCTGTTGAATGGACTTTGCTTCCGAAGTAGAGAGAGGCCCATTTTTCTATTTTGCAGAATCTAGTAACTGACCGGATGGTTTTGTTTTTACCAGGGCTATCAATTAATCGCAGTTAACTCACGCGAATAACCCAAAAAAATTTAAATTAATTGCGATTAATCGCACTGTTAAACAATAGAATAGCAACTGAAATTTATTAAATATTTTTGGATTTTTTCTACATTTTCAAATATATTGATTTCTATTACAACACAGAATACATGGTGTTCAGTGCTCACTTTGTATTATTATTTTTATTACAAATATTTGCACTGTAAAAAATGATAAACAAAAGAAATAGTATTTTTCAATTCACCTCAGACAAGTACCGAAGTACGATCTCTTTATCATGAAAGTGCAACTTACAAACGTAGATTTGTGCATGTGTCACATAATTGCACTCAAAAACAAAACAATGTAAAACTTAGAGCCTACAAATCCATTCAGTCCTGCTTCTTGTTCAGCCAATCGCTAAGAGAAACAAGTTTGTTTACATTTACAAGAGATGCTGCTGCCTGCTTCTTATTTACGTCACCGGAAAGTGAGAACAGGCGTTCGCATGGCACTGTTGTAGCTGGCGTTGCAAGGTATTTCTGAACATTGGTATGCCCCTTCATGCTTTGACCACCATTCCAGAGGACTTGCTTCGATGCTGATGATGCTTGTTAAAAAATAATGCGTTAATTAAATTTGTGACTGAGGAGAGCTGTATGTCTTTGGCTCTGTTTTACCTGTATTCTGCCTTATATTTCAAGTTCTAGCAGATAATCGGATATATTTCAAGTTCTAGCAGTTATCGGATGATAACTCAGCACACGTTTGTTTTAAGAACACTTTCACAGCAGCTTTGACAAAATGCAAAGAAGATACCAATGTGAAATTTCTAAAAATAGCTACAGCACTTGACCCAAGGTTTAAGAATCAGAAGTGCCTTCCATAATCTGAGAGGGAGGAGGTGTAGAGCATGCTTTCAGAAGTCTTTTAAGAGCAACACTCAGATGCGGAAACTACAGAATCCGAATCACTAAAAAAGAAAATCAACCTTCTATTGGTGGCATCTGACTCATGATGATGAAAATGAACATGCATTGGTCCACTCTGCTTTGGATCGTTATCGAGCAGAACCCATCATCAGCATGGACGCATGTCCTATGGAATGGTGGTTGCAGATGAAGGGATATATGAATTATTAGCACATATGGCACGTAAGTATCTTGCAACGCTGGCTACAACAGTGCCATGCAAATGCCTTTTCTCACTTTCAGATGATGCTGTAAACAAGAAGCGGGCAGCATTATCTCTTGCAAATTGTTACCAAGTTTGTGTGTCCGAGCGATTGGCTGAAGTAGAAATGGGTGGACTTGTAGTCTCTAAAGATTTACATTGTTTTATTTTTCAATGCAGTTATTTTTTGTACATAATTCTACATTTTTAAGTTCAACTTTCATGATAAAGAGAGTGCACTGCAGTACTTGTATGAGGTGAACTCAAAAATACTATTTCTTTTGTTTTTTACAATGCAAATATTTGTAATAAAAATAAATATAAAGTGAACACTACACTTTGTATTCTGTGTTGTAACTGAAGTCAATATATTTGAAAATGTAGAAAACATCAAAAAATATTTAAACAAATGGTATTCCATTATTGTTTAACAGTGCAATTAATCGCCATTAATTTTTTTAATCGCTTCACAGCCCTAGTTTTTACCAATCCCTAGGCCTGTCACAGAGGAGCTCAAAAGGAATTTGTGACTCCTGCACTTGTCCATTTATCCCTTTATATTTCCTGCGTTTCCATCTGGCAGCAGTCTCCAATACTTGAATGGTGACTATAAGACTTTTATGTTCCCTCACATATATCCTGTTTCCTTGCTGTAAATCATGATGTAGCCTTTGTCCAACAATAATTTAGGATGGGTACCTCAGACTTGGCTTTTAGTGAGTGATTGTAACCAATTTGGACAAGAATAACTTGTGCAGTGCTCTTTACTGTATTTACAGATGGACTCGTACTTATATTATTATTATTGGTGGAATGCTAGTGACAGCTAAAGGAAGGTTGCCAGAGAATTTTTATTATAACAGATGTTTTTAGGCATTTCTAAATTTCTGAAACGTTCGCCTCTCGGGCTGACGTTTTCCAGATTTAGTCTTTCTGTTTGTTTGTGTGGTTTGCAAAATGTCATGAAATACTGGACCTTAAACCAATTACTAGACTATTGCCAATCTTACACCTTAGATGAAGGTGACTTTGTGTGTATGTGTGGACGATGGAAAAACATGTCCACTGCAAGTAGGGTGACCAGACAGGAATTGTGAAAAATCAGTACGGGGTTGGGGGGTAAAAGGAGCCTATATAAGAAAAAGACCCCAAAATCGGGGCTATCCCTATAAAATTGGGACATCTGGTCACCCTAATTGCAAGAATTAAGTTGTTCAGAGCTGTGGAATGTTAGGTTAAGTCCTGGGGAGGCAGATGATGGATTACTGGGCAGAATATAATTGAGAGACATGATCAGGCTCTGCATAGTATGTATCCAACCACTGAAATGATACTATTAGATATTTTCCCTTCCAAGCAGTTGTAGGTAGCTCTGCTATAAACCTGTTGGATAATACTAATCTGCAGGGTAGTAACTGGATCTTCTCATTAACTCATTTATCTTCTTTTTCTTATTTTACTCATATATTTTCCTTTCCTTACCTTTCTTATTAAATTAAGGTACAGCCATTGCATCATGGAGTATTAACATATCTCACAAGCTAAGTAGGGCTAAACATAGCTACTGCTTGGACGAAAGACCTCTAAAGAAACTCACAGTACTGCAGGTAGTGTTAATACATAATTCATTAGATGGCACTATGCCCTCTGAATTAACACTGGATCAGTCTACACTCTTTGGAAGATCAAGTCCCATGAGTGCTGGGATTCTTATTGGTGATAATAGTATGTTATTGAAGATGACATCTTTTGGAAGAGACTTTAATGACCACAAGCAGTCAAGAACATGGATTTAAGAACCCAGAGTTATTACTAGAATAGTTTTCAGAGGAACAGCCGTGTTAGTCTGTATTCGCAAAAAGAAAAGGAGGACTTGTGGCACCTTAGAGACTCACCAATTTATTTGAGCATGAGCTTTCGTGAGCTACAGCTCACTTCATCAGATGTTTACCGTGGAAACTGCAGCAGACTTTATATACACACAGAAATCATGAAACAATCAGTAGTGATGTCAGTTCAACTCGCTGAATTCCAGTATCATTCTGTCTCCCTACAACTTTGGGACACAGTATACAACTTAAGATACAAGATTTTTTCACTCCTTGTGTAGACTATTGCATGGTGTTGCTTTATGCTGTATTCATAAAACAGTGTTCTTCAGAAGGTTAATGTGTTGAAAGCAGGTTAAAATTAGCTTTACAAAGCCATTGCTAGTAGTCTTGGAGCCATTCAGGATTTCTGTTCGGTCCCTGATTCTATTTTTTTTCAAACTTAATGTAACAATGATGCATGTTAATGTAAAAACATAACAGACCTATTTTGGATTGAAAAACAATAACTACACTAGTCACAGCACTGAAATACGTAAGTTGTGCCAAATCCCAAGAAGGACTTTCCTAAGTTTTTACATAGTCATTACTCAGGATTAAATGAAAACTCAACAAGGATCTCAGGACTTGAGCTCTTGGCAATAGTAGCAAACACTATGTAGTACTTTATTTTAAAAGGTCTACGATTCTGTTGGGCCAGACCTTGTATACTTGCAATGATTTTCAGCTGCATGTCACTTTATTTGATTAACCTATAAAATTAATAGCAAATTCACACTGGCGGTTTTAACTGGAAGTATGCACAATAGGGGGTTCTTTTTACAAACAGTGGGTCAGTTTCTGCAATTGGTTATATCCCTATAACCTCAACAGCAAATGAGATAATGAGTGCTGAACTCGGATTCATAAGTGCATATGGAAAGCATTTATCCTACTCTGTTCTGTGCAGAAATTTTATGGAATCAGTATAGATGCTAAGGGTTTTGCATTGCAGTCATGCGTTCTCCATATTACTGGCAAACATGCCACACGCACAGAACTGCATTAAAGTGATGTATCATTGCTGTAAGATTTTTAAGGGAAAGATTTCAGTTGCCTTGAAAATGCCCCACAGAGCTTTTTATTCATGTAATAGAGTCTTTGAGATATTGACTTTAAAATTCCACTGCCTTATTACAAATGTTTTTGTTTGTATTACTAGCTTTCTTTTTTTAAACACTGGGACTGCTTACCCCAAGTATTCACCAATAGTCTCTTCATAGAATGCCAAGAAATAGTTGCACACTTCTCCCAAGCTATGAAGAATATAATTCTGGTATTTCCTGGAGTCCTGGCTGTTGGGCAATAGTAATGTAGGACAGAAAGGACATAGGCTTGAAGACATTGTTTTCTATTCCAAATGAGGAACAGCTGTTTTTTTCCCAACTCAAGAGAAAAGACTCATTCATTTGTTACAAAACAGGTCAATGGAGTTGCAGCCAACTGGTGGCTGGAGATGTAAATTAGGAAATCTTAAAGGATAAGAATATGTTTCAGTTAAAGTGCTGTTAAATGCTTGAAGCCAGAAATATATTGATGCAATTATCAATTTCTGTACAGTTTAGAGTTTCACTCCAGTATTTTTTATTGGCATCATTATGTATGTATTTGTATTGAGGTAGCACATAGAGGTCCCAATCAGGGATCAAATCCCCATTGAGAGAGACATTTTACTCATAATAAAGGAGACAGCCCTTGTCCCTAAGGTCCAATTCTGATACTTTTTACACTGATTAGCAGCATCTTACTCCATGAATTGTCCTACTGTCCCTAAACATTTTGTATTTATTATTATTTATATTGGAAGAGTGCTTAGGAAACCCACTCATGCACCAAGATCCTAAATTGTTAGGTACTGTACAAACACATAATAAAACATTCCTTGCCCCAAGGAACTTACAATCTAATTAGTCAACTAATAGCTAATTAGACTAATTAATCCATCCAGAAAATGCAGAATTTACTCTAGAACCTTAAAAAAAACCCAACCCCAATGTATTAAATCCCTTCTCATACCACAGTCCCCGAGCTGGCAGTCACATTTTTGCAGGTGGACTCTGATGTCTGGTGGAGCCTGTTGATTTCAATCAGACTTGCTCAGGTGTAAGGGATCTGCCTGTATGGATCCACTTGGAGGATGAGGGCCTTATTGTGTAATTCTTTCTTTGTTTATGTGTAGGATATGTTAATTTTCTTGCTTTCAAATGAGTCTGCTCTGGGAAGATCAATTTTAAAAGAGTATAACTGACCCCATGGGAATGGGGACCATGTTTCCTACAAGAATGTACAAATTCAAAAATACATTCAATTGTTTGGCCTAAAGGACTTGACATTGTCCTTTTAAATTTATCATTTTAGAAATCTGACCTTTTAAAAATGAATTTTTGGCAAAGTTTTAAATACTAAATCATATTAAAGTGCTTCTTGATTGCCAGCATTGTAGCTAGAGCCATACAAGAATGTGCTTAGAGCTTCCAAGGAGAAAACATATTTATTATTTTTACTAATATACATTTATATCTGTCTGTGCACACACTGAAAACTATGGTTTATGGTGTTGTTTACCTGCTAGTAATAGAAGCTGGGGACTGTTTGGTCTGATTTGCAGCTTCAAGGTGTGATGATGAATAAAAAGAGATAAAGTGGGTTAGGTACAGTGGAGACAGGGTCTGAAATCAGATTGGTTTAGCTATGCTATAATCACTACATTCATCCCTAAATTGATCTACAGTGGTAATCTTTGCCAAATTGCCTATTGGTTTTGGGCTCGCCTAGACCAACAGTTAATGAGCAGCAAGCAGGGTGTAAATCTGCAGCATGCTAGTGTGCCATGTACTAGCTGTCCATGTGAAGCCTGTTACCACACACTAAAAGTTCCCTTGTGTGCACTGATGTACTCCTGTTTCAAAGCAGAGTATATCCAAGTGCATCAGACCCTGTAGGTATGCATTCGGGGTGGCTAGCCCATGCTTCAACCTGCCATTGGTCATGCTACTGTGGTGCACTAGCTTTATGATAGCGAGCGAGAGCATGTCTGTTCCAGCTGCGAATCAGAGCCCCAACTCCAAGTGCAGATGTAGCCTAAGTAACCTTGGTTCTGTATTTTAGGCATTTGTTTTAGTTTGCATAGGAAAGTATAGAGACTGCTGGCAAATACTGAGATGACCTCATATATTATCATTAAATTTAGAGCAGGAGCCATTTAGCACATGGGCTCCTCCAAATAATAATAGTCTATTTATCTAAGGTAAAGGTTGATTGTGGGAGGGTGTCAATGTCACTTAAGGATACCTTGTCACATCAAGGTTATAGATGGCTCTCAATATTTGCTTCACCTTCCCAAAGACTACAAAGCAGATATGGGTCAAACCCCAGATTTAAACACCCCCTTCTGTTTCCTAATCTGATGGGTATCCAGATGATAAATCATGGGCCAAACCAACACCCTGTGTCTCAATGGGCCTGAACACTGGGATATTTGAAATCCTGATAGGTCTGCATTTTTTGAGTTAAGAAAGTGGAGTTAGAATGAATATACAGGAGAATGAAATCATGTTGGGTGTAACATTGGTAAAAGAAGAAGAGGTTTAATGCCTTTGGTTGCCTTAACCAACTCTCATATGTGGATTCAAACCAGAAAGAGGAATTTGAAAAAGAAGAATGAAAAAAAGGAGAATGAACTCCAGTACCCCACTAAAGGCGCCCATTCTTGGCAGTACTGCATGAGCACAACTCCTGTTGACTTCAGCATAAGTGTCACGTGTGCAGCAGCTCCAGGAGAGGTCCAAGGTACTGAAGATGTGTTGCCAGTCATGGTACATGTGGTTGAAACATAGGCACACAACAGCCATAAGAAAGTGAAGCAAAAGGGACAGGATAGATAGCAAATCAAAGAAAAATATATGGGTGGTATTGCGAAGAGAGGCAGTAGGACAAACATGGTGACCAAAGTGAAGGGAGCTTGTAAAGAACATGAATTGGCAGAAGATGAACCATTGGATAGTAATCATCCTAAAAGCCAGCAGTGGTTAAAGTGGAAAGACAAGCTTTCCGCTATGTTGTCATGTCAGGATTAAAGAAGCCCTTTCTTCTATCACGGAGAGAATGAAAGTCGCAATGACCCTTCCAGAGAAGCTATTACAGATGCCTTACTTTTGACATTGCTCCTATAAGTGGATTTTCCAAATGCTTAAAACTGGTTTGGTTTGTACACGTTGGTCTAAGAATATATCTGAAAAACCAAAAAATCAAGTATAAAAGACCTGTTGGTAAAACTGCTGGCTGCCTCCTCTCTTGTTCCCTTGCTTACTCCTGGTCATTTGTTATTCCCTTTGAATTGCAGAACTGAGGAGCTGCTAGGCATTGTAGGAAAGCAGTGTCTCCTATGTAAGCAAATTTGTACCACTCGGACTTTTCTTCTGACCTACATCTGCAGCACGAATTATGTCCCAATTGGTAAATAAATCACCTACAAACAGAGAAACAATAAGTAATGGTGTTTCTTTAGGCTAATATCAATAAGGAATAAATAGAAGGCACAGCTCTTTCGAGCCAGGTATTGGCCAGTTTAGGCATTATTCGGTAGAGTGGGCTGAATCCCTATACATTATCTACTCAAAGATGAGATTTAGTCTCCATATATTTGTTTAGATTCATGTAGATCAGAGGTGGGCAAACTACAGCCCGTGGGACCCTCCTGCCCGGCCCCTGAGCTCCTGCCCCTCCCCCACTGTTCCTCCTCCCCTGCAGCTGCAGCTCACTGCGCCGCCGGCGTGATGCTCTGGGCGGCGGGGCTGCGAGCTCCTGGGGCCTGACCCGGTGCTCTGTGCTGCACGGTGGTGGCGGCAGCGTGGCCCAGCTCCAGCTGCCAGTGCTCCAGGCAGCGCAGTAAGGGGGCAGGGAGCACGGGGGATTAGATAGAGGGCAGGGGAGTTCGGGGTGGTGGTCATGGGGCGGGGGTGTGGGTAGGGGTCGGGGCAGTCAGAGGGCAGGGAACCGGGGGGTTGAATGGGGGCAGGGGTTCCAGGGGGCAGTCAGGAAGGAGTGGGGGTTGGATGGGGCGGTGGGGGGCAGTCGGGGCAGGGGTTCCAGGGGCAGTCAGGAGACAGGGAGAAGGGGTGTTTGATAGGGCAGGGGTCTTGGGGGGGCAGTCAGGAAGGAGGGGTGGTTGGATGGGGTGGCGAGGGGCAGTCAGGTGCAGGGGTTCCAGGGGCAGTCAGGGGACAGGGAGAAGGGGTGGTTGGATGGGGCAAGGGTCCCAGGGGGGCCATCAGGAATGAGAGGAGGGGTTGGATGGGGCAGCGGGGGTTCCGGGGGTGGTCAGGGAGCAGGGGTGTGTGTGGATGGGGCAGGGGCCCGTGAGGGAACAGGGGTGTTGGATGGGACAGGAGTTACGGGGGGGCGTCAGGGGGTGAGAAGCGGGGGGGGGGAGTAAATGGGGGGAGGCGGGCCACACCACCTGCCCTCTATACAATTTCCGAAATCCAATGCCACCCTCAAGCCAAAAAGTTTGCCCACCCCAATGTAGAACCCTGCAGCATCTACTTAGGAATTTGAACGGTTCTGACTGCTGTGAAACAGCAGTTGAGTTGTGGAGGACATGTACTAAGATCAAGGGGCTGCTATGTACCATGTAAACGAATTTGGCTAAGCAAAATAACTGGGATTTAAATGTTCAAGGAGACTAGAACTACAGTACGTTGCAGTATATTACCTCACCTTAAAATGCAGCAATTTACAAAGATAACCACAGGAAGAAGGCATGTGTTGTGCAGAAAAATTAAGTGTAGTTTGGAAAAGAGAATATCTTAAGTAGAAGTATTGTCACCAAATTATAACATTATACACTCAGGACATTTTTCATGTATATAAGATTAAATGAAGTCCAATTGCCCAGGTTTTTATTCTGAATGTAGAACACTTTTTAGATTTCATAAATTGCTTGTGTGGTTTAATGGTTTGATCAGAAGATTTGGAGACAGGCCTCTTGCGTTCTGTTCCTACACATTGCATTTTCTGACTGAATGACCTTGAACAAGTTATTCAACCTCTGTTTGACCATCTGAAAAATGGGTGGAATTTGTTGTTGTTGTTGTTTATTTGTATTGCAGAAGCATACAACTCGGGTTCCAAACATGGACCAGAATCCCAGTACGCTAGTTGCTGTACAAATGCAGAACAAAAAGATGGTCCCCGCCTCAAAGAGTTTAAAATCGAAGTAATATATTTAGCTTCCTTGAACATGAATTATGTGTTAAAGCACTTAGAGCCTTTTATCAGACACAAATCTGTGGCCTTCTAGGAATTCCATATTATCATTCTGCTGTGCAATCTCACCATTCATAATTTTGCATTGACAGTAGAGAGCAAATGCTGAATTTCTTGTTTCAAAACCCCTATCTTGCAAAGCACATATACACATGCTTAACTTTAAACATGTGAGTAGTCTCATTGACTCCAAAGCTCTGGCTCCTAGTACTTGAGCTATATGACACTCTACTTTCACTGTAAGTAGTACAGAGATTATAATCCAGTTGAACGGTTATAATTCTGTCCTACAAGGGGTGCTGATATGCATATACCCATATATATATATATCTATATATACATGTACTGTTTCATTACTAGTATATTTTTATTACATACAACATCTTGATTAATTAATAATGTGCATTTTGGATCCTATATGGTTAGTATGCATTTCATACTATGTGTGTGAGAGGGGGGGAGCTAAGGGGAAGAAGAATCACAGTACAAAATGTTCCTCTTCTGTTACTGAATTGCATCTCTTATAAGTGCCCTCAGATATTACAAGTCTTGCCATGTCACCCTTTTGACCTATTTGTAAGCACAAACAAATGAGAAGAAGGAAAATTACTCTCTAGGGTGCCCTTTGTATCTGAATGGTCCAAATTCCCACTGGTGAACCACCAATGAATTGTTAAGTCTCCAAGTGAGACTTGGTGTCCAAGCACAGCCAGAGAAAAGCCTATATAAAAGATTAAATGTACTGAGCAAAACCCTGTAAAATAGATTTTCTTGACCTTAAAAAGTAACAAGTCGATAGCTCAGTAAAGGAATTAGCAGGAAAACACATGTAGGTGATTGCAGAAAATACATATATTGACCCAAAGTTTCTCTTTCTGTGAATAAATTTGCATAACAATTACATATTTGAATTGAGATGCTCTTATTTCTTTTCGGACTGGCCATTCTGGGAGACACTGAGTCCAAAGTAACCAGCACTTTAAAGAGCATTTTAATGAGAAATGTTGAACTGTAGACCTGGGAGGATGATATGGAACATGGCTCTGTTAGCCTTTTGCAGAAACTTCAAGTAGAAATATATGCTGAGTCCCATTGTAAAACTCAATGTATCTTAGGGTCTTTGTAGCTAAATTAGATCTGTATGGTGAGAACTCCAGTGAACTTTGTGGAGTTCTCTGCATTTTTTCTTTTCATGGTTATCAAAGGCTCTGTTATGGAAACATAGCTTGGCTTGGTGTGAACAAGAATGTATTATGTGTGCCCATTCACATAACAAAGGGAATGGGGTGAGTTATAATGCGTGCACTAAAACGTGGCATTTCCTTTCTTGCCAGATTAAAAATAAATGCCCACATAATATGTGAGGTGATTTCCCCCCCCTGCAGACAACAAAAGTGGTTCACAGAAAAGGGGGGAAAAGCTATGTGGATTTTCTAAATTAACAACTTCTCCTGAGAAAATCTGACCTGAAAATAATAGATTCTGTGGGAGGAAAATATGTAGAATAATTTCTGTTAACCACTTGGACAGAACTTCAGAAAGAAATCAAAAACTGATCGCCTGATTTTTAATATGAGTGCATATTCATGGATTCTAAGGCCAAAAGGGACCATTGTAATCATCTTGTCTGACCTCCTGTAGAACACAGGCCATACAACTTCCCCAAAATAACTCACAGTTCCCCTTGAAAGTCACACTAAGGTCTCTTTACACCATTCTGGTATCGTAAAGGGGCTTTGGAGAGGGTGAAAATGTAATCCCCACCCATCTCTTCTGGGTAGGCAGTAAGCAAGCAAGTTGTCATGCTTACTCTTAGAGCTAAATTCCAGGTAGCTCAATATGGGTGTGTGTAAGGTGGGTCTTAGTTCCTTGCACAGGTACTTAGCCTGAGTCAGAATCTAGCCTGTGATTATTACATTAGAGCAGGAGTGGGCAAACTTTTTGGTCTGAGGGCCACATCAGGGAATAGAAATTGTATGGTGGGCCATGAATGCTCACAAAATTGGGGTTGGGTGTGGGAGGGAGTGAGGGCTCTGGTTGGGGGTGTGGGCTTTGGGTGGGGCTGGGGATGAGAGGTTTGGGGTGCAGGAGGGTGCTCCATGCTGGGATATGAGGGGTTTGGAGAGCGGGAGGGGGATCAGGCCTGGGGCAGGGGGTTGGGGCGTGGGGAGAAGCTCAGGGGTGTAGGCTCCGAGTGGTGCTTACCCCAAGCGGCTCCTGGAAGCAGTGGCATGTCCCTTCTCCGGCCCCTACACGTGGAGCGGCCCCCGACCTTTGGAGCAGGGCCACGCGGCTGCTTCCGGGAGCCGCGTGGTGTGGCCCCCAACCCTGTGCCCCAGAGCGGGGCCATGCCGCGGCTTCTGGGAGCCGCATGGTGTGGCCGCCACCCTGGCTGGAGCACAGGAGCAGAGCCGAGCTGCATGGTGTGGCCCCCAACCTGGCACCCCGGCTGGAGTGCCGGAGCGGGGCAAGCCCGAGAACCCACTCCCCAGCGGGAGTGGCTTTAAATGGCTCTGGCCTGCGGACCGTAGTTTGCCCACCCCTACATTAGAGAAACCTTTTTATGGGAATGCCCAGATATGCACATGCCTGAACATAGTAACCACATACTTTAACCCATGGCCTTCCTACTTTAACCTCATGGCCTTCTCTATCTGTAGCTGCTACTGTTTGTTAACTCCTCTCATCAAGATTAGGTGCCAAAACTCACATATGTGAGCAGATCTGGGACACTGCTGGAACTAGTCATGTGCATATGGTTACTGGTTGTACATGTTTGCTAAATAGGGGTGGAAGACTGTCGGCTGCATGGGGCAAGAGCCTTGTCTTTCTTTTTGAACTGTAAAGCACCCAACGTGTGTCTAGGCATTATCAGCCTAGTTACGTTGTCTGTAATGTAAAATACTATAATGTTACACATTTGATTATATTAAATATAATTAAAAACAATCTCTCTGTATAACATTTTAGAGAGCATATAATAAATATATCTCATTCCAGAGGCTTTGCAAGAGAAATCTTTAGCATGGCAGTTTAAACTCACTGTTTCAATCAGTGTTAATGGGCGCCATGGGGTCTAACTCTCTGTGCTGAAAATTTACCCTGACAAGACAGCAAGGTTAGTGGATCATTCACAGTTGCAGTTGCTTATGTTGGACTTTCCTTCCCCCGCCTCCCTCCTCCATCTTGGAGCCTCAACAAATAGCCAACAGATTTATATTTCAGAGAAGAGTGTGAAACAGACCAAATCAGCCATGATTAGAGCTGTCCAGCCCTATGAGAAAGAAACTAGAGCGAAGGGCTTTGTAGGGATTTCTTGCTGTTTGCCATAGAGGAAACAAATTGTCACACTTATGAATCAGCCAAGTTAAACTGCACAATAAATGGAGTGAGAAACCTTGGAAAAACAATACACAGAGCCAGCTAAGTGTCCTAGAGGTGATGAAATGCACTGACAGGTAGATAGTGTGTCAATACTAAATGGGACCTGGATCGCCAATATTTTTTATCCCTCCGCACCTTTGACCTTCCCTCCAACATCTTCTCACCCACCCTCTCAGTAACCCTTCCATTCCTCATGCTTGTCCTCATGTTTTCCTTGATTCTTGCTCTCCGACCTCTGCAGGACAGACTCTTAGAGTCACCTTCTGCCCTCTGATACACAGGTGCTTCTCCCATTTAAATGAATAGGGGCAAGAGGGAGAAATTTGCCTTTTTTTTAAAAAAAAAAATATGCTGATACCATTAGCTTTGGATGCAGCCTGCCAAGCAGAACTGTATTCCATCCAGATCCAGTGCATTTACTCTGAGCTGGCAGGGACTGGGAGTATTGTCCTGATAACTCTTTCATACGCTGAAAGAGTAGGCTAGAAGAGAGGGGTTGAGAAAGGTGCATGTTACATCTCTCAACAGCAACAATTGTGAGTAGAATTATTATTTATTATTTGTATTATGGTAATGTCTGGGGACCCCAATCATAGACCAGCCCCAATGACTAGAGCTGTCTGAGAACCAGGATTCACTGGAATTTCTGCCATTTCAGGGGGGGGAAAATTATTCCAACTCGGAATGAAATATTGAATTTCAAAATTTCCCAAGACACATCAGTTTTGAAACCATTTCATTTTGGGTCAGTTACACCATTTGTTATTATTTTTATATCATTTTATTTGTAATTATTTTATGAAAGAAAACAGAAACATTAAAAATATAAAAATACAAATAAAATAATAAATATAAACTCATAAAATATACATTATAAAGTAAAAATAAAAAATAATATAACAATAAAAATAAACTTCAAAATAAAGTCATTTTGAAAAGGAAGATCAAAACGTACCATTCTAATAAGGTCAAAACAAATATGATTGAAACTGAACCTTTTGACCTTATCAGAATGATTCATTTCCATTTTTTTCCTAAACAAAATTTCATCAAAGTTGACATGATCCCGTAGAATCTTTCAGTTTGGACTGATCATTATTTTCTGATGGAAAAACATTCAGTGGGAAAATTTTCAACCAGCACTACGCACAACACAAGACGGAGTCCTTTTCCAGAATTGCTTACAAACAACAAACAGAGCTCGGGAGCACGGCAGATAGGGAAAAGTTAGAGAGGACAAAATAATAAGTGTAGCTGGCCAGAACCTCAACTAAATGGAGCTATACCAATAGATACCTTCTAAGGCTCTATCCCAGTACTTGTACTAGAGGAAGTCTGCCAAGTTCATTAATACATAGGCAAATCTGGACATCGGCACATGGATGAGGAAGATATGTTTCTGTAGGGCATCAACATACAGTTGTGTCAAAAAGTTGGATTTTACTGACCCTGAAGGCAATTTTGTGCCTTTAGAAATGACAGTGCAACACGGGCACCCGTATTTAATTTTTGTATGTCGTTATTGCTTTCAGTTTTTAACGAGAGGCAGTGTGCTGTAGATTTTTTCCTACTATCAATATAGATATAACTATTTTCCCCCCTTTTGACACCTGTCCATGTATGATAGTCTGTTAGACTGGCTTAGACATCTGACATAAATTCATTCCTGTAGAAGGGGAAAAAATTGGTTGTGCCTATATCCTACTACGAATGAATGTCTGTGGGCTGGTCTTAGGCAGAGGCTGACTAAGGTGAACTTCCTTGGTTTGCATTTGGATGCCTTGGGTTTTATGTCAGCAAAATCCATACAGATCTTGGCTGTGTTTTTGACGCTGAGTTTCCTTTTAGTTGAGCATTTCTTGCCACCACTTGATCAGCTTTTTTTTTCTTAAAACGAATAGCACTTAAGTAATATTGCCAGGTTAAGGAGTTCCCTTACCTTGCCCAGTGCTGTGAGCTTTATTCATACAGTCATTATAAATAGGTTGGATTGCTGAAATATGCTCTTTCTCTTGGCCTTCCTGCAAATGCACTTTCTGAATCATACAGATCCAAACAGAGTATCTAGGTGCCTGGAACAGACAGTCATCTGATCATACAGTATGGGTCACTCCATTACTTGTCAGTGGCCTCAAAGTATCAGTGCATGGACTGTATAATGTAGAGCCTTTCTTTCAAATAATGTATGTTGTACCTTCTGATTTAATATGACTTATTACAGCGTATGTTATCCCATTGAGCTTTACAAACTATAGACCATCTTCAAGGATCACTTCACCACTGGTATGTAGGCACTTTGGAATGGAATATAACAGCTGTTCAACCACCCCGCAACAGTACACAAGAAATTAGGAAGAGCAAAGGAATACTATATCCATTTGAAACTACATGGAAAATTTAGGGTGGTGGTATGTAATTTATTCAGAATTTGTCTGGGACAACGGTTCTCTTGGGGGAAAAAAAGGAACATGCATCTTTAGTGACCAGAAGTGATCAGGTGCATTTGAAAGATGGCACCTCCAGAAGCACAATACCTGCTGGGGGCAATTGTTTCAGTACATGCTTGGAAGGAAGAGGGTCCTTATTAAATTACTTGCACCACTTCGTGCAGTGTCTTGGGGTTTCCTTCATGGTGTCCCATCAAAGTATTGTCTAGTCTCCCTGCTTAGCTTATGAGACCCATTGAGATCTTAGCTCCAGGTGGGATGGCTGCAGCCCTTCTTGTGTGCTCTATTCCAGCCAGGTCTCTTAGGTCTTCCAACTCTGAGTTGCTTTCTGTTGCTAAGTCCTGCTTTTATTCTGCTAATAACAAGACCAGGGTATGAACAAAAATCCTGGATGCAAACAGTCTCAGACTTTGGAGAAGTTTGGAATTGATCCAAACTTTTCAGCTGGTCCTAAGCTCTATAACGGTCTGAACTGAACCCCAGAATTTGAACAGTCCTGACCTTTTAGAGAAACTCAGTTCTTAATTTGGATCCAACGATTATGGCTTGGGACAATCTTTGCCAGTAAATGATCATTTGCACCCTTAGGCCTTTTCTATTGCAAACTCCCTGTCTAAATGAAGGCAGTTTACTCCCTAAATATTTATCCAAGCCAGATTAATGTTAATTTTCAGTTGTGCTGAAATATAGCAAAAAAATTTTCCTAGTTGCACTGTGCATGGGCTGTCTGTTTGACTGGGTGCTTTGTAAACGAAGATTGTGTATCACATTATATTGTATTTTATTGTCTGAGAAAGCTACTGTCTCGTTATGAAATATACTGCTAGTTTAAGAGAAGAAGAATATAGCTACTGTAACTGTGTTAGTGTAGGAATAATTTTGCTATAGAAATTAAATTTTTATACTATCATTAAGAAAACCAACACTTTGCAAGTCCTTGGAGAATTTGATTTCTGGCTTTTCAGCGGGAGTGGCTCAGATATTTAGAGTTGCAGGCATAGACTTATTGCAGCAGTGTAAGAGCTGGATGCTCCTTTGCCCCAGAATTCAAATAATGGGGGAGACTTTGAGTAAAATACCCTTTCTGAGGTGTTATTTGGGAGAATGTAATTTAATGATGGGTGTAGCTCAGAAATATTCAGAGATCTGGTCCAGATCAACACCTGACGTTTATCCAAACTGTCTGAATCTCCTGAGTTTGTAAAATTGGGCAGAGAATCACCTAATATCAGGCTTTCTTGGTGAGATTAATGGTGTTTATCACTTCTAGACAGGATGGAACCAAAGCAAAAAAGCACCTTTCTGGCAGCAGTTTGGCAGTTATGTTTCTGTGCCTGGCCAGAATAATAAAGATTTGGTTTACATGTTGGGAAAGGTTCATGTCAGTTCTATTTTTATCAGAATCAATTCACTCTTCCCTGCTTCTAAATCACCAGAAGCATCTAATGATTCATTCTCTGTCAGCAGCATGGACCTGGTAGGGGAGATCACTCACTCTTTGAGACCCAGACATAGGGTCCCTAGAAGCAGTGAAAGGCAAACAGAGAATTAAAAATATATTTACTACCTATAAAGGCCTTAAGCACACGTTTTACTTCAATCATGCAACTAGTCCCATTGAACTCAATGATACCACTCTTGCTTAAAGCTACAGGCATGTTGTATGCGCCCTACTGTCAGAGCTGATATCAACAGTGGTGCGAAAACCACAGTCCTATTGGTATAAATGAGAGGGGGGTCCTGGCAGACTGTTCTCTTTAATGGCCTTATATCTTTGGAAATAACTTTCCTTATAGTCCAAAATAGCCCAAATCTGATGATCTCCAGCACACTTATTCTTTCTTTGTCTTGCAGTAACACCTAGAATTTCCAGTCACAAACAAGGACCCTGTTGTGCTAGGTGCTGTAAAAACACAGAACAAAACGATAGTTCTCGCCCCTAGACAGTTTATAATCTGAGAACAACATGAGAAAAAATAGGTGTGGGTTTGTGTGGTGGGGGGAGCACAAGCAAACAATGAGGCACAACTGGTATGTTGGAATGTTGTGTAAAGACTCCTCTCTTTTCCCAGGCATTTGAAAACGGAGTGGTTGGGAGGAGGAATTACGAGCTTGGTGAATTGTTTGAGGAGGATTTGAGTTTTTAAGTTATTTGGCTTCAGTGGAGTTGTTAGCTGAAATTGTACTGCTGCACTTAAGCTGTATTTTTAAGTTACCCCAAGGGTGCCTAAAGGTCCTTTTTACCTAAATAAAATAAAATGAAAAAAGGCTGAAGTGATTTGCTGGATCAGGGTCTCTATCTGACTATTTCTCTTCAATCTCATCTTTTTGGAGACAGCTTTTCAACCAGCTGGAAACAAATGTTGTCTCTTTCATTTTCCTGTTAGAGCTGGGCTGTTAACATCCTCGCCAAACATTTCTTGATCCTCAGTTCCAAGCACCTTAAAACAAAGTGACACTTTAGCTGCATTGGTGAACCTTTCTGACAACTTAAGCTGGGGGAGGAGGCATGTGACCGACCCTGAGTAAAATGCATAGATCCTAATTGTCACATCGCACCTGGGGATTTTCATTTTTTCTGATGACCCCTTTGGGTGCCTTGATATATCAGGTAGGACGGCACTGAAAGAGGATATTTGCTCACTGCAGATCCCTTGCCTAGTGTGTGCAGAATGATTGAATTACATATTTTATTTATTTCACTGATTAAATGGTTTGACATCAGTTTATCAGCTTTTGCTGTAACACCATGAGCCGATGGAGGAGTAGCGTAGAAAGATGTATATCTGGAAATTAGCTTCCGTGGTTAGTTGGTCGATATGAATCAACACTTGTGTGTCTTTCTATCATGACTCATCTCTCAAAATAAAATAGTTAATGACAGGATGAGCTTTTTCATTCAGAGATGATGAGCGGGAGGTCAGTTCTTGCTATTTACTCTGTGGAGCTTCCGCAGTTCCGTGAGGCTTCATGTTCACAAGACACAGAACCTTGACGACACTAGGGTTCTTTAGCAAAGATGTCCCACCGTTGTGAGCACTGATACAGATCCACCACTGTTAGTGATGGTGGACACCTCCTGTGGCTGCCAAGATTTTTAACACCATGTGATTTAGACCTGCTCTGAGTTGGGTGAGACAGGATATTAAAAATTCTGACAACCATTCCATACCAGTGAGTTATGCTGGGGCTAGCAACTCTAGGGAGCTTTTGCTTAAACAAACCCCTAATGTAGATAAAGTTCTAAACCCTGTCAACATGTAGCCTCAGGGTCATCTAAGGGGTCTCCAAAGAGGAAGAAAAAAACTTTAGCTCAGTACTTTTGCATGGAGAGCTCATAATTCTATTAAGTGCTTCTTAAACCTATATTTTTAAAAACAACATTGGTAAATGTTGTAAGGGAAGAGCACAGCTGTAAATTAAGTAAGTAAATAAATAAAACCCAGGCAGGTTAAGGGGTCAGCACTTTAAAAGCTAACTGGCAGGAGCTTAAGGCACCTATAATAAAATGTGACTGCACGCAAGACATCCTGGGAATATTTCATAACTCTGTGCTATATTCTTACCAGCCAGGAAATAGCACTGGTAGAGAGTAGGGTAATTTCACTCATCACAGAGAGTTCTCAGTAGAAATATTTCATGAACAGGGTAAAGAAGAATGAATTAACATTATGGGTCCAAATCTGGAGTATATCTATCC
This sequence comes from Lepidochelys kempii, assembly GCF_965140285.1. Lineage (NCBI taxonomy): Eukaryota > Metazoa > Chordata > Testudines > Cheloniidae > Lepidochelys > Lepidochelys kempii. Next base: position 13,897,990 of record NC_136396.1, on the reverse strand, counting down.
ATTGGGGAGTTACTCTGAATTTTCACTGGTGTTAGTGAGATCAGAATATGGCCCAGGCTGTCCTAAAAGCAAAGTGTGAGACCTGGTTCTATAGTATTGCTAACCCCAGGTATTATGAGTCAGTCCCCAAAAATCTCAAGTAGCTTAAAATCATGAGGGTTTTTAAAAAAATAATAAATTATTGGGGGGGAGGGGTTCAATTTGCTTTCTGGTTTTTTGAGATTTTTCGTGTACTTGCATGACTCCAGCCCTTAAATATCATGAGATTCATGATAAAATCTGGAGAGTTGGCAAGATAGAGATCCCTTCTCAGAAGCTGTGATAATAATAACACCTCCTGTCAGAGGATTTCATGGTGATTTATGCTCACAAATGATTTTCATTAAGCCTGGCAACAACCCTTTAAGGTAGAGAAGTATTTAAAATCCCTGTCTTGAAAATGGGGAACCTAAGGCATAAAGAGGCTAAGTCATCTGCCCAAGGTTACACATGATGTCCATGGCAAATTTGGGAGCAGAACTCTGATCTGTGAATTCCAACTACTGTGCTTTAGCTACAAGACCATCCTCTCTTGTCTTAAGCATTAGCAGGGTGATGGAGAGCCCTGCTTTGCGAATCAGGGCTCTCGGAAATAAAAATGAAGAAGGAAATATCAAGGTTTTAAAAAAAAATTATCCATCAAACTTCTTAATATCTGCCAAAGAGAAAGGTCTGAATCTCCACTAGTGAAAAATGTTAAAATGTCAGGTGCTCTATATCACGAGTGAAGCAAGTCTTAACTTGGCTTCCCACAACCTCCCCAATCATTATTATTCTTATTTTCCTTGATTCATTCTTGAACCTTGTTTAATTCCTACAGCTACACATATATGAATGAATAAATCCTTTTGATAAAGGTCTAAGAATGTGGTTACACTTTAAGAAAGCTAGGAGGGAAAATTGTTTTTAAATCAACAACATTTGTATGCTATTCACTGTTCATACTAAGTAAAAAAATTATTCACTTGGCAGTTACCCAACTTGTTTCTGTTCTTATTCTGTGTTCAGCCCATTCTCCTCCTAGGGACATCTAACCTTATATATAATTACCCCACTGAGAAAGAGAAGTAGGTATAAATAACCATAACTTCCCTAACAACTAAATAGAGTTTGCAGTATGTACAGTTCTCCAGGCGGGATCATCATGTTGGTTACTGATGGGAAACTTTTTTCCAGGACTGCATTTTAGTTAACTGTTGGGGTATATCCCTGCAGATGATGAATTTCTCAACTCCCTTGCTTGCATGGCTGGGAAGCACATACTTGCAATAGTGATGGACACTAAAATCTATTTCCCTAAGTTAAGTATCCTCACACCTTCTGGTCAACTGTCTAAATGGGCCATCTTGATTATCACTACAAAAGTGTTTTTCTCCTGCTGATAATAGCTCATCTTAACTAATTAGCCTCTCACAGTTTGTATGGCAACTTCCAACTTATCTGTATGTGTGTGTGTGTATAATATATATATATATATATATATATATATATAGTGACAGGGTCAGGCCAGATGGCTGTAGGAGAGTAATAGAAGGCAGATATATTAGCCCCAGGCTAAGTAGGTCCCTTTTCCCTGGGTAAGGTAACAGGGAGGGTTCCAGAACAATCAGGAACCTTCTGGAGACAATTAAGACAGACTGATTAGAATACATGCACCCAATCAAGAAGCTACTAGACTCAATCAGGCGAATCAGGGCACCTGGGTTTTAAAAAGGATTTCACTTCAGTTTGTGGTGTGTGTGTGAGGAGCTGGGAGCAAGAGGCACTGGGAGCTGAGAGTGAGAACGCATACTGTTGGAGGACTGAGGAGTACAAGCATTATCAGAGACCAGGAGGAAGGTCCTATGGTGAGGATAAAGAAGGCGTTGGGAGGAGGCCATGGGGAAGTAGCCCAGGGAGTTGTAGCTGTCGCACAGCTGTTCCAGGAGGCACTCTGGACAGCTGCATTCCAAAGAGCCCTGCGCTGGAACCCGGAGTAGAGGGTTCCCCCCAAACCTCCCAACTCCTGGTCAGACACAGGAGGAGTCAACCTGGACTGTGGGTTCAGAAAAACGGCCCAGCTGAGGGCTGCCATGAAGCTCCATGGCAAGCAAATCTGCCAATAAGCACAAGACCCACCAAGGTAGAGGAGGAACTTTGTCACTATATATATATATCTTCTTACTATATGTTCCATTCTATGCGTCCGATGAAGTGGGCTGTAGCCCACAAAAGCTTATGCTCTAATAAATTTGTTAGTCTCTAAGGTGCCACAAATACTCCTGTTCTTTTTGCGGATACCGACTAACACGGCTGCTACTCTGAAAACTAAAATAGTAGATATATGAACAAACAGACACATAACAGTATATCCTTTGTGAAAATGTACAATCCCTCCAAACAAATGGGATTGTGAAAATGAGTATGACAGACTCTGAATATCTAACTTTAGTCCTTAATTAAAGTACCTTCATCTGATTTGCTGGTCTGTACAGACATTCACTTATTGCCGGGAGAAATGTGTAACTATTTGGCTGCAGCTACTAGGAAGAGCATCTACCTACCGCCCCAGAGAAGGGTGGTGGTGGTGATTTGATATATAAGCACTCTACAACAATTATCTTTCTTTTCTTTCCCAAGGTTTGTCTAAGTCGCTTGGTCTCATTGAAGGCTACGGTGGGCGTGGTAAAGGTGGGCTTCCTGCCACCCTTTCCCCGGCAGAGGAAGAGAAAGCTAAGGGGCCACATGAGAAATATGGCTATAATTCCTACCTCAGTGAGAAAATTTCACTGGATCGTTCCATACCGGATTATCGTCCAACCAAGTAAGTATCCTTTATTATCGACATCTCAAAACCATTGGTGTGAGTGATAAGCCAGCAGTGTTGATTTCCTCCATAGAATCACAGAACTGGAAGGGACCTTGAGAGGTCATCTAGTCCAGTCCCCTGCACTTGTGGCAGGACTAAGTATTATCTAGCCCATCCCTGACAGGTGTTGTGTCTAACCTCCTCTTAAAACTCTCCAATGGCAGAGATTCCACAATCTCCCTAGGCAATTTATTCCAGTGCTTAACCACCCTGACAGTTAGGAAGTTTTTCCTAATGTCCAACCTAGACCTCCCTTGCTGCAGTTTAAGCCCATTGCTTCTTCTCCTATCCTCAGAGGTTAAGAAAAACATTTTTCCCCTCCTCCTTGTAACAACCTTTTACATACTTGAAAACTTATCATGTTCCCTCTCAGTCTTGTCTTTTCCAGACTAAACAAACCCAATTTTTTCAATCTTCCCTCATAGGTCATGTTTTCTAGACCTTTAATCATTTTTGTTGCTCTTCTCTGGACTTTCTCCAGTTTGTCCACATCCTTCCTGAAATGTGGAGCACAGAACTGGACACAATACTCCAGTTGAGGCCTAATCAACATGATATAGAGTGGAAGAATTACTTCTTGTGTCTTGCTTACAACGCTCCTGCTAATACATCCCAGAAGGATCTTTGCTTTTTTTGCAACAGTGTTACACTGTTGACTCATATTTAGCTTGTGGTCCACTATGATCCCCAGGTCCCTTTTCACAGTACTCCTTTCTAGACAGTCATTTCTCATTTTGCATGTGTGCAACAGATTGTTCCTTCCTAAATGGAGTTCTTTGCATTTGTCCTTATTGAATTTCATCCTGTTTACTGTAGACCATTTCTCCAGTTTGTCCAGATCATTTTGAATTTTAATCCTGTCCTCCAAAGCACTTGCAACCCCTCTCAGCTTGGCATCATCTGCACACTTTATAAGTCTACTCTGTATGCCATTATCTAAATCATTGATGAAGATATTGAACAGAACCAGACCCAGAACTGATCCCTGTGGGATCCCACTCGTTATCCCTTCCAGCATGACTGTGAGCCACTGATAACTACTCTCTGGGAATGGTTTTCCAACCAGTTTTGCACCCACCTTATAGTAGCTCCATCTAGGTTGCATTCCCTAGTTTGCTTATGAGAAGTCCATGCGAGACAGTATCAAAAGCTTTACTAAAGTCAAGATATACCATGTCTACCACTTCCCCCCATCCACAAGGTTTGTTACCCTGTCAAAGAAAGCTATCAGGTTGGTTTGACATGATTTGTTTTTGACAAATCCATGCTGACTGTTACTTGTCACCTAATTATCTTCTAGCTGTTTGCGAATTGATTGCTTAATTATTTGCTCCATTATCTTTCCGGGTTCAGAAGTTAAGCTGACTGGTCTGTAGTTCCCTGGGTTGTCCTTATTTCCCTTTTTCGAGATGAGCAGTATATTTGCTTTTTCCCTGTCTTCTGGAATCTCTCCGGTCTTCCATGACTTTTCAAAGATAATTACTAATGGCTCAGATAGCTCCTCAGTCAGCTCCTTGAGTATTCTAGGATGTATTTCATCAGGCCCTGGTGACTTGAAGACATCTCATTTGTCCACCTAATTTTTAACTTGCTCTTTTCGTGTTTTAGCCTCTTCTGAACCTACTTCATTTTCACTGGCATTCACTATGTTAGACGTCCAATCGCCTTCTTGGTGAAAACCGAAACAAAGATGTCATTAAGCATCTCTGCCATTTCCATTTCTGCTTTTCTGTTGTTATTTCCCCCCCCCCCCCCAATTTAGTAATGGGCCTACCCTGTCCTTGGTCTTCCTCTTGCTTCTAGTGTATTTGTAGAATGATCCATGATCTCAGTTGATGCTTTCTCCCTTCCCACTTAACTCAGTCACTAGACAATCTCGTTCAGTAGTGAACAATTTAATTGGTTGGGATTAAACTCAAGAGACAGTTTACCAGGACAAAACTTAATATGTTACTTTTGTAAAATTGTGGGTGGTAATGATAGGAGAGGCCAAGATCCACTCCAGGCAGCAGAGCATCGCCCACTGTGGTATCAGACACAGTTTTTCACAGATGTCTGTTGCTCTTTAGAATTGGGCAAAGAGCCTCTACTTTCTTTTTCTGCCAGCTCCTTAGTCCTGCTAGAGTTCCCAGAATAAACTATTTGCCCCCTGCACTATGCCTCACTAGTCTTCTAGCTGAGTCAGTCTGATGGGCATCCCTTCAGTGCCAGCCTGCACTGTGCTTTAATCCACCCAGAGGCCCTTCTCTCCCATCACCAAATGGATAGATGAGTATTCTGCCTTTGCTGCACTCCCCAAGCATGCTAGCCCAAGGAATGAGAATTTAGTCCCAAGAATTGAACCCGAGGTACCCCACATTAAGTTTATGAATGGGATTACTGTCTCTTTGTTCTGTATTTGCACAGAGTCTAGTAAAATGGTGTCCTGGTCCATGATAGGGACTCCTTGCTAGGTGCTACAATAATACAAATAAATAATCTGATGGGGTTGCCTGTGACAGCAGGGGATTGGACTTGATGACCCAGAAGGTCCCTTCCAGTCCTATGTCCTTATGTTCCTATTAAGACAGTCACCAGACACTTAACTTGTAATACTGCCATTTGGCTTGGCATCTCGGATTCTCATGCAGCTGTCAATTGCCTTCCTCACCAACTCCAGGCTAGTTGTTCAACCACACAGTTGTAGCAGAAGGGAGATATGAGGAAATGCCTAACATATGGGTCAAAAGAGTGATCTTTGCAGGTTAGGTTGATCCAAATATTATTTATTTTCTTTTCAGGTTTAGGCTCTGTAGTCAGGATGGGATGTATTAGCAGGAGTGTTGTAAGCAAGGCACGAGAAGTAATTCTTCCACTCTACTCAGGACTGATAAGGCCTCAACTGGAGTACTGTGTCCAGTTCTGGGCACCACACTTTGAGCAAGGTGTGGACAAGTTGGAGAAAATCCAGAGGAGAGCAATAAAAATGATTAAAGATCTAGAAAACATGACATATGAGGAAAGACTGAGAAAAAAATGGGTTTGTTTAGTCTGGAGAAGAGAGTACTGAGGGGGGACATAAGTCTTCAAATATGTAAAAGGTTGTTATAAAGAAGAGGGTGCTATATTGTTCTACTTAACCACTGAGGACAGGACAAGAAGTAATGGGCTTAAATTGCAGAAAAATAGATTTAGGTTAGACACTAAGAAAAACTTCCTAATTGTCAGGATAGTTGAGCACTGGAACAAATTGCCTTGGGAGGTTGTGGAATCTCCATCACTGGAGGTTTTTAAGAACAGGGCAGACAAACACCTGTCAGGGATGGTCGAGATAATACTTAGTTCTGCCTCAGTGCAGGGAACTGGACTAGATGACCTATTGAGGTCCCTTCCAGTCCTACATTTCTATGATTCTATATTAGAGCACAGTTAGCTCATGGGGGAATGCTACTTCAGCACAGATGCTTTTAAATGGAGGCTCCAAATGTCTCTGAATGGCGATGTACTCTTTTTTCCAGATAAATTTTAAGATTATAATGATGAGATATTACATTTACCTGCTAAGCACATAGAGAAGGGTAGACAAATGAAATGCCAAATCATTTTGTTAAGAGTCTGGGCACAGACATTACTGGAGCTTATTTTTATTAAACTTAATTTTAGATATGTCTTACAGAATGTTCTCTGAAATGGGAAAGCATCAGTTTGTCTGTGATGTTAGTGAAGGCTCCTATCAAATGTGTCTAGAAAGATTAAGACACAAAAGATATATATCCACATTCCATGTCATTAGGTTAGTGACAGAGATATTACGTGGAATCTGCAGACCACTGATAATCATGCGAAAAGGAGATATGGTTAAATACATACAGCATGCTGGGAAAGGGTTAAGGACTTAATGTCATGACAAGCTGAAGTCCTTTACTTATCTGCATGCTGGATAAGTTTCAGGCAGCCACCAATGGTTTCCAAGTCCCCCTGAACAATGAAAACAGAAATATTTAGATGATTTTTTCAAAGGGATTGAAGCCGAAATCTCCTTTGTGCAGGCACAATTTACACGTGCATCAGCAAAATGAACTGGAGATACACATCAAAGGGTTTGCACCTCTAGCTACCTGATTTACAAATCCTACTACACTGAAAAACCTTGGTGAGGAGCCTTCTCTAACACCTGAATATGAGCTCCTTACACAAACTTCCCCATCCAGAATTCTTACCTCTAGCACAGTTAATTTGTGAGTTGAGTTTGGGAATTAATGTTCTTTGAGATGTTGGGCAGGAGAGGTTGAATTCATTAACATTTTTAGCTTATCACAACCCCAGTTGATTCTTCTGCAGAAACAACAGTCACATCTGGCGTGTGTTATTTTGTATTTCCCTCCCATTGAGTTTTTGGGTTTGTTACAAAAATGATTGTGCGACTTGGCTAATATTTTGGGAGAGGGTGACCTGGGGCATTTTTGGGTACAGTAATTTTGTGTTTGTCTCTGTGAAGCATTCCATAGTATATTTTTGCACTTGCTTCTTCAGGGATTGAGTATCCTGGCATTTTAGGTGGGTGTTTTGTCTGATTGGGGAGTGGTTATGACTTTGCTAGAGGATTTGGAAATTTTCATTTCCCCCCTCCCATCTTGTTCCAAGATTTGTTCTCTATTTTCCTAATGCTCTTTTATTGCTGATTTTTATGAAGAGTTTTATAAAACCAATTCAGTCAAGTATCCTGATCTCTGATTAAAATAGATTCAAGTCGAAGGAAATCAGCCTAAATGGATTTAAAATTGCGACATTAGTAAGGAAAACTGTTTAAAAAAGCCCTGGCTGATAAGCATTATAAAGCATGTATTAATTTTAAATATCACTGTAAAAACATACTCGTCTCTACTGGAGACTACTTGGCAATTATAATGCCCACAGACTCAAACTATTCATAGGTAGCAATTTGTGCTACTCAGTGGCACTTGTTCTTTCTTTTGTTATTTTAAGAAAAAGATAAAAAAGGAGTGCATGGCTTTCTCCTGAATAAAAGTAGCTCAGCTCCAGAGCTGAACTGTCCTGGGTTTTAAGAGTTTGGATTCAGGGTTTCAGTCTGGATCCCTTTCTGAAAGGAGGGTGATAATAATATTGGATCACGTCAGGTATAAAACTGGCTTTGATGCCATGCAAACATCCTCAAGATAGATCTGGTTGTGAAACTTCAATCCTGATCTTTTGCGACACTGATTCTTCTGACCCCAGTCACCTACTGAGCAAAAGCTGCTGGTCATGTCAATAAAGCATGCTATTATGAAGTGTAAATTACATCTACATGGAGGATAAGAGCCTACTACTTCTGTCAGCTAATGGAGCCTTAGGCTTGACTTCCATTAGACCAGAAGTGCTCAAAGTGCTACCCAGAGTCTCTACGTGACCCACAATGCCCTGAAATGCAGGCCAGTGTTACTCTCTCGTTGTATGTTCTAGCATGTAGTTGGTGCTGAAGGAAAAAGCTAATTGTTTGCAGGGTTGATTGCTGATGAACTCAAGCAGCAATATCTATTCGTCTGTGAAGGAAGATAAGAGTACAGGAAAACAGGATGATGAGAGTTTTATTTTATATTAAACGTAAGGCACATTTAAATGCAAATAAGATGTAATTTTTGGGCTCCTGGTGGATGGCCACTGTAGCGCATTGTGGTGCCAGATTTGTGCACCTCTGCTTTATACAGTGGTGCTGTGATACATGAACACTCTGATTTAATAGAACATAACACCCTCCTAAATTTACTGGAAAAGTAGGAATTGACAGACTGGATCAGACCAGTGAACCATGTAGACCAGTATCCTGTCTCTGAAAGTGGCCAGCAGCAGATGCTTCAGAGAAAGGTTCAAGAAACCATACAATGGACAAAAAGAAAAGGAGTACTTGTGGCACCTTAGAGACTAACCAATTTATTTGAGCATAAGCTTTCGTGAGCTACAGCTCACTTATGAAACCATCTGCCCTTCGGTTATATTTCTTTCTCACCCCTGTTAGTGAGTGCCCTTAACCAATGGGTTTATATCCCTAATTTATATTGTTTTTTTTTATCCTGTCTAATATAACTATGTGGAGTTCTAATTATCTAGATAAATGTCTAATACCTTTTTGAATCCTAATAAATTCTGGTCCAATGGTATTTTGACATGGGAATGAAGACTAGATTTAAGAAAAACAATGCCCACAAGTGTTGTGTCTGCCCAGAACTGTGACAAGTTGTGGGAAGGTGAAGTACTCCTGCTGTACTTTGAACATCTGTTGTTAGCATAACGACACTGTTAAAGCCAACAGAATAGGTTAAAGTGAAGGGAAAAAATCCAAAGGTAAGGAAGGAGAAAAAAAGCACATAACTTGTTTTTTAATTATTCTGAGTATTTCCTCTTTAATGGAACACTCTGCTCCACTCACCAGCTGCCATGTGGTCCTTGCAGGACATGGGTAAGGCATGGCACAGATAGACTTGTGTCTTTTCCAGTATGCAGCTGTTCGAGCTTGTATTTGCTAGCTAGCCCACATGGCTTTTGGGGACTGGAATGAGCAGGAGAAGTGGATCATCATCCACAGTCATTTTCTAAGAAATATCCAATGACATATCAGGGGCACTAATTATTGTAATCATTCCAAGTAACGGGTTCAGGGTTTGAGTCACAGCCATTAGCCTCAGTTCTCCCCCGATTCTGAGTCACCAACACAGTTCATTTCTGTAGCTGCCTTTACTGATAGTCTCTGAATAATGGGCTCTTTGCCACCATTTGGCCTCATATGCTTTTATTCCTGTGGACTTTGCTGTAGCTCTTGGGCTCCAGGGATTTTCTCTGAGTGGAAGATGGAAGAAAGCACCGAGAGTTTAAGAGGTTCAGGGAAGCTTTTTTCTTCAAACTGGCATCCTGGTGAAGGTGAAGCATGTTGCAGAAGATGTTTTTGCTGTAGCTGCAACGTGAATGCAGATGTCCCAAGATAGATACACCAGTGAGTGAATGCGTTGCTGCTCTCAATCACCCCCTCGCCTCCATTTTCCCCTTCAAGGGGCTCCTTAAATAAACACCACAAGGGTTTTGTTCCAATAACGCTCCTTCTCCCAGGGTCTAATTTAGTGACACAAAACTCTTCTCTCCCAGTTGTACTCTCTGAAATTCTTCCCTGCCTTGACAGGCTGCTCTCAGCTCTACCCGACTAAAATCTTGTCTTATTCCTGTGGTGTTTTGCTCTCTTTTTTTCTTACAAAAGAAAGTCTCCTCAAGTCTGTGTACTTACCCTCTGATCAGGGCTCCTCCCAAGTCTTTCCCATCTGTAGTCTCAGTCCCAACTCCCAGGCTGCTGGAACCTACTCGCTTCTAAAGCAGCCTCTGATCTCTGTTGAGCTGTGCCTCGTTAGTAATAAGGATTTGCTGGACCCAGGATTCTATTCCTGAAGGGGCAAGCCCCCCTGTTACAAGGTATTCATTGTCTGATTGAGAGTCAGAAAATAAAATCAGGGTTGGATCTGTCAGAGATAGATAGAATTGGAAGCCAGATTCCTTGGCAGTTGATTTCAAAACATTATGATGAGCTGGTTTAAAAAAAATTAAATATAAATTTTCCTGGGCATTTAAAAAACAATGTTTAATTTTTGGTTTTTGTTTCTTCAGAATTCCATCAGCAATTTTTGATTGTTGAAAAATTTCAACTGGCCCTGTAGTTGGTTGAAACCCCGCAATGTTTTCAACAAAGTTTTGCTTAAAAATCAAAAATATCTGTTACTAACCTAATGACATGGAATGTGGAATATATATCTTTTGTGTCCTAATCTTTCTAGACACATTTGATCGGAGCCTTCACTAACATCACAGACAAACTGATGCTTTCCCATTTCAGAGAACATTCTGTAAGACATATCTAAAATTAAGTTTAATAAAAATAAGCTCCAGTAATGTCTGTGCCCAGACTCTTAACAAAATGATTTGGCATTTCATTTGTCTACCCTTCTCTATGTGCTTAGCAGGTAAATGTAATATCTCATCATTATAATCTTAAAATTTATCTGGAAAAAAGAGTACATCACCATTCAGAGACATTTGGAGCCTCCATTTAAAAGCATCTGTGCTGAAGTAGCATTCCCCCATGAGCTAACTATGCTCTAACATAGAATCATAGAAATGTAGGACTGGAAGGGACCTCAATAGGTCATCTAGTCCAGTTCCCTGCACTGAGGCAGAACTAAGTATTATCTCGACCATCCCTGACAGGTGTTTGTCTGCCCTGTTCTTAAAAACCTCCAGTGATGGAGATTCCACAACCTCCCAAGGCAATTTGTTCCAGTGCTCAACTACCCTGACAATTAGGAAGTTTTTCTTAGTGTCTAACCTAAATCTATTTTTCTGCAATTTAAGCCCATTACTTCTTGTCCTGTCCTCAGTGGTTAAGTAGAACAATATAGCACCCTCTTCTTTATAACAACCTTTTACATATTTGAAGACTTATGTCCCTCCTCAGTATTCTCTTCTCCAGACTAAACAAACCCATTTTTTCTCAATCTTTCCTCATATGTCATGTTTTCTAGACCTTTAATCATTTTTATTGCTTTCCTCTGGATTTTCTCCAATGAAAAATATTGTAGGAAATAGGAAACTACTGAAATTTCAACTGGTTTAATTATCATGCAATTGTTAATGCAATCTGTTGATAGGCATTCATTTAACTAAGTGTAAGCTATATCTTGACAGGTTCAAGCCCTTAGTAGGATGGCTCTGGAATACCTCTGACATTCACAACTATGGGACCTCAATGTGCCTTGACATCTGCACTCCTTAGGAACCCAGAACCTGTGACCCCTGTCGTGTGTGCTGGAGTCAGGGCCTTTTAAATCTCTGGAACTTGCTCCCACAGAATCTAAGACATACAATGGGATGGCACTTAAACAGTCCCACCATAGAACGCTAGTATTCCTAAGAGCTGGTTGAGATGTTTACGTTCAGTTAAGGAGAGAAAGGCACTTCTGTTTCCTTGCTGTGGGGTTTTAGGCAGACGTAAGCATGAGTCTTAGTAAAGAAAACACACTTTGAGTATTGTGACAAAGTTCCTCCTCTGCTTTGGTGGGTCCTGCGCTTATTGGCAGTTTTTCTTGCCTCAGAGGTTCACGGCAGCCCTCAGTTTGGCCACTTTCGTGGCTCAAATCTTCCATTCACTCAGTTAGCCTCATCACTGGCCAGCATGGGGAAAGGAAGAAGAACGATCCCCGCAGTGTCCGCTGATCCACCTAGTGGATCAGGGAAAAGGCCAGAGACCTTCCCCTCTGGTGGAACCCACAGTCCAGTTCAACTCCTCCGGTATCAAGTAGGGAATTGGAGGGATGGGGGGCCCTGTGGATTGCAGCTGTCTACAGTGGCTCCTGTGACAGCTGCGTGACAGCTACAACTCCCTGGGCTACTTCCCCTTGGCCCCCTCCCAACACTTTTTTTATTCTCACCACAGGACCTTCCTCCTGATGTCTAATAATATTTATACTTCTCAGTCTTCCAGTAGTACGCCTTCTCACTCTCAGCTTCTTGTACCTCTTGCTCCCAGCTCCTCGCATGCGCACCACAAACTGAAGTGAGCTCCTTTTTAAACCCAGGTGCCCTGGTTAGCCTGCCTTAATTGATTCTAGCAGCTTCTTGATTGGCTGCAGGTGTTGTAATCAGCCTGTCTGCTTTAATTGTTTCCAGAAAGTCCCTGATTGTTCTGGAACCTTCCCTGTTGCCTTACCCAGGGAAAAGGGACCCACTTAGCCTGGGGCTAATATATCTGCCTTCTATCATTCTCCTATAGCCATCTGGCCCAACCCTGTCATAGTATCCTGAGGAATATATTCCTCGAGATGTGTTTTGGCTTGGGGTGGGAGCATCAGGCCAACATAGTTCTGTACTGATGACTAAAATGAATGAATCTGAAGACCCCCATAGGATTTGTAAGTGCTTCAGTGCAGGAACACCCTCCAGCATTTTGGTGCTGTTTCTGGCTCAGACCAGGAAGTAACTGTGTTGGGAATTAGGTATGTTTGACTCTGGTAGATGGAACTTGAGACTGACCTATTGGGCTACTATATATAACCTTTTTTTCCCTCTCCCTGTCAAAATCCTTCTGTGTCCAGGTATCTTATTTCTCTTTAAAGTAAGAGGTATACAGGCCCCAGTAGATTGTTGACAAAGTACTTTTGTCTGTTACATCTGCAAGGACACAGGTTCCTGTGGGCGATTTAGTTCTGGTGAATTTGGGTTCAGACCTGCAATAGATATAGATCTGGTGTAGCAGGCAGGAGCATTATTCTCTTAGCAATTTCCTTAATTTGTTTAATGGATGGAATGCTTCCTCACTTGAATACAGTAACTCCTCATTTAACGTTGTAGTTATGTTCCTGAAAAATGCAACTTTAAGTGAAACGATGTTAAACAAATCGAGTTTTCCCATAAGATTTAATGTAAATGCTGGGGGTTAAGTTCCAAGAAAATTTTTGGGGGGCAGACAAAAGGCATTATATACTGTACAGTACTGTACTGTGGTTGGGGAAGTGCCCCGGCTTACCCCAACAGGCACAGCCCGCTGCAGGCAAGGACGCTAGGAAGCACCTTTGCAGCAGCAGTGGCAGCTTACTCGGAGAAGAACAGGCGCCGACTTTGCTGGGGGATGCTCCAGGCCCACCTCTTCCCGTCCCCGCTCCACCTCGTCTCTGGAGCATGCCGCATCCCCGCTCCTTCCCCACCCCCAGAAAGTCCTAAGCGCTGCCAAACAGCTGTTTGGTGGTGCTAAGGGCTTTCTGGGGGGGGGGGAAGGGGAAGAGTGGAGATGTGGCGCTTCCCCGCTGCTCCCCCTCCCTCCCAGTGCTTCGCACTTAGGACTTTCTGGGAGGGAGGGGGAAGAGTGGAGATGCAGCGCTTCCCCGCTCCTCCCTCTCCCTCCCAGAAAGTTCTAAGGGGGAAGTGTGGGGAGGAGGCAGAAAAGAGGAACTTGTGCAATGCTCCCTTGTAAAGTTGCTGCTCTTCCACAAAATCTTACATGCAGTGTACAGAGCAGGCAGCCAAACAACATTATAAGGGAGCATTGCACAACTTTAAATGAACACGTTCCCTAATTGAGCAGCGATGTAACTGTGAAACTACATTAAGTGAGGAGTTACTGTATATGTGGTATTGTGTCAAGTATGTAATACCAACTGACCCCAGGCGGGATCGAACCTGGGACTTCTGGAGCTGAATGCATGAGCTTCTACTATGGCCCTTCACTAAGACTGTAGCAGACTCATTAATTGGTCTCAGTATCACTAGATGGGATGGAGCACCATGCCCACGAGGTGTGCAGGTTACAGTAAATCAAGTCCTGCCCATGTGTCACAGCTCCTCGTGTTTAAAGCTAGCATTCATGAGATGAGGCTGAGGGGAAAGAGAGCACATTTTTTACCTTTACTTCAATTCAAAATTGCAAGAATGACATTTGCCAGGGAATGGAGCTTCAAGGCCGTTTCATCACAATCTTTGTTGTTCGTTCATTGCAAACAGTAGAAAGAACTCTCCTGATCTCTGTCTCGTTCTCACGTTGCATTCTGATGACTCTTATGAAGGTTTTGTGCTACTCTACATGCATAAAGCAGCAAGCGAAAGCATTCTAAGGCACAGTGATTTCTCTCCTGCAGTCAAATGCAATAAAAATTTTTTTTGCAAGGAGTGCAGGAAAGCCTAATCAGGGAGAAGCCACCACAGCATTTACAGGATGTAAAAGCCCATTTAATTTTCATCTGGAGCTGTGGAAAACTGGACCTCTGCATTTTCAAGCATCATACACTCTATCAGAGCAAAGTAAATAGAAGAACCAAGTTTATAGCTCCCCTCACCCCCTCCGACAGCACTCAGGTAGCCTGTGATTTATTGAAAACTGTGTTAAAATTACAAACTATTATATTATGTGTAATGGCTTTTTTGGTCCTGATTGCAGGCTAGGGGGGTTCTGTAGGGAAGTGTGTGATCTGGGTTTTCAGCAGCCAGTCTGCAAAGAGCCAGCCAAGAGCAAGTTGTGGTGAGTTGTGCATCACTTTGTTACAGAGCAGACTTGTTTTTTCTCTCGGTTTTTGTTTGTGCATGTTAGGGTTATGGGTTCTAAGAAATAAAGTAGTGTCACATTGTAACCTTCCAGAAAGAGTATTTTATGTTCTAATGTAACATTCCTGTGGCTATGCTGTGAATTTAACATAGACAAGGTAGGGAACCTTGGAAAGGTCACCCTAAAATCAAACAGTTTCAGCTTTTTCAAGGCATTTCTTGGGGACAAACGGTGGAATCAAATACAAAGGTTTGGCAGAAAAGGAGCAGGTTGGGCATTAGCAGCTATACATTAATGTTATCCAAATGCAGATTGCTTCTGGAAATATCAGAGTAGTGTGAGTGGAGGGATATTTGCTGCTCCCCATTGTATTCTTTTAGACCTTTGGTGATGCGTACAAGGAAGGCCACACATTACAGACTTTGGTCCAAATCCTTTGCTGGTGTAAATTGGGGTGGGTCTATTGATTTCAATGGTGCCATATGCCTATTTACACCAGCTGAGGTGTGGCCCTTACTTAGACTCTGAATGCTGACTTGAACATTGGAGGTTTTCCATATTTATCCCTTCTCTGTGATTGCCAGAGCAGATTTGCTCCTTACCAACTGCTAGCCTCACAAACGCAACTTGAGATCTGAAAATCAGTATGAGTTCTTTCCTTTTCATGCATCATCACCAGCAAATTGTGCCCTCTTTTTCACATGCAAATGCAATCTGAAATCTGAAAATCAAAATGTGCTCTATCTGCCTCTTAAATAAAAATTTAGCAGCTTCTTTTGTTGGTTATGCATAGGGCACAGAAGACTGCAGCTTTCTCATAGGTTACCATGTTGGCTCTGCAGCTCTGATACTAATAAAATCTTTATATTAAATAAGTAGCAGTATTTTATCTTTGTTCTTAAATGTATCCAAATTTGTGTGCATGTAGAGAAAGTTATTAGATTTTCAATAATTCCCCTGTTTGAACAATATGTGCACACAAACTTTTAAAGAATTGGACACTTGTAATTGGTGTTGGTACCACCTGTTTTTCATTTGTAACTTCGGGCTATATCCATTAATGTTCAGAGTTAGCTACATGGTCTATACGAGCACAGAGTTCTGAGACCTGATTACTTGAACTTGTATATAACCCCATTTAAAATGAATAAAATTTAAAGATCATCACATAACTAGAGGTTTTTATTTTGTGCTTTATAACACCTGTAGATAAAAACAAATCCTTAGTTTTAAAATCTGAATATAGCAGTGGATAGAGAACAGGTAAACATAAAATGAGCCTTTTTATTTGAAGTTGGGAGTTCATTGTCTGGCTTTCACCATTATTTTTCAACCAGAAGTTTATATACGTGTGTCCAAAGATACTGTATTTGGCAAATATGTATGTGCATTGCTGCCAGCTACAGGATGGAATCAGAATTGCTTTAACTATGGGTCTTAAGCCCTCCACTGCTAACAAGTGCTGGAGGGTCTCCTTTAGCTTAGTTGGTAGAGGACTGCTTTCGGAATAAGAATCTCTGGGTTCTATTTACGTGGCTGTGATGAAATGATCTGTGGTCATGTTGTGCAGCATAAGTAATAACTTTTGAAGTTTTGGGAAGACATGAATTTTCATTTACTTAAAATAAATATATATGTATACACACATACACACAGCTATACAGATATCTTACGCACAATAGATATCACTAATGGTCAATTTTCTGATCAGTACTACTTATTGACAGCAACAACCAATGTTTCCTACTTCTTAAACATTTCATAGCAGAATGGTGCCATGAAGTCTCATATTACCAAAACAAATGTTATTTTTACAAAACATACTATAGGACATTTGCTAGCAGAGGGCCTGATTCAGTTAAATTAAGTGCTTCAGTGCAGTGCTGAATAGGGATAGGATTAGTCATGTGCTTGAAGTTAATCACATGTTGATAGTTTTGCTGAATCAGGGCCATGAATGGAAGTTACTATATTATCATAAATAATTACAACGAAACTATAATTGTGAAAATAAATGAACAACGCATACTTTGTGATATTTAGTTTTGATTTTCTTAAAATTTTGCTTGTTCATTTACTTTCAATTGATAAAATTCAGTGACTCTCTATTTTTTCCAGTCCTTAATACATTTTAGCAAAGTGTGTGGGAGGGGGAGGGAGTGGGGGCGGGCGGGAGACGTAATTGTTGTTGGTAACTCCATAACGACGGTGGTGCCTTCATTACGGTTTTCTACTTGCTTTGTAGCAACTTTGTTTCTGTAAAATGTTTCCGTAATTATCTTATTTTTTATGTTTTTACATATTGCTCAGGATACCATTTCTCAATGGAACATAACTGCTCCTATTTAGTAAACGTACATTTTAAAATGTCCCTATATACCTGTATAGTTAAATTATAATGCATATTTCAGTACTTCCTTATTTTATAATTTGTCACATAACTTAAAAAATATTACTGTGTGCTGGAAATAAAATAGGTCCATTAAAATGCAAATTTCATGGGGAAATCTTTCAAACATTTCTTGCTTAAATTTCTAATCTATTTACCTAATTTTTAAAAATTTTCCTTATAACATTTGCTAAAGATCGGAGATACAATATTTGCTGGAATACATGTGTTCTGAATTCTTTAAGTATTAAGCTATCAGTATACCATCCTATTAAGCCATTTAAAAATATGTTTATGTGGAGAAAGAGGTTCTACTTTTCCCTCTACTTCATAAATTATGTCATTGATTTTCTATTGATAACTCCTTTTACAAGAAGACATGTGCAACTGAATCAGCGAAATACAAACTAAAATAAGCCTCCACATCAGAGAATGCAGCATGATTAGGAAAGTACATCATGAATAGCAGTCTGAAGGTTTTCTTTCTTTTATGCCTGTTCATAATCTTTACAGATGAAAATGAGGATCAATTAATATCCTGAGTAAACTTGATATTTGTGTGGAGCAAGTGAATTGAACATTCTTCAGATCAATAGGTTTAGTTTATGGAATTACATATGTACCTATAGTTTAGGGAGAATTGTAAGGATTTTGCTTTTCTGCTGAGATTTGAAGACAGCTCACAATAAAGATGCCCTAGTTCATACATGTGCAACAATGTATTACAAGGGTGGGGTAGTGGGAACTGGATTAGAGAACATAAAACAAACATACCTTTTTCCTGGTGGGGGAAAAATAACCAGCCAAATTCAACCCCTGAGTAACTTCATTAGGGTAGGGAAGATATTCTGGATTTAAACCTGTGTCACTGAGAGCAGACTCTGTCCCAATGGAGTTTTTGCGGGGTTGATTTTGCCTGTTATTTTTAGAACAGGAACCTCAGAGGAAGCATGTTGTCTGAGAATTTACAGCAAGGGGATCAGAAGTCAGAACTCTTGAGATCTTGTTCTGACTCTGCCATTAATTAATGGTATGATCTTAGGGAAGTCACTTGACTGCTCCATGCCTCATTTTCCCCAAATGTAAAAGGGGGCGAGGGAATACCTTTTACTAGTCAATTGATTAGTTAACTAATAATTTACCTTAACTAATGTTTGGAGATCCTTGGAAGGTCAGTTGAAGAACAAGTATTATTATCACCAATCACAGCATTTCTATTTGCCAGCTTTCATTCCAAAGCAAGCTTACGCAGGTAGCGTCTCATTAAACTATGTGCTTTTGTGATGCAATATGGCAATTAGTTATGATGAGCTGATAGTGATGTATGAGGTGAGGTGTGAGAAATGGAAATATTTGTGTAGATCATGTCAAGACTGGCTTCCGTTGGTTGACTCTGTTTTTTAAAGACCTTTTCGATTTCAGATTCCACCAGGGGGCAAATTGAAAGCTTGCCAAGTATCACTCAGCAACACCACAATGGTACAGACTTACCTGTTCGATGATCAGGCTTAAGTGAATTTATATGAAAACTTTTACAGACACCAGTAGAAGGCAAAAATTAATCCTGCCAGTCCTTAAACCATCCTCTAGGCACTCAGTAATGTGGATCCATTATTAGAGAAAATAATTTTCTATGAACTCAGTTATTTCTTTTAAATTTATCATCAATACTTATTACAGCAATGGCATCATTCCTCACACTATTCCAGTCTATGCAAACTTTATAGTCTCCTACTTTATACATTTGTCCTTACCGCATATGGGATATGTTCCAAAATTACATGCCCACTAGGATAAGAAGTTCTTATATAATGGTATATACAAATAATTGCACTTTAAATTTGGCAGGCAAATATTTCAGTAGTTGTATATTGATCTGCAAAGCAAAGAGGCAATGAGCTGCTTTTCACTAAACTCCCACCAATATCACTGCTAACCTAGAGTAAATGAACTGGGTTTCTCAGGCACCATATTACGTTTAAATTACATGATGAACATCTGATGTGCCCCACAGAGAATGTCAAAGCTTAGATTTGTTCAATTTACACCTCCATAGATCTCAAAGCACTTTAATGTAAGTCTCAGAAAACCCCTCTGTGGTACAGTCAATATTCTTCCCACCTTAATACTGAGTACGCTGATGGGATGCAAGTCTTCCAATAAACTGAGCCAGGGAGCGTGTTCAGCAGTTCAGTAGCAAAGCCAGGAACAGAATTTGGAAGTACTGGCTCCAAGATTTCAGTGTTGCAGCCCAGTCCTTCAAGGTGCTGAGCGCTCTCATCTCCCAATTAAATCAAATGGGAGCTGAGGGTGCTTCGCTCTCTAGAGCATCAAGCCATGTTTTTGTAAAGTACTGCACGCAGACCTTCATCAAGACCACCGGCTATATTAAGTGCTTATTTTCAAAATAGCAGGTCTGTGTTCAGCTATTTTCTGATAGAGCATTTTTCATACTTTAAAAAAAATTTCTCATCTGTAACCCCAGTCTGAGAATTAAAAGTTCTCTAGTGATTATAGCAGGTAATCTGGACTCCTGGGTTCTATTCCTCCGCAACAGTGACCTTGGGGTTAACCACTTAATTTTTGTGCGCCACAGTTTAAAGGGCTGATATGCTAACCTCAGACAGGGACTTGTGGAGCTTAAATAATTCATGTCTTCGTTAAAGGGGACGAAGGCTGTGGTTAAACTCTTGAGTGAGACTCTGGCCTTGTCGGTGCTCCAGGAGCTACAGCGGCACAGCGAAAGAGCTGTCACTGTGCTACCATAGTGCGAGAGTGTAGATGCTTCCTACAGCAACGGCGGAAGGTTTAGTTCCATCGTTGCAGGTAATCCACCTCCCTGAGTGGCGGTAGATAGGGTGACGGAAGCATTGTTCCACCAGCCTTCCTGTTTCTGCACTGCGGGGTTAGGTTGGCATAGCTTTGGTGCTCAGGGATGTGATTTTTTTTTTTTAACATCCTTGAGCAACATAGCTACGTCCATCTAAACCAGAGGCGGGCAAACTGCGGCCCGCGGACCACATCCGGCTCACGGGACCGTCCTACGCGGCTCCTGAGCTCCTGGCCCGGGAGGCTTGCCCCTGGCCCCTCCCCTGCTGTTCCCTGTGCTTTGCTGCTGCGCGGGCAGCAGGGCCGCAAGATCCTGCCGCTCTGAGTGGCCTGGTAAGGGGGTGGCAGTGGCAGTGTGCACGGTGGTGGGAGGGCTGGGTAGGGGGGACAGGGAGCAGGGGGCGGTCAGGGGCGGGGGACGTCGGGGGCAGTCAGGGAGCAGGGGCCGGTTGGATGGGGCGGAGGTTCTGGGGTGGTCAGGGGTCGGGGAATGGGGGGATTGGATAGGGCATGGGATCTGGGGGGGGCGGTTTGGTGCAGGGGCGGTCCTAGGAGGGGGCAGTCAGGGGACAAGGAGCGGGGGGGGGGTTAGATGAGTCGGAGGTTCTGAGGGGGACAGTCAGGGGGCGGGAAGTGGGAGGGGGCGAATAGGGGGCTGGGGCGGGGGCCAGGCTGTTTGGGGAGGCACAGCCTTCCCTACCGGGCCTTCTATACAGTTTCGCACCCCAAAAGTTTGCCCACCCCGATCTAAACTTTAAATGTAGACCTGTCCTCAGAAGATGTAAGTTCAATTCCCAGCTCTGCCACAGACTCCCTGTGTGACCATGGATAAGACATTTTGTCTGTGTGCCTCAGTTTCCCGTCTGAAAAACAGGGAAAATAAATCTTCCCTACTTCATAGGGACGTTGGGAGGATAAATTCCTGAATGCCTATGAGGTGCTCTGATATGCTGATGGGGGCCACCTAAGGACAGAGATTACTAGATAGTGAAAAAGACTTTGGCAAAAGTGCAAGGTATAATTAATAATACATCTTTTTATGTATAGAATATTCTCTTCCTTCATGCATTTGTTCATGGTTAAGTATGAATCTATATTAAATTATGATAATTTCTGAGAGAATTCCACTGTCAAATCTACAAAAGTTCTTTGAGGAGTTCTTTATTGCACTTTACTTTACTCTTGCATTTTAACACCAGATGTCATTGAGAGACACAAGGAGAGGCATAAAAATATTATGAACTTATGAACCTGAACTCTCTTTATGCCATTGGACCAAGTTTTATAGAAAAACTACAAAAGTTTTAGCCAAATAGTTCAGCACTTACCCCACTTTATTGATGTTCTCAAACACAATAAGTAACAAATCATTTATTCCAATAATCAAAATATCATTTGCCCACTTAAATATTCAAACCTTCAAGCCTCCCACAAGAAAGGAATGTGAGATATTATCTTTTATTGGACCATCTTCTGCTGGTGAGAGAGACAAGCTTTCAAGCTTACAGAGAGCTGAAGAAGGCCTCTGTGTTGGCTCGAAAGCTTGTCTCTCTCATCCAAAAGAAGTTGGTCCAATAAAAGATATTACCTCACCCACCTTGTCCCTCTAAATCCTGGGACCAACATGGCTACAACAAAACTGCATGCAAGAAGGGAATGTCCAAGGATATGCCCTGGATAAGCATGTTAGGTTGATTTATTTTGTATAGTGACCAGCAAAGAAATGATTAATAACTAGATTTCGATGGCCATCTGGGTGCTAAGCATTTTAGAAAATCTGGTCTCTTGGTTTAGATGCTGAAATGGACGAGGAGTGCTTTGAAAATTTGGACCCAAGGGACGTATTCCACTAAGAGAAATTGAAGACAGTTCGATGGGGGACGAGTGGTGTACGACTGGCAAGGAAGGCTTTGAGCCTCCTAAGGATTGCACTGTGTCTGGGGGAAATCTTTCCATCTGCTTCATGCTGATGAAGCAGCACAAGGAAAAGGAGGACAACAAGGGACAAACTTTACCAAAGAGGGATCCATTTTTGTAAATAGCCTTTCTCTTTTAAGGAGATCTACATGCTTTTCTATTTCCTGCTCTGAGAATGACTTGCTATCTCTTGGGCAAGTCACTTAGCCTTCCTGTGTCTCAATTTCTTCTTCTGTAAAACGGAGGTAATAATTCATGCTTCATTGAGGCTTAACATTTGCACAATCTTGGTTGATCCTCAGAATGAATATTCTAATTTGCCCAAAGTACTCTCAGTAATTAGTATTAGGTAGCAATTCTTCTAAGTCACTGTCATGAATGCATATGCACATCTGGTGAGCTATTGTATGATGGACTTTTACCAGCTGATGTGGGGGATCCTCTCCCCTTTTTATTTAATGTTTCCACTGTGTTTTGGAGTTTTGGCATCCTACCTGGTTTTTCTGTTGGGCACTGACTCTATAACGCTTGAATGCTGCTGTTTCTCGCTGAGTGTAAATGGTTTGTGCAGTGCTCCAAGTGCTTCAATAGAGAACGCTCTGCAGATGATTTCTCCTCATGGGCAGGGCTGTGTCCAGTTCTCATCCATTGGAATGTTTGTTAAATTTGCCAATAGCCCCAGAATATCTGGACGGTTGTAAACATTCCCAGTTCTGTTTTCTGGAGTCAGGGACGCTGGCAGCCTGCTGGGTAGATGGAGAGACGAGGCAGGGATGTGTTTTATAATAAAAAAGTTTGTATGTATTTACAAAGGTATTAAACATGTCATGACTTGTATGGGAGTGTGCAGGTATTATGCATCTCTGGTGCCCTGTGCTGCTTTATGGAGTGGGAAAATTGCACCATGAATTTTCTAACTCTTCCCATTTCTCCCATGCATGCCAGCTAGCCCTATTTAAAATGAACAATCTCTACCTTGCCTCTATGGTGGAAGATTGGCTGGCTTGTGAGTTACTGAATCAATATGGGGCCATAGGGTGCAGAAATTGCAGCCCCCCAAGTAGTTGGCCTGCTTGGGAATTATGACACTAGTTCAGGCCAGTATCCTGTCTGTAATGGAACCCGGTACCAGATTCTTCAGAAAAAGGTGCAAACAAAACATAGTGCCTAAGTTGGGAATAACTGTAGAAGTATCTAATTAACTTCCACCAGTTTAAAATTGGCTTATGCCCTGCAGCATGAGGGTTTATATCACTTATAATTAAATGTAACTCTGGATGGTCTGATTAATCATATAAATGTCTAATCTTTTTCTGAATCCTTCCCAGCTCTTGACCTCACTGGTATCTAGTGGCAAGGAGTTCCACATGTTAATGAAGCATTGTTTTAAAAAGTATTTCCTTTCACCAGTTTTAAATTTTACTGTCTTTCGGTTTCATTGCTTGCCCTTTTGTTCTCATATTGCGTGATCTGAATTACACATCCTACTAACCCTTACAATCAAGATTAGGTCCTAAAAAGGGGTTGGAGAAGCTGTTCAACCAAACTTTGGCCCCTATCAAACTTGCCTCCATAATGATGGAAAGATTTTTTTCTTAAACCCAATGTTTAAAAATGGTTTCATAACATGGCAAAAATGTAGTAGAGTTGGGACCAGAGTCTTACAGTTATAACCACACCAACATAAGCAGGAGGGGGATTTTGGATTTATATGTAGTGCATTGACAACAACATTCCACGTTTGCACTGGCATTTCTTAGACTTGCCCTTTGGTTCAGAACTCACTAATGCTGATCAGTCAGCGTCTGGGATGTCAAGAAGATGAGATATGGATGCAGAGTTGGAGAGGAGCTTTGCAGAAGGGGTCAGGCGCAAGTGCTTTAGGCCTTTGAGAGCTCAGAGTAAAGATGGTGAAAACTTTTGATAGCCTCACTGGTGTTACACCTCAAATTTCTATAGTTTTGGGTACGGATGAGCAAATTGGTCCAGAGAGAATAAGAACTCACGCAAAATCTTCAACAAACCCAAGCCAGAAACATTGTGGTTTTGCACACGCTCGTGTATGTGGTTCCAGAGATTCCAAAAGCTTATTTTGTACTTAAAAGCATCTCTGTGCTTCTTCTTTACAGCAGCCACAGGCAGCAGACTCGATCCACACCTCGCTAGTACTAGTAATGTTGACAGATCCCGTTCTCATAAAATTCCAAGCCCAAATTCCATAGCAAAAAGGTACAGAAAAGAATCCAAACTCCTTGACACTTAGCAGAACTTATCGATGTATAAATACTCTGATGTTCATCAGAGTCTAATTTTATGTTCAGTTAGCATTTTTATTCTACAAGGGTTTTATTTTATTCTACATCCTACAAGGGTGTAACAACACAAGCAAGGACCTCACAGCATATACCAAGAACACTACACCCCAGTCATGACCCCACTTTAAATACAAGAATATGATTTTTTAAATACAAAAAATAGCGTTAGAATGTTTTTCCCAGGGGTGGGGAGAATCTCTGTCTCTGCTGCCCACTGAGCTGGGCTCCAGCCGTCTGGCTAATTGTCCCTCCAGTTTTATCCCCTTCTGGGTGGGGTTGAGGAGCAAGAAGAACGAAACCTAGCTTAATACTGGACCATCCCCAAGTCTTCCAGGGGGGCGTTCCTGCCCTTCAGGCTTGCTTCCCAAGCAGTTTCCGATTCATGCGTTGCTCGCTGCTTGAAATCTAATTGTTCCTCCCCAGTGGCTGCTCCAGCTATCAGACTTATGTCTCCACAACTCTGCAAGCGACTCTCTCTCTTTTTATTCCCCCTCCAGGTTTGGCATTGGTTACAGATACAGCAGGATGGGGCTAATTAGGATCATAGGATCTCGTTAATCCTTTCTCTGCTGGTTTGGAGGCCTCTCTGTCTCATCACTTGTTATTTATTTAAATAGTATGGTAGCACCTGAAAAGCCCATTTAAGGATCAGGGCCCCATTGTGCTTGGAGCTATACAGACAAATAGCAAGGAAGGCAAACTGTCATAAATATAAAGGGAAGGGTAACAACCTTTATGTATGCAGTAACATCAAATCCCTCCTGGCCAGAGGTACAGAATCACTTGCCTGTAAGGAGTTAATCAGTTCCATTAACCTAGTTGGCACCTGACCAGAAGGACCAATGGGGAAAGAAGATACTTCCAAATCTGGCGGGGTGGGGGGTGAGTGTGTTTGTGCTCTCTGTGTGTTCCCTCTCAAGACAAAGAGAGAGAACAAACAAGTAATCCAGCTTCTACTGAAATGATACATATAAAATTACAGAAATTGTAATTAATAGCAAGGAAATGCATTAGATTATCTTTTGTTTTAGCTTGTGAATTTTCCCTATGCTAAGAGGGAGGTTTATTCCTGTTTTTTGTAATTTTGAAGTTTTGCCTAGAGGGAAATCCTCTGTGTTTTAAATCTTATTACCCTGTAAAATTACCTTCCATCCTGATTTTACAGAGGTGCTTGTTTTACTTTTTTCTGCTTTTAAGAACCTGATGGGTTTTCAGTGTCCTAAAAACCGAAGGGTCTGGTCTGTGCTCACCTTGTTTACCTATTTGGTTGGTATATTATTTTCAAGCCTCCCCAGGAAAGGTGGTAAAGGGGCTTGGGGGGATATTTTGGGGAAACAGGAACTCCAAGTGGTCCTTTTCCTGAATCTTTGTCTAACTCACTTGGTGGTGGTAGCAGTACCATCCAAGGACAAGGAAGGATTTGTGCCTTGGGGAAGTTTTTAACCTAAACTGGTAGAAATAAGCTTATGGGGGGTCTTTCATGTGGGTCCCCACATCTGTACCCCAGAGTTCAGAGTGGGGAGGGAACCCTGACACAGCCCATGCCCTACATTGCTCACAATGTGTGTAGCAGACAAATTGCAATACGTAGATGAAGCAGGACAGATGGACTGGATGTGGATTGGGAGTATGAAGAAATAATCTCATCCTCAGATGGCTAATTGTCTAACCAATGCAGGAATGGAATGATTTTTTGGGCTCATGGTAGAGATAGATTTTGTGACACGGGCATGGTATTGCACCCTAGAACTCCGAAGATAACTCAGAAGTACCAAATGGGGCCTTGTTAAATCAGTGAGGAGGCCTGAGTAATTTTAGGAGGCTGCTTGCTAGCGTCGAGTCTCTCTGTGCTATAAGAACATTTTCTGTGATACTGAGATATTTTTCACCCCAGCAGGAGGACCAAGCAGTAAATTATGTGATATCCCCTTTACTGTTACTGGGACAGTCAGTAAACATTCTGATCTCACATGTTGCACTATATTTACAACGACATGGCAAGGATAAAAGTGAACGATCAGTGGATCTCATGACAGACTTGTCCAGCAGACACAAACATACATAGTAACAAATCTTTATTTTATTCTGAAATTTGCTGATGTGATTCATATGGCCTGATATACCCAAAGCTGTTCAGCATAAAACCAGTCATATTTCTCTCTCACTCTCCTCCTCTATTTTGCACTTGAATGGTTATTTCTATAAAGGAGTAGTGTAATATGTGGAAAGAGCTATTTATAAAAATATCTCTCTTCCTATATTCAGCTGTATCCCTCCTTTCCAGCTGCTTCCTTGTGTATTCTACTGGTTACAAGTTTGGATTTGATGTAAAAATCTTTCATACCATCTCTAGGACTGCAGTAGTAGCTGTTCAGATTGTGTAGGCCTATGTCTGTGTGTATGCAGGGTTGTGGGGACATTTACCAGCTCCTAGCAGGCCCAACTCTGTTATTCCATTTCTGTGCTGAACTTTAGGCAACTGTATTCCTGCGGTATAGTGGGGCTGTTTGGGGATGGTGCAGCCCCTGGCATACATTCAAGCAACCTCATGGCTGCTCTACCTTACAGTCTGCTTCCCATGACCCCTCCTTTGGGCCTTGTGAAGTGGAGAATGGCTATAGTCTAGTGCGCATTGGCCATGCCCATGCTCCTGGCTTGATCTCACCTTCCAATGCCCTTCACCCAGCCCATCTCAATATACCCTTATACCAGGGGCTAAAAACGGGTTTGGTGTAGATGCTTCTGTCCCCTTTAGGGCTCCTTTCTTCTGCCAGAATGGTGTGAGGGGGCCTTAGTGTAATAGAGAATCGGACCCAATGATACAGTAACACAAATTTGGAATAGGTGACAACACGAGTTCACAGTTTAAATATGTTCTTAACTGGATCCCCAATAAAATGTGTGCTAGGGGCAAGGAGCATTTGCCAAGAGTTGTAGCCTTTGTCAGTCATGATTTAATGGGGCATAGAAGTGCCTTTCATTCAAACCAATGGTTGCATCTGAGTAAGAGGCAAAACTGTAAGTGATGCCAGCAGATAAATTTTGGTTTTCCTTATTGATTTTCAGTGTTTTTATTTAAATCCTACAAGAAGGTGCCATAGCACATTTGACTGTGGGGGAGGAAGGGAAGCAGCAGGATTTATTAGTAAAAATGCCATTGTGTAAAGTGTATTAATTAGCTAATGTGGTCTGTTTGCCAACTTTGGTAAGTGCTTTGCAGACGTAAAGTGCTAGTTAAGTGCTGAAGGTAGGGTGTGAGCAATCAGATCTGAATCTGAACTCTTCCAGAGTCTGATATTTAGATCTAATTGGCCAGGTCCTAGATTGGTGTAAACTGGCATAACTCCAATGACTTCTGGTTTTGGCTCAGGTCCATTTTTGATTATCATGGTCCATGAGTACCTAAGTGGGAGGAGATTCTGGTAGTATGGACAGCTTCTTAATCTTGAAGAAAAAGGCATAACAAGATCCAACCTTTGTAAGATGAAGCTAGACCAATTCAGACTTGAAACAAGGTTCACATTTTTAACAGTGAGGTTAGTTAATCGTTGGAACAATTTACCTAGAAATGTGGAAGACTCTTCATCCCTTGAATTCTATAAATCAAGACTGGATATCTTTCTAGAAGAGGTGCTTTAGCTCAGCCAGAAGTTATGGGCTTGATGCAGAAATTATTGGGTGTGGCTTTTGGTATGCAGAAGCTTAGACTAAACGAGGAGTACTTGTGGCATCTTAGAGACTAACAAATTTATTAGAGCATAAGCTTTCATGAGCTACAGCTCACTTCATCGAATGCATTCAGTGGAAAATACAGTGGGGAGATTTTTTATACACAGAGAACATGAAATAATGGGTGTTACCATACAGACTGTAACCAGAGTGATCAGGAAAGGTGAGCTATTACCAGCAGGAGAGCGGGGTGCGGGGGGTGGGGAGGACCTTTTGGAGTGATAATCAAGGTGGGCCATTTCCAGCAGTTTACAAGAACAGTAGGAGGGGAAATAAACAAAGGGAAATAGTTTTACTTTGTGTAATGACACATCCACTCCCCGTCTTTATTCAAGCCTAAGTTAATTGTATCCAGTTTGAAAATTAATTCCAATTTAGCAGTCTCTCGTTGGAGTCTATTTTTGAAGTTTTTTTGTTGAAGAATTGCCACTTTTAGGTCTGTAAGCGAGTGACCAAAGAGATTGAAGTGTTCTCTGACTGGTTTTTGAATGTTATAATTCTTGACGTCTGATTTGTGTCCATTTATTCTTTTACATAGAGACTGTCCAGTTTGGCCAATGTACATGGCAGAGGGGTGTTGCTGGCACATGATGGCATATATCACATTGGTAGATGCGCAGGTGAACGAGCCTCTGATAGTGTGGCTGATGTGATTAGGCCCTATGATAATGTCCCCTGAATAGATATGTGGACACAGTTGGCAACGAGTTTTGTTGCAAGGATAGGTTCCTGGGTTAATGTTTTTGTTGGTGTGTGGTTGCTGGTGAGTATTTGCTTCAGGTTGGGGGGCTGTCTGTAAGCAAGGACTGGCCTGTCTCCCAAGATCTGTGAGAGCGATGGGTCATCCTTCAGGGTAGGTTGTAGATCCTTGATGATGCGTTGGAGAGGTTTTAGTTGGGGGCTGAAGGTGATGGCTAGTGGCGTTCTGTTATTTTCTTTGTTGGGCCTGTCCTGTAGTAGGTGAATTCTGGGTACTCTTCTGGCTCTGTCAATCTGTTTCTTCACTTCAGCAGGTGGGTATTGTAGTTGTAAGAACGCTTGATAGAGATCTTGTAGGTGTTTGTCTCTGTCTGAGGGGTTGGAGCAAATGTGGTTGAATCGTAGAGCTTGGCTAATAAGCAATGGTCACATAAAAACCACCCTATACCGGAAACCTACTGACCACTATACTTACCTACATGCCTCCAGCTTTCATCCAGACCATACCACACGATCCATTGTCTACAGCCAAGCTCTACGATACAACCGCATTTCATAGAATCATAGAATCATAGAATATCAGGGTTGGAAGGGACCTCAGGAGGTCATCTAGTCCAACCCCCTGCTCAAAGCAGGACCAATCCCCAATTAAATCATCCCAGCCAGGGCTTTGTCAAGCCTGACCTTAAAAACTTCTAAGGAAGGAGATTCTACCACCTCCCTAGGTAACGCATTCCAGTGTTTCACCACCCTCCTAGTGAAAAAGTTTTTCCTAATATCCAACCTAAACCTCCCCCACTGCAACTTGAGACCATTACTCCTTGTCCTGTCCTCTTCTACCACTGAGAATAGTCTAGAACCATCCTCTCTGGAACCACCTCTCAGGTAGTTGAAAGCAGCTATCAAATCCCCCCTCATTCTTCTCTTCTGCAGACTAAACAATCCCAGTTCCCTCAGCCTCTCCTCATAAGTCATGTGTTCCAGACCCCTAATCATTTTTATTGCCCTTCGCTGGACTCTCTCCAATTTCTCCACATCCTTCTTGTAGTGTGGGGTCCAAAACTGGACACAGTACTCCAGATGAGGCCTCACCAATGTCGAATAGAGGGGGACGATCACGTCCCTCGATCTGCTCGCTATGCCCCTACTTATACATCCCAAAATGCCATTGGCCTTCTGGGCAACAAGGGCACACTGCTGACTCAGCTTCTCGTCCACTGTCACCCCTAGGTCCTTTTCCGCAGAACTGCTGCCTAGCCATTTGGTCCCTAGTCTGTAGCTGTGCATTGGGTTCTTCCGTCCTAAGTGCAGGACCCTGCACTTATCCTTATTGAACCTCATCAGATTTCTTTTGGCCCAATCCTCCAATTTGTCTAGGTCCCTCTGTATCCTATCCCTGCCCTCCAGCGTATCTACCACTCCTCCCAGTTTAGTATCATCCGCAAATTTGCTGAGAGTGCAATCCACACCATCCTCCAGATCATTTATGAAGATATTGAACAAAACCGGCCCCAGGACCGACCCCTGGGGCACTCCACTTGACACCGGCTACCAACTAGACATGGAGCCATTGATCGCTACCCGTTGAGCCCGACAATCTAGCCAACTTTCTACCCACCTTATAGTGCATTCATCCAGCCCATACTTCTTTAACTTGCTGACAAGAATACTGTGGGAGACCGTGTCAAAAGCTTTGCTAAAGTCAAGAAACAATACATCCACTGCTTTCCCTTCATCCACAGAACCAGTAATCTCATCATAGAAGGCGATTAGATTAGTCAGGCATGACCTTCCCTTGGTGAATCCATGCTGACTGTTCCTGATCACTTTCCTCTCATGTAAGTGCTTCAGGATTGATTCTTTGAGGACCTGCTCCATGATTTTTCCGGGGACTGAGGTGAGGCTAACTGGCCTGTAGTTCCCGGGATCCTCCTCCTTCCCTTTTTTAAAGATTGGCACCACATTAGCCTTTTTCCAGTCATCCGGGACTTCCCCCGTTCGCCACGAGTTTTCAAAGACAATGGCCAATGGCTCTGCAATCACAGCCGCCAATTCCTTTAGCACTCTCGGATGCAACTCATCCGGCCCCATGGACTTGTGCACGTCCAGCTTTTCTAAATAGTCCCTAACCACCTCTTTCTCCACAGAGGGCTGGCCATCTATTCCCCATGTTGTGATGCCCAGCACAGCAGTCTGGGAGCTGACCTTGTTAGTGAAGACAGAGGCAAAAAAAGCATTGAGTACATTAGCTTTTTCCACATCCTCTGTCACTAGGTTGCCTCCCTCATTCATTAAGGGGCCCACACTTTCCTTGGCTTTCTTCTTGTTGCCAACATACCTGAAGAAACCCTTCTTGTTACTCTTGACATCTCTCGCTAGCTGCAGCTCCAGGTGCGATTTGGCCCTCCTGATTTCATTCCTACATGCCCGAGCAATATTTTTATACTCTTCCCTGGTCATATGTCTAACCTTCCACTTCTTGTAAGCTTCTTTTTTATGTTTAAGATCCGCTAGGATTTCACCGTTAAGCCAAGCTGGTCGCCTGCCATATTTACTGTTCTTTCGACACATCGGGATGGTTTGTCCCTGTAACCTCAACAGGGATTCCTTGAAATACAGCCAGCTCTCCTGGACTCCTTTCCCCTTCATGTTAGTCCCCCAGGGGATCCTACCCATCCATTCCCTGAGGGAGTCGAAGTCTGCTTTCCTGAAGTCCAGGGTCCGTATCCTGCTGCTTACCTTTCTTCCCTGTGTCAGGATCCTGAACTCAACCAACTCATGGTCACTGCCTCCCAGATTCCCATCCACTTTTGCTCCAACCCCTCAGACAGAGACAAACAAGCAAATTTCTGGACTGCAGTATTAGCCTGGAAATATGCAAAAACATATTTTATCATGATATTTCCTCTTTCTGATTAGGTTCAGAATTACCATGAGAAGATCCTTTGTCATGGTATTATAGTACTTTCACTGCTGGTCCCATAAGAAATGCTGTATAGATACATAAACTATAGTTAGAGATAGGCTCATTCCCGAATTAGGCCCAGAGATCAAGATCTGGACACTCCTATAAAACGTTAAATTCCAGATCTGGGGTTTGGGTCCTGATTTCACTAACAAGCTGAACCAAAGTCCCAAATTAAACTCCCATTGACCTGGGGAGCATTTCAGATCTGAATCAGAATTTTGTGGCTTTGTCTGGAAGTCAGCCACCTTGAACCACGTCCAAGGATTGTGTTTCCTGTATTAATAGAGTGGTCTAAAACAGTGGTTCTCAATCAGGGGTCCGGGGCCCCTTGCGGGCTGCAAGCAGGTTTCAAGGGGTCCACCAAGCAGGGCCAGCATTAGAGTCGCCGGGGCCCAGAGCGATTGCCCTGTTTGCTATCCCCAAATGCCAGCCCTGGCTTTTATGTGCAGAAAATGTGTTGGTTTGGCACAGGTGGGCCATGGAGGTTTTTACAGCATGTTGCAGGGGGAGGGCTCGGAAAGAGAGAGGTTGAGAACCACTGGTTTAAAAGATCATTTTAATAGCTTGAGCGTGGTTGAAATGTTGCAGTATTATTGAGGTTTTCCCCCAGGCACTGTTCATTCTGCTCTTGGTGAGCTTCTGAAGGGACAGTGGCCATTGAAGACTCATTCTTCTCAGTTAACGAGAGGCACAACAGCTCTTTTATGTAACATGTTTCTCTTGTTTTTAAAGGGGCTGAATTTTCTTATAACAATATAGTTCTATCTGCTAAGATGACAATAAGTGCATCTCATGCTTCAGGGCATAGTCATGTTCCAGGTTGGCAGGGAATTCTTCTCTCACCCTATCCATTACAGACATTCCAACTTCCTCTCATTATCTGCCAGTAATGGCTAGAGGTCACGGCAGTTCTCTGGTTCTGACAGACTGATGAGCTTATAGCGTATAGCAGACCCGTTGCTCCTACACTAATATCTCAAAATGTGCAAGAAATATTTCTGAGTGGAGCTGCCAACCTCCCAAACCACAGCTTGTAACTATACTGAGCCACATGCTCTGCATAAATAAAGCATGGAGCTCAGATCAGTCCCTTTTTACTGCAAGTGCTAAGAAAAAAATAAAACGGTCTCCAATGTAATGTACCTTTCATTATTTCTGCTGCTTTTAATAAGTTCTCCATTGGCCCCTCTAATTATGGCTGAGGTGAAGCACTGTGGGGTTTTTTAAAATCTTTTATGTCCTTCAGCCCCATGAGAGAACAAAAGCACCAGGTGTTTTCTTGAATGAACACATGAATATTTGTTGACATGTCAGTCTGTCAGTAACAAACTATTGCGGTGTGCCCTAGAGGAGTTGAAGAACAATAGCACATGGCTGCAGGCCGAGTGCTACACTTGGACCAGCTGCTCCTTGTGCCAACAAATGAAGGCAGAACACTGAAAGAAGACTGATGCTTAAGTTTGTTTTACCTGCTTGGAAATTGTTTGTTTTTGACTTTCTACCTTGCCTCCTATTGTGGCTGCAGCCATGGCCACATGAGAGCACTGTATTTATGGAAAGACCTTGCCTCAGATTGCCTTATGAGGATTTCACTATTATGCACATTAAAGATCCTGGTAGCTGTTGTCCCAGTCTCTATCCATTTGTCCTCCATAATCAGGGGCAGACGGAATATGACAGGAGTGGTGCATGTAATTTAAATGTAAATTAACAGTGGGCAAACCTTAAATCACTTGGTTTGGATGTTTCTCTGAGTAGTCACAAACTGAGCTGGTTATACCACCAGAATAGCCTGCCTGGAGGAAGAACAGTGCAGAGGTATGCAAATTAAAATAAAGCATTATCTCTATATCTCTCTGTCTCAATCCATTTACACGGTTTATTGTGTTTTGGAGGGCACAGGAGCAAATCAGAAAATTGCTTTTGTTCAGTTTGACATTTTGAGGATCAATTCTTGTTTTAGCCCATTGCTGATGCATTTTCAAAAGAAATCCTTCCCAAAAAGCTGTTTTAGCATCTGTTTCTGTTAGATGATTTTATGTTCCCTTTGGAGAGGCTGCATCAGCTAGGGTGAAGGCAGTTGTTACAATGGAAAAACGTAGATTTATTTTCTTATGAGGTACTTGTTCTACTAAAGAAGGTTCACATATAAGCCATCTGGCAACTGTCTTGCTGTGGAAGTCTTTCTGAGTTCCTCTCTCCCATTTCAGAGCATATACAATGCCTGTTGTGGCCTAAGAAACATCTAGCAAAATTAAAAATAAAATAATTGATCATGAGGAGCATTGCTGTATAAGTAGGAGCATTGCGAGCAGATCGAGGGATGTGATCATTCCCCACTCTTTGGCATTGGTGAGGCCTCATCTGGAGTACTGTGTCCAGTTTTGGACCCCACACTACAAGGATGTGGAAAAATTGGAAAGAGTCCAGCGAAGGGCAACAAAAATGATTAGGGGGCTGGAGCACATGACTTATGAGGAGCGGCTGAGGGAACTGGGATTTTTTTAGTCTGCAGAGGAGAAGAATGAGGTGGGATTTGATAGCCGCTTTCAGCTACCTGAAAGGGGGTTCTGAAAAGGATGGATCTAGACTGTTCTCAGTGGTAGCAGATGACAGAACAAGGAGTAATGGTCTCAAGTTGCAGTGGGGGAGGTTTAGATTGGATATTAGGAAAAACTTTTTCACTAGGAGGATGGTGAAGCACTAGAATGGGTTACCTAGGGAGGTGGTGGTGGAATCTCCTTCCTTAGAGGTTTTTAAAGTCAGGCTTGACAAAGCCCTGGCTGGGATGATTTAGTTGGGGATTAGGCCCTGCTTTGAGCAGGGGGTTGGATTAGATGACCTCCTGAGGTCCCTGCCAATCCTGATATTCTATGAGAGTCAATTAATTTTAAACTCTACGTCATAGAGATTGTTACATTATTTCTTTGTTTTATCTGCACAGGATTCATTTGATAAATAAATACTAATTATATTGCAGCTAACATTAATGGGTGTTCTACGTCTAATCTGTCGCAGATGATATTGAGAATGACTCTTTGCATGATGCCCTTTTCTTTTTCTTCTTTTTCTTTTCCTTTCCCCATTTAATTAAAGGAAAGCAGGAGAAACCATTACCTAAAGGAGTTAAATAATCACTTGATGTATTTTCGGTGGATATATATATATATGTGTAAAATGTTTCTGTACGTAGAAATGATTGGCTAGATCTTCATCCCCTCTTAACATACCAGCAGTTCCCATTATGACACTTCAGGACAGATTTTTGAGAGAGCTCAGCACCCAGTGTGCTCCTATCATGCTGAGTGCTTTTTAAAATCTGGCCCATAATAATGAAGCATTATGGTTCCCAGTAGGGGGCTCAGGAATGAAGACTTGTTACTGAACTTTTTCTGAAACTCAGTGGTTTAGTTCTCTTCGGGTTGTTTTGCACAATGGTCCAGGTCAGGTTTCATTTTATCCCAATAGGCTCACTTAGCCCTAGTAGTAAGTGGTCCTGCATAGTTCACAAGGGCAAACTTCATGTCCCAGACTTGGCCCTATGGTGATAGAATCCTCCCAACAGGGTTCATAAGGAAGAAGATAAACCTTATTTAGAGGGTTATAGAAAGGCAGATGAGAGGGGATTAATGACCTGAATGTCCAGAGCTCCCAGCTATTGGGAGGCTCTGAAGGCTTGAGTATTCTTGTTCATGAGAGAGACCCTATTATTAGGTCTGTCAAGCAATTAAAAAATTAATTGCAATTAAAAAAATAATCGCTATTAATCGCACGATTAAAAATAATAGAATACCATTTATTTAAATATTTTTGGATGTTTTCTACATTTTCAAATATATTGATTTCAGTTACAGCACAGAGTACAAAGTGTACCGTGCTCACTTTATATTTATTTTTATTACAAATGTTTGCACTGTAAAAAACAAAAGAAATAAAATTTTTCATTTCACCTCATACAAGTACAGTATTGCAATCCCTTTATCATGAAAGTTGAACTTACCAATGTAGAATTATGTACAAAAAACTGCATTAAAAAGTAAAACAATGTCAAACTTTACCGTCTACAAGTCCACTCAGTCCTACTTCTTGTTCAGCCAGTTGCTCAGAGAAACAAGTTTGTTTACATTTTCAGGAGATAATGCTTCCCACTTCTTGTTTACAGTGTCACTTGAAAGTGAGAACAGGTGTTCACATGGCACTGTTGCAAGATATTTATGTGCCAGATGCGCTAAAGATTTGTATGTCCCTTCATGCTTCAACCACCGTTACAGAGGACATACATCCATGCTGATGATGGGTTCTGCTCGATAATGATCTAAAGCAGTGAGGTCCAACACAAGTTCATTTTCATTATCTGAGTCAGATGCCACCAGCAGAAGGTTGGTTTTCTGTTTTGGTGGTTCGGATTCTGTAGTTTCTGCATTGGAGTGTTGTTCTTTTAAGACTTCTGAAAGCATGCTCCTCACCTCATCCCTCTCAGATTTTGGAAGGCACTTCAGATTCTTAAACCTTGGGTCGAATGCTGTAGCTATCTTTAGAAATCTCACATTGGTACCTTATTTGCGTTTTGTTAAATCTGCTGTGAAAGTGTTCCTAAAATGAACATGCTCTGGGTCATCATCCGAGACTGCTAGAACATGAAATATATATGTCAGAATGTGGGTAAAACAGAGTAGGAGACATACAATTCTCTCCCAAGGAGTTCAGTCACAAATGTAATTAATGCATTATTTTTTTAATGAGCGTCATCAGCATGTCCTCTGGAATGGTGGCCAAAGCATGAAGAGGCATAGGAATCTTTATCACATCTGGCACATAAATACCTTGCGATGCCAGCTACAACAGTGCTATGCGAACACCTGTTCTCACTTTCAGGTGACAATGTAAAGAAGAAGTGGGCAGCATTATTCCATAAATGTAAACTAACTTGTTTCTCTTCACGATTGGCTGAATGAGAAGTAGGACTGATTGGACTTGTAGGCGCTGAAGTTTTACATTCTGTTGTTTTTGAGTGCAGATATGTAACAAAAAAAATCTACATTTGTAAATTGCACTTTCAAGATAAAGAGATTGCACTACAGTACTTCTATGAGGTGAAGTGAAAAATACTATTTCTTTTGTTTATCATTTTTAGAGTAAAAATATTTGTAATAAAGATAATATAAAGTGAGCACTGTACACTTTCTATTATCTGTTGTAATTGAAATCAATATATTTGAAAATGTAGAAAAAAATCCAAAAATAGTTAATAAATTTCAATTGGTATTCTATTGTTCAACAGTGCGATTAAAATTGCGATTAATAGCAATTAATTTTTGTAAACTGATTAATTTTTTAGTTAATCACATGAGTTAACTGCGATTAATCGACAGCCCTACTTATTATATATCTCCTTGGTAATCTGTAATGCTCTTGTATATGGTCACCTGTTTGCATTATGTGATGAATGTATTAAGATTGGATAGGATCAAAAGCAGCATTAATTTAATATCTGCTGTCTCTCATGCAGACACTATCTCCTGCCCTTGCGGGGAACAGATTTAATTATCTTAAAGATCTCGTCCACTTCTAACTACTTTAATCCTGTTCATCATGCTCCTATTCACAAACTCAGAGTGTAGCTGTTCATGTAACATAAACGTGCAGGTTGTCAGTAAAGAAGTTGGCTGCAGAGTGAAAACCTCCTAGCTCCAGCACAGAGAAAAGTAGCTAAATAAATGTCCAGCCATAAAAGTAAAGCTCATTTTGAGCAATTAATGCTGAAACACTGCAAGGTACTTATGGAACTGCATAAAAACTCACGTACAGATGTGAAGTGCAAAGACACCAGTTCAAGTTGACATTCGAGTAGAATGTTCCAATGGAAGAGAAAATGCATAAGAAAGCCAGCAAAGAGCATTGCAAACATTTGCTAAAGCTGTTTGACCATAGGTCACTAAATTAATTTCCTTCTGGCAAGTCCCAAAAACCAAACAGAAAGAAACACAGTAGTGCAGCTTAAGAAAAAGGCAAATTTCTGAGCATCCATTCATCTTAAAACTAAATCAGAATGGAGACTTCACTTTGAATTATAAAATCAGAGGCTTTTGCCATGTTGAAAGAACATTTGAAAAATAAATATACAAAAAAAGAAGTCTGTGTCTCTGTAATTCTGTCTCTGTCTCTCTCATCCCTGGTTTACCCAACTGTAGTTAACTGTAACACTTAGTTAGCCATATTCCCTGAGGTTCCTTAAGGGGAAATTTTCCCCAGCTAGCTATATTTGGAGACAGGAGACTAGACTAGATGGGCCACGGGTCTGAGCAAGTGTGGACATTTCTATGTTCCCAAAGCACAAGGGCCCATGCCTGTAATGTAGAGCATAGCTGGTACATGGGGTCTGCAAGAATATGCAACTTTACACAATTGTAAAGCTTGATAAATTGCCCTTTAGAATATTTTGCTTGTGTGCTCAGCTTCTAACACTGCAGCGGTCCAGCATGCATCCTGTTAACCCACTTTCCTTTTCGTGCTACAGGTGCAAAGAGCTGAAATATGCGAAAGATCTGCCCCAGATTTCCATTATTTTCATCTTTGTGAATGAAGCGTTGTCAGTGATCCTGAGGTCCGTGCACAGTGCTGTTAATCACACGCCAGCCCACCTCCTGAAAGAGATTATACTTGTGGACGACAACAGCGATGAAGGTAAGGCTGGCTGAGCTCTTAACGAAACATGGAGCACTTGATCCCCAAAAGGTCCAGTAGGACATTTGTTTCCAAAACCACATAAAGAGGTTCAACATGATAAGAGGACAGTGGCTTCATGATGTGAAGAGCCGCATGCATTGGAAGATCAGGTGCTGTTCAGCATACAATTCTTCCCACCCCTCGGTCAGCATCCATTCCATCAGCTGCAGTGGTATAAGTGGAACCAAAATCAAACCTCAAATTAGAC
Organism: Lepidochelys kempii; assembly: GCF_965140285.1. Classification (NCBI taxonomy): domain Eukaryota; kingdom Metazoa; phylum Chordata; order Testudines; family Cheloniidae; genus Lepidochelys; species Lepidochelys kempii. Next base: position 13,859,277 of record NC_136396.1, on the reverse strand, counting down.
TTCTAAATAAATTTGCAAGCAATCCGTATTTCAGGAGAATAAAAGGAACTATCTCAGTGGGTTGGAAGGATGCCAGAGAGCATTAATTAATTATTGTTATTATTGTAGACACTGTCAAACGCATAGTAAGAGGCAGTCCCTGCCCCCAAAAGCTTTAACTCAGATGCTCAAAAGTATATGGTAGCCTAACACCCATTGATTTCAATACCTTTGAGGATCTGAGCCTTACAATCTAAATGTGATAGGATGGCCTCATTCATTGAACACCACACTAGAACTTAGGAGGTGGGGGTTCTATTCCTGGCTCTGCACTGACCTAGTGAGTGACCTTGGGAAAGCCATGTCCTCTCCCTGTGCCTCAGTTTTCCCATTAGTGAATTGGGGATGACGATACCGGCCTCCATTTGTAAAGTGCTTGGGGACTTATGGATGAAAAGCACTGCATAAAAGCTAGGTGATACATTACAACTGGAAGTGAAGAACTGGGGGAATGATAGCTGATTTTCCATTCCAAAGAAGGCTGAGAGGTTGCATTTAAGATGTGACAAGATAAAACTGGAATAAAGTAAGCATCTCAAGCCTGTGAAAATAGGAACGACAGTAATAAGCACCACAGAAAACTGATGAATTGCTCAGGGGAAGGCGGAACTGTGGTCAGAGCCTCAGCTGATGGCAATCAACAGAGCTTCATTAAAGTCAGCAAAAATAATTGATGATTTACACAAGCTGGGCATTTCTCTCCTCATCTGGCCAGTAAAGAAAGGTGACGGTGATTTGTGTTTGCAGTCTTTGCTATATCCTCTGTTTTACAGGGAAAAAAAAATCTTTGAAAATATCAGAATGAAATCCTGCACATACCCCACAAAGTTACACTGCATTGACTTGACAGAGAGTGAAGTATGGCTTAAAGGAGAACCCATGTGTATTAATTACTTATCTTCCATAGTCCCTGCCTTGTGCAAAGCAATATGCAGCTAAACAGTCTCTGTCAGCTACTCAGTATGCCGCACTGAAGCTAATATGGTAACAAATGCTATTGGTAAGCTCTGGAGACACGTATGAAAGGAGTCGGACAATGAAATGAACCCTTTTAAAAAACGTCGCTCCTTGAATAGCAGAAACTGCAGCTGGCCATGAGCATACAAAATTAAATAACTCTCATTCTTTATCCGCTGCTAAGATTAAAAGGCACCGTCTTGACTAGCGTCTGCCCTGAGGAAGACTGGGCTAACTCAAGCAGTGATTTCTGTGGGCAGGTCAGAGGGTGGATAGAAACCTGAGCAATATTCAATATGTGTGTGGGGGGTGGAAGGAGGCACAAACTGAGTTTGGTTAACTTTAGTGCCCCAAAGAGCTTTGGAAAACGTTGGCTTGTTTCAGTGCTGCTTTGTCAAAGCACTCCGACTTACATCAGAGCCCTTGCAGCATCCCTCAGCCAGAGTCACAACCGTAAGCCAGATAACCTTGACTCTGTCCTCCTGTGAGATGCCAAAATAATAGTAAATTATACAAAGCAATGTACATACCAGAGCTCCACAAACCATGCTGCTGATATATACCCAAGAAGCCTCAGTGACAGAAAATAGTTCCTCATAGTAAGAACAACATCTTAGGGTTCACTCTTCTAATATTACAAGCAAATGGATATTATAAAATGAGTAAGGTTCTGACAGGGAAATTATTCCACATTGTAAACTACAGGTTATAGTAAATAATGATTAATTCTCCAGGAATCCTAGGAGTAAACAAAGGTCAGAGTTAAAGTTTTCAGAGTTAAAGTTTTCAGGATATGCCTTTGTGGTTGAGTATGGCTGCTTTATTGTTGATGCTTATGAATGGGCAGACTGTATTTCTGAGGGGCTGAGTGAGAAGACGACTTGTAGGTGTGCGGCTTTAATCACTGACCTAGAGATCTTGGATGCCAAACTTCCGATACCTGAAAGGAACCTGATTTTCACAGGGCAGATGCTCTGAACTTTCTGAAAATCAGGACCCTTTCAGGTATATCCAGTTGGGCACCCAAAAACTGAGGAACCTAAAATCACTAGTGGCCTTTGAAAAGTTAGTGTTCTACTTCCTGGTTTTCAGATTTTGGAGTTGCGTGTGTCTGTGTGTCTGTATAAAATACAAAAAAACCTGCGTAACTACATTAAGATGGAGTTGAGGTTGAAAGTATATCTCAGTAATTTAAGAGTAAAAGACATTACAGGGATGTTTTAATTTTTCCCAAAATCAACAATAACAACACCAAGGAAACTGAGAATTAAGATTACATTTAAAAGAAATCTCAACATATGCAAAGGTAAGAAACACACAGTTCAGGCACTCAAGCATCCTTAACTTTGCCTTATAGGTACACCATCCAATGGTTTGATGTTTGTGGATCCAGATTAGAATAAACTTATTTTTAAAGACACATTAGATTTTTCTTCCTCCTGGCATCACTACATGGTGATATATACAATAAACATGGCAAACATAGATTTACACAAATATATTACAGAGATATATTAAATGTAACAATTCTTAATGGGTATACCTGAATTGTAAACATAGACAGAAACTCAAATGTACTGCAACAAAATGTTCCTCCCCTAAAGGCAAATGCTGAGAGAGTTTCAGTTTTGAAACTTTTTTCCCTTGCAAGTCACACTATACTTCTATGTAAAGACTTGTTTTGTACTTGCCTTTGTTTTTTTTTGTTGCACTGGTTTATAATTGCAAAGACGCTACACCGCTTGTGTTTCTGAGTGATAACACATTTCCTAGGTCGCTGAAGGCATACAGAATATGCCCCTTAGACAATATGCTATCTCACAGTCACATACCTTGTTTGAGACTGTTGCTTGAGCATCGCCTGCCTTTCTGCGGTCTCCCTGTAAATGTTTTTAATCTGGAATAACATCTCTTTGAAAAGAAAGCCTCATTTTATAAAAGAAAACTGCAAGATAAAAGGCTACTTAAAATACCTAGGTACATTCAGTGATCCATGTGACTGATTGTAATTTACTTCAGCGTAACAATATTTGCTGTGACTGGATATATCATTATCTTGCTCTGCAGCTCATTTCAGCAACAACAATGCTTCCTATGTGTTCTTTTGGGAGCTGACTGTTTTACGGGTTTGGAAGAAGAGTACATTAAAAAGGGGAAGGTTTTAATAGACTTACATGAAGTTAAGAGCCTTCCAAGTCTTGTTAGGCATCAAAGTTGCCTTAGCCAACACAAATCCCAAGGTACCTCAAATCTTCTAATTGACAAGTTGTTTAATTACAGCTAGTGTTATGCTGGCTAGATTGTGTCCAGGTTAGAGTTGTGCAGACCGTACCAATGTACATAGGGGCTTGGCAAACCTTTTAGTTTGGTTTGTATCCCTCTGGGTTTTGCTGTGTGTTGGGGTCTATGGAACCCAAGGCTTGATACGTAATGCGGCCTAAGTCACCACATTTTGCACAGTTTAATCCATATGTTATAATTCTCTCACTGGCAGCTGCTTCCCTTCCCTTAGCTTCACCTAAAAGGTATACAACTAAATATGAAAACTCACAGAGTTTTTCCCATTTCCAAGTCTTGTTACAAAAGCTCCCCCCTAACTCTAGTTCAGTGATAGGCCAACCTAATCAGTTAGATGACCCTTCTCATCCACTGTCTACTGTTCTTCTGTGCTTCTTGCACATTACTTTGGCTGAAAATCAAACCAATATTCTCAAAGCCAAAATCTTAGTTCTAGCCAGAAGTAACCTTCTCAAATGCCTATATAGCTGGCCAAGCCTTCTGTATTATCAATTCCAATTGATAGTATAACTGATACCAGTTGGAAGGTAACAGCTGGAGACCACGTGGTTGCCAAAAGCTTTGGTGGCACAATAAAATTGCCAATGACAAACATAACCTGAATATCCAGCCAGACAAGTTTTTTAACAGAGCAGCAGATATATTGGTTTCTAGGGCGTCTAGCTCCTGGGACTCATCTTCCACGAGAGAATAATTGAGTCAGATAGGAATCAAGAGATCATTGAAATGGAGTCTACTGGCATGTTTACCAGGAGCATCCGTCTCAGTTGGAAGTTGCTCATGGAATGTCAAATACCAAAAATTCACCTCCTCTTGTACTAATATTTATTATCTCCAACTTGAACATGATTTAAAAAAACATGTGGATGTGAGCTGAAAGAGAATCCATCCAGCCCTCTTCAAAGGGAAGAGCAGAATGGACACCAATGTGGAGAATAGGGTTATAATTAAGAGAGAATGTCTCAAACTACCCATCTGTAAGGCATGTAAGGTCCATGTACTCAAATACCATGGTGGGGAGCAAGATAGTTAGATAGCCCAGTAATTAGAAAAATGGATCTGGAACCAGGAAGCCTCAGTTCCAGCCCCAGCTCTGCTCCTGGCTCACTTTGTAACTTTGGGCAAGTCGTTTTGCTTCTGTGATCCTCAGTTTACAAACGGAAATGGTGAAATGGAGATAATGCTAAAGTGTCTCGTAGAGATACTGTGAGACTTAGTGTTTTTGTGAAGCTCGTTTAAATCTTCTGGTCATCAGTGGTGTTATGGAAGAGCAAAATGTTATAACGAAGTGCACAAAAGAACTGATCAGAACTGCAGTCAGTTCTCTGAACTGTATGCCATTTTCTCCCCTACTCTAATTAGCAGGAAGCCTTGAAAATAGTGAAGCCCAGGGCAGGGTAACCAATTTATGTGAATGCCAACTTCATAGGGGAGGCTCTCCCCCACCCCTTTTTTGAAATCATCTAATTTCTGGCATGCTATTTCTGAACCTCCCAACCTTGTTACATAATGTGAGCTCTGGGCTACGCTATAAAAATGTAATATTTTGGGATAAAGCAGCCAGTATTTGGGATAATTTATAAGACAGAGAATAAATTTCCTGCTACTGACCTAAATGCAATAGCCCTCTGGATTCAGAGCCTAAAACTACATGTTCTGACGATGCCATGTTGGCAGGCATTGAGTTATTTTCCTGTTATGCTAATGTCAGTCACTAAACACAACAAACGCAAGATAAAATTAGGAATAATTTACCATGATTTAGTTAAGATTAGATGTGAGAGTGACTTCTGATTTACAATCCAGCAGAGTTCATCTAGAGGGAATGGTACAAAATCAACCTCTGCAGAAACTGAGCAGTGCGGGCTTCACATATCCCAAGTGAGTGGTAGGCTGCAGTTGATTGCCAATGGGATGGACATACCTGTGTATTTAAAAGCACCTAAGGGACCCGAAATCTCAGATTACTACCAGCCCCCACTCATCTATTTGGAGGAATGGAAATCTGGATCACTGGGTGAAACTGTGGCTCCAGTGAAGGCCATAAGAGTTTTGCCGTTGATGTCAGTGGAGCTAGGTTTTCACTCCTTACACTTGCACCTAAGTTTTACAGGTAGGACCTGTCTTTCTAATGAGACAGCCTCAGTTCTGGATGGGCTGAGAGTCGAAATCCAAAGTCCAACCCCCACCTGAGTTTTCTTCCTGGGGTCCCATCTCAATATTGACCATCAGTGTTAGCTGAAATACAGTTACTATTTATCTACCAAACGAACCGTGCACAGATAAAATAGAGAAAGAATGTAGCATTGCACACAGGTCTGTTCTTGCAGTTTTGCCAATCCAAGTCATTTGTATAATCATTTTAGGTGATTATCTGTACCAAACCAGAACTCTAAGCCACTTGAGGTTCACCCGTCACTAAGAATATGTCTACTTTGCAGCTGGGGATGTGAATGGCAGCTCAAATATGTGTACCTGCTCTAGCTGGACTCTAGTGAGCTTGCTAAAAATACAGTAACTCCCCACTTAACGTCCTCTTGCTTAACGTTGTTTCGATCTTACATCCCTGCTCCATTACAAAACATGCTCATTTAAAGTTGTGCAATGCTCTGCTATAATGTCATTTGGCCACCTGCTTTGTGCACGGTTGCCAGCCCACCGATCCGCTCCCCTATGCCTGTCCCCAGCACCTCCCGCCCGCTGGCAGACCCTGCAGATCAGCGCCTTCTCCCTGTTCCCCTCAACTCCTGCCCGCGGCAATCAGCTGGTTTGTGGTATTCAGGAGGGAGGGGGGAGGAGTGAGGACGCAGCGCGCAGGCTCCCCCTCCCTCCCCAGCCTCCTGAATGCTGCAAGCCAGCTGATTGCAGCAGGCAGGAGGCGAGGGGAGCAGGAGAAAGGCACTGATCCGCAGGGTCTGCCAGTGGGTGGGAGGCGCTGCGGGGAGGTGTAGGGGAGCTGATGGGGGGCTGCCAGTCTATTTAATACCTGTATTAAATTGCTTGTTTAAAATTGGGGAAAGTGGATTCACTTAACATCGTGTTGCTTAAAGTCGCATTTTTCAGGAACAGAACTACCACGTTAAGCGAGGAGTTCCTGTAGAAGCGAGGGCGTGGTGACCTGGGCTTCAGCACAGGCTGTACGAGCAAGTAGATGCTGTGCTGTAGCCTGTACGGCAACATCCTCACTTCTATTTTTAGCAAGCTTGCTAGCATACAGCTCGTGCTGGGATGTCTGCATGAGCTGTCATTCACCCCTGGCTGCAGTATAGATGTATCCCAAATTGCATATTAACACTCCTTCTCCCTCTGTCACTCTTGGGTACATTAAACTTTCGGCTTCCTCATCTAACTCCCATTAGCGTTTTCCCCACTTGCCTTCCTTCCTTCCTTCAGCAGAGAAACTTAAACTCTAGTCGTGAAAGTCTTGTCATTGTTTAATGCAGAGGTGCTGGAATTAAGGGTGCTGGGGGTGCTACCGCACCCCTGGGCTTGAAGTAGTTTCCATTATATCCCTGGTTTATAGTTTCGTTCAGTGGCTCTCAGATCCCACACTATAAAAATTGTTCCAGCACCCATGGTTTAATGTGGCCTATAAATCCATGATAATGCAACATTAATGGCTTACCTTCTGACAAAAACACTTCAGAAACTGATGCTATACATGTGGGGTTATGTCTGTCAAAAAATTTTGTGTCTCTGTTGCCTTGAAGCCTCTCACAGAGGGGATGTCACCTCCATAAAATATTGGTTTCCTATGAGTGGCTCAGCATGAAACCGAAGTTGCCACAATAATATATGTATGTGATGCAGAAGCTTAGGGTTGCAAGTTTCCTCCCCTCCCCCTTCTTCCCTATTTCAGCATAAGAGACAGAGACTCTACCTGAGGGAAACAAATATGTGAGGAGGAACAATGCCAGAAAGATAGTCTCACAAAAGCACTATTTTTAAGTGCTTGGAAGAATGCATGAGGAGAGGGAATAGCTGATCCCATTTCCTTTGACTTCTCTGGCTAAGCATAATAGATGGGGTTTACTGTTTACTCCTCTGTTTTCCATTGCTGTGTTTTCTTAAAGTAGCAACTTACTTTCCACTCATATCTCAGCAACTATTCTGACCTTGTGTATTGCATTAACAGTGATTCTTCTGAAAGGTGGGGGGCAGGAATAGGTCAATAAGCCTCGCATAGGAATTCCTAGCCATGCCATAAGATAATATCATGGAGCCCTTGAGTTCTGCAGAAATGAGGGTCATTCTCCAGCAATTTGTTTTAACAATATGATGCCTGCAGTCTGTCTCGGTACATAATAAAACTTAGCTCTGATATCACACTTTTCATCAGTAGATCTCAAAGTGCTTTATAAAGGATGCAAGTATCATCATGTTACAGATTGGGAAACTGAGGCACAGAGAGGTGACGTGACTTGCTCAAGGATACAAAGCAGAGCTAGGAACAGAACCTGGATATCCTGAATCCCAGTCAGTCCTCTATCCACTACATCACCCAGCCTCCCTTACCTGGCATGTTTCGGTTGCAGTCAGAATTGTAAACTAATTTTGTTCAATTCTCAGCACAATAGAGGCCTGTTTATGATTGGCACAATATCAAAGATTGTATCCAGTATTGTGCATTTTATTTTAATTATTCTGCATTAGTTTATTTTGTGGACAAATCAGATATACTACCCCATGTAAAGTTTCATGGGAAAGGGCAGAATTTCTGATACAGTCCTGCATCCTTAAAATTCCTCTTATTCTGCAAAAAGGTAGAGCATTTTTAAAAAAACAGAGAATTCAGTAGTATTCAATGGAATATACCTTGCAAATCAGGGGTTTAGGCCCCTAGCCTGAGTGTTTTGCATGTTGTTAACTCGAAACCAAACCTTATTTTGAGAATCAAAAATACTTGCTACAATTTCTCCTTTTTTTGCAGGCAGGTTGTATCCGGGGCTAGAAGCAGGACTGCCGAGTGTTTCTAATTTAGTTGGAAGCAGGAAGTAGTGGAAATCTCCCAGGAGAGTCTAGTCTCATGAGACTTCCAGTCCAGCGCTACAAACTTAGGAGCTTTGGTCCCAGTACGGTGTGGATAAGCACCCAGATTTTGGGGTGCTTTTCCATAATTGAACTGACACTCCAACATTCAATATTTATTTATTTATTTTTGTATGCTTCCATGTGCGTACCCTAGAGATTGCTTTTACATTACATGTCTTTTATACACCACAGGCATCAGAAAGTACTAATAAGTTTGGTACCAGTAGTGACTCTAGAAACTTAGAGCCATTATGTACTCAGCAGTAGAGCGTACGCCGTCTTAAACAACTTAATTAAATGATCAGCAGTTTCCCAGTAAGTAGAAGTACTTAGAGTGCATGATATTTAGGCTCTGCTGAATGAAGCAGAAATCTCTTCATTGCTATAAATAAAAGTGGAAGGATTTCAGGTAGTCGAAGGGCAAAGTCTGTATGCAACCAACACGGATATTGATATAGCAAGGCTGAGCCACAGGAAAGGGAGAAACGGAGGGGTGCCGTTTGCAGCAATTTAAATGACACCGGCTGATTAAGCCAGTCGACTGATCTCATTTTGCAATGTTCACAGCAGTCCACTCAAGCCTACAGGAGGCAAAATCACTAACATCAGCCACAGTATTTCTTTGATTCTTTTAACAGTATTGGTGACATTTTATTTTATAATGAAACAGTGTCCCAAGTACAGCAGGGACGTTTACCTGGTCTCTCGCTACTCTGCGGAGCCTTGTCCCTTCGTATTTGCTCTAAGCCTCTCAGTTTTTGCAAAGAGGACAGAGTGATAAAAAACCTGGAAATAGCTGATGAGAAAAAGGTAAAATACATTAAAATTGCATTTAGGAGAGAGGGGAAAGCCAATAAAGATTAAGATTAATTTTCTCCACTGTTGGGAATTACTTGACACAGGAGAGTTTGGATGACTCCTTCATCCTGTTGGATTGATCTGCACCAAACCAGTCCCAATTGTAGCATAAATCAGTGTAGCCTAGGTACTGTCCTAAGTTATGCAAGCTGGCCACGATCCCAAAGAAAATGCTTCTCACACGCCCCTGAAAGCACGTCCTATTCGGTATCAGCATAGGAGCCAGCGATGCTGGCTTTACACCATCTACGTGGTGGCCATACGTCCACATGCCAGCTCGTTAGTGCTGTCTGAATGTCACAAAGGAACTGGTTGTGGGCAAAGAATCTGGTCCCAAATTTACAAACAAGTATTAAAAAAGGAAATTGTGTAAAGGGACTTTCCAAGACGTTAATGGGGGTTAAACAAATGCTCAGAAATTAGGAACAAAGATTCAGAAGTAGGGGTATAATTTCAAAAGTGCCTAAGTCCCCTTTTCAAAAGGCAGCTAGGCACTTAAAAGCTTAAGACTCTTTAGAAAATGGTACTTAAGTGCCTTAGTCACTTTTGAAAATTTTGCCCTAGATGTAACACAATAGCAACATCCTGGTCAAAGACTTGTTTCTTGTCCTTTTAGTCACTCAGCTCAGACTTCTAACAGCTCCCTGAAATTCCCTTTTCCCCAATTAACATTGACTAGGCCTAAATCCTTTTCTACGTATTGCATTTCCTACTAGCCTCTTCCCTAAGGTATCCTGTATCAGTAAGCTCCGCCAATGTTCACCAGTGATAAGAGTTGATTAATGCACTAGATTCCCTATGGAAACTGTTGCTCCTTTTGAATTGGCTCTCTGGGTTTTCTCCTCTAGAGGAATTGAAGGCACCTCTGGAAGAGTATGTCAACAAACGATACCCGGGGCTCGTGAAGGTGGTGCGCAACCAGAAAAGAGAAGGCCTGATCCGAGCTCGCATTGAAGGTTGGAAAGCCGCTACTGGCCACATCACTGGATTCTTTGATGCCCACGTGGAATTCACTGCTGGCTGGTCAGTATAATAAAAAAAAAAATCAGATGTAATGATTTCATGGTGTGGTTAGGTTATAAGGGAATAAATCAGGCATGCTGAAAATGTATAATTTAGCCTGGACGTTCTTGCAAATGTCGCCATTAAATTAGTAAAGCTAGATTCTTCCTTTTACCCCAACGTACCCTGGATTGGGTGAGGCAGTACGCTCTAGGACTGCTAAAGTCCCTGTTTTCTGTACTTATCCTACCTCCACTCACATTTTATTTTGTTCAGATCAGTGCCCCCTCCTTGACCTGAGTGAATTCTGTAAGCTAAAAAGACGAGACAGCCGGGAATTGAAAAAGAGAATGGTTCCAATGTTATAGGCCTTTCTACTTTCGTCTCTCTGGGGAAGGCTTATGTTTTGTATTGGTTTGATTCTTCTTAAATTGAAAATAAGTTCAAAAGTGCAAGGATAGCAGAAAGTGTTTCAAAGGGACTCTTTCAGAGGGATTGATGCATCCAGAGCACAAAGTATCAGAGGAAATTCTATTACGTTTCTAAGTCTGCACAACAAGAAGGTTCCATGAATGATATTTTGCAACAAAATGTGTTTTTTAAAACACTGTGTGCCATGCTTAGAATATTGGAGGCTGGAAAGGCTAATGCATGTTTCATTGTGTGATATGAAGGGAGGAAAAGAAAAAATCATTTACCAGGAAAATGTGCTATCACCTGCAAATAGAAAACACATTCTGTGTAGAGTTATCGCATTTTTCGTATGAATAAGGACATAGAAGGCTGTTTCTCACACCAGTACCTGTATTCCCATCTAAATACTGCAGTGATTAGGCTGCTAGCTTTTCAAAACTGGATTGTATGCATGTGTACGGGAAAGTATAATTTACTGAACTCACTGTTGAAGCAGCTTTTCTGATCAGTAAGGAATGAGAGTAGCAGATTGCTCCTTTGACTGCATTATGAGCTTGATCTTGGCAGACACTGAACATCCTCAGCTCTCACTGATTGCTTAGATCCTAGACAGAATGAGCCCTGTCTGTTCAGTGGTTCTTGTTTTCACAAAGGGGAGGCTGATCCCAAACCCCAGCTCTGAACACTCTCAGCTGGAGCAGAAGCAGGGTTCCAGATCAGAATTTTGTGGCTTGGGTCCATATGTGGTTTTCCGTGTGCATGTTTCAAGGAAACGCTGTTGGGATAGCGGCACAGCCATGCCTATATTTACTTTTATTTCTTATATTTAGAGACACATTTTCAGAAGTGGGGGTGGGGGAGGAGGAAGCAAAGTGCAGCCAGAAAATTTGCCTGCACCTACTGCCAATATCCACTTGTGGAAGCAAGTCGAGGATCTCAAGGGCAATTTAAGCATTCATATTGGGAAATCTGGTCTCTGTTGGCATGCTTTCAGAATGGGCTTCCTAAATTTCTCCAGCAAAGTGTGCATGCACAGTATATGTGCAGAAGTGCCACCATTGTGTGCAAAGCAGGTAATTGTACTCCCAAATGAACACTATTGTGCAATTAGCCAATCTGCATATACAGATATTCACTGTACGCATTCTGACTTTGTAGGTGGAATGTCAGAAGACGGTATTGAAAAACTAGCCCTTATTCACCACATTGCCTGGTATCATACCTTCTTGGTTAAAATGATGGGGAAATGCTCTTTAAAACACAAAAAGAAAAGGAGGACTTGTGGCACCTTAGAGACTAACAAATTTATTTGAGCATAAGCTTTCGTGAGCTACAGCTCACTTCATCAGATGCATGAAGTGAGCTGTAGCTCACAAAAGCTTATGCTCAAATAAATTTGTTAGTCTCTAAGGTGTCACAAGTACTCCTTTTCTTTTTGCGAATACAGACTAACATGTCTGCTACTCTGAAACCTGTCTTTAAAACACAACTGAATTCATGTTTATAACACTTTGTAACCACATCAAGCCACTACAAAATGGACTGTCTCTGTTGTCTCTGCATGAAAGGGACATATCCAGCTCTGGAGGGTCTCGTAAAGCCTTTATACCTTAAATTCTTCCTGGTTTGTGAAATTGCTTCTTTGTGTGTACTGTGGTATTCTCCACTGGGTCCATGAATTTTGCACAGGAATATTCAATTGCGTAAGAGAGAGCCTAACCCTAACACATATGGGTATGTTGCTATTTGAAATCCATATGCAGCAGCTGTCCCCTGTAGCCTAATTGATAATAGTTCCACATAATTGATATGTCCATGCTTCTCCCAGGCAGGAAATCCCATGGAGTGGAAGCTCGGAAACTTCTAAAGCCTTCCTGGTGGCTGATAAAGCTGCATTGCAGACCTTAAAAAGTATCCATTTAATCTCAGGAAAATGAAGAACTTTCCTTTGCCTCTGGTTTTTGTGTTCACTTTCTACTCCGAGTATGTTTATAAGAGGGTGGTTTAATGGATTGAGCACAGCATTGCGAGCCAGGGACTCTCAAATTCAAATATAGGCTCTGTCACTGAGGCCTGGTCTACACTAAAAAATTAGGTTGAAGGAAGCCGCCTTAAGTCGACCTGATAATGTATGTGTCTACACTATCGGGTCCTTTACGCCGACCTAAGTTGCTTCTAATGTCGACTTCTGTAATCCACCTCTGCGAGAGGCGTAGTGCTTAATTCGATGTTCATGGGTCGACTGCGAGGTAGTGCAGATGCAGCATTGTGTAATTCGACTTAATTGGCCTCCAAGTGGTGTCCCACAATGCTCATCTGTGACCACTCTGGAGATCATTCTCTACTCTGCTGCACTGCAGCCAGGTACGCAGGAAACAGCCCCTCCTCTACTAAAGTCCTGGGAATTTTTGATTTCCCATTTCCTGTTTGATCAGCACTGGGAGCATGCCAGCTTGAGCACAGCTGATCATGGAGACTACACGCCCCAAATGTGCTCCAGGAGGTGGTGGATCTCATTGCTTTGTCAGGAGAAGAGTCTGTGTGCAGCAGAGCTCCGATCCAGCAGAAGAAACGCCAACATCTATGCAGAGATCGCTCGTGGAATGGGGGAGAAGGGCTACACGAGGGGGACATAGCAGTGCCGTGTGAAAATAAAATAACTTTGCCAAGCTTACCAGAAGCCAAGGGAGGCGAACAGTCATTCTGGGGCTGAACCCCACACGCGCTGGTTCTACAGCAAGCTGCATGCGATTCTCGGTGGTGACCCTAGCAGTACCCCCACAAGCAACATGGACACCTCACAGGTGGTGAGTCTAGGGACAATGAGGAAGACGGTATGGTGCATGAGGCGGAGGAAGAGGAGGAGAATGGGAGACAGGCAAGTGGTGGATCCATTCTCCCTGAGAGCCAGGAAATATTTTTAACCCTGGAGCCCTGTGGGTTGCAGGACATCACGGTGGCCAACCGTGATGCTGGGGAAGGCACCTCTGGTGAGTATACAGTTACAATCAAAGTCCAGTTAAACTTTAGTGGGCGCACGCATTTGGTGGTATTGCACATTTACTGTGAAGAAAAACCGAGGTGCTGTGGTTCTCTGCTTCCAAGAGGCTGCTCCAGCTACGCAAAGGGTGGCCCCCGAAAAAGAGTGTTTATGTGGAGTGGGATAGCCCAGGAATCCTCCATGGATATCTCTAGGAAACTTTCATGGAGGTACTCTGCAATCCTTTGCAGAAGGTTTCTGGGCAGGGCAGTCTTATTTCTTCCACCATGGTGACTCATTATTGAAACGGCTTTTCAAAGCCTCGTGGATACGCAGCGCCCTTTGCTGTGCTTTTCTTATTGCCCTGGTGTCTGGCTGCTCAAAAATGGCTGCCATGCGATCTGCCTCAACTGCCCACCCCTGCGGAAAATTTCCCCCCTTTTTTTCCACAGGTATTATGGAGCACACAGCAGGCAGCTATAACCATGGGGATGTTCTCTTCACAAAGGTCCAACCTTGTTAGTAAACTTCTACAGCGCCCTTCCAAATGACCAAAGGTGCATTCAACCTCCATTCTGCACTTGCTGAGCCTTTAGTTGAACTGTTCCTTACTGCTGTCCAGATGGCGAGAGATTGGCTTCATGAGCCATGGGAGCAAGGGGTAGGCTGGGTCCCCCCAGGATAACTATAGGCATCTCAACATCATCAATGTTCACTTTGTGGTCTGGAAAGAAAGTCCTGGATTGCAGCTTTCTAAACAGACCCAAGTTCCTAAAGATGCGCACGTCATGAACCTTTCCTGACCATCCTACATTGATGTCGGTGAAACGCTCCTGTGATCCACCAGTGCTTGCAACACCATTGAAAAGTATCCCTTTCAGTTTATGTACTCTTTGGCAAGGTGGTCTGGTGCCAAGATGGGGCTGCTTGCAGGACATCGCCGTGTTCCACACAGCAACCCTACTTCAGCCCTGGAAATACTGCAGGAGAAGGCACAAGGTGTTTGAGATGCTCACAGCAAGAGTGCACAACTGAGCAGGCTCCATGCCTCTGGGCTTACGGCATACGTGCGGCAGTTTTAAGGCACAAAAACCTCTGGGTTGTTTGCCATTGAGCACAGTGCATCATGCGATGTTGGCGCAGTGTTCCCTTTCTCCCCTGTGACAATGTTTTGATCCCATGGGGCATTGCACAAACTTCCCAAAACACACTGTGGCAAGTTGCACTTTGGGATAGCTACCCACAATGCACTGCTTTGTGCATCGATGCAGGCATTGCTAGTGAGGACACACTCCATCGAGACAATGAGCATGGTGTGGCCATGCACAATCGACTTAATTAATTCTGAGGCTCGAGGTCGAATTAGATAAAGTCAACTTAATTTTGTAGTGTAGACAAACCCTGAACAGCTGTGTGGCCTAGTGCCAGTCACTTAACCTCTGTTGGTTGGATTCTGCTGTCCCTTGCATCTTTGTAACTCCAACAAGTCACTGGAATTATGCCATCTTAAGTGAGAATAGAAATGGGTCCTTCTTCTTTGCCCTGTCCTACAGGGGTGCTGTCCGAGCTAGCAGAAGTAAGGCATTCACTAGGGGTATGTCTACACTGTAGATGGAGGTGTAATTGCTTGGGTTTTGGCATGGCCTGGCTATGCCAGTATGGATGGAGGGTACCTGGCAGACTTGGATAATGCACACTGAAACCCATGCCACCATGTCTTTACTGCTATTTTTAGCCAGTAGGGTAGATTAAAGTTAGCACAGGTGTGCCAATCTGTCCTGCAATCAAACCTTCGACTGCAGCATACACATAACCTAAGTGTTGCCATCAGGTACGTGGGTTGTTAAAGTGCTACTGTGTCCATCTGTGTTGTAACAGCAGTTCATGTCCCTTTTCTGTTTCCTTCTTTTTGGCCTTTTAGGGCTGAGCCAGTTCTTTCACGAATCCAAGAAAACCGGAAAAGGGTTATTCTTCCATCCATCGACAATATCAAGCAGGACAACTTTGAGGTGCAGCGTTATGAGAACTCTGCCCATGGATACAGCTGGGAGTTATGGTGCATGTACATTAGCCCTCCCAAAGACTGGTGGGATGCTGGTGACCCTTCACTGCCAATCAGGTATGTTGTGGAGCCAGGACATGCTCAGTAATCAAAGAGAGCCAGTGAAATGGAATCATAGAATCATAGAATATCAGGGTTGGAAGGGACCCCTGAAGGCCATCTAGTCCAACCCCCTGCTCGAAGCAGGACCAATTCCCAGTTAAATCATCCCAGCCAGGGCTTTGTCAAGCCTGACCTTAAAAACCTCTAAGGAAGGAGATTCTACCACCTCCCTAGGTAACGCATTCCAGTGTTTCACCACCCTCTTAGTGAAAAAGTTTTTCCTAATATCCAACCTAAACCTCCCCCACTGCAACTTGAGACCATTACTCCTCGTTCTGTCATCTGCTACCATTGAGAACAGTCTAGAGCCATCCTCTTTGGAACCCCCTTTCAGGTAGTTGAAAGCAGCTATCAAATCCCCCCTCATTCTTCTCTTCTGCAGGCTAAACAATCCCAGCTCCCTCAGCCTCTCCTCATAAGTCATGTGTTCCAGACCCCTAATCATTTTTGTTGCCCTTCGCTGGACTCTCTCCAATTTATCCACATCCTTCTTGTAGTGTAGGGCCCAAAACTGGACACAGTACTCCAGACGAGGCCTCACCAATGTCGAATAGAGGGGAACGATCACGTCCCTCGATCTGCTCGCTATGACTTGTAGAATAAGGAAGATGGCCCAGAAGTTGTGGCAACGATGTCATAGACTGAGAGTAGAGTCTGTGTTCATATGTTACTGTGGTGAGGGATTTCACTTTTCCAAGTGGAGGACCATCATATTATTTCACGTTGCATTCATACTCAGGGAACCGGTAAGGAATCAGGACTCCATTGCACTATACAAGCAGAGGTTTTAATTGTAGATTTTAAAATGTCACTTTACTAGAAAATAATTCAGGTTATTATATTTATTGTTAACTTTTTAAATTCACAGGAATGAGCTGATTTTTCTCATATAATGTAATTTGTCGGACAACGTCTAAGCAGCTACAGGACTGTTTTTACCTGCTACAGTATATTGCTCTTTTATAATGTGCTGCTATGGGCTTGGCTGCTGAGGGGGTGTTACCACCAGGCATATTTTGCCTGCTGTTACAAATGTAGGCATGGGAAAACACCTTCGTTTTCTCTCAACTCCAAGAACACAATATCTAGGCCTATAATCTATTTTCTTTAAATATGATTTTAAATCCCTGCTGACAACAAAATGATCAGGATATCATCTCACTAAACAGGTATATCCTGGAAAAATCCGTCTCGGGAAAAATGGTGTAATGGAGATAGAGCTAATGGCTGGAAGCTGAAGCCAGAGAAATCTAAATTAGAAATAAGGCAGGTTTTTTTTAACCGTGAGGGTGATTAGCCATTGGAACAAACTACCAGGAGAAACTGTGGATTGTCCGTCTCTTGACTTCAAATCAAGACTTAGAGCCCTTTCTGAAAGTTATGTTTTAGCCAAACACAAGTTATTGGGCACAATACAGGAGTAACTGGGTGAAATTTAATGACTTGTGATACGTGGGGGGTGGGAGGGGTTCAGGTTAGATGATGTAATGTTCCCTTTTGGCCTTCAGCTCTAGGACTCTGTGGTCCTAAGGACATGCTAACAGTGTGGTCACCCCTATAATTTCCTATTCCACAGTAACTTTTCAGTGACCGAAATGTTGGACGTGGAAGCACTAGCAATAGAGAAGGCCACAAATGTGAATTAGATGTTTAGCTCCCATGGACTTACAGTGGAACCTGAGCACCAAACTCCCATACGTACCTTTGAAAGTCTTCCCCAAAGTACTTCCCCAAGAATGCAGTGGGTGGGAATGGAGAACTGTTATTGCTATTGTTCACTTATGTATAGCATTATTGTTACTGATAAATTACTGATCTTTTACTAGTGCCCCAAGGTCCCAATATTGATGTTTCTTCATAGTATACAGAGACAAGCGTGGTCCTTCCTCCTAAGAGTTTACTATATAAATAATATGGGACATAGGAAGAGTGAGTGAAAGGGCAATAACCCGTCTAATCTATGTTAATGTACAAATAGACATTTTATTATTTCCCCCTCCCCTAAGCCTAGCTGTCATTGGTTGATAGATTTCTTATAGGTGTCGAAGGGGATTTGAAGGGTTGGAGCTGAGTACCATGAATAGAGAGCAGCCTGGAAGCACAAAGACATGGGTGAAAGGTGGACAGGAGAAGACTGGCATTGTACACAGCATGGATGAGAAGGGGGGAAATGCAATAAGAGGGAAGAGTGTAGGATTGTCAATTTTATACTCGCACAAAACTGATCACCCTTGCTCCGCTCCTGCCCTCCCCCTTCTCAGAGGCCCCACCCACTCCATCCCCCCTCCCTCTGTCGCTTGCTCTCCCCATCCTCACTCACTCATTTTCACCAGTCTGGCTCAGGGGGTTGGGCTGCAGGATGGAGTGAGGGCTCTGGTTGGGGGTGCAGACTCTGGGGTAGGGCTGGGGATAGAGGTTGCTCCAAGCTGGGATCGAGCGTTTGGAAGGTGGGAGGGGGATCAGGGCTGGGTCAGGGCTGCAAGCTCCGGGCAGCACTTACCTCAGGCAGCTGCCGGAAGCAGCCGTATGTCCCCTCTCTGGTTCCTACGTGGAGACGCGGCCAGGTGGCTCTGCGCACTGCCCCGTCTGCAGGTGCCACCCCTGCAGCTCCCATTGGCCGCAGTTCCTGGCCAATGGGAGCTGCGAGGCTGGTGCTTGGGGCAAGGGCAGCGCGCAGAGCCCCCTGGCTGCCCCTATGCCTAGAAGCTGGAGGAGAGGACATGCTGCTGCTTCCAGGAGTCACGCGGAGCCACTGTAGGCAGAGAGCCTGCCTTAGCCCTGTTGCGCTGCCCACTGGACTTTTAACAGCCCAGTCAGTGGTGCTCCCCGAAGCCACCAGGGTACCTCTTCGACCGGGTGTTCTGGTCGAAAACCAGACTCCTGGCAACCCTAGAAGAGTGGCTGATTGAGGAAGGGGAGGGCTGTGGAGAGCCGAGGAGTCAGTGGATAGATATGAAAAATGGGGATGATGTGGTCAGAGCAATAGGCAGGGAAACTGTAGGCAAATATGACAGGTTTCAGAGTAGCAGTCGTGTTAGTCTGTATTCGCAAAAAGAAAAGGAGTACTAGTGGCACCTTAGAGGCTCACTGTATTTTCCACTGAATGCATCCAATGAAGTGAGCTGTAGCTCATGAAAGCTTATGCTCAAATAAATTGGTTAGTCTCTAAGGTGCCACTAGTCCTCCTTTTCTTTTTGTAGGCAAATAGCAGCTGCATGGAGATTGCATTGGAGTGTGTGTGGGAGGGGTGGCAAAATGGAGAGATTGCAACAGCTGAGATGTCAGTGACAGGGGCTCTGAGTGAAGTGCAGGCAGAGAAATAAGGCCCAATTTTAGATGCAAGTCAGACATAGTCTGAATGTGTGTGCAAGGGAGAAGGCAGAGTCAAAGATAACACACAGTGTATGGGTCTGAGCAATGGGGAGAATGGTGCTTGTGTCAGTGATGGAGGAATGGAGCGGGTTTTGGAGGAAAGATAAGGAGTCAGGCTGATCTGTTACCTCTCCCTCCCTCACCCATCACCTAGATGAGCTAGAGAGCTGCTGCCTTCCATATGAGTCAGGAGTCAGTCGTTCACCTGCTTTGTCTCGCCCTATGGCAGCTGATCCGCAGGGTCCCTGCTAAGTAACTCTTGCGCTTCTTTTAAAATAATGTAAGACCAGAACAGGCCTCCTTTGATCCAATTCTGCATTTTCTTGCCGTTGCTGCTGTTTATGGATATGGTGTGGCTCTCCCACGTACTGTAGGAAGCACAGATACTTCCCTGATGATTAAGAGCTTGTTGTTTAAAAAAAAAAATTCCACAAGAAAACAAATGACTAGCACAGAAGATCATCCAGTAATGACCTCTTCTGTTAAGATGCGGGAGCCCCGAGTGGGGGCTCTGCCGGGGGGCGGGAGGTTCCCCAACTATAGAACTCACTTCCATAGGAAATCGTTGAGGCCAAGAATGTAACAAGATTAAAAAAGGGTTTGGACGTTTACATGGATATTGAGAATATCCAGAGGTCATAATTCATTCTATGGATGCAATGACTCTGTGGAGTAGTGGAAGGCATTGTGCTTTGTGTGCAAGTGTTCATTGCCATCTAATCTGTCTCGGAGCAGATGAATATTCTCCACAGAATTTAGGGGCTTGATGCAGAAATTATTGGGTCAGGTTCTTTGACCTGTGTTATTCAGGAGGTCAGACTAGACTGTTGTCATGGTCCCTTCTGGCCTTAAAATTTATAAATGATAAAAAAAATTGTGGAAGTGATATTAAACCCAATTCTTCAGGATTTAAGACAGTCTCAATTATCCGAGATCAGGATAAGCCCTTATGTGGAGGGCAAATGACCTCATATCTGCCTACTGCAGGGTTCTTACGTCTGCCTCTGGAGCATCTAGTTCTGGTAGCTTTTGGAGACAGGATCCTGGACTCAGTGCATCTCAGGGCTCGTCCACTGTGACAATTCCGATGTTCGTGACTGCCACCTTTGCTATTGTGCAAGAAACTTAGGAGGACTAAACAGAAAAGCAGAGATCTGTGAAGACTGATGGAGATACACTACAGACCCACATGAGCAGTAGCAAGAGGTGCCTACATAATCATTTGTCTTCACTTCATTAGAGAGTCCAGTAACATGGACACTGACCCCTCAAGCTGAGAAGAGTTGAATCACTTGAAAGTAAGAGTCAAAGGCTTAGAGAGAATATGGATTGCAGGGCACAATGCTTTCCAATAGCTATATGGAAAAGAAATGCCAAAACAGAGACAATAGCCTCAGAGAAATGTTAAATAATTTAACAACTTGCTAATTATTAATATGCATTATTAATATGCAAAAGGAGAAGCGTTATGAGGAAGATAAATGTGTAAAATACCGCCTCTTTCCATTATAATGGGTATAATTCTGTATACAGACAGAAATAAACTGCTTCAATTATTATTATTAATAAGATTATTTGCTGTATAGTGCTCTGCACTGTACATTTTATGGCAATGTTTACTTGAAAGGAATGGCTGTGTTTTACTCTGTAATTATGCAAGGAAACATGGGAAAATTTTAAATTACAATATGCAAAACAAAGTTAAAAAGATCTTGCCTATTTCAGATAGTTGACCTTTTAGGATAAAGGAAGGAGAGTGAAGTAAGGAGTTAAGTATTTTTTGTTGTTGTTTTTTTCCTTCAGTTTTGAATTTTTGACATGCTTGGTTTTTAACAGTCCTTGAAGAGCCTGATCAAGACTTATGTGTTAAAAGAGGTGGAAAGGAATGGTCTGACTTGCTCCTGGGTATCTGGTCCTACACAATCTTTATTCTAGACCTACAGAATATGCAGCAGCAGAGGCTGGAGACAATGTGTTCGGAGACAATTTTCTCCCCTGTTTAATTCATAAGAGATAATTATCCAGGCAAAGCAAGATGATAGCAGGCAACTCATCTAAAATATGGCCCAGCCTCAAGATGGCTCCAGGCTCCTGCTTTATATCAAGCAAATATGCTCAGGGCTGGATTTAGGGGCAGGAGACCTAGGCAACTTCCTGGGATGCCAGGCTGGGGGGCGACACCGGGCTTGGGGTGTTGTTTTTGTTGTTAGTGACAAACAGGAAAATAGGATGTTTGAAGTAGCATGATTCAGGTATTCCATATGTGGGTTCATTTTTCATTAACCTCCTAGAATGTTCTGGACCTTTGTAGAATCTTGTGGAACCTTCCAGACTTTCTGAGAACTACCTCAAACCTCCTAGAATGTTGTCAGCCCTGCCCTCATGGGTATATAAGGGGTAGAGTGTTGCCGGTCCGTTTAATATGACAGGGATAAATCATGCAGGCAAATTGTGGGTCAAAGTCGTGAAATGGGCTACAAATTCAATACAAAATAAGGTATTCAAAAGTTTTACAAATGAAGGGGGGCAGCGCCATTTAGCCTGTGGCCAGCCTGGTGATCAGCTCTCTAAATGTTTGTCTAGTCTAAGCTTTAAGGAGGCAGTTTCTTCTTTAATTTCGCTGGTTTCAATGGGTGTCTTTTGTAGCTCATCTTCCAAGCAAGCCATTCAGGATTTTACATCACCTACACCTTTTGAGATTGAATCCTATCCGTCTGTGAGGAATTCTTTCAGGGCTGAGACAGCTTGGGCTAGGTTTTGCTGTGACCTTGTCGTCTCTTGCTTCATCTGTGTAGGGCAGAGGTGGGCAAACGACAGCCCGCGGGCCACATCCGGCCCACAGGACCATACTGCCCGGCCCTTGAGCTCCTAGCCGGGGAGGCTCACCCCCGGCCCCTCCCCCGCAACCTCAGCTCGCCGTGTGGCCAGCGCTGTGGGTGGCAGGGCTGCGAACTCCTGCCGGGCAGCATGATGGTGTGGCTGGCTCCGTCTGGGCTGCGCGGCTGCCAGTCCTGCTGCTCTGAGCAGCTTGGTAAGGGGACGGGGAGCAGGGGGATTGGATAAGGAGGTTCCGGGGGGCAGTCAGGGAACAGGGGGCTGTTGGATAGGGCGTGGGAGTCCTGGGGGGGGTCTGTCAGGGGGTGGGGGTGTAGATAGGGGTCAGTGAAGTCAGGGGACAGGGAACAGGGGCGTTGGATAGACGTGGGAGTCCTGGGCGGCCTGTCAGGGGGCGGGGGTGTGGATAGGGTTTGGGGCAGTCAGGGGACAGGGAACAGGGGATGGTTGGATAGGGCGGAGGTTTGGGGAGGGCGGTCAGGGGATGGGGAGCAGGGGTGGTTGGATAGGCGTGGAAGTCCCGGGGGTCGTGTCATAGGGTGTGTGGGTAGGGGGTGGGGCAGTCAGGGGACAGGGAGTGGGGGGTTTGGATAGGGGGTGGGATCCCGGGGGTGGTGGTTAGGGGCGGGGGGTCCTGGGAGGGGGCAGTCAGGGGACAAGGAGCAGGGGGGTTGGATGGGTCGGGGGTTCTGAGGGCGGCAGTCAGGGGGCAGAAAGTGGGAGGGGGCGGGGGCCAGGCTGTTTGGGGAGGCACAGCCTTCCCTACCCGGCCCTCCATACAGTTTCGGAACCCCGCTGTGGCCCTCGGGCCAAAAAGTCCCCCCATCTCCGTCCCCCCCCCCCCCCCCGGCGTAGTGGATTCAGGCTTAGATATGGATTCAGGCTTAGATATTTTATTGCCTCTCATTTTTTCATTTGAATCCTTATTCAATCATTTGATTTTTATGCAGGAGATTAATTTAAATGTTTATGACAGAAACTTATTGCCCATTTGCTAGGAAAATAATTATTAGAGATGAGGAGTCTTTCAATAGGTGAGGAGTCAAGAAGTCTGGGACTAAGTAGCCATCTTTCTCTTGAGTACCATGTGACCCTAAAGTAGGCTTTTTAAATGACTAGGCAGGATAAGGTGTAATTTTTGGATTCCATGAAACATTTCCTCTTTCATGTTTCTTCCTATAATGTGAAAGAATCTGCTATATAAAGATGTCCTGACACTTAGCACTCTTTTATGCATGCAAACGATTTATGAATAGACCTTCCTTGCCAAGCTAACTGAGCTGCTGTTGACCAATTCTGCCAAAAAGATAAAATCATGATTACAATATAATGGATTACATCTAAATTAGAACTCCCACCATGAGAAGTCAGTAAGTGATACTTGAAACAATCATCTTATGATTAGATCATCACCATTGGGCTCTCTTGATTTGCGTTTCTTGATGGAGTATTTTTTTTAGTTTGCGTGTGTGTATACACAAAATATTGTGTCTGTGTGTATCCAGTTTTTTTGTCATTAATGGTTATTGATCAGCATTTACTGGGAGTTCAAAGAAACATAATACTTCAAAGAAAAAGAAAATAACCTAACACCTCCTGTATTGTGCAGGATGCACCAAAAGGTCACTTGGAAATGCTGTGAAATCACTGATTGATTATCTTGTCTAAAAACAGCACATTCCAAAGCTGAAATTTATCTTCTCACAATGCTCAAAGAATTATTAATTTCATAGCTGGCAGAGTTTGATTTCCAGGCCTTTTACAGTACAGTGGTGGGACTCTCAGCCTCCCACAATTGGGATGCTATTTCAAAAGGTACCAGTTTCTCCTCTCTCACTCTTTCAGTTCACTGAAGTCAAACTCAGTGAAACAGAACCATTATATCAGTGACCAATATTGGGAAGATTTATGGCCAGACACGCTCATCATACTCTATGCAAGACAGCCTCATGGTTTGTTAGGATCTGTATATTTGCAGGACATCTCAAACCCTGGGGCTCCAATTCAGAAAAGCAATAAAACACAGGCTTAAATCCTTCCTTATTCAATATAAGAGCACTTCAGCAGATGTGTAAAGTTAAGTGCCCTTCTCAAACAGGGATGCTTGCCTGACTTGAGAGTTGGAGTTGTCATTTTTCTCTGATAGTGATTGTAGAATATGCTAGCCCCTATGCAGAAGGAAATGTCTTGGAACTCTGCTGTACGGTCTGTGGGTCCATTGACAGTGTTGTGAACATAACATTCCCAAATGGTTATAATGGGATTTCCTGACATTTTCAGTGTACCTTCTACACTCGACTGGACAGATCAATTCTATCTGACATGCAGAAGCACTGCTGCTGAATACCTTTACTTACTTTGCAAAACACCCACTTAATGTCCTTGAGCTCTGAAAGCGCACTTCTAGGGCTGTCTCAAAGATGACAAGCAAAGGGTCCTATTTAAACAGCCTGGTGTACATTATGACAGCTCTGAAACAGCTGGTTGATTAAACTGGATAATGCTATATCATTTTGTTGTTGTTTTACATAGTATTTCATTTCTTTGTGTTGAGAGACAGATGACTATTCATTTAAATGTAATTTTTTTAAAATGGAAATCATTGTTGGGAGTTATTGATTGCCAATAACTAGGAATGCAGGATAGATTTCTTTCATGAGAAGAAAAAAAATGGCCAAGGTTCATTCCGAAATAACTCACCTGATTATCCATCACCACAATATCTGAGTGCCTTACAAACATTAATGGCATTATCTTCACAATGTACCTGCCAGGGAGGAAAATATTATCCCTGTTATACAGATGGCAAAGAGGCCAAGATTTTCAAGAGACCAATGACTCTGGATGCCTCAATTTTTTGTTGCCAAGCATAAGACACCTTGAGAGGACACAATTTCAGAGCATGGGTGCCCAGCACTTAAATCAAGCCCCATTAAGGTGTCTCCAGTTGAACTGCTAGTTAATCTTGAAAATTCTGACCAGGGAAATTAAGTGACTTGCCCACAGACATACACACCCATTGACAGAGCTGGCAATAATAATAATTAATACCTACCTATAATGTAGTGTTTCATCAGTAGATCTTTAAGTGCCATCCCCATTTTATAGATGGGAGAACTGAGGCAAAGAGAGGTGAAGTCACTGTTCAAGGTCACCCAGCAGGCCAAGCCAGGTGTGGAACCCAGGTCTCAGACTGGGCCTGAAAATCAAACCCAGATCTCCTGAGTACCAATCTAGTGCCCGCAAGACAATGCAATATTCTATGGTATTATGCACTTTTCTAACACAATTACGTTTCCCTTTTGGTGCAAGGGAGAAAAATCACACTGTAAAGCCCCAATGAGCATATATATATAGTTATATCCTACCCCCACTGAAGTCAATGGGAATTTTGCTTACCAATACTCTGTAAAGCTTGACATGACTAATCCTTCCTCCTTGAAGTTAGTGGAAGCTGCAGCTGCTCAGTACCTATGAAACCTTGCAACCTCTTTTAGTACATAAAGCTAGTGCAGGTCCCAAAGCCCATTGACTTCCTAATGCTTCTCCCAATCCTGACTTGGTGGGTTAATGGGAATTTGCACCCAGACAAGGGTGTATGCTATCAAAGATGCTGATGCAATATTGGGGACTAAGTGTGGATTTAGGTGTCTATCTTTAGCCATCACCCACATTTTAAAAGATGGACTTTGTGTTTATTGTATATTGTTATAGTATCAATCATAGGGCTTAAGTGGCATACAGATCTTGTGATGAACCCCTGCACAATAATGAATTTCACCCAGAATGAGGGGATTATGTGTGTGTTTATTACCTTTACATAATGTTTTATTATAATAAATTTTTCAGCATTTATCTTGTGTTTTTCCCCTATGTTTTCCTCTTAGACTTTGACTTTCAGATTGAATTTAATGATAGTGAAAAGGGCCACACTGATAACACAGGAAAGTGGAGTTCTCCATTTTATGCGCCTGTTACACGTAGAAGGTAGGGCAAGCTTTCCTTGAAGTTCTCAGCTAATGTACCACTGTGAAAAGTGCCATCTCCAGAGGTAGAAAGATATTTCAGTCATCATATTCACTCATTCAGCCTCTTTGCTGAGATGGCCAACAAAGTGGTCAGTATGCTTATGGTGAGGTGACTGCTTTCCCATTAGGTTCAGCTCTAAATATGTGATCCCAAGTCCACTAAAGTCAATGGAAAGCCAGCTGGTTTTTGGATCAGGCCCTAAGATTCCAGATCCCAAGTCTTTTCTAGTTCTCGAAGCACTCATCTGCTGATGTTGATCTTTACTCTGGACTTGTGCAGATTCAATCCTATCAGTAAATGTGCTTGCTTTTTCGCCACTCATTGGTGGATTCCGTCTTCTCCCAGTCTAGCCCTTGAGAATCCTTGCAGGCGACACTTCAAGTCTGAAGTATTTGTTTTGCACAGGACAAGCACATATTTTTAGATTGGTCTTTACTATCAAGTAGATTTCACAGAATAACATCTGTAGTCATGCATTTTGATGGCAAATGAGTTTTCAGGCTCAGGGGAGCTCACTTCCATTCTGCCTTGTAAGCTTTTACAGGTTAACCTATTATGGCAGCACATCAAAACTGCAATATATTGATTTAGGCAGGCTTGCTTAGCTATTATGAATATTTTACCCAGCATTAAACTATTAGTGTGGCATTTTTATCAGAAGACATCTAGTAACTCTGAGTTTATGCAGACCATTAATCGTAGATGACAATGGTTGGACCTCATAAGATTAGGCAGAATTATTGTGATTATTTATTGTTTCTTTGGTGTCAATTATTCTGAACAGTCCCAGACCATCTCTGGAAACTGACTTTAGACAAAACATAGGAATACTTTATTTTTTGTTCATTTCTGGCAGGATTACTGCTTTTAATGAGATGGTACAAACTGCAATAAGATTTTTATTCCTTTGTAAACACAGTGAGTGGAATTTTCAGAAGCTTTCAGCTCCAGCCTGACGATGCTGTCATTGAAGTCAATGGTGAAACTTCCCTTGATTTCAATGTAAGACAGTGATAGACCATCATCGAATGCTTTTGAAATCCCAGCCTGGTCTTTCTGAAGAACACTTTGTGTAGCTTTTTGCTTGTGTTATATGTGAGACGTATGAATGCAGTGACAGCTTCATAACAACTGTAGAGCTATCATCTGAACTATTTATATAGATTCGTACCCAAAGAGGGGGAGGGGCACCTATCCAAAGCTCTATGTACTCGTGCAATAAATTGCTACAACAAAATCAAGCTGTTCACAAGCCCCCAAAATCCTCTCCTCCCAAAGCCCACCTCTGCAACAGCCTGCGTATATGGCTTGGCCTTGCACCTTGTCCTGAAGGTCAATAAATCTGGGTAATTTCAGACAACAGAAGAAGCCTGTTTTAGACCAAAGGGCCCTTCACTGAGTACACTCTCTTGCCATCTCCCGCTTGTAAACTGAGGCAGGTTTTAAATCTTAGTGCAGTGGCATCATGGGGCAAAGAACTGTTTATTTAATGAAGATGGAAGACTTATACTGGGCTATAGAAAGTGAGGTAACAACTATACCATACGCGTTGCATGGACATTGTTTTAGTGTTTGATCCTGCACCAATTGAAATCAAAGGCAAAATTCCCATTGACTGCAGAGTATGTAGGATCAGAGCCTTAGACCAGGCTGGGAAGAGCACTTGCTTGCAGGCTTATGCTTGATTTCACTGTGATTTACTGTTGCTGGAGAGGCCTTTGGTAATAAGCACCTACACATTTAAACTTTTTAATGAATAAATCATACAAGAGCCTTATTTAATGCAATTTCCAGTTATTCTGGTTTCCAAATGGGCCAGTCATACAGCTAGGTCATTCTTTTTTAATGTATTTCAGAACTTTCCCCTGGCTGGAACGAAGCAGAAGAGAGGCATATGAAAATAAAAAATAATGGAGGGTGGGGAGGAAGAAGTGAACTGATTTATTTTTTTTTAAACTCAGAACAGGTTGGTCTGGTTTCAGCTCACAGGACGGACAGATTTGGGTTAGGATCTTACTTTTTCACCCATCCCAAAGTTAAACCACAATTATACATTTTTTTACCACCTTCAAAGTACTTTATTTTACAGGAAGCTTTCACCTCCCTTATCTTGGATTTATCTTTCGGTGATAAGCTTTGCAATGACAATCCAAGCTACGCGAAAAACACAGCCTAGTTGATTTTCTTGATTTTAATTTTAAATTGATTTTTAAATGAGAGAAAATAGCGAATGACTTATTTTGACGAGAGAACTGAGCAAGAATACCCCCCCACACACACACACCATTTATAAAAGGTGACTTTACTCTGCAGAGGGATACTTTAAGCTCCCAAACTTTGCAGATTCCCTAAGGAAATTCTGTGTGAGGTTTGGATAGTTGAAGGCTATCACAGCTTTGGTTGTCTGTCATGCATTTTATAAAGAATTCTATGTCCGGTCATTTTATAAAGAATTCTATGTCCGGTCATCTTTAATGTTGCGGAATTTAGTGCAAAGTGTCAGGAAAAGGAGCATCTGATCGTTTGTAATGTTGTCTGGTTTAATAAGATTAACAGATTTGTCTCATTGCCCGAAGAGCTAAATACCCTTCATCACTGAAGTATCGGGACTGTGACTATGTGTAGCTGTTCCTTTTAATTAATAGAGGGAGATGTTAGTAATAGACCTATGGGATGAAAAACAGTACATCCTTTCCAAGAATATCAATATTATACCTTTTTCAAAGATTCTCCTCTTTCCTAAGGCTGCTGTTGTGATTAGGAATGACAGCTGCAGGTGGGTCTACTTGGAAGCCAAGGGCCTGATCCAATACCCACTGGAGCCAATGGAAAGACTATCAATGGTCTTTGGTTCAGGGTCTCATACATTGTCTGTATGTCAGCACAGGTGTAGCAATGACAGAGATTCTGACATAAACTAACCAAGATTAAAAAGCTGCAGAAATAATGGACAACGAGGTCTTCTTAAATGCGTCTCAAGAAAGGCATCTCCTCCATGCCTCTTTTGACAAAACATTCCTAGGTGGAGATTTGGGGGGTGGGGTTGAATTCGTTCTAAGGTGCTGGGTAGGGTGTTAAATAGCTGGCATGTTCACCCCAGAGGTGGCTGCATTTCTACAGTGAGTGAAGTGATTCCTCTCTCAGGCTGCAATTCAGCAAACCAGGCAAGCATATGCTTAAATTCATCCCTATTCAGCAAAGCATTTAATTATATGGTCAATTTCAGACACGTGCTTAAGTTCCATTGAATTCAGTGGGACTTAAGCTTGTGTATAACTGCTTTTTGAATTGGTAGGACCAAGTCTGGAAGTCGTTACTGAAGCAAAGCTCCCACTGATGTCAGCAGAAACCTTTCTTGAAGGCTTTAAAACTGGGCCCAATACAGGGAACCTTTAGGGCTTGTACCTGGTATAACAGTCCAACCCTTCCAGCATGAACACAGTTATGTTGGTATAAAAGTGCTTCTACCTATATAGTTTATTCCCGTTTGGGAAAGGAAATAACTATACCAGTATACGTCACTTTTACACCAGTATAACTACCCAGATTAGGGTTTTTCCTGGTGTAATTATTGCAGTAAAAAATTATTTCCTCCCTAATTTTACCAGTAAAACTTGTAAGGGTAGACCAGGCCTCAGTCACACAAGTAGCCGTACCGAAGTCAAAGTTACTTGGAGAAGGAAGGCAATCAGGACTTGGCCCATAATTTGTAAAGCGTTTGTGGGATAAAAGTTACTAAATAAATGGAAGATAAATAACAATAAATATTCTCAATAATAATTAAACAAACAAACAAAACAACCCAGGGCAAGAGAAATGTACTGAATTTGTGTCATGCTGGAAGAATTGCTTATAAGTTGTGCATAAAGTGGATGTGTAAGTCAAAGTCAAACTGAGCCTGTTCTGTGGTCTGTTCACACTTCCCCTAGGAGAAAAGCTATCTTTGATTGATTATACTAATGTCTTTTAGTTTTAAAACATAAACGAAGGAAAATATACTGGGGGGTGAATTGGCTCTTTGAATTTCTTTTTTATTTGAGCAGATGGCATTTAAATGATTTATTGGCTAAGAATAAGCTATTCTTATTAAGAAGCCAAGTATTTAATGACTTCTGAGGTGGGTGTTCAAAACAAAGAAGTGATAATAGAGTCGATTGCACTTAGTGACAAAATATAGCAGCCCTTCATCAAAGAGACTTAAAAGTGAATCTTTGAGAGAGAGTGCTGGGGGCTATGATTTCCTTTTATGTGCACTTTAATTCACTGTCTTTTTCACTCAGTGTTGCATAAATAGGTATAGTTTAAATTAAAAGATCCTTATTATCATATCCATAAGTGTTTGCTCCCTGAATGCTCCATGCTGCCTCTATACTGGAATGTTGGAGGCTTTACAAACTGTATTGGCCCAGTTTTGCCCTGCGCACCTAACTCTTCTGATCTCTGTATTTGCCTGTCTAAATTGAGCTAAATTTTGAAACAAGTAGCTACATTGTGCCTGCAAAATGTACTCACACAACTTACATGTTTTATGGACAAAATGGGTCACTGGAAGGTAGCAGGAGCTGTCCTTAGAGCACAGAGACTGGGATTCAGGAGACTTGAGTTCTAATCCCCGTGCTGCCAATAAATCCATATGTGACTGTGGCAAGTCACTAAACCTCTATCTGCCCTCGTGTCCTCACTAGAAAACAAGGAGAAGTTTTTGTTACCTTGGCCTCTCTATTCAGACTTGCGCTAATAGTGATAGTGGTTTGCAGGGGTTTTTTGTGTGAAGTAACTGAATGGGGACCACCAAATCTTTTCATCAAGGACACCAACACAGTACTTATGACTGTATACATTTTGCCTGCTTTAAAATCTTTAGCATCAAAAACTGACCTAGGATTCTCGGAAACAGCAGCTGCTGTACATGTCATCTCTCTGGGCCTCTTGTTCAATAGTTCTCAGCTAGTCAAAGAAAACACTATTTTTTTTCCCAGTGAAAATATTTTCTTTCACCAGTTGGCCTTACTTCATAGCCTTCACGTAGCCACATTGATTCTAGGGAGCTCTCTTTGTTAAACAGTTCTTACTAATGGATGAACCCGTTCAATGAGCAGGTATATGAAGCATACTCCAGTAGAGGTGACAGTGAAGCTATTGGTCTAATCCAAGAGTTAAGCAGTAGCACTTCTGAGTTTATTTATTTAGTTATTTAAAGTCCAGATGGTCCCCAATGCTTTCTCCTTCTGAGTTCCCCTCGTGGCTCATTGCAGCTATAAATCTGAATCTATGCCTGCTTGATTGGTTTGGATCAGCAGTTGAGAAAACAAATATATGGGATCTTGAGCACCTCAGTTATATGGAAAGACAGTTATTAAGCTAAAATTTTGCCCGTTAGCTAGTAAAGGGAGAAGATAACACTGTATAGTTAGATGTCCTTGGGCTGAGTAGTCGTGGTAGTTGACAGAAGAGTCACACCCCTGACAGGCCAGGTATACATGAAAGATGGTCAAGCTGCAGGCTTTTTCAGAGTAAGTTGCCATCAATGGAAGATTCAGACATGTCTCTCCTGCTGGGCGCAAAGCACTAAATCAAATCAAACTGAAACATTTCATTTTAAAATGAATTTAAGGCTGGATCTAGCAACAGCTATCAAAATTGCTATTATTGAGGGCAAGCGGAGGCTCCTGCAAGGCACTGTTGCTATGCCCTGTGGGCCACGCACTAGTCTCATGGCTGAAAAAGAACTGAGCTTTGAAAGAGACAATTTTCGGAACTCTGGAACATAGAGTCCTTGTTGCCAGCATTTTTGCCTATAGGTCACACATCAAAACATTCCAAACGTTTAACAGAATATTGCAAGGAATGCATTTCAGGCTGCACCAGCAGGAGCTGTATTTTGGAAAGACACTGGGAGCGAGTCAGCTCTTTTTTTGTTACAGGGTCATCTTTTTCCCCAAAAAGGAGAGACTGGCATCTGGCTAACTTCTGTGCAATTAGTTGGTACCCTTGAGAAAGCCTGATAAAGCAGAGCACTTAGCATGTCCTTAAAAAAAATAACTCAGGATTGTAGGATATTTTTGCTGATGGTATCCATTCATATGTAAATGAAAACATGCTCCAAAAAATGCTAACTGCATTTTTGATTATCCAAAGCAAATCTCTTTCTAGTAAATACCACAAAATTATCTCTTCTAGAGGGACAGCATGTAAAGTGCGTTGGCTCTGAATAGACAAAGCAAGTATCCGACGAGGCAGTTATGAACTCTGAATCTCCCCCTGCCCATTTAATGCTCCAATGCCACGGTACTGGCTTTAGAGTAACAACATTGCTTTTGATCCTAATTATTTTATTAGGGGGCTGAGTCCTCGTTGCGCTCTCTGTTTTTCCCCTCAAGCATGATGAATAGCACAGCACTCAACACTGAGTATATTAAGACCGTCCTGCCCTCTCACTGCTCACCATATGTGATTTCAGATGCTATGTTTTGAGCCCTACGCCTATTTAAGTTCCCAAGTGCCCTGGAGACAATCCACTTTTAAGAGAGAGCAAATTCTTACTAATGAGTGATAGGGTTACAGTTGTTCATATTTGTCTCTAAATAGCACACACACTGTTCTTCTTAATTCCTGAATACATGCATCATTTGCTTGACTAGTTAAAGCCTGCCACTCCATATTAAAGCCATTAACATATGGGGGGCCACAACACTTAGGAGCTCTGAGGTTCACTCCCATACCATAGCCTTCTCAGACATGTTTGTCTCCAGTTTTTGGTCTGATGAGGCCCTCATCTTGTATTTTGTTCTATAACTTATTAGTCCCACAGCAGTCAAGCCTCACTGAGCAAAGTATTTACCAGGTATACCATTGCTTGGGGATCAGAGACTTGCAGCTGACTGGCTGGCTGATTAGCCCCACCCACTGCACCTGAGCTAGAAACCTTTATAAAAGAGGGCAGGAGGACCTGAAGGACCAGAAAGCTATGGGGCTGGGTGCCAGGCTCTGAACGGACTGCTGCTGGAGCTACTGCAGAGATGAATTGTTCCAGGAACTGAACAGATAGAGGGAGACTGTGTGGAGTCTTTTATTGCTGAGGCTCTGAGGTAAGAGCCAGGAAATTTGGGTTACTGAAGTAACTGCAGTGAGGGACAGACTTGGGGAAGGGATTGCTTGGCCTGCATGGACTTTGAGGGAAGAGTCTGCAAGGTTTGGTTGGTTTGTTGAGAAGACTTAAAATAAAACAACTAACCCTGCTGGGAACAGCTTCCCTGGATTCCTTGAGAAAGCTCAGGAAGGGAGCTTGTTCAGCAAGAGCAAAACCTGGTCTGGTAGGAGGAGGGTACTGTAAAATAGGTCCCAATCCTTTTACACACATGCTTCAATTTAAGTATGGTGTATAAAACTCCCATTGAAGCCAGTGGGATTAGCTATGTGCTGCTTGTGCTTTGTTGCATCTGTGCATCACTAGGGAGAGAGCTGTCTTGCGGTGGGTTGGACTCAGATGGGCTTTTCCATCTGCGTTTCCTGCAGTTCTATGAGCCCCTGTGTTTTCACTGAGGTGTCTGGTTCCATGGTATCTCCCTACCCACCCATCTTTCATCCATCTTTACTGCATGCAGTGCAGTCTGCTGGCAGGAGAAGGAAAAAAAAACCATGGTACAACTTCTGAATTTACCCAACACAATCCTTTTGTGGTGGCATTTACCAGGCACTAGTTGATGACTCAGCAGTTGTAACCTCAATTTAGTACCCCCTCTTTATCTCTGTTTTCCCTCCAAGTCAAGTAATTCAGAAAGAAATTACATAAACTATTCAAGGAAATGACTGTCAATCTCTTGGATTGGTGCAGCAAGATATGAAAGTTCTGTGTTAATTTTCAACAAGCCCATTTTCCTAGAAAATGAGAATAAAGTCACCAGCTATGAATATTTGTAAGTTCTTTCTTTCTTTTCTAAACCAGTGGATTGACATTAGAAAGGGAAATAATCTGTTTCCCCACAACCACCATCACCACTCTGCTTCTATTTTTCCCTTCACTTAGAAAAGCCATCAATCAATTTCACAAATGGGCACTGTATAATTGTCTTCTATCTCATTTGCTATTTAAAATAGATGTTCTTGTCAGGTCCAGCCTTGGAGAGAAAAGAATGTCTGATAGGTTTCCAGATGCTCTGCTGAGATTCTTCACAAATATGTTTTCCACATGGGATTTCAGCTTCCTGCTTTTTTTTAAAAAGAGGAAAGAAGTTTGGTGGTTGTCTTTTCTTTTCTTTCTAATAATAAAACTAGTCTCTTATTGACCAAGACACACATCTCCCATGAAGTGTGAAAAGTGAGCAAAGATAGTGTGTCAGGAAGCCATGTCACATGCTGCCCAGAGTGTCAGCTATGACCTTTACAGAGTGCTGAGTGAATGAGAAAATTTGAAAGTCTCTGACTCTACTCAAGTGGCCATTCACCCTTTGGAATTAGAGACTGGTCCTAGGTGCGATGTTAGGATTTGGATCTGAACTGCTCCACAGATCACAAGTGTTTTGGAACAACCCAACACACAGCTAATGGCCTAGAAGTGCGTAAAGGGCTTGGGGATTTGGACCATTATTATTATGTTAGCAGTTAATGGAGAATTTTGTTTGGCTGTGATTCAATGGACTGCTTGCATCTGAAGATAGGAAAGGATGGAACTTGACAGAGCAAGCTTGTTCTGAGATACTAATTCAATTGATACAATTAAGTAATTACACACATGCACACACACTGCATCCAGTTGCCTGTTGTAGGAAGCTCAAAATGAAAGGTGCCAAATAAATTTGCACCATAGGGTGTTGATAAGTGAGCTTGAAAAGTGTGTGTTGATTCACTCTGAAATGGAGCCTGGGATGACAGAGCAGTTTTCCTATATGTTTTTCCCCTCATTTTTCTGTGTATAGTTGCAAACAACTTCTGCATTGACAAAAGAGGTCTTACTGCATTTTCTCTTTCTCGGAAAGGAAACGGACACTTTGAAGGAAAGGAATATATTCTCATCTATCAACTCAAGTTCAAGCTGATGCAAGTTTTTTTTTTTACCCATCCTTTTTGATTGGTTGACATTTTTGACATGTATACGTGTGGGTGTGTATGTATGTATGAGCTTACAAAGAGCTCTTCTTCAGATCTTGGAAAGGTACGCAGAGTGTTACAGATGAAACAGATAAGGAATTAACAAGAGACCATTCAAGGTGCAAGAGACACTTCAAGGTGAAGTGGACAGTTAACACCTCTACAGTCATAGGACAAAGGAGGGTTAGTGGGTTACAGATTATTGTAATGAGCCATAAATCCAGAGTCTGTATTAAATCCATGAGTTCTGGATTTAGTAGAGGCCATGTTGCAGAGTTATGAATTTAAGTTCTCAGGCTCATCTTTTGAAGGTGGTGTGCAGGTTCCTTTGAGGATGAGGACTGAAAGGTCAGATATGAGGTGATCATTTTGCCCACAGAAGATATCATTTTTAAAAATAATTTTATCAGTTTTGCAAAGCTAGCCCTTCATCCTTTGGCACTTCAGTTCCCCACCTTCAAAATGAGGATGATGATCAAAAAAAGAAAAGGAGGACTTGTGGACCTTAGGGACTAACCAATTTATTTGAGCATAAGCTTTCGTGAGCTACAAGCTCACTTCATCTGATGCAGCTCACAAAAGCTTATGCTCAAATAAATTTGTTAGTCTCTAAGGTGCCACAAGTACTCCTTTTCTTTTTGCGAATACAGACTAACACGGCTGCTACTCTGAAACCGATGATGATCATTTCTTTCTTCCACCTTTCCTTGCTCATCTGTTTCAGCTTCCATTCAGCAAAGTATGTAAATGCCTGACTAACTTTGAGTACAAGAGTACCTTAAATGGAATTATCACATGCTTAATGCGAGGCATGTGCCAAAATATTTCACTGAGTCAGGGCCATAAGCTCGTCAGGACTTGGACTATCTCTTGTTGTGTGTTTATAAAGCACAAGCACATTGAGGCCATGATCTCAATCAGGGCTCTAGGTGTTACTGTAATACAAATAATAAATTATAATTATTATAGCAGCATTAATGGCAGTTGTATTTTTCTTCAGTAACAAGGATCATAATAATTAAAGAGAGGTAAATAAAAGCCAACTCAAATTCCCACTTTTTTAGTAAAAATAAAAACAAATTGGTGAAATTTTTCTTTAAAAGTTTTCAGCTGAAAGATTTTGGTTGCCAAAAAACCAAAAATAGTTTGTTTTTTGAGTTTTAAGTTTCTTGACCGCCTCACCGCCCCCCAAAATCTCGCCTCTTGGAACTTTCATTTTGATGATTTTTTTCACTTCAAAAATGTTTTGATTAAAACTGTTGACCACCTCTCACTACATCTTCCGCAGACTCGAACCAAACTTAGCTAAATGCTTCCAGCACCCCCGAGAAGCATTTGTATGGTGCCATGACCCACTAGCACTACAGTATGTGCAATTACTCAATTTCATATGCATGAATGAACAGCACACCGCGATCATTTATTTTAATGGAAAAATTATTTATTAAAGGCAAACTGCAAAGCTAAAATGAAAATAGAGTTATGCCTAGAAATATATACTGAGCAGGTTGTGATACCATTACCTCCGTGCAACTCATGGCATGCCATCCAAGAGACTAATCAGTGATGTCACAGGAGGATGGCTCATTAAAATGTAAATACACACCATGGCTCTACAGGTGTTATCTTGCCCCTGTCTGTCTTCCTGGCACCACTTCAAACTGAGACAGGTTCATTTGACTAAGCCATTTACAAGAAAATTGGACATTATGCTGTGCTGCAAGCATGCATCTAAGGTAAGGCAGCCTGTGTCCTGAGCATTTGATCATACTGTCCAATGACTCAAATCATCCTAAAATGCTAAATTTAAACCAAGGATTATCTGGCT
Source organism: Lepidochelys kempii (assembly GCF_965140285.1). Taxonomy (NCBI): domain Eukaryota; kingdom Metazoa; phylum Chordata; order Testudines; family Cheloniidae; genus Lepidochelys; species Lepidochelys kempii. The sequence continues at coordinate 13,822,383 of NC_136396.1, read as the reverse complement.
TGAGCATATATTCAAAACTTGGTTCATATGATGATGGATGCAGAAAACCTTATTATTTTTAGTTTTAATCTTACTCTTTCCAAATGGATTTTATTTGTTATTGTGACATCCTCAGAACCCTAATCCTGTGCACCTGTACTTTACAAAGCTTTGAAATGGAGCAGGGCATAAAATATGTCAATTAGAATGTCAAAGAAATAGGTAATGGATCTAAAACTTAGAGCAGGGGTTCCCAAACTTGGTTCGTGGCTTGTTCAGGGTAAGCCCCTGGTGGGCCGCGAGATGCTTGGTTTACGTGAGCGTCTGCAGGTATGGCCACATGCAGCTTCCAGTGGCCGCGGTTTGCCGTTCCCAGCCAATGGGAGCTGCGGGAAGCGGCTGCAAGCGGCCGTACCTGCAGACACTCAGGTAGACAAGGCATCTCGTGGCCTGCCAGGGGCTTACCCTGAACAAGCCATGAACTAAGTTTGGGAACCCCTGATTTAGACACACAAATCCCAGATTCACTCCAATTACTTTGATGAGACTTAATTTGGACCAAAATGGACCAACCAGACATGAAAGCGATTTATTCTGCTTCATCTTTATTGACTTGGCTAATAATGCATAAAATACCATCTACAGGCATCCAGTAAAAGAGATTATCACACACACGTGCACGTGTGCACACATGCAAAAGTGCCCACAAGCTGAATTTAGATAGAGGTAGATGAAATGTTAAATCATTCTATTTCAATTATGTTTTATCTTCCCATATGCCAGTTTCCCATCCACCATCATCCTTTATTTGGCTGTTTCATGTAATTCAGGCTCTTTCCGAAGGCTCTTCTCATGCAGGGCACAAGTGTTTCAAAGTTTCCCACAGAACAGTTGCTTTATCGGGAGCTATATGGATCAGTAATTTAAATGTTTTAGAGGATTAAAATCCAGCTCATTCCCAAGGGCTTCTTGGAGGCAGGATTTGGTGGGCTGCTCAGTGCTAGAGAATGTGGAAGAGCAGAATCCCCTGTGCTGTGCGGAGTCATGCGCAGTCTCCCACCTGGCACTGCTGTGGGAGGAGGGGAGTTGGGAATTGGGAGCATATAATTTTCCGCGGAGGCTACTTTATCCATAGGACTGATGATAGAGTGGCTCCTAAATCTGAATTCATGGCTTGGGGGAAGTAATTCCCCTTCTTCCCTGCATCTGCTCAGGCTGCTCAGACCAGATGTGGAGGTTGAGATTTAGGCCTCAGTAATTCAGTACTGTTAAAGTAGGCCTCACTTTGTCCTTATAGATAAAATTACATCTTTCTCTCTCTCCTCACATCTAACTGCTATACAGGAACTATAGGAAAACTATAAGGACTGCCCAGGAAGGATAGGCAATCCTCTGAGCTATTCTTTGGTTTGACTACAGGACAGATGGTACCCTCATTTCCACCTGTACAACTCCATTGTCTTCAGATTGTGTCCTCTGTGACCTGTTCAAACCCACTTAAGGTTAATGGGGTTGCATAGGTATCACTGAAGTCATCACTGGTCCTGCAGCGCCATGATTTCTGGTGACGGTCTCTGAGGTGGAAAGACTCTCAGAGCCCAAGGTGAATTTGCCAAGCTGGTATTTAGGAAAACAATCTTTTAACTTGCAAATCACTGGGAGACATGAATATGGGACCCTGCCAGGCCTGTTGACAGTTAAACCACACATTATTATTGGGAATGGAAGGATTTAAAGTTAAACCCAAAAACATGTTATTTAGCAAAGCAGGTATTTATAAATCACAGTGAATGTCAATAGAGATTGAACAGGGTTTTTTTTTTACTGTTGATTAGGATAAATCTTGGAATTAAGTTTTCTTCTTCTTTGCCTCTGAATTGCACTATCAAGGCCAATATCAAAAGGGCCATGTGCAAGTGACTACAGCTGCCCAAGATGCTGTTATAATGAGAGTAGTCCAACCCCATCCAAATTTGCAGTGTAGCATCAATTCAGGTTAAACTGGGAAACTGAGCAGAAAATTGCTGTCTGGTGTTTTGAATGGTTTTGCATCTTAACATTATCTGATATTGGATCATTATGTACTGATGCAAAATGCCAGCAGATAATGGCACAGCGCTGCAAGTAATGACACTGGGACTCAGGAGAAGGAAACAGTGAGTGTAATTTAATTTCTTATGCAGTTTCATGGACTAGAAGTCAGCTCCACTACACATTTGTTCAGATTAAATATAATGATCTGTATCTGCAACCTAACTCTGTAGGGAATGCATGTCTATAACTAGGGAGGGAGAGGGAGAGAGTGTTACCATGGAAATTTGACTGATGTCATAGTTGCCGTGAATTGCAAATGGCTCATGTGTCGTGGCTCATTTTCCAGATGGAATTAGGAGGACTGAAAATTCAAAGAAAAATGTCTCCAGATGTTTGCAGCAAGAAACATCAACAATTGTACAGGGATGTTTTTAATAGGCAAATGTTGTGAGTCTTAAATTCCCTGTTAGGATAAGCAAGGTGAAAATACTCCATAAGGGAGAACTTCACAGCTTTCATACACAATCTAGTGTAATCTAAGCAACAGAATAAATTCTGTGCTCTCCTGGGAATGTCTGACATTCAGGGTCAGTTTCTCTTGGGCTAGTGCAGAAAGAGATAAAGCCTCTACCCACTTGTCTCTTTGTATCTCAGCAGGAGATTCAATCTGAGGGAGGGCAGCCACTGCTGTAGTGTCCTCCCTCCCATCAAGTTTCCATTAGGTAGAGACAGCTTTAAATTCCACTGGGGGTTCCATCTGGAGTGATTGTGATGCTTCCCAGGGATACCCAGGGTTTGGAAGCACCTCGCTACCACTTGCCCTTAGCATGAAGAACCCTTATCTTTGCCGGCTGCGGGTCAAGTCCCCAACTCCACTGGCCATGGGAAACACAAGCACTCCCTCTAGGCCTACGTGGGCCCCACTCTCTCACTACAGGTTAGTGATACGCACACTCCATCACCCAGCCTCTGATTGTCTCCCTGGAATATCCAGTCTTTGGTCCACTGGATGCAGTATTCACAGATTCGCTGCTTCCAAAGAAGCAGGACACCCCAGCTTACCAGTTACAACTCAGTTCCTCTTAATACACAGCACTTAGATATGTCTATAGTGAAAACAAATAAGAGTTTATTTGACAAAGCACAGCAATTCAAGTGATAGCAAATAGAAGTATTGAAACAAATGGTTACATATAAAATAAAATCATAATACGCATCCTGGAAGCTAAACTTACTCAACTAGATACTTTCATGTCTTATACAGCAAAGCTCTCCCAAAGTCCTTCCAACATTTTACAGTCAGGCTTGGCTGTGATCCATTCAAGACAAATCACACTGTCAGCTTGCCTCCAGGGTGAAAGATTCGGGGTGTCTGTTTGCACCCCCAGATGTATCAGAACAGTCCTTTGATTCCCCCCCGTGACTTCCCTCTCTTGTAGATTTTGCAATGTTTTTATCAGTGTCATGTTAAGAATGTAAATAGACATCAGTTGTGAGGCATGATAGCCAGTGCACTTGACCAGACAGGGAAATAAGCATCTGTTACCTCCTGCTTGAAAGGAACCTGTCTAGGATGTGTCGCTTCCTGGTTACGTGCCTTAAGAACATAATTTTCAGTATAGATACATAACTCCTTAAATATTATCCATACATACATTTCACACTGAGTATGATGATCAGTGAGCTACTGGTCTCAGTAGAGACCTCAGATGACACCCTTGAGTGAATTATTTATGTATATATCCAACCCTGTAAAATTCTGCACACCGCCTGTACCCTCTGCCTGTGGGCATCATGAGGTTCCTGGGTCACAGTGATGCATCCGCATCTGTGCCTATGGCTAGGTCTGCACTTACAGTGGCATGTAGAGTACAGATCCCGCCTGCCCAGCCAACATGGGTATAAACAGCAGTGTAGATGATGAGGCTTTGCTTAGGCAAGCTCAGACATGCCAGAACCCTAGGATATGTACCCTACATGGCTCTCTACTCACCCAAGCAGTGCTTCCTAAATGTACACTGCTCTTTTTTGCACTGTAGGGTCCTGCTGCTGGAGCATTTTCCCAACTGCCTCCCCCCATTAGAGCCTTTCACTGCCATGGGTAGCTACACATCGCTGTGTGAATGCAGCTTGCCTTTCACTGCGGCGAACAATACACGCCACTGCAAGTGTAGACAAGGCCTGCGATGAGTGCCACAATGACCTGTTTCTGTTGCAACAACCTCCCAGAACAGCTCCCATCTAGAGGGTATTCCAGCACTGATGTGTCCTGTGCTTTAGTCCACAACATCTTCTGCCAGCCTGGACCTTGCAGTGCATCTAGACCTAAGAGCTCAAGATGTTATTTGCAATGTGTTTTAAGGCGTTTATTTTGCAAAGATGAGTGTGTGCTGCAAAGTTAGAATCCAGCTCCGTTTCTGAATTTCCTCCAGTGTCGTGACCTTCAACTTCATTGTACTGGCTAAGCCACTTCTCTAGTTATGCTATATCTAAATGTAGGGCCCTGGTGGTCTTTCCTATATGACTTACTACCTTAGTTTTGAGCCCCCTAACTTTTTGCCAGCCTAATCTCTTTTTAGCTGTAGAATGGCTTTCTGGTCTCTCCATCTGTCTCTATCATTCCCTTTCAGTCTGTAATAAATAACAAGAGTCTTTACAGAAATGAAGTTTATTAAAATGGCAAATAGAGCACATTTATCTTTCAAAGTTGCTTGCAGTATGAAATGGTCTGAACCTCTTGTCTGATTTAAGCCTGTAGTTGACAATTAAATAGCTATGTGATCTAATGTTGTACACATTTTGTAATTGGATGAGATATTTGGCTTTTTTCTGATTCTTTGGGGAATCATTTCCTTGCCACTAGAAAAACAGCGCAGGTCTTTGCTGCTTTTAAATATGTTTTTATACTAGAGTTCAGGTATCCCGAATGAGCAGCATGCAAATAAAGAAAAGCTCAAGTTCCCTTTATTGTATTGCACTCATCTTCTAGTGTGCTGAGGCTGCATTCACCAAAGTGGTTGGAACAACAAGATTTCCAAGTGTGGCTGAGTGTTTAGAGAGCAAAGGATTCAATATCAGAACTTCTGGGGTTATGGTCTCATCTCTGCTATTGACTAGCTCTGTGAACTTGGGCTAGTCACTTTGTCTCAGTGCCTCAGTTTCTCCTGAGGTATAAGAATACCTACCTCACAGAGGATTAATTTGTGTCTGTAGGGTGCTTTGAGACATGTGGATGAAGGCTGCAGTAGGTAAAAATTTTCCTAAGAGCATCAGTGCCCTTTCTTTGCATCAGCTACACTAAATGTATTTAGATAATGATTTTTAATGTGTATATTAGTGATGAGAAAGGAAAAAATATCTTTCTCATGTCTTCCGTAGTAAATGAGGAACAAAGAACTACAGCTATGAAGTAATCATGCAGTCTAGACTAAGGACTAAGAAATAAAGCAGTGCATTTCATTAAAAGAACTGTAACTATAGCTTCTAATCAGATTGTCATTTTTCAAGTGTCTTTGTTGTTTAAACTTCTTTTGAAGTCTCACTTTTCCAGCCAAGACAGACCCTGTCTTATGGAGCATTACTGCATGATTGCAGATAGGATTTTGTAATAAAAAACCAAATTCTGCCTTCCTTTTGACCTGTGCAAATTCAGTGGGAGTAGTTCTAGCCTCAGTTAAAAATCGCATAACCTGTATGACTTCAGTGGGGCTGCAACAGTGTAACCGAGCCATGAGTTAGCCCAGAGTTCCTCCAGTGTGAGGCATAGATGTGTGATAGATGAAGCATTTATTGTTTGTACCGTGATTTGCCACACTCCACGTAACTCCATCAGTGTCAGTGGGGTTACATGTGGCATGAGTCACAGCAGAATTTGGTCCCATGTTTCTTAGTCACCTCTTAGCTGTATGTGTCTGGAGAGAGAGCAATACCTCTTCATAAAATTCCTTAGTAGATGCAATGCCCACCCCACTAATAAACCTGCTGAGCCTAATTCTGCCTTCAGCTTTATATATGTGTCTGTCTGCCAGTCCCATACTGCCTGCAAACCTCTGCTGACTTCTGAGGAAGTTGTGTCTGCCTGCCCAGGGGTAGCATTGGCCACACAGTACATGTGTTGTGCTCATTATTAACACTAGACAACAAATGTGTCATACAGTCTAATCCCATCTGAGAGTGAAGCTGTGGACGGATAGTCCTAATGCTGGAACCCATGAGTCTAATTTGTTAGTCTCTAAGGTGCCCCAAGTACTTCTTTCCTCTGAAGCAAAATCTCTCAAGATCATGTACCACTTCTCTTTTCTCACTGATCTATTTTCTCTAGCTACAAATGGAAGCTGTAAAAGAAAATGAAGTGGAATTTCTACCTGGTTCAAGTACTCTAGAATAATAAATAAGGCTCAAAACAAACCACCTTGTCTTCACAAATCAATTGATCTATTTTTGTCCCATGCTCTTGCTCCTAAGGATTTACTTTTCCATTGAGCTTTAACTAACTAGCACAGTATGCATGATTCCGCACTTGGGTAAATAAGTAGTGGCATTCTTATTTTAAAATAGGACAGCATAATCTTTCATGCTATGCAGAAGCAATTGAGAAAACAACCTTCATTTTTTTTTTCAACGAAATCGCTCGAGATTCGTGGCACAGGCTATCATAGAGACCATTCACAGCCTGGTCCTGAGAGGAGCTGAGCACCAGCAATGCTCACTGAAGTCAACAGGTGTTGCAGATGGTCAGCACCATTCCAGATCAGACTCTTGGTTTGGAATTGCTCCCTGACTGCTTATGTGCTGTGGTAGGTTTGAACTTTTATGTTAAAGGTCACCGTCATGTTCTTCCCCCCGCTCCGAGTCTATGGCTTCCTGTGTTTTCTGTAATGTTCTTAAGGAAATTCATGCTTGTCAAAGTGAGGGAAGAGAGAGTGTAAAACTAAGCATAGTGCAGGCAGCTGCCGGATCCTACACCTTTGTTGGTATATCTCAGACCTGCTGTGTAAACGTGCTGCTATCCCAGTGCTGGGCATCTCCTGAAAGGAGGATTTCAGTCATGCTGAATTGTGTGTTGTTTTTCAAAGGTGATCAAATGGCCACCGGGGGCTAATTTTTTTTCATTCATGACATACTGTGATGGGGTGTACCCCCCTTATTGGCACTGCAAAGAGCTGAATTGGGCCAAGTGGGCCCAATCAGTCAATTAGGCTGCAATCTGGGAGAATTAAGCCTGGGAGGAAAGCTCTAATTAGGGGTAGCTCACCTGTGTAGGACCAGGGGGCTTATATAAAGACAGGAAATTGGAAGCATGGGGGGGGGGGCTGAAGGGAAGTAGTCTGCCCCGGGGGGAGGGAGATGTTCGGGATCTATAGAGACAAGTAGCCCACGGTTGTTCCTTGGAAGGAGGGAATTGAGAGGCTGGCAAATCCAGAAGAGTGAGGAGAGCCAAGAGGTAAGGAAGAGGCTCAGGGAAAGGCAGCAAGATGCAGAAAGGAACTGCTATTTAGAGAGTCCCTGAGCCAGAACCCAGACTAGAAGGCAGGCCTGTGTTCCCCTACCAGCAACTGAGGGAGTGGCACCTGGGGCAGTGAATGGGAGGACTGACTGAGACTGCTGGTGAACAAGGGACTTTGACACATATACGTCTCTCCATATCCCACCAAGTATGACATCTGTTAAGAATCCTTCTGGCAAATGAGTACAACAGGCAACTGAATATTTGGTTGGCCTCCTACATTCATGATAATCTGTTGCCCAGATTTGGAGGGCAGGTATAGGGTGAGAAAAGTGTAGTCAATTGTGTACACTGCCTTTGAAATGTCACACAAAGCAATTGAGTGATGGTCATTATGAGGAATCTTCTTTGCGGAAAATTGTGTGGGTTAAATCTCTTGCTGGTCAAAACTGTCATAGATCCATTGTTTTTTACACCAGCTGTGGATCTGGCTCATTAGATTTTATCTAGCTTCCACTAGTGAATGCTAATTGCTGAGAACTCTGTCAGGGGGCCATGTGTACTTGGGGGAAAAAGCTGTGGACTGTAACAGGAGATGAATCAGGTATGTCATTTATTTCCTAAAGAAGAAGAATTTCACTAAAGGCAATGTGAGTCATATGAGCCAACATTAGCTTATAACTACATAAAACACTCTTAAAAACTACAAACATTATCAACTGAAAACATTAGTTGCTTTTATAGCTGATCTAAAATCGTAACAGCTGGTATATAAAAGCATCGTATCTGCTGAAAAATGTTCCCATGATCATAGTTTCTTAATTTCCTCATGAGAATCCCAGGCCTTTATTTTCAAGTTCACTGGTTGAGCCTCATTCTGGTCCGTTCACTTTTTCCACAAAAAGATGAAGAATTATGATTAATACATTTAAAAAACCTTCATCCTAGTTGTTTTCTTCTCTGGAGTTATTTTTATTTATTATTTAATTTATATCACAGGAATGCCTACAGATCCCAGACAAGATCCCCTTTTGCTAGGCACTATACATAGTGACAGTAATAAGTTAACACAGTGAGGCACAAGGTAGGTCACATCTACATCTTGGCAGTCAAGTGGTGGAATGAGTGAATAGGGTTCCCTGTTTGGGTGGTGTAATAACATCAGAGCGAAGATGTGATGAAGAAATCAAAAGAAGGATGCAGTGAGGAAAAAAATGTATTTTACAACTTCCAAAGACTTCCAGAGCTAAAGCTGCACATCGACACTAGATTGCTGAAGTGCTACAGATGGTCCACTCTGCTGTACTGATGTGAGAGCTGGACACTTAAAAAGTAAATGCTGTATGTCATAGAATGACATGACCTGCTCTTTGTGGAACTGTGCTGACTGAACTAGTATAATGGATTCAAAGAAACATGGCCTGCTTGCCATGTATAATGCATGAGGCTCATTTTGTGACTGTGTACAAGGCATCTTTGTCACTTCTGAACTAAGTCTCTCGGGCCCTGATGCAGTGAGCCAGAGAGACTGTCAGGTATCCCATAAACAGCTTGTCAAAGCTGTATTCCACACCACCAGCATAACAGGAGTCACAAATGAAACAGGCAGAACATTTTACTTCCATGATAGTAGACTGGCTACACAACACACTTTCGCAATGCACCAGCGAAGACTAGTATTTCTGCCTTTTTTGCTCCCATGGTACTAAAGGCATCCTACCTGGTAGGAGACAGATTTAAGAAGTTCAGCAAAGCAAAGTGAGTTTTCATTTATTTCATTCAAATGAAAAGCAGTGAGCACTGCCACAACCCCATTTGCTAAGAATGGAGGAAAATCTTATGCTGTGGTGCTATCTCCCTATAAAACATCATTCCCCAAGGAAGCGCTGAAATAGTTCTTTCCAATTTGTTGGCCTTGATCTTGGACCCTGCTAAGAGGTCCGAAAAGCATAGATAATTGACAGAACTTGCCCAAAATCAATTAGACCTAGGTGCCTAATTCACTTTTGAGTTCCCAAGAAGCAGAATTTATTTTTTTTTAATAACAATTATACTTTAAAATCAAGCATCTTGATTTTCTTATCGAGAGCAGTATATTCTAGAGCCACACGAGAGATCCCTCTTTGATGCATAGTGCTGCATGCTCAGGTACGGAGTGTGCAGCCTCTGAAACGAGAGAGGTCCGATTCTGATTGCAGTTATATGGGAATATAGCTGGAGGAAGAAATTTGAAATCAGTAGCGTCTGGGTTTGCACTGGTATAACTTGAGATCAGAATCTGGCTGAAGGTTGCTTTGTCACACTGGCACAGCACAAAGTGTCCTTAAAGATGCCCGAAAAGGGCACCTGAGGATACTCCCAGCAAGGGGAGAACCGGGGTGGCATAAAACTGGTGTAGAAGATGTATCAGGGCTTGCTGCGTTAAGCGGAGACAGATCTGTGTTATGAGGGGAGACCAGAGAATGGTGCACTCCACCGATCATTGTCAAGCAGAATGGACCATGAAGGACTTTTCTACTTGTAAGTCGGAGCAGCCATATGGCTGCTTTAATTTGTTCCAGATGTCAATTCAGCACCAACCCCTCACAGCCAGAGCAGGATCATGGGGAAGCATAATGCCTTGATCCCCTCATAGCGCCATGGAGGGAAAAAAATGAAAGAATTGCACGTGACAAATGCTATTACCATCACTTAACACACATCTGGAAGGGAGTCAGCTCTACAGTAGGAAGAGCAGTATGACAACCAGAATAGAATAGAAGGTGGCTTAAAGATAATAGCTAGTTCTTAAGCAGTGCTTTTCCATCCATAAATTCAAAGAGCTTTACAAAAGGAGATTCATTATCCCCATTTTACAGATGGGGAAACTGAAGCATAGATAATTGACAGAACTTGCCCAAAATCAATTAGACCTAGGTGCCTAATTCACTTTTGAAAATGGAACCTACGCTCCATTGAACATTTTTTTCCCCCTCAATAATAAATTAAGGCATATTTCAGAGTAAAAATATTTTTTGCTGTAAACACTCCATTTGTTTCTGGGCTTACAAGCAGTTTTTTTCTTTTTGCTGTACAGAGTTCCCAAGAAGCAGAATTTATTTTTTTTTAATAACAATTATACTTTAAAATCAAGCATCTTGATTTTCTTATCGAGAGCAGTATATTCTAGAGCCACACGAGAGATCCCTCTTTGATGCATAGTGCTGCATGCTCAGGTACGGAGTGTGCAGCCTCTGAAACGAGAGAGGGGGAAAGAAATTAGGCAGTGAGCTTGAAAATGTACTTTGACAACAGCAAGGAAAGCTAAACTCTCTCAGCATGCATCAGAAAAGTTGCTATTGGGGAAAAAGGTGCTGAGCAATCTCCGCTCACATTAACTTAAATGGATTTTTAGCTGCTCAGCAGCTCAGATGAGGGGATCATCATCTTGCAGGCTCAGGCCCATAGGTACTGTACTTTCCTGTTCTTTATTGCTGAGGCTTTCTTTTCCCGATGAAATCTTGAGATGGATTGTGAATTATTCACCATATGCTTCCCATGTGGATGTCAAGTCCGGATTCATTTCCCCCTTGCCTTAGGGCACCTGAGAAATAGAACAAGGGCCTATCTCAAACCGCATTACCATATTCTTCCTGCTTTTGCTCACAAGCTTTGTAAGGTTTGTGTTGTGAATGTATTGATTTCCCTTCCTCCTGCCACTATTGCTCCTGGACCTGGGCAGTCAGTACTTTCCATGGCCCCATATGTAGGGCAGAGCTGGCTTTTAATTAAAAACTAAAAACGGGAACTATTTCATGCCCCCCAAAAAGGAGGAAATTTCAAAGGGGGGAGAATAGTGAAAGGAAGGGGATTCTATCTGAGAAATCAAAAGTAACTTCATATAAAGTAAATTTTGTATTTTATTAATCACCACTAGTATGACAAAGTTTTTTGGGCAGCAAAGTTCATCCAATGCATTGCATAATGAAAATGACATTTAAATAATTGAGTCGGGGTGAATCTCTTGGGCTCTTGGTCACCCCAACAATAAAATTCAACTTTCCTCCCCCCCCACAACTTGCCTCCCCCCCACAACGTCACAGAATTTGCAGATCGCTGAAGAAAGATAACTAACAAATAATCCCAGTGGAAGAGACATTCAGAGATTATAGAGATTTTTTTTTAGATGAGATATGAAAAAGCAATAGAGAGTCATTAAGATGGAGAAATGCCGGAATACTTGTCTAGATGGCAAGGGAGAAGGTTCTCCCTTTAATGTGAGCAGTATATAGGGAAGCTTTATTTTGCATTTTGGTACAGCTCTGCCTTGGTGGGCAGGATAGAAATACACTGTCCTGTCTGGATCTCTGTAGTCCAAATCCTGACGTTGTTACTCATGGATCTGCCCTCATTGGGGATATTGCCACAAACCCAGCGCACATGTGAACCCCATAAGAGACTGACTCTGCTAGGAAGGACTGCAGGAAGACTGAGATGTTAACAGCTTTCTGGGTGTGATCGTAGCCAGGACAAAGAGAAGCCAGTAATGTATGATCAGTCTGTTGACTTGAACTTGGGGCTGTAGAAGCCCTTTTGCTTATGCTCTTTAGACTGGGCCTCCACACCTACCTCTCCTCTCAGCACAGTTCAAAACATTGGGCCAGACTTTACCCTTGGCATAAGCAAGTGCAATTCCATTGACTTCAGTATATTTAATGCCTATTAGCATTAACAGTCACACGGTAACTGCGCAGAGAATCTGTGCGCTTCAGAATGAGCCATGGTGATTTTGTTGCAGGAATAATGACCTTGGGTTACAACTCCCAGCTCTGTTCTGTAGGATAGGTCTCCCTCCGCCTTCTCTCCTCAACTTGAAACACCAGTGATCCAGGAGCCGTACTGTTTCCGTCTGGTTTGCCTTGTTCCCAACACATTCCTCTGTACTTTTTATTTCTCTTTACAAAAAGGGGGTCATGTCACAACCAGAACAAAGGGGATCATTTCACAACCGCTTTCCCAAATGGTCAGTAAAATCATTTCCACAACAGAAGACTGAGGAACCTCTGGGTCTCTTTAGTTCCTGGCATCTTCAATGCTTTCCCTGAAGACTGACCCGCTAGTTCACCAATATTACTGGAGAAGATGGTTTGGGGGCAGGGGAAAGTTGTGTACATGTTGTTTCAGTTTTTCATGCATAGTGCCCCAAACAAAAAAGTTCCATCGATAAATTAAATCTGAGATCTGTTCAGTCCTATTATTATGATTGTTATTTGAAGGTTTTTAAGTTAACCAAGCACATGTTATGTGCTTCCAACATATGGCTTTAGTAAATAATTGCCCTATTTATATCCCTGGAGTTTTGTAAAGCATCTGCTCTAAGGGGAGAGTGGCAAGCATTAAATCTTTGGTCACACAAATGTAGTGTACTGTACATATTTGCTAAGAACACAGATGTGATTTCTAGGTCAAATGTCTGGAGCAAACAGTTTTATTTAGTGATTTTTTAATATATATTCATGTGTATACTAAATACCTTTCTGCTTATGATAAGACATAAACCTGATTTGCTCTTAGATAAACCTAGGCAATTCACAGTGCAGTCAATGGGAATTATGGGCCAGGTTTTCAGAAGAGCAGAGAAACTGGCCATAAGCATCCCAGTGGGAGCTACTAGGCATTGAGCATCTTTGAAAATATGGCCCTGGTTTAGGTGCCTTAGTGCAGCTAAGATCTTCTGAAAATCTGGCCACAGTGAGAGGTAGTAAACTCTTGGAAATCTGGTCCCAGATGTCCACTGAGGCATAGACCAAGCCATTAATTTGTAAGAAGGCTTTTAGATAACTAATGCTCTTTAGTTATTCCCAACATTTTGCTCCACATGCAGTGCTGTTGCCATCAACTCAGATGTCAAGTAGCAATGATCTGATTGAAATAGAACGGCAATTCTCAAGTGTGGAAGTATAACATTGTATAGCCTTGTATAAGGGGACATGCTGGATACATTGTATACGAGAGGGCATGCCAAAACATGTTACCAAGTATCTGAGGGAGCACACCTAGGGACAGTTAGCGTTTGAATGGAGAAGCAATTAAGATAGAGCCAGCACGTCTAAGAAGCAGGCATCAGAATGGAAGGTGTGAAGGGCAATTAGTTAAGTTAACTGGAAGCTGTTAAAGGAGATTGTTAAGGGTGGCAGGTAATTGAAGATACGTGACTGGTCTCAGGGATCTCGAAGGGTGGTGACTAAAATCTTTTTCTTCTTTTGTCTGTAACTTCTCTGTAACTTGTTCTCCAGCAAGCTTTATAAATTAAGAGACACAAGCCCCACTCGGGGGGCTCACTTCTAAATGTATTAGCAGAGCAGCTTTGCTAATAAAACAGAGTGGTCTGATAAATTGTGAGTCTGAGTCAAACTTTGACATAAGAAAAGTAACAAAAAAATCAGAGCGAAGACTGCCTGTGCATCCTAAACTCACCTGATTGGTGCTGAGCAGAGCTGGTTGAAATTTTACCAAATTTTAATTTTTTCAGCTACCTTTTTTGTTGAAACTTCATATTTCAACCACAACAAAGGGATTGCTTTTTTCTAAAAAATTCCCCCCAAAATTAATTCTGTTTTCTGATCAGCCCTAGATCTGGTTGGAAAAAGGTAAAAAAGACAACATTTTGACACAATTTTATATTTCTTGAGGGGGAAACACAACAAGAATGGAATTTCCATGAAAATGTTCATGGAAAATGTTCCCCCCTTTTTGATCTAGTGATGAATGACTGGAGTAGGAGCTAAGGGCACTGAAAACATTACGGGACTGTGTCCTTATTCCCTCCCCGGAGTGTAGAGGTCATCCCCTGAAGGGACTGGTCTTAGGTCTTGTTCACTGTGCAGTATTATACTCAATAGCTCAGCATAGTGAGTGAGTTAGGCTGAGGTTTACACAGGAATATAAGGAAGTTAGGTGTTCAAATCCCATTGAAAATAAGCACTTATCTCCCTCGGGCTCATTTATCTTCAATTTCACTTTTATGGCATTGCGGTAGACCCTCACTTTATTCCAGGGCGGTTGGAGAACTTCCTTTAAAAAGCTGGCAGTTGTTGGTTTCTTTTCTGTGGTTGCACCCCAGAAATACAGATGTAGCATCCCATCTTACTAATTAAATTTTACAACTCATTAGACCGGAGTCTACTTGGGCCTTTTTGTTTTTGACACCAGTTGGCGTTGGGGAAGAGTGGCAATAGGAGAGAGAATTAGCTGATAGCAGTAATTTTCCATAAAATTTTTTTAATCATTTTGCATATTTCCTGAGTGTATACAGTGCAGAACAGAATGTTAGGATGTTATTTTCTGAAGAAGCAAGTTCCATTGTTACTGCTTGAAGCCCTTAGGTATATCATATACATAATTTACCAGTGGAAGGCTCTTCAGCTATGCGCTAGTATTATAAATCATAGTCTGAGTTCCTTCTTGCCGTTGTCCTTTGGTCGATGGTAGCATCTCGTCTCCGTTTAAGATGTTGCTTTTTAAAAAAGCATCTGATATCCCAAAGCACACTCTTCTCTTTTATATATGTGGTTTAAAAATGCTAAACCAATTTAAAATGAAGACTGCAACTTTGTGTCAAGGTTCAGCCCAGGGTCAGTTTTTATGGCCAAGTCATAGAGCCTCTGAAGTTTGGGGCTCATGATGAAAATGTTGACACTGTGTGCCTTGATAATACAGAAAATAACCTTTATTGTCTTAACAGTGCCTGTAAACTAGGCCCATATATAACAAACATTCGTATCATAAATCCTCATTCGCCCCATGGGTTCTAAATCTCCATGGAACCAAACAGTGGACTTAAAAAAATCCTGCTTCCAGGTCCAGCCAGTAGAGTATGGCAAACAGCTCAGAAAAGTACACAGAAGATAGAATCAAGTAACCTAATAACATTGATTTAAAAGCTTCTAAACCTGCAGGGGAATTCAATGGCAACAAAAGATTCATCCTGTTCCTTGAAGTGATGAAAGGAAATGATCAATCACCTTTATCCGTCTTCCCTTTTTTTTTCCTAACCTGAGGGAAGGAACAGCTTTCTTTGACTATCAAATTAATCTTCTTTTAAAAGGTTCATTACTGAGTGTTGTGGGTTTTTCTTTTTCTGTTTTTGCAAGGAGTGCATCTCTTGTTACCCAGCCAGCCTGATCTTATTTCAGAACCTTGTAGCCTTTATTTACATTTAGAAGTTCCCAGTGCTGTTTAAACACTGGGAAGTCCGTCTGCTCTGTTTGCCCTGATTACATCTAGCACTATAGCTGCAGCAGTGCCAAGCTCTAGTGTAGACAGGGTAAACCAAGTTTTTAATGGCACAAAAGGCAGTTAGGCACCCATCTCCCGTGGATTTTCAGTGAGATTTAGTACAGAAAGTGTCAACTCACCAGATTCCTCTCAGCAGTTGTGTAAGTCTGAGGTAATATCAGCATTGAAGCCAATATCTCTTCTAGATCTGTGTTAAGATCTTGTGACAAGCATGGGACTATTCCAGACAGGCTTTATCTCCAGGCATATACCATAGCTGGCCACAAGCTGAGTGTTGTGTATGGGCTTATGACATCCTGTTGCCACTTAGCGTTATCTATCGTGTGTGTTTGTAACATGTTTGTAAATAGTGTGTCATATTTTCACCCCAAACTCATGTTATGCCTTGTCCACATAGGTGATAAGTCTACCACTACTGACAGCTAATGGAGTTACTCCTTTATGTTAAGTGGTGGAGGTCTGTGCTTTGGTACTGAAGGCCCAGATTTCAAAACCTGATGATGATCTGTGATGGGTCATCACACAGTCACCACAAAAATCCCAACAAATATCAGCATCTGCTTCTTTCCACCAGCAGTCAGGATTCATTTGTGTATAATTTGCCAAGCCTGACAGTATACAAAAAACATACATCTGCCAGAAGTACAGATGAAGTCAACAGGGAATTGTTTCAGCCATCCAGTCAGTTTTCTGGAAGAGAAGAAAATCCTTGTTTGTTTCTTGACAATGGCGTATAGGGACTTCAGTACTGCTATTTATTTTACATGGAAGGTACTCATATACTACATCAGTGTCAAACTGATAGGTAGACAGGTAGATGTGATGACACAGACATTTTGTATTTGGAAGCAGATCAAATAAAACCTTGCTGAACTGTCTTGGGAAACACCTGAATGTAGATTTGTGTTTCTTCAGTATCCCCATTTTTCTTGCTTTTGAATACCGTCTATAAAAATTAAGTTACATCTATGGTTGTAAATCCATTGTTTTGGTGTTGCTGTTGGCACTTGCCTCTACATAGATGGATCATGATTATTTTGCCTCATTCAAAGAGCCCCTGATGAAAAAGAGGTGAGCCACGGGACAGTTTGAATCAAATGTTAACATTTATGCCTGTTCAGGATAAAACAAAACAAAGCACTATTTGTGCCTGCTCCTTCTGATAGCTCACTAGAGGGGACCCAGACTGAAAGAATACCAGAGTGAAATCACTGTATGACAACGCAGCTGCAGTTCAGAAACAATAGGATAAATCAGCTGCATTCGAGGCTTTACTGATTTCGTTCTTTTGGTGACTCTGGTTCTAGGACCATCATTCTCAGTGTGGGATGGGCAGAGTGACAGAGACACCTTCTTTGGCCATGATGGAGTCAGGTGGATGAGAGAGTTTTCCAAAGCAAACCCAAAGCTCCTCTAATTCCAGCCTCCCTATGTTTTTAAATAGGAATGAGCTGGTGAATGTATTGAATATAAATTCTCTAGGCAGCAAGGACTTAATCTAATCCAAACCTACACCCTACTAGGAACTGAAAGTTAGAAGCCCTGCTTTAGGAGCAGCAGAAAACAGCGTTCTTCTGTGTGGTTCATGACTCTCATAAAGGATCTGTGCAAAACTTTACCTCTAAGTGAGTTAGGAGCCTACATTCCACTGAAAGTCAACATCCTGCCTCAGCTGTAGAAAATTTTTACATTCCAGTAAGAGTTCAGTACTCATTGTTTATATTGTTTGAAGTAGGTGCTTAATAAAAGTATAGGGAATAATGCTGCAGCTATTGTTTTTAATATGTTCCTTATAAGGTGATGGGCCAAATGCTGATCTCTCTTTTGCTGGTGTAAGTTCAGAGTAACACCATTGTTGGTAATGGAGGTTCTCTGCATTTATGTAACTGAGATCAGGATTTGGTAGGATAGGTTTCTGCTTTAATGAAAACATTATGCCATTAGTGGTGGTGGAGGCATCTGCTTCAGATATGGGGGGCTCAGTTTTCAAATGTGGATATACCTATATAAGATGTTGAAATCTGGTATTTAACAAGTGAAATCTTGTCCCCGATTGAAACCAATGGCAAAACTCCCATGGACTTCAGTGTGGTCAAGATTTCACCATAGGTATCTTAATATACACTTAGGCACCTAAAATGGGCATTTGCACTCATAAGCGCTGACTTTAACATCCAAATGCAAAGTTTTGTTGTCCCATTTTCATGTCTGTATCTGACAATTGGGACTCCTGGATCAATTCTCCGCATCGACTGGCAGAGAAATGTACCTGATCATTTTCAAACAACCTCGCAAAGATCAAATCCACACAACCTTCAAGTGTGGGAGTATTTGAGTTCTTGGATTTGGTTCAGCTCATTATAAAGAGAAAGGCAGCCACAAAGTTTGGAAAAGCTGGTATCTAGATATAAACTTTTTTATAGTTCAGAGATGTTCAGGTTTGGGATTTTGGTTTGGACCTATTTCTGCTCTCAAGAAACATTTGTATAATGGGTGTCAACAACTGAATTTAAACCTAGTCAACAATTCTAGTTAACCACTGGGAAAGTAGCTAAAACTTTCTGCCTCATCTGTGAACTGCCAGTGCCTGAACAGAATATCTGCCTAAACTTATAAACACCAGTAAGAGTAATACAAACAAACAGAAGGATTTAAGAGCTTGTATACAAGAACTACTACTAAATTCACACCGTCCTGGGTGTAAAAAGGTCAGTGTTACAGAGTTGCAATTTTTCCATTAAGGAAATATTTGTTGTTGCACTTTTATTTATTTTGAAATAGCAGGATTAGAATTTGGTTTAGACTACTGGTTCTGTGGCGTCAAGAGGAAATGGGGTAGAAGAGTGTGATTACATGATTAGTGACCTACTGCCAAGTCTACTGTGAATGCGTAATTAGGTAATCTTACAAAAATAGAAAAGTATTTAGAAATGTTGTCACCCTTTTTAGCCTACTCTGAGGAGGAGGGATCCTAGCCAGCAAGCCAGAATCTTGAGCCAGATTCTGTGAATATTAAGTGCATTCTGAATAATTAATAGGCAGTATACAATGTAGTGTGTTAACTTTGCCTTACTAAAAAGTTAAAAGAAGTTTTTCTACTTAAATCAAAATCATCTAAACCAAATACCAAATATAGGTTGAAACAAATGTGCACGCACATGCTAGGTGTAAAAAACAGCCCTATTTTAACATATAAGGCACAGGAAATTTGATTGGAATAGGAAAAGCTGCTGTGTAGAATAACACAAAAGGGTAGCCACAGGCCTCTTACTTTGGCTTAAGTTTCCTTTTGCCTTGAAATATTTCTACTGTGTGTCCACTTGTCCCCATGGGAACCAAAAGCCTTCTTGCTATTTCCTGTTAAATTAAATTAATGGGAAAAACATTTGAGATCCTCTGAATGCCAGTTGAATACCACAGTGTTTGGACCCTTGCAGCTTTTCTGTTTGGTTGAATAGCATCACTGGAGGATTCTGACACACAAGAAAAAGTAGCGATATTTGCATTATAACTCTGAGTTATAATTTGTATGTGGTCCTGGGAGGTGATGTGCTCGTAGGGTTGGACTGTGAGTCCAGAGATGCGGGTTCAAGTCCTGGCTGCAGGGACAGTTTACTGCTATTAACTACTGAACTCCAATTGTTAATGCAGAGAAAGGCCTCCTTTTCTTTGAATGCATTGGGCACCCTAAAAGCTAGCTCTTTATTTGGGATATTGCAATGAGTCATTTTTCTAAGTAAAAGGAAAATTGAAAAGTAAATAACAGCACAAGTGATAAATTCCAGCCCAGTTTTTGTTTTATTAGGTTATTGCTGTCTTTAGATCTTTGTTAATTATACATCTACCAGTTCTGCTTAGAATCCTCCTTCAGAGTGTCTGATTCTGTCTCTGTGCTTGAGCTCTACCAGAGAAAGTTGTGATTTTCCCTTGGGCTAGGATGAATGTAGCAGAAAGAAGCCACCTGGGAAAGAGCAAAGATTGGAATTCCTCTAGTTTCAAAGAGCAGTGAACAGTTATGAGAGGAGAGCCGATGGTTTGGCAATTTTACTGACTGGACCAAGTTTCCAGGAACACTTATAATCTTATCCGTGTCCTGTTACTGTTCACAACTTTCATGAGTGCCATGAAGTGGCTCCAGATCAAATAGCCCCAGTAACAGACATCCATTGGCACGAGCTACTGCAGCTGCATAATAATGATGCTGTTAATGTATACCATGGACACAAGTGTTATTTCACACAGAAGAAATAATTAAGGCAAAGGTAATGATAGTTGCATTATGTCACCAAAGCTTCTGTTTGTTTTAATTTTATTTTTAATCGCAGAGAAAACTGGGGGTGGTGGGGTGAGGGAAAGCAGGAATGGTCTGTTGCTTTGCCATATATAACAAATGAAGAGACTATCATCAGAAAGAGGAAAGCACCCTATACATCCTACAGGAGTGTAGGAATAATTAGGTAAATCCTAATGTGCTTAGATTAATGTCGCAATATGAAAAATAAAGGTAATAAGGGACATAGGATCATTCTGCTGTAAAATCCTATTTTTACTTTGCTCTTGCTACAGTCTAGACCTTATCCTGATATATGCATCATCACATCTGTCTGATAGTTCACATTCTTTTGTTTTAATCCTTCTCTTCCTACATTAGCTCTGCAGCACTCATTATGCAGATTACTGTATTGATTGGAGACCCTCTGGATCCAAATTTAGGGTCTGATCCCGCTGGCTTCAATGGGACTCTTCGCATGAATAAAGTTACATGTGTAAGTGTTTGCAGGACTGGGGTTTTTTTGTTTGGCAGTCTAAAAAAAGCTTTACAAAACTTCATTTGAATGGAAGTGGTTTCGTGATTAATTGCAATGAACTGTTTTGTTTAATTTGAATATTCCCTTGTAGACTTTGAAGCTAAACTCTGCAGTACTGTGCTAGGACATGAGAATGACCAGAAACAGGCCAGTGTAAGTTAATCATACAAGCTGCGGCTTAAATTCAGGAAAGCATTTAAACATGTGCTTAACATTAAGCATGTGATTTCTCCCATTTATGTCAATAGAGCTATTCATGTGCTTAATGTTAAGCCTATGCTTTGCTGAATCAGTACCTGAATGAAGAGCAGATGTAAATAAATATCTATACAGTTAAAAATAAATTCAGCATTTAAAATCATCACACTTTAGACCTTATTTTAATTAACACAATTCATTTTAAAGTAGGAATGTCATTGCAAGATCAGGACCCAAATTTGTCAAATTGTTCACTACTCTTTATTTGCTTACATCTAGGTATTAATGAAAATAAAGAGCCTTTTGGGGTTAAATACAGTGAGCAGCTTTAAAATTGGCTATTGACTAAAATAAGGATCCATACCTCATTTGTGGTGTTTACAATAATTCATGATGCTAAGAACAGAGTACCACAAATTCCATAAATGATGTAAATTGTGTTAAGAGCATTACATGATTGGCTTTTAAGACTCTCACTCTATATGATTTGTAATTTGACAATATCCCATCTTTATTTTCTAGACCAACTTCTAAAGACATATATCAAACCAATCAGTGTGCTTTTTAGACTGTTACCAGAAACACATTTTTTTCTTTTGATCTGGCGACCCTAATTACTAGAATTAATTTTTTAGTCATATCCTACAATCCTGGATTTGGCCCCTCTAGTTTTAAACTGTCAAATTCTTGCTCTTTATTTCAAACAAATATGGTAATATTAAGAAATGAATAAAGAAGTTTCTTCAGAATAAATTCATATGGTTAATGTACCCATACAAAGTGCCTGGTTTATGTATTGTTTGTATTATCATAGCACCTATGAGCCTTACTCGTGGACTAGGATTCTATTGTGTTAGGTTCTGTACAGAGTTTTGTACGGGTCCTACTTCAATTGCCCCTTCAGTTTCAGTGCGATATGTTTTTGCTATTCACTCTCTGCATTGCTGTCTGTGGTGTTGTGTGCTGTTAAACAGCAGCTGCTTTCCACTCCGAGAAAGTGCTGCATTTCAGCAGTGGGTGAAGTTATTACAGACCTTGCACCCGCTGAGTCAAATCTTCCCGAGTTCCTCCTCAGTCCTTACTCGGATAAAACTCGTGTTACGGTCAGCAAACATTTGGCCTCATTAAAGACTGAACAAAAACAGACTGAAAGTGCTTTTGAGCCTTTTGGCAAGAAAGGCACTATATAAATAGTGGACATAATTCTCATTCCAGGCAATATCTGGCAGTGATTTCTACCATGACTTCTTTTCTCCAACTGTTAACTTTGTCCAAGCAGGAACCTACTGCAAAAAAATTACAAAATAGAATTTAAACCAAATTTCCCCCCCGCCACAGAGAATCAGGAGTAAGTCAGGACTAGAATTTTGGAGTGTGTGTTAACAATATGAATTGGAATCAAAGACAAACCCATCATTTGATTAGACAATCTCTAATTCATCTTAGGTTTGCAGGACTCCTCAGATGATCCTCTGATAAAGGCTTCCCTTTCTAATCAGAACAACTTCTCCTTTTGTACGAGTTCAAACACTTACATCCACCCCCTTCAGTTTTTTCTAGGCTGTGGATTCACTCACAAAGTCTTGAGTTGTTTAAAGCCTGCAGCATGCTGGAGTGCTGCCAGGGCAAACTGCAGATTCTCTGTGCCAAGGAATCTGGTATTGCTTAAGTTTTAGGCAAAGTACAAATAAAAGATTCAGTCCTTTGGCCATGAATGTATTGTAGTGTGAGACAAAGGATCTGTTAGCAAAACACAAATGGTAAAGCACTTAGGGTTCCCTTTGTAAAACTTTAATCCTTCTTTTGCTGTAAGAAAATATGAATCACTCCCCACTCTGCTCCCTTCAGCAGTTCTTTGTTCCTAATGGCAGGACTAGGAAACCACAATGTTCAAGCCAGGGACTGAGCCATCACACCATGTGTGCCCTTCCTAAAAACTAATCACATTGGGAACCACAAAAGTCTTCACTGTCCCTTCACTTTTCATTTCCAGCCACCGTTCCTCCTTAGAAAGAAAGACAGTGTCACATTTCAGGACAACAGCACCTGTATTTCCCCTCCGTGATCTAGCAAAGGCACCCACTCTCAGTCTTCTAGCTCCCCAGGAGCTGCCTCTCTTGGGTGGAGACCTGCATCTCACTCCCTTCTGAGTGGTATTTCCAGGCTGCACAGTTCCCTACCTTCACTGTGGTGTTCTGGGCAGAGACAGGCTGCCCAAGCACACCTGCTGTCTTTCTCTTCGGAGACAGTTAACAGCACAGTTGCCCACGGTTATAGATACCAGACAGCTCTTTTTGGTGCAAGCCTATTTTATTCTTGAGGTAAAAGCACTACAGAGAAAACCTACTAAAAACAATAAAAGAACTTACATGCATGTGAATACATTTACCAGACTTCACCCCACCTCCAACATGGGCTCTGGCAGGAGCATTCCTTCAAACCCCCACCCAAAAGAAGGGCTTTTCTATGGACACAGGTTCATAATAACATCAGTTCAGAATTAGCATCCATCTTATAGGCCTTTGTAGACCAAGTACTTCCAACCATATTCTAAGGAGTGGGGCTCTCCGTTGACCAGAGGTCCTGGCCGTTTCTGGATCAGGAAGAAGGCCATAAGCCAGTTTAAAACTAGGTTATTTATCTAAAAATTCTTTCTTTGTCAGTTGGTCCCTGGAGAATCCAGTTTGAGCTAGTATATCCAAACCTCTAATTCGGCAGTGTTTCCCTGGAGATGTTACCATCTGAGTGAATTTGCCTAATCCCCCTCTGCTGTGCTCCTGTTTACCTTTCCCGTGGACATACATACAATCTCTGAATAACGACAACAATTTCATTTTTAATACAATGGACCCCAAAGGTATTAACACCTCATTCAGTGAGAGTTAACTTGATTCAGTAAAGTTCATTCAGGATATTGCGGGATATTGTCAATCTGTCACAACAGGGTCCTAGCCAAGCCAGGTGTGCAGAATACGATGGGGGGCAGGGAGGGAAGAGTGGAGGGGAATGATATTGCCTCAACCTTTCTTTGTCCATATCATTTTTCATTCTATGAACCTCGGCTAGGGCTGCACACTCCAAAATGTGGCTGCCGATGAAAGATGTGCTGACTTACCTGATTCAGTTTTGTGCAGTCAATAAACAGTTTGTATCCCTTGTGAGATCAACTTGAAAGGGCAAAACGGTCCCTTTTCGCAGATTCATAGAATCATAGAAGATTAGGGTTGGAAGAGACCTCAGGAGGTCATCTAGTCCAACCCCCTGCTCAAAGATTCCTCTGGTTCCTGAGGGTGCTGAGTACAGACTAGCTTCCCCTACACTGTGCTCATATTTAAACCCCCAAATAAAGGGCCTCATTCTGCAACTCTAACTTATGATGATGCCCAGTTCCTTTCTCACCCAGACCAGTTTTGCACCTGTGTAATTCCATTCACTTCGGTGGAGAGAGTGGCCTGATTTTCAGCAACATGAAAGAAGAATTTGGCGCATAGTGTGTGGTAGTTACTCATATCAGTCTCCCGTAATTACAAGCAATTTTTATTTTGCCATTAACTTCTTTAGGGCCAGAATTTCACTTTCCATTTTTAAATTTTGTGTGTGTATATATATGTGTGTGTGTGTGTATATATATGTGTGTGTATATATATGTATATATAAAAAGACGTAAACAATTGTCTTCAAGTGTGTGTTAGCTCTACCAGGCCACAAACCAAGTGTGGCTCATGCTAATAGAAACACCTCAGATAACTTATCAACTTTGAGCCTGATTCGCCTGGGCTTCTGCAAGCAAGTCACCCCACTGAAGCCAGTGGGACAGATCTTTAGCTTGTGTAAATCATCATAACTCCATTGTGGTCAATGTTGATGTACACCCAGTTGTGGATCTGGATCAGTGTAGCTGCTCTTGTGAACAAAGTCTCCTGCTGTTAGGAAGAGTTTGCAGACTCGGGCCATTTGTTAAGTTGTGTGCAGACAGATCTGTTTTCTCTGTGATGGAAATGAATCCAAATCTGAACCCCTTTCAGTCCCTCCCCCGCCCCTTACCTGTCAGTGACCACTAAGAGGATCTATGTCCATTCTTCACTGTATCCTCCATCCATTCCTCCAGGTTCCGGTCTCTCCCCTCCCCCCTCATCTGCCTTAGTCACTGTTTCTCTTTTTAGATTCTCAATACATTCCTTCCCTTGCCCCTTCTTTCTTTTTACAGCTACCAGGGAAAACTTAATTATGCTGTTAAATGTGCATACTTCATGTCTAATTAGAGAGAACTGGTCCTTAAAATTTCAAAAAAGAAAAATGAAAGAATAGGAGTATCACTGACAACTGGAGGCCCCAAATATGCCTATTTATGATTTTCCTGATCAGTCCCTCTTGTTCCGTGATACCATAGGTGTGTGAAGGGTAAAATAAACCTGAGTGTTACCCCCTCCCTGTGAACAGAATCACATCCGGTATTTGTCAGAATAAATGCATTACTCAGCTTCTTTCAGGTGCTTACAGGGCTATTTCAGTGCACTCTTATTTCCCCACAAAGTGGGACTGCTCCATCTGTCAATATCCATTACTCATTTTCCTATCCTTAGTAACAGACTATAGCAAACACAAACACAGTGGGCTAAATGCAGTCTTCAGATATACCTAGGAAATTCTCTCCCTGCACTGTTGACTTCTATATCCATTACCTGTACATATCTGAGAGCAATGCTGGCTTGTATAAGATAAATTAATAATAAAGGGTCAGATTGTCAGCTGTATGTCTGTGTAGTTCCACTAAATTCAGTGTACATGAGCTGGGGATGTAGCCCAAAATATTTTTAAAAAAGCAGTACCACTTGTTGAAAAGTTACTATGCAAAATAGTACCTTCTTACTCAACAGATCTGTTCCTTGTGTGTGTTCAGAACCCTAGCTACTAATTTAGTGACAACATCAAGCCTAGACTGCTTTTTATTCCTTTTAGTTCTGCAGAGCCAATAAAGCAAACAATGTCAATGTCAGTTTTCAGATTAGTACTACACTTTAAGTGGCATAGGACAAATATAATAAAAGTATTGTTTACTTTCATGGTCAATATGGTTTTCTTGTGAGAGATTTGGACGGTGCAGATGATTGTTAATGGGATATAGAGCCATTGCCTTCTGAGATATTGATTCTGATTCAGTCCTGGTCATTGACTATACAGTGCCGTGTGTGAATATGATAGGTTTATCACTGCTCAGTTATCCAGGGAAGATTTGAAAGGCCGTGGAAACTTAACTCACCCCATCTATCTAAGGTACTGATATGGTCCCATTACTACAGGGTGTGAACACCTCACAAACTTTAATGCATTTATCTTCACAGCATTCCTGTGAGATACTGAAGTGCTATTATCCCCATTAAACTAAGGAAGAGAGGCTAAATGACTTACCTAAGGTCACACAGGAAGTCCATGGCAGAGCAAGGAATTGAATACAGATCTCCTGTGATCCATCTACATCCCTAACCACTGGATCACCCTTTCCCCCACTTAGAGTATGGTTGCCCTTCCGGATCACCCCTGATACACACTGTTGGGCAAATGTGAGAAATGGGCTCTGCCATTACCTGGGGTTTGTGTGCTGGGTGGATAAATACAGGCTATCCATTTCCAAGTCTGTCATTCTGGCATCTTTAACAAGAACTAAATTCACATTAAAAAGAGCAAAGTAAATAACATGTTCCTGCAGAGTACGTTAATTACACATATTACATCCAAAAGCAATTCTCCTTTAATCAGCAGTCTGGTAATAATAGAAGTACAATGAAGTGGAAGTTGCATTAAGTTCATTACCACTACCAAATAAACCGATATGTTCATGGTAAAATGATGATAAAAGTATTTTGGACCAGGTCTTCAACTGGTATAAATCAGCATAGCTCAGTAAAGTCAGTGGAGCTACCTGCTGATTTTGATGGAGCTACGCCAACTGAGGCTTTGTTTTGAGGTGGTAGCAGAATTGCTCTAGTTTAGTGCCAGATGCTAATTTGCTGTATGTGGGGGTTTGCTTCTTCCATAATAAATTAGGTGCTTTGATTTGAAAAACTCACAGATTAGGACTAGATGATCCCTACCCCAATAACATGTGCCCCCCCCACACACACACACACAAAGATCTCCACCCCAAACATTTCTGAGATTAAAAAAATTTAGATACATATTTTCTCTGCTATTTTCCATTCTCATTTGTTGTGTTCAGTCCAGAAGCGGAGGTGATGAAACACCATGACAGAGGTTGTTCTCACTGTACTTCCAATTCAAATGGAAACAGGAAGTGCCAGAAAGCTCACAAGAAGGACTACTTCTCAGTTTTGCAGAACTATGAATGTCAAATAAGCATCCAAGCTTTTGGGTACTTAGCCAAATCTCTGGAATTTTGGGGTTCATCCAACACTAATTCTCATATGGGTTGTGGGAAATTTGGGAAGAAAAAGAAGTCCTCCTGAAAAGTATCTGGAAGTGGTGTCCTGTTGTGAAATCTGAAGGGTTTGCTAACTAGGGACATGTACAAATACAGTTATCTTGGAGGTCTATTGTAGCCACTAATTGTTATTTGTGGGAACTGCTTGAAATGATCAGTTTTAGAGCTTGTTTCATGGGGATACTCGGGAAAGTTAACCTGCATTAACTAAGGCTGGTCTATACTTAAAAAAGTTAAGTCAACCCAGCTACATTGCTCGAAGGTGTGAAAAATCCACACCCCGAGCAACAGAGCTAAGAATTCTTCCATTGACCTAGCTACTGCCTCTCAGGGAGATGGATTACCTACACCAGTAGGAGAACCCTCCTGCCACTGAAGTGAGAGTCTACACTGAGGTACTGCTGTAGCATTTCAAGTGGAGACAAGCCCTAAAGATGTGAATTTAAAGTGGATTAATCAAACTGCATTAAATTTATGTGGACACTCTGATTCAGAATTAGAGGCCTCAATTTGGGTTAGCTTAATTCCCTGTATAGACAAGCCCTTAGTCATTGTCACCATTATGAAATTAGCTTTTTAGCCAGATTTTAAAACAGGCCTCAACTCCCTCCCTAAATTTGTGCTCAGGAGTTCTGTTTCTCACAAATCAAATAAATAACCCTGATTTGCATATGCCAACACACTCTTGTGAATGGAAGGTTTGTATGTGTAATAGATCCCCCACCTAAGTAGTCAACAGGGTTTGAACTCTTGACATTCTGTACCACAGCATGCACTTCTATCACTTGAGCAGAAGAAGTAATTCCATTAGCTGATGGCAGTAGTTGGCTGTTATCCTACAGGAATGAAGCTTCACTTGGAAAAATGGTACATTCTTTTCATGAGTTAACAGGTTGAACTAAAGACTATGGAGGAGTCCAAGGTTTATCTTGACTATCTAACTCAGGTTAAAACTACAAGCTGACTTGTCTTCACTAGGAATTTATGTTGTGTTAGTTACCATATGTTAGCAAATACGAAGTGAAAAACACACCTTTAGCCTAGCTCACTCAAGGCTGGTGGACTAGCCAGTGGAGCTAACTGCAGTACACACTTTGCCAATATGTTACACATGCATGTAATATCCAGGAGCAATTTCAGAGGCTGTTTTTCAATGTTTGGTCCTTTAAATCTAATACCAGTTGATGTTTGCTGGATTTTTTAGGCGACCAGTGATACAATGGAATTAAAAACAAAAAGGCAAATCACAACTTTCCGAGCACAGGAAAAGTCTCCTTTTAAAGCTCTCTCTTTTCATGATTCTTGCTGTTCAATAACTTCTCAGACAGGAATGTATTGTTCCTGTCATTCTGCATGTATTTTTCAGTGGCTTCATTATTATTTGGCATATATATTAAAATGATGCACTATTTATCTCCATCTGAGACTCCAAGACCTCTGTGTAGCCTTCTCCCCTGTAGGAATATCGCTAATAAATCACGGCTTATAAGGGCCGTATTACTTCCCACAACTCTGCCTTTGAGAACTGGGAGATTGCAAGAAGAAGAAATCTTTCTAGCATGGTGGGAAATTCTACTGCACAGCCCTATTACTGGTTTCAGAGTAACAGCCGTGTTAGTCTGTATTCGCAAAAAGAAAAGGAGTACTTGTGGCACCTTAGAGACTAACCAATTTATTTGAGCATAAGCTTTCGTGAGCTACAGCTCACTTCATCGGATGCATACCGTGGAAACTGCAGAAGACACTGTAGCTTTCAGTGGTTCCTGCATGTTGTCAGTTCTGTCAAAGCAAGCACAGCCTTTCCCTCTATGGTCAGAGGCCAGCACATGGAATCCCATAACCTCAGGCCAAAGCTTCTGTGTTAAATTTAAAAGGATTAGGTTCTCCCTTTTCGTTTATCTTCCCGTTGCCGTAAGGAGTCACTTGTATTGAAATAGCCCTGGAACATGGCTTAAAATTAGCTGATGTTGAATAGCATCTTTTAAGTTTATCCTGAGGGAGCTGGGCTTTTAAGAATCAGATAATTGCTGTAAAATTTTCTCAAGACCTTTGCCAAACAAACAGTCTCATTTTAAAGGGTAACTATCCAATGAGCCTTATCCACTATGACTTTTCACAGCAGGGCTGCCATACAAGTGTCTTGTGATGTCCTCAAACTCATAACAATATCTTTAAATTAATTTGATGCAACATTGCTCCTCTCTTGTCCACATATTAACAAAGCATGGAACTGAAACTATGGGAAAAAGGTGAAATGCCTTGCTTAATGTTACACAGTGAATTGGCAATAGATCTGGGAATAAAACCCTGGGTCCCTTTGCTCAAACTGCATGATACAAATAATGCCTGCTAAGGGCCTTGCTTTAATCAGCAAAAAGAAAGGAATTCAGAGATAAGGCCAACACACTTTTCGTTCAGCATTGTAGGTCTGATTGTCCCTGGTATGCTAGCGGTGTAAGTGGGTGAAGGAAAGAGAAGAGAATGGTCCAAATGATCAAGTGGCTGTTAATGGTGATGCAATAAACCTCCATTTATGAAAATCTTGTAACACAAGACTATTTCGGGTTGGTTATTGTAACACTTTTTGGGAAGGAAAGGTCTAGGGAAAGTAGATCTGGGAGTTAGCACTCCATCAAGGGTAAAAGGCCAGCTGGGAAAGGGGTGATGAAGAGGCCGAAGCTGAGAGCATTTGTGACAGCAGGTCTGGATTATAGACAGCCCATTGTTTAGGGTTTAGGATGTGTGTGGGGTCCCCCTAGAGGGCTATCCTGTGCAAAATTCAGATCTGGGAACTCTTTGGATCTAGGTGTTGGTTCAGATTTGTAGTAGGATTTCTCTAAATCTAAGTCGGGCCTCTGCCTCAGTTTCCCCATAGTGTCAATCATTCACCAGCTCCCAGTGCTGCAGGGTCATTGCAGAGATTTAACCCTTTGGCTAAATCTAAAAGAACATCACTTCCAGAGTTTTACTCAAACTCCAACATAAACCCCAAACCAAATCTTCTCCCTGCAACTTTTCCACAGGCCATCTGGAGGTTATCTTCTTTCACTTTGTCTTCAGCCCTTTTCCTGGGCTCTAATCAAACTTCGTTTTCCCTGTTGTATTCAGGTGCTGCTGCATCTCTTCAGGTGAGGCTCATCTTTACTCATGAACACCTATAGGTGTAATTTACTATGTGCAGCCGCTGATACATCAGTATGTAGGGCTTACTGGCAAATTCCATTAAAAGGGCAAATGGAGTCAGATTTGATTACTCTGTATTTGCATTCTATTGCATTTGAATAGACTTTTGCTAGAAACTGGACCACAGGGTAAAAGTAAGGAGGTGGAAAGAAAGGGAGAATCTAAAAGATCAAACAGTAGCCTGTGACGGGTTAGCCAATAGAAAAATTGAGTAAGAATTGGTGCCTGAAAAGTTAAATAAAAGGAAAGCCACAAGAAGCAGTAAGAGTACAAAGCAGTAAGATGAGACAAAGATTTAATGTGTTTTATCACATAAATATGGGCCAGAGTCTAACATCCTCATTCAGAAGTATCTTACTCCACAGAAAGTCTGATTGTTTTCAGTGAGACTTCTTGCTGATTCAGATACTACTCAGCATGAGCAAGGTGCCAGAGACTCTGGCCTTGTGAATTTACAAACCTTTTAAAATAAAGGGTAGATTCTTAGCTGGTGTAAATTGTCATAGCTGCATTGACTTCACTGGACAAGTTACACCAAATGATGTTCTGGACAGAGTTTATAAATCTAATTGACTGCAATAGACTAGAATCAGGGACTCTATATAACCTACCATATGATGCCAAGAAGTAATCCGACATTTTGAAGTCTGTTATGGCAAGCATGTCTGCACTAAAACCCTTGCTAAATATCCCTAAAAATATGTTGGTGTGCAAGGAAATTGTGAGTGTTTAAGGGTGTCCTGTCATAGAAAATGCTGGGACTGCTCTGTTATTTTTGTTTTGTTTTTAAATTATAAGGAAAAAAATGCCCTTAGGCTGTGACCTTGGTAGCAGTTGGATGTGAAATTTTATGTTGAAAGCCTGAAGCTTGGAAATTTCATAGAAGATTTGCTACAGCATCAGCTGCTGCACCTTAATACACCATGGGTATAGAAAGAATAAACATGTGTTCCACCATTGTTACTGGTTGGCTAAAGCAGTGCTGGAGTTGGAAGACCAGGAGTGACTCCTCAGTCATAAGGTTACAGCTCACACTGTCCGAACTACTGGTTTTTTTTCTCGTCACAGAAGTAGTGCATCTGTGTGCGTGGCACATGTAACCATAGTTACAGTTACTGTAACAGCTTTAATCCAAGAATCACAAAAGTGCTTTATAGATGTTGGCTCGCCATAGATGTTACACTCATTTGACAGATGGGAAGGAGAGGCACATGTGGTTAAATACTTTGCCTAAGGTCCCAAACGGAGTCTGTTGTAGAACTGGGAATAGAACCATTTACACAACACTGACCAGGTCAAATACATAAGTAGAACTGACAGAGACTTTCAAAAATATATAGTTTTCAAGGGTTCCGTTTCATGAAAAGTTTCTTTAAGGCTTGTTAAACTCATACAAATTTCAAAAAAGACACTAAATCTAAGCTCTTTAAGTGATAGCTCTTATTTTTAATTTGTTTCTCGGATACTAGCACTTAGCAAGAGTGGAAAAATCAGCCCCTTTGAAACAGACAATTAAGCAAGGTCGTTGGCGCAAGGAAGCTAGGATCATTCAAGAAACAACTATTTTGAATGCTAACCCGGGGATACTATTAACCAAGGTACATTGCCAGTGGCCAAACCGTCATTCCTTCTGTGCACATTTTATTACACTCTTATGAATGAAATCTAGCCAGTGTCTGCCCAAGCCGTTATGGAGCGAGGCTCAGAGAAGTTTCTCATCTGTGTAACTGCATACCTTCATGTATGAGGTCGGAGGAATATTTGAGCTTTTCTTGGAGAGGTAGCACTCACAAATGACTGTAATGACATAAGTATGCAGACTCCCATGTGATCCAGATCACATCGCACCTGTGGACTACTATGCAATGGTCACACTGAAAGCTTCTTGAATTGCTCAAATTAATACACTGAAGTTTTGTATGGGCTTCTTGTAAAAGTTGGGACTGGATTCTTTGGAGTGTCTCTTTTCTGTTATTCAGAGTCTTGGTTAGGAAGCTGGAGGGCATCACCAGAGGACATGAGTCACACTAAATCAAATCCGATTGAAAAGGTAGTTTGAGTCTTTAAAATGCATATAATAACATTGCAGTGAGACACTCCAACATATCTGATTTTAGAGTAACAGCTATTAGTCTGTATTCGCAAAAAGAAAAGGAGTACTTGTGGCACCTTAGACTAACCAATTTATTTGAGCATGAGCTTTCGTGAGCTACAGCTCACTTCATCGGATGCATACCGTGGAAACTGCAGCAGACTTTATATACACACAGAGATCATGAAACAATACCTCCTCCCACCCCACTGTCCTGCTGGTAATAGCTTATCTAAAGTGATCATCAAGTTGGGCCATTTCCAGCACAAATCCAGGTTTTCTCACCCTCCACCCCCCCACACACAAACTCATTCTCCTGCTGGTAATAGCCCATCCAAAGTGACAACTCTCTACACAATGTGCATGATAATCAAGGTGGGCCATTTCCTGCACAAATTCAGGTTCTCTCACTCCCCTCCAAAAACACACACACACACACACAAACTCACTATCCTGCTGGTAATAGCTCATCCAAAAAGTGACCACTCTCCCTACAATGTGCATGATAATCAAGGTGGGCCATTTCCAGCACAAATCCAGGTTTTCTCAGCCCCCCACCCCCATACACACACAAACTCACTCTCCTGCTGGCAATAGCTCATCCAAACTGACCACTCTCCAAGTTTAAATCCAAGTTTAACCAGAACGTCTGGGGGGGGGGGTAGGAAAAAACAAGGGGAAATAGGCTACCTTGCATAATGACTTAGCCACTCCCAGTCTCTATTTAAGCCTAAATTAATAGTATCCAATTTGCAAATGAATTCCAATTCAGCAGTTTCTCGCTGGAGTCTGGATTTGAAGTTTTTTTGTTTTAAGATAGCGACCTTCATGTCTGTGATTGCGTGACCAGAGAGATTGAAGTGTTCTCCGACTGGTTTATGAATGTTATAATTCTTGACATCTGATTTGTGTCCATTTATTCTTTTACGTAGAGACTGCCCAGTTTGACCAATGTACATGGCAGAGGGGCATTGCTGGCACATGATGGCATATATCACATTGGTGGATGTGCAGGTGAACGAGCCTCTGATAGTGTGGTTGATGTTATTAGGCCCTGTGATGGTGTCCCCTGAATAGATATGTGGGCACAGTTGGCAATGGGCTTTGTTGCAAGGATAAGTTCCTGGGTTAGTGGTTCTGTTGTGTGGTATGTGGTTGTTGGTGAGTATTTGCTTCAGGTTGCGGGGCTGTCTGTAGGCAAGGACTGGCCTGTCTCCCAAGATTTGTGAGAGTGTTGGGTCATCCTTTAGGATAGGTTGTAGATCCTTAATAATGCGTTGGAGGGGTTTTAGTTGGGGGCTGAAGGTGATGGCTAGTGGCGTTCTGTTATTTTCTTTGTTAGACCTGTCCTGTAGTAGGTAACTTCTGGGAACTCTTCTGGCTCTATCAATCTGTTTCTTCACTTCCGCAGGTGGGTATTGTAATTGTAAGAAAGCTTGACCGAGATCTTGTAGGTGTTTGTCTCTGTCTGAGGGGTTGGAGCAAATGCGGTTGTGGTCAGGGTGAAAGCTGGAGGCATGCAGGTAGGACCATGACCGCTATTCCTACCTACATGCCTCCAGCTTTCACCTTGACCACACCACACGATACATCGTCTACAGCCAAGCTCTGCGATACAACCGCATTTGCTCCAACCCCTCAGACAGAGACAGACAAACTTCAAATCCAGACTCCAGCGAGAAACTGCTGAATTGGAATTCATTTGCAAATTGGATACTATTAATTTAGGCTTAAATAGAGACTGGGAGAGGCTAAGTCATTATGCAAGGTAGCCTATTTCCCCTTGTTTTTTCCTACTGCCCCCCCCCCGATGTTCTGGTTAAACTTAGATTTAAACTTGGAGAGTGGTCAGTTTGGATGAGCTATTGCCAGCAGGAGAGTGAGTTTGTGTGTGTGTGTGTCCCGGAAAAAGGGGGGGGGGGTGAGAGCCTGGATTTGTGCTGGACATGGCCCACCTTGATTACCATGCACATTGTAGGGAGAGTGGTCACTTTTTGGATGAGCTATTACCAGCAGGATAGTGAGTTTGTGTGTGTGTGTTTTTGGAGGGGGGTGAGAGAACCTGAATTTGTGCAGGAAATGGCCCACCTTGATTATCATGCACATTGTGTAGAGAGTTGTCACTTTGGATGGGCTGTTACCAGCAGGAGAGTGAGTTTGTGTGTGGGGGGTGGAGGGTGAGAAAACCTGGATTTGTGCTGGAAATGGCCCAACTTGATGATCACTTTAGATAAGCTATTACCAGCAGGACAGTGGGGTGGGAGGAGGTATTGTTTCATGATCTCTGTGTGTATATAAAGTCTGCTGCAGTTTCCACGGTATGCATCCGATGAAGTGAGCTGTAGCTCACGAAAGCTCATGCTCAAATAAATTGGTTAGTCTCTAAGGTGCCACAAGTACTCCTTTTCTTTTTGCGAATACAGACTAACACAGCTGTTACTCTGAAACCTATTTATATACAAAAAGAAAAGGAGTACTTGTGGCACCTTAGAGACTAACCAATTTATTAGAGCATAAGCTTTCGTGAGCTACAGCTCACTTCATCAGATGCATATCGTGGAAACTGCAGCAGGCTTTATATATACACAGAGAATATGAAACAATACCTATTCCCACCCCACTGTCCTGCTGGTAATAGCTTATCTAAAGTGATCATCAGGTGGGCCATTCCAGCACAAATCCAGGTTTTCTCACCCTCCACCCCCCCACACAAATTCACTCTCCTGCTGGTGATAGCCCATCCAAAGTGACAACTCTTTACACAATGTGCATGACAATCAAGTTGGGCTATTTCCTGCACAAATCCAGGTTTTCTCACATCCCCCCACCCCCATACACACATAAACTCACTCTCCTGCTGGTAATAGCTCATCCAAACTGACCACTCTTCAAGTACTCCTTTTCTTTTTGCGAATACAGACTAACACGGCTGTTACTCTGAAACCTATTTATATACAGTAACCCTTTGTGGGACCTCAATTACCAACATAAATTCCATTATTGTGCTTGTCCACTTGATGATCCCAATGACTGTCCTAAAAATTCTAGCTGTGATTGTGGGATCGGGGGACCAAGAGTTTATATCTGGGAATTACACTAACACAATAGAAGTTTTAAAATTCATTTCACTTCCAACAATGATGATATAGTAACCTGGGAAGATGCAGCTTCCAGATCAGGATTTCAGAACAATCAAACAAAAGGCTACCCCTGATGAATCCATGCCTGGTTTTAAACCAGGCCCAATGCATGCTGGGATGATCTTTGGAAGAAGTAGTTAGGCTCTGCAGACATATTCAGTAAAGCTAATGGTCTCATCCTGAGCATGAATTCAAGTATTCATAGCCTGAGACACTGAATTGCCAAATACAAGTCTCCAAGAAGGAAGAGACATCCTTGACATAATTGACATACAAGCGAAGGAAGCCTGAAGCCCATAACTCTGGTTCAAAGTATACCTTCTCTATCTAGAAGCCCTCTCTCCTACAGTCCTTGACATGGCACATTAAATCAGCAAATCGTAATGGAGATAGTACCTAGTTTCTTCTGAACTGGTTTTGACCAACCGCAGAAGTGGATGGACCCTGTGAGAGAAGCTGTCCTCTCTGGTATTTGTAGACCAGCGCAATACCAAAAGTACTGAAATCTCATGAGACAGTCTGATCGTGTGATGTTTCCGGAATGACTTCCTCATCAATACGTTTGGATGGGAAACTGAAGTTTGTCAGGTTTCAGAGTAGCAGCTGTGTTGTCTGTATCCGCAAAAAGAAGGTACAGGAGACTTATTTCCACCAATATGCTCTCTCTTTATTTTTAATCTAAGGAGTTTTGTTCAGAAGAAAGTCTGTTGTATTTAGGGGTGATGGATACGCAAGAAAACTGTTATGACTGATCTCTTTTTCTATAGCCTTGCTTTACGCAAGCAGAAATAGGCAGCTAGATAGCTATTATCAGTTGCTGAATAAGCATCTGTGGCCAAGGTATTAACCTTGCTATAAACTGAAAAAGGCTTTCTTCAATACCACATGCTGGGATTTGATTTTTGCTATACTGTGTTAAGAGTACACATTCCCTGGAACAACCCCCTATGTTATGCATCCAGTTCTTTATTAACTCTACATTCTGTGCACCAGACACCCCGTGAGTAGAAACACACATATACAACAGTAACAAGTCATTTTTGTTTACAAATTAGGTCCTTAATTTTGTCCATCGCTAAAAGAAAATTAAATACTATAAATAAGCATATACTGTGCATATCTACTGAGCAGCAAGAACAGTACATGCATAGTCCGCAAAGCAGATCAGGAAGGCTTTCAAGTATAGATTACTGTTAGCCACTGATTGAACTGTTTATCCACTCTGCTTTAATACTTAAACTCAAAGAGAAGTTTGTGTTTTCTTGATTTGTTGATTTCTGTTCCCCATGGCTCAGAAAGATCGGAGTTTACAAACAGAGTTTCAGTGATGTACAGGAGACTGACCAATGATGTAGTTAATTTAAAATCTCTTTGGTTGTGTATAGTGCATGCCCATAAATACATGCTCTTTTTTTAAAAAAGCAGTCAAAGATATGACAGAAAGCAAATGAAAATTTGGCCCAAGACCAGCTGTCTATAAAATCTGTTTTTCTTATCTCCAACATAGACTTCCTTTAGGGAGAAGAAAATAATTGGTGGTCCACCACATGGGAGCCACTTTGTTAATACAACCAAGTTAGACAACTTACCTGAAGCTTGCTAGATAAGTAAGCCTGATTCTGTTCTCACTTCAATATAAAGCCAGATGTAATAGCAATGCAGTCACCATAAATCCAACTGTAATCCCAATGTCCCAATGTAATTGAGAATGGAATTCATATTTACCCAAACCAGCTGAATCTCCTTCTGAGTTTGCAAATTTGGGCCAAAAATTTTGTGAGAACAGGCTTTTTAATGATTTTCCCAGTCTTTTCTCATTCCATACAAACTTTGCAATACCTCCTGGCTGCAACCCAAAAGTGCAGAGATAGGCAAAAATGAAAGATAGTGGGTGCAAATTTCCTATGGTTTTGGAACCTCAAAATCGAAATGCTTGTTTGAGTTTGGTGTGCGGGGATGGGCAAAGGGCAGGGGATGAGGCAGACGCAGGGCAAGAAGATGTGTTTCTAGACAAACTCTCCAGGTTTACCCCCAAATGGAACAGCTGGGAAACAGCCATGGGGCCTGCTGTGGCCTCAGGATTAGAGCACTAAACATGGAGTGATTCCAAGGCTGAAGTATCGTTTTAGTGGAAGCTACATACAGCAGCTATATTCAATAGGTCTCCTTCAGCCCGCCTGTAAGGTGATGAGTCATCCCTGAACTAGAGTTTGAATAAATGAGGCCTTCCTGTGCTAGGCTCCAGCCAATCCACAAGCCAGGACCTGGTCTGGTGACACTTGGGGCGGGTATATAAACCTTGTGGCAGAAATAGTAGCTCATTTTACTCAATGTTGCTTCATGGATTGGAACTCTCCCCTGCCTGTCAGTGGTAACACACTCCGTAAGCCTTAGCTACCTCCTGCCTTGCTCTTGCTTCAGCCTCGTTTCTAGTCCTGCTCCGGCCTTGTTCTTGCTCAGGCCTTGTTCCAGCCCCACTCTGGGCTCCTGATTCCAGCTCTGACACCCCCTGCTCTGCCCACTCGATGTGATTGCCATGGCTCTGACCATGCCCATTGTGGTTTCTTACACTGTCAGCCTTTACTTGTATGGACATGAAAATTTTAAAAAACACAAACCCAACCAAAACCCCTTACTTGCTATATACGTATTGTAACTTGTACTTTAAGTCTAGTGCTAATTGTACAAGAGAGCTCACTAGGCTCTATTTCCTCTTCAGTTCAAGAGACTGGTTTAGAAGTCTAGAGTATAACTGTGAACCAGAGAAAGGAAGAATATTAAAGTCACTTAATAGACTAGGATAAATGTTTGCCTCTGTCTTATTTATCTGTATTTAGAGATTCATACTGAGGATCGTTCAGCCAGCTTTTTTTGATCTTTTGTCTCTTATTTGTGTATAAGAGCCAAGTGAAATAATAGCAAGAAACTAACAAGCCATGGAATTCAGGATATAAGGCCAATAATTCCACTAAATATGAATCATCTCTGTTAATATTCTTTCTGCCAAATTCTACTTTTTGCTGCACATTAAAGAAAAATTAGCTATCATCGGGACAGATAAAAAATGCACTGAGTGCGAGTTGATCTGTGTGTTTTCAAAACAAACGGTGCTAATGCTTTTAATTAAGGGGTAGGGAAAATGAAGGGCTTTATCATCCAGTCTCCTCGGGCTATTATTTCATTGTGGATAGGGCTTCTGTTGTTCTAAATGTCGACCTTTTTTGAAGGATTTGCTGTTAAATCTAATGTAGTTTGCATTTAAATTCCAGTGTGCCACATGAGCCCTCATTTATTTGATAAGGAACCATTGTTATGAAGAAGAATGTAGCACTTAATTTGTATTGCTTAAGGGAGCTCAGGAATGCTGCATTTGCTCGTTTTGCATGTTAACGATATCATTGGGTCGGAAATTAATATGCAGCGTGATATAGTTGAGCAAAATTTGGAGGTGAAATTATAAAATCTGTCAGATTATTCACAGACAGAGCTTCTAAAAGGACATGTTTTCTGTTGTATATCCAGGAAACATGCACACAAAGCAGTGCTGACAGCTTCATCACTGTTTCTGAGTCTCAGCTGGCTTTGGAGGGAGTGGCCATTAGCAGGGATGAGAGGATAATTTCAGTTTTAATGTTCATTTAAGGTCTGATCTAATGCTCAGAAAGATCAGTGGAAAGACTCCCATTGACTTTATTGGATGCTTAGGTTGGACCTTTATGGCTTGATCCAATAAAGTCATTGGAAAGACTGCCCACTAACTTCAGGAAGCATTGGATTTGGTCCTGCAAAGATGTGCATGGATGTTTAATGTTGTGCACTGCAAATACTCCCACTGATTTCAGTGGAACTACTCACAGTACATTAAGTTAAGCACATGAGTATTAGCGGGATCAGAGCTTTCTCCTTAAAATATTTGGCTGTTAAAAAGGATAACAATTTGTGCGGGAGGGGGTGTGCACATGGGCGGGCCACTGTTCACTAAGAACTGGTCTGTGGCCACCAGCTGATTTCACTCAAGCCACTCGTGATGAGATTTTAGTATTAGAGCTGGTTAGAAAACTGGGGGTTTTCTTCTGGGAAAAAATTGATTTTTTTTTGGTTAAAAGTGTTTGTAAAGCTAACTTGGTGCTTCAGGGGAGTTGTAGTTCATGTGCCTCATGCCCCTGTTCTCCTCTATAGGCCGTGCTCCTTCGTCGGACTGCATCTCCCATGATGCACCGTGTTTTCTCCTCTTGGTATGGGAAGGCGGTGCATCATGAAGTCCAGTTGGTCAGCCCTGCCCATAGAGGAGAAAGTTCGGATACCTCATACTCTCTATCCCACGAGTCACTGCAGCAGCATTTCAGAATCCAGATATTTCAGTTATCAGGCTTTCAGTTTTTTGTCAAAAATGTTGTTTTGTAAACACCACCATTTTCCATTGATAAAAAGTTTCACTGGAAAATTTTTGACCAGAACTAATTAGTATCTTTCTGTCACTAATGACCTAAACTAAATTTGATGTAGAAGCAAAAGGCCCCAGAGCTCCCATAACTAGATCCCAAAGGGTACATCTACACAGCAACTAGACACCTGCAGCTGGCCCGTGCCCGTCAACTCAGGCTCACCGGGCTCAGGATGAGGACTGTTTCATTGCTGTGCAGATTTCTGGGCTCGGGATGAGGCCGGGCTCTACAACCCTGCAAGGCGAGAGGCTCACCCGGAAGTCTACACAGCAATGAAACAGACCCACAGCGTGAGCCCAAGTCTGTTGGCCCAGGCCAGCCGCGGGAATCTAGTTGCTGTGTAGACAGACTCGAAGTGTCCATGCCAGCTTCCCAGGTCAGAAGACAAAAGAGAAAAGAGGTTGTGCACATTCTGTGACAGAAAGAGTGTGACTTTTCCTTTTGTTTAATTCCTGATGCTAATCCAGGATAATAGAGCTATTAGATGTTGGAATCTCTAACGTGGTTATCGTTTCAAAATGAATTGTTTCTGCTAATGTAGTAATCTTGCCACAACTAAAGCAATGAAATTGAATTCTTAAGTACTAGAGTAGAACAAGCCATGAAGTATTGTAGTGCTTATTGAAACTAAGGGTCAGATAGCTGTCTGAAAAAGACTCTATTTAAGGTAGATTATTGATAGTTCCTATATTAACTAATTTAACACGCCAATTGTTCTGTTATTCTATGTTAAATTTTATAATGACTATAAATAATAGAAATGATCTGCACTTAATACATATCACCTTTCATCCAAGGATCTCAGATAATTCACAAAAATGAATTAGGCCTCATACCATCTATGAGTCAACGAGTGATACCTTTACTTGGGTAGCGTAGTATTTGCCTCCCGTTGACTCCCATAGGATGACTCATGGTGTAAGGTACAACCCAACCTGAGTCTCACTGTCTGGCCCTAGACATGGTAGAGAAGTACTGTAAATAGCAACTTTATAGATT
Organism: Lepidochelys kempii; assembly: GCF_965140285.1. Classification (NCBI taxonomy): domain Eukaryota; kingdom Metazoa; phylum Chordata; order Testudines; family Cheloniidae; genus Lepidochelys; species Lepidochelys kempii. Next base: position 13,781,343 of record NC_136396.1, on the reverse strand, counting down.
GGGAAACCAAGGCACAGGGATTTTCTGTGACTTGCCTCATTTAAAGCATGTTTGTTAAGTATGACCCAGCATATCAGTGGTCAAGCCAGGAATAGAAGCCAGACTTCCTGACTCCTGCTGCCTGGCTTCTACCACAAGACCAGACTGTCTTATAGGAAACAACATGTGCTTATGGGGAAATACAGTGAGTTTTCTAATGATCATATATGACAGAATTTGCATTAAGGGGTGAAATTCTTCCCTGTGCAACCCAAGGCCTATTTGCTTAGTCATGGGCTTAACTGCTGCGTAGGCTTGTGCTGTCCCTCTGTTCAAGGGTGAATTTCACCCTAGTGAGGACAATACCACCTCTTAAATACTAGGCTTATTTCCTGATTTCAAAGGATATTGGGGACAGAACTCTGTTTGTGTATGGGAATAATTTAAGACTGAGGTGCTTTGGTGACTCTTCTGCACCCCTAAATACTACAGGTATATTTGATTTTTTTTCCTTGCTGATATCCATGAGGGGTTCAGGCTTTGCTTCTACAGCTAGGATAAGAGTCTAGGTTAGATGGGGAGGGAGGGGGAGTGTCTTTTATTATTCCATTTTACAGTGGAAAATACCCCAGAGAATTCAACTTTCCATATACCACAACCACAACAGATTTGCAAACCCCAAAGTAGCAAGAGCATAAAAATCTAATTGTTTTAAGCCACATGCTGTGTGGTAAATCATAATTTTAGGGATGGGGTTCTGTTCAACCATGCCAAAATAATGGGTCAGATCCTCAGCTGGCATAAATCAGAATAGCTCCCTTGTTTCCAGTGAACCATCTGTACCAGCTGAAGATCTGCCCCAATGTTTTCAAACAATATTTACAGTTGTTCTATCCTAGTTATTGAAGAAGAAAGAAAGAAAACTGGCACCAGCAGTAAATACACCTACCTATGAATGCCCTTAATGTTTTATAGTTCTTAAGAATATATCCAGTGGGACCATATTTCTTCTATTATCTTTTTGTGCATATGTTAATGCCAGCACCTGACACACTCTCATTTTTCTTAATCCTGTTCCCTTAATGGATACCGTGAGCTTGGCTGGCCTTCCACAGGATGAGAGTAATAATTTTGCTTCATCAATTAGAGAGCAAGAACTTTTGCAGCATTCTGGAGTCAAATCTTTCGCACCCACCCACTTGAGAGTAACTCTGACTATTGGTAGAGCTGGGAAAATTATGCAACAAAATATTGTGTGAATATTTGTCCAATGTTATTAATGAATTTGATTCAGCCACATGGTTGTCGTTGTTATTCATTAGTGAGGCATATTTCCTTCTCTGGAATTATATTGTTGTTATAATTGACATCACCCTGCAGATCCCACCCACGATCAGGGCGCCATTTGATTAGGCATTGTGCAGATGCATAGCAAAAAAACCCAACCAATTGCTGTCCTGGAGAGCTTATGTTCTAAATAGACAAGAGAAAAAAGGGGGAGTGAAAGGTAGTAGTATTATTCCTACTCTGCTAGTGGGGAACTGAGGCACAGAGAGATTAAGTGACTTGCCCAAGGTCACCCAGGAAGTCTGTGGCTGAGCCAAGAATTGAACCCAGCTCTCTTAAGTTCAGTGCCGTAACCACAGAACTCTCCTTCCTCCCTTTAACGTATATAGGCAGTTGAATTTTGTGCAGTCTTACTTCAGTGGCAAAATAATATCTCCCAAATAATGCTCCAATTCTATAAGCATAGTGCTTACTACTGTGAAGCTGTTGGCCCCACTGAAGTCAATAGGAGTTTTCCAAAGACTCCAATGGCATCAGGATCAGGCCTTATTTTAGGTATTTGGTAACTTCCATTGATTAAATAAACCTATAGTCCTTTAAAAAAAGAAAAAGAAAAATGACAACTAATAATTTTGCATTGCTGATAATGCTGTTTCTATTGTTTTTTTTCTCTTCCTGCAGGACACCTGCTATGATTGGCTGTTCGTTTGTTGTAAACAGGAAGTTCTTTGGAGAAATAGGTCTTCTGGATCCTGGAATGGATGTATATGGAGGAGAGAACATAGAGCTAGGAATCAAGGTTTGTGAAATTATTACCATTCTATGCAGTTTTTCTTGAAATTGTATTTTTAAAAAACTCATGCACAAGGATCTTTTTTAAAGACCAAAATCAATTAGAATCTGCATGAGAATCGAGCACGATACTTTCAGTGGCACCTTAAAGAAAGAGTCCAGAAAACATTTAATTACTTCTTGGGAGCATATATTTTCTCCTGTTCCCCAACATTTGCATATGGAGCCTATGTAATGCCTGCTAAAGCCAAAGGGAGCATTTTCAATTATTTAAGTGGGCTTTGGATCAGGTCTATAGCATCAGTTCATGATAACAAGTTATAGATATGCAAAATATCAAATCCAGTGTCAAAGAAAATATCATGCCTGTGTCTCTCACAGAAATAGACTCATGGAAGGTGATGGGGCTACTCGTTGTGAATACCACAAGCATGATTTGAATGCTAAAACATCTTTTACAGACATTTAACAGCCACAACATAAAGTACATGTATAAATTGGTGTAACCCACTTTAATTATGATATATCAATAGACATATTTTCAGTAACTGCCACAATAAATCTACACAAGAAACTCCTACTTACAATATCTACCAGTGCAACTTCAATTCATTACTATAAAGATATTAGATGTGGTTTAATGATTTGATTGTTTCCATAATTAGGGCCCTACCAAATTCACGGCCATAAAAATGCATTATGGACTGTGAAATCTGGTCTCCTTCCCCTCCCCATCCCATGAAATCTGGTCATTTGTGTGGTTTTACTCAATACTGTACAGATTTCACGGGGGAGACCAGCGTTTCTCAAATTAGGGGTCCTGACCAAAAGAGACATGCAGGGGGGTCCCAAGGTTATTTTAGGGGGGTTGTGGAATTGCCACCCTTATTTCTGCGCTGCCATCAGAGCTGGGTGGCCAGGGAGCAGTGGCTGTTGACCAGGTACTCAGCTCGGAAGGCAGCGCCCCGTCAGCAGCAGCGCTGAAGTAAGGATGGCAATGCCATACCATGTCACCCGTACTTCTGCGCTGCTGCCTTCAGAGCTGGGCGGCCAGAGAGTGGCAGCTCCTGACTGAGGGCGCAGCTCTGCAGACAGACACGCAGAAATAAGGGTGTCAATACCATACCGTGCCATCCTTACTTCTGCACTGCTGCTAGCCGCAGCTCTGCCTTCAGAGCTGGGCTCCCGGCCAGCAGCCGCCGCTCTCCAGCTGCCCAGCTCTGAAGGCAGCACCGCCGCCAGCAGCAGCAGTGCAGAAGTAAGGGTAGCTGTATCGCAACCCCCTGCTACAATAACCTTGCAACACCCCCACCTTCCTCATCACCCCCCCACACACACACACCTAATTCCTTTTTGGGTCAGGACCCCTACAATTACAACACCATGAAAATTCAGATTTAAATAGCTGAAATCATGAACTTAACAATTTTTAAAGTCCAATGACCTGTGAAATTGACCAAAATGGACCCTGAATGTGATAGGGCCCTATCCATAATATATCACAAAGTGGTTCATATACAAAAGATTTCAATGCTTGCAAAGGCAGAGTCTATGGAGATCCAATCAAGCCTGGGCTTAGAACATACTGTTGGTTAGATAAAGGAACTGATAGTGAGAGAGACTTGAGACTTGCTCATATCTGAAAAGTTGAATTAACTGTTTGCTGTTATAAAAAATGAAAAATCATTGTTTATTTCATAGATTTTCCAACTTGTATTTGCTTTGCTAAAAAATAAAAAGCAATTGATAAAATCTATTTTTATTGGGTGTGAGGAATAGTAATCTCATTTAAACAAGAGAATAGAAGATAAAGCCTTTAAATATGCCATGCAATTCCACTCTTTATAGGGTAATTATTGCACCATGAGCATGCAATTGACGCTCTTGGTCTAGAGGTATCAGACTCTCTTGTCACCACCTTCATTTGTTACTTTCACTTTTTTGTGTTGCTATCATTCAGTGATTGACAGAGATGGTATAGTATTTAGTAGAACTATTTTCTTCTCCTAGTTAATAATTCAACCCGTCTCTTTGGTCTTGGAGGATTTCATGGGAGATTGCTGGAAAAATAAGATAGATGTTCAAGGCACAAGCAATGATCAGAGATGTAATATTTTTTTTGACATTGTGGATCTATTAAAAGGAGAACTAGAATATCTCTAGTTGAAAGATTTTGAAAATTCCCACCACCCCTATCCTAATTATATATATATATATATATATATATATATATATATACACACACACACACACACACACACACACACACACACACACACACACACACTCTGGCCAAGATTTTCAAAAGTAATTAGTGGTTTTGGGTGTATAAACATGTGGGGCTGAAACTTATGACACTTTTAAAAAGGCCTCCTTTTCAAACGGTGCTGAGCTTGTCCCCTCTGAAAATCAGCCTCCTTTAAGGTGTCTCAAGTTGGGCACCCAAAAGTGCTGGTTAATAAAATCTCTAGTCACTTTTGAAAATGTTGGCCTTCTTGTAAAGCTTACAGTTACACCATTTGGTCCCAGTCTTGCTCACAGTGAAGTCGATAGGTTTTTGCTCCGAAATTCAATAGAGTGGTGGCTCTTGTCATAGTTTGGTTTGGTTTGCACTTTATATCAAGATTCCATTTATAGATGGTTTATACAGGGTTAATAAATAATTAATAGACATTTTAATAAATGGTTCATTAATTATAGATTATTATAGCATCCAACCAACCAATACATTGTTTTAAACTCTGGCTTACAGCCATCTATAATATGCTTATAACACCTATTAACCCTCAGAAACCATTGCTAAAGTTTATCTTAATATAAAACGTTTGATTGGTTGCTGAATAATTTTAAAGTGTGGCAGTTGTCAAAAAGTAATTGTGTGGTTCTTTGTTTTACTCTGTCTCAATGCCTCTCAGCTCAAAACTGGCTCAGTTTACAAGTCCAAAGATAATGGTTTTCTCTTTGGTGATGCTGCAAGTTCCACCTTCTTTCTGAAAATCATGCTGTATTTTAATATAGTTTAATATTTATATCACTAAAAACCCCATCATATGTTTCTGGGTGCATGTATACATTTGTTTTAAAGTACAAAAATTAGACAGTCGACCAAGGGACAAATAAACCCCACCATCTCAGACATCCAGCAAAAACATCAGTTAAACAAACCATGGCAGAGGTTCTCACAACAAATATTTTGGTGGCCTCTGATTGCGGCCACCAACTCTTGCTGGTGGCTGCTGTTACAATTTTAACTAAGTTTAGGAAAGACAAATAAATATGCAAATACTTGTCCAAATCATTGAAATGTATTTATGTTGGGATTTTTTTGCAGGCTTAATAATAAAAATAATGTACACGTCTCTGTTCTTTACTGGACCTAAACAGAATAGAAAACACAAATAAGGGCATATCTTGTCTTTTTTGTTGTTTGTTTTTACTTTTTTGGTTTCTGTTTTAAAGATTTGCTAGATAGTAAGCTGCTGCTGTGAAAATGATAATAACAAACATACAAATATCACTTTTCACAGCAGCACACTTACTCAGCCCTGGCAAGCCCAAGGACAAATTGATCTCTGGATGGGGAGGAGGGTAGGAAGGCATTGGGTGCCAGAGGCAATGGGGAGAATGGATAGGGGGCTGGGGGAGGCAATGGGGGCCAAGGGAGAATGGACGGGCGTGAGCCCAGGGCCAAAGCCTGTTGCCCACCACCACAGGGAAGGTGGGGAACTGAGTAGGAGCCTGTTCCTCCAGCATTTGTGTCTCCCCTGCTGGCAGCCTCAGGGGAGGGGGCACTGCTTTGACCCCCTCCCACATCACTGCCCAGGAGGCTGTGGCCTCAAGAAAAGCCCCTGGTGGCATGCAGCCACGGTGGCCACATTTGAGAAACACAGTTATGGTACAATTTAAATGAAGGTGATCTAAACAAAAAGGATAACAGTACTAAAATAATGTTTTATGTTGTCCTATATTTAAAAAGAACATATACTTTACAAGAATCTGATTTATAAATATGTCCAGATATAGATACAGTACATATGGCTATAAAATGCAATAAAGAAAACTATCTATTTAATTGCTGTTACTAATTAGCTCAAATGAGAGCATTGACTGATTAGCTAAGTGGTTCACTTTAACAAAAAAAGTTATCCATGGTTAGGGCTGCAGATAATCCTGGCGCTAGGGTTTTTGCTGCCCTGTACAAAGTGGAAAACATCCTCCTACCCTGTAATCACTAAAATAATAATAAACCCACTAAACATTTTGCTGCCTCTAATTTCTAGCTGCTCTAGGCAATTTTTTGTTCTGCTTGCAGGGTAAACCTGGCCCTGGCATAGAGTACAGATTGTTCTTTGTATTACTGTCATTCCTTTTATCTCACTACAGTGACTCTAGAAGGAGTTCTCATCTTGTGCTTAGTCTTGCTCCTCGTCCCTAAAGTGGACGACTTCATATCCTGAGGCAGCATTAAAAAAAAAAACAAAAAAAAGGAATAAAATCGCTATCAGCCTGTTCTTGGCAGAGAAAATGGTGGTGTCCATTAGGCAAAGGAGTTCAGGGTAATATTTCAACGGAGATGTTTTCAACAGCATTCATTTATTTATTTATTCATTCATTTATGTTAAGCTATTCCTGGACATTGAGTTATCCCAGTGCTAGGTCTTACCACATTTGTCGCATGCCAGGCCTGTATATTTGAACAGCATTCCCTAGAGTCAGCAACAAATACCTTCCACAGCAGGCCATTTTATCAAATTCTACTCTTCACGGTTATTCCACAACCGCAGAGTTGGTCACAAGCTCTACCTGCTGTGGCTGGAGAATATCGAAGCCCTAGATGTCTGAGTGAAGGGCAATTGTAAGAGTGCGTCAGCTTTTGAACTCTGTGGACATTTTCACTTCACTAATGTAAAGCCCTTGAATGTGGTCTCAGAATTCCCCTTGACTTCAGAGGTAGATTTGGGCATTTATCAATGTCAAGGTTGTATATTATGCATGCAGTTCCAGCCTCGATGCAGGAAAGAACTTAAGCACATACTTTTCATGAAAAATTTAATCACAAATCCAATTTTCCAACATCAAAAATTTTATATCAAAACTGTTTTATCAGCCATAGTACTGCTATAGTGGTGAGAGGAACATTTGCTCTGGTAGCTTCTTTCCTGAGGTGGCCAGCAATATGGCAAATCAGTATGAGTTTTCCATTCATTGCTTAATGGAGACAGATTTAGTCCAGTGACATTGGCCTGTGAGAATCTATAACGCATTACCCAATTCCCTCAAATAACTGGTCCCCTCAATACGCACAGACTTTTCTCCACTCCAGTGAGGATGTGGGGAATCTGCCTCTATAACTTATGGATTCTGTGTATGATTATGAACGCTTTGCAGCTTTATCAAGCTGCAAACTCCATTTTGAATATGCAGCCCCCCTGCCTTCTCTGTTGTCTGTTTGCCTCCTTGTTGAATTCAAATTGAAAAGGCTGGTGACAAAGGTATAAGAAAAGAGGATTGCTGACTTAAAGTGCGCTCCTATTGAAATGGAATAGCTCTAAAAATAGACTGGCTCCTAACCAGCAGAATTGGTCTATCAGAGGAGAGGTCGCCTTGGCAATTAAGTCACTTGAGGAGGCTAAAAGCTATAAAAGGGCAGGAGCTGTTTTACTCAGGGGACCATTTTTCTCCCGCTCAATATGAGGGAGAAGCAGCCCAGCATGTAGAAGTTTGTTGAGATAGGGAACTGTGCCTTCTTGCCCCCAAGGACTCCCAAGGGAATGGTGAGCTAGTGGTGGGCATTGCATTTAGACTGCTGATTGTTTTCTAAATAATTTGTACTTTCTTGTGCTTAGTTAGGTGAAAGAGCAAGGGTGTTAAAATTCTGTGCAAAGTCTGTGTTATAAGCTTTAGGCAAAATGTGAGAGACTTAACCAGTAAACTGGAAGGCTCACCACCTTTGGTGGGGTTCTGGGAGAGTGTGTGTTTAAGCTATGGGGATAGGCAGCTGGATAACAGGTACCAGCTCGCACAAGGAGTACTACACACTGCGTCTGGATAGTAGCTGGGCTCCATCCAGGTTCCTGGAGCTGTAACAGTGCCCCTTCTGCTTTTGCAAACTTTGGCAAAAAAATCTATTCAGAAAACTTCCATTCCCACTTTTGTTTTGTGTTTTTTTTAAATGAAGATTGTTTGTGGATACGGTTTTTAGTGAATGTTTGAACTGCAAGGAAACCATTTGCTTTTAATATGCATCATGCTGTTTCTTTGTGTGTGAGGGTTGTATGGATTTTCACGGTTGGTCACAGCGAGTTACTGAGATGCCCCAGGAAACTATATATGGTGTTTGTTTTGAACAAAGGATTATTTTGTGTGTGTTGCCATCATTTTAAGCCCTGGGGATGGGTTACAAGGTTGTTTTCAGCAATGTCATGCATTGCTAATTAAACTCATTTAAGCTGTCTTTTAGAGATTAATTTAATCAATAAGGATATTATTACTCCTTTGATAGTATCATTTGTACAAATCGTCACTTGATGAAGACAATTAACTCAGAATGCTTATTAGCTGATCCATCCCACACCTTATTTGTATACTAAGAATCAGTCATAGATTTAATTAAGAAAAGTACAATTCAAGGATTTCTTTGAGGCTCAGTGGATGACTCTGTCTTTGTTTTATGTGAATGTTTAATCGATTGTAGTTTGGGTTTGGTCATTTATTATCTATTTCTTTTTTTAGAGGGGAAAAAAGAGTGTTCTCTCATTTCAAACGCCAGGTTTTCCTAACTAGTCACCTAAATGTCTCATGTCAATCTCAGATGTGCGCATCCAAATGAGCAGCTGTGCATGCAAAAGAGGTAACCCAGTGAACCCATTTGAACATTCATATGTGCTAATGGAGGACTGATCTCAATAAGGGTAGCGAATTCTGAGCAGTTGGCTCCTGGTAAGATATGCACATGCGGGGAATCAAACATTTTGGGGTGGTTGTTATTTTATTAATAATTATTTAGGCTCTAATTCCACAACCATTAATACACATTAGCAACTTTATAATTAGGGGTGAAATTCACCCCTGTGCAGAGGGTGCAAGGACTGTGCACCCCTTAACTCCCACATAAGTTCTCAAATTGGCACTTCAGTGGTACATAAGTCCGGGGTGTAAGGTGAGCAGATAGCAAATGAGAAAAATCAGGGTGGGGGTGGGGGGGAATTGGTGCCTATATAAGACAAAGCTCCAAATATCGGGACTGTCCTTTTAAAATCAGGACATCTGGTCACCCTACCGGGGTGGGCCCTGTGCACAGGGTGAATTTTACCCATAAATAGTCTCATTGAATTTATATGAGTAAAATTACTCTCAGGCTTAAGTGTTTGCAGAATCAGGGCCTTAGAAACAAAAAAAATATATTTCATTTCCTTTTTAGCACAGAGGAGCTCATGTATTTCTGTATTTAGAAAATCAAATGTTTTTTTCTCTGTATATTTTGCATAAAATTAATGTAATCTATCACTCTTTACTAAGAATAAAATAAAGAAGTTTGGCTGGATTTTTGAAAGCAGCTGAATCTTTCGGCTTCCACTGAGTTCCTCTACGCTAGCTTGAGAGTTCATCGATTCCAAAGCCAGAAGGGACAACTGTAATCATCAAGTCTGACCTCCTGTATAACACAAGCCAGAGAACTTCCCCCATATAATTCCTGGAACGAATCTTTTAGGAAAATATCCAATCTTGATTTTAAAATGGTCAGTGATGGAGAATCCACCACCACGACCCTTGGCAAATTGCTCCAATGGTTAATTACCCTCACTGTCAAAAACATATGTCTTATTTCCAGTCTGAATTTGTATAGCTTCAGCTTCCAGCTGCTGGTTTGTGTTAGTTCTTGCTCATCTATATTGAGGAGCCCGTTATTAAATATTTATTCCCCATATAGATATTTATAAACTGTAATCAAGTCACCCCTTAACCTTCTCTTTGGTCATTGAAATATAATGATAGACTCAAAAACTCAATCTAAAGCAGGTTTTCTAATCCTTTAATCATTCTCAGTTCAAACACTCTCCCCTATTTATCAACATCCTTCTTGAATTGTGGGCATCAGAACTGGACATCGTATTCTAGCAGCACCACTGCCAAATACAGAAATAAAAGAACCTCTTTGCTCCTATTCAGGATTCCCCTGTTTATGCATCCCAGCATTGCACTAGCTCTTTTGGCCATAGTGTCACACTGGTTGCTCATGTTCAGCTGATTATCCACCAGGACTCCCCAATTTTTTTCAGAGTCACTGCTTCCCTGGAGAGAGTCCCCCATTCTGTAAGTTCCTAGGTGTATACATTTACATTTAGCCACATTAAAATGAATATTGTTTGTTTGTGCCAAGTTTACCCAGTGATCCAAATTGCTCTGAATCAGTGACCTGTCCTCTTCATTATTTGCCCACTCCCCCAATTTTGTGTCATCTGCAAAGGAGGAGTGTGGTGATTTCATGTTTTGTTCCAGGTCATTGATAAAAATGAGAAATAGCATCGGGCCAAGAACCAACCCCCTGCAGGATCCCACTGGAAACACATATGCTTGATGACGATTCCCAATTTACAATTATACATTAAGACCCGTCAGTTAGCCAGTTTTTAATCGTTTTAAGATGTGCCACGTTAATTTTATACTGTTCTAAGTTTTTCAATCAAAATTTTATGTGGTACCAAGTTGCAGCAAGTCTCCGGCCATTTGTGCCATGTAAGCGGAGCAAAGGGAGAGGAATAGGACAGAGAATTTGCTCCATGATGTTCTGTGCATCAGTGAATACAGGAAGGATGGTCCCATATTTAAGGTAATAAATAATAAGGGTAGTGAATTCTGAGAGGTTGGCTCCAGGTAATGTATGCAAATAGGTGGAATCAAACATTTTGGGGTGGTTTTATTAGCCCTGTGAGTGCGTGAAGAGACAATTAGAATGATGTGCAATTTTTTTACCCACCCAACTCTCACTTTGCCAAAACGAAACTGATCTGCTTGAAATTCCACCTGCAAGATCTTCAATCTAGGGATGAATCAGAGAAAACTTCTGAGAGAGATGGAGGTTCAAATCTTAAGTGGAGTTCACTCTTGGAATATATCCTTAATTTTATTTCTTAGTGTGCTTGGCTGGTTTTTGGTACATCTCAAATGGCTTGGCATATATACCTCAAATTCCATGGATTCAGTCAATCCTGGAAAGGAGATGTGCCATAAATGAGTTTTGCGGGTTGATGCTGGAATTATGAGATATTAATTACGTACATTATGATGTCTTCATGGCCTAATGCAGTTGGTGTTTGTCTGTCCCGTCTGTCTAATCAGCTGATGTATCTTAGCATGTATACTGAACAGCTATAAACTTTATAAAGTGGGTATAGGCCAGATGCAGATAGTCATGATGTGAGGGGTGGCAAGCAGGGTACCACATTGGGCTGATGAAGTCTTAGGAGTGGGAGAGCCATAAATGGAGTGGTCTGGTCTGGGGAATAGCGCAAGCTTTATGGCAGAACAAGAAGCAATGGTCTGAAGTTGCAGTGGGGGAGGTCGAGGTTGGATATCAGGAAACACTATTTCACTTGGAGGGTTGTGAAGCACTGGAATGGGTTACCTAGGGAGGTGGTGGAACCTCCATCCTTAGAGGTTTATAAGGCCTGGCTTGACAAAGCCCTGGCTGGGATTATTTAGTGGGTGTTGGTCTTGCTTTGAGCAGGAGATTGGCTAGATGACCTCCTGAGGTCTCTTCCAACCCTAATATTCTATGATTCTATGAATGGGAAGAAGAAAGCCACATATGAAGATGGGTCCATTTCATCCCTGCTTTCAAGGAACAAGGAAGCACCTGCATAACTTGCAGGATCCATAAAAGACCCTGGATGGCTCTCACAATACCACAGAATCTATGTGCAAAAGCCACAGGGACTACTGAAAGTGGGAACTTTTTAAACAAAGGACATTTCCAGATAAAGATATTGTTAACTCAGAGCAAATGAAGAAATAGAATAAGACTGACCTTGGAAAATGTCTTAGAAGCATAGCTTTAGAATAAAGCAGCACACCAATTCGCATGCGCCCATGTGCTTGGTCACATGCTATTTATATCGGTCGGTATCCCCATTGTATTAAGATTGATTTTATTCTTCAGCCAGCATTATTGTGTGGTTGAAAGAAATATTTCCACTGTTGACAAATAGCCAATCAGGAAAAGTTTATTTTAACCACAGAAATTGGTACTATTGTGAATTTAGAATGTTTGCTCCATGTTGTTGTCAGTGCCGCATTTACTGTAGGTGCTGGAGGATGTTTTATAGGAAATGTTACTCTAATTTTCTGATGCATTGTGAGCCAGACATTTACGCTATTTTCTTCTATTAGAGTTGCAGTGGTGTGAGCAATTTAGAGCTGTCTCTTTTAAGAAAGGGAAATTGCAAGCAGGCAGTCATGTCGCTTATGCTGCTCCCTCGCTGTCTCCTGATAGAAAATGATTTATTGTCCCTGCCCATTATCTCCATTCAAATAAGGAAGGGTGAAAGGAGCATTCTCACCCACTCTGATTCTAGTGTTTTTACCGACAATGTTCTTTTTATGCAGGGAAAAAGTTCATCATTTTCATCGAAAAATATTAGCTCTTCCCATCCAACCGGCAGTATATTGCAGATGAAATTCACTTCTGTGTACAGAGGTCCTGCTCTCAAGACTATGCACCCCTTAATTTCCGCTTGAGCTTTTGGCGCTTATAAGCCGCCTCTTGTGAATACTAATTGAAAAATTGCCAAAGGCCTAACTTAATGCTGGACGTACAGAATCAGACAGACAGCCCCATCTTCCACCACTGTCATTGCAGGCTCCAGGCCGCTCTTACAAATGTTCCAGCTGTGGAGAGCAGCCCTCTGCTGAAGGGCCTGTAGGTATGTGGGTCTGCAGAACCCAAAGAGAGTAGAAAACCACAAGGCAGGATGAAAGCTGCAGCACCATCTCACCTTCCTGAGTTCAGGGGATTAGATAGCTCAGGCCAGGGATGATTTACACCTCTCATTACTGGCTCGTTTGGGAGAATCTGGCCTAGTGTCTAGGACGGGGTGGGCAAACTACAGCCTGGGGGCAGCATCTGGCCCCCCAGATGTTTTAACCTGGCTCTTGAGCTCTCACCAAGGAGTGGAGTCGGGGCTTGCCCCACTCAATGCGTGCCGTGGCACCGCATGACTCCTGGAAGAGGCAGCGTGTCCCCTCTCCAGCTCCAGTGTGTAGGTGCAGCCAAGGGGTTCCGCGCACTGCCCCCGCTCCGAGCACCGTACCCGTTGGCCAGGAACTTGAGGTAAGCACCAGCCAGAGCCTGCACCCCTGACCCCCTCCTGCGCCCCAATCCCCTGCCCCAGCCCTGATCCCCCTCCTGCCCTCCGAACCCCTCGGTCCCAGCCTGGAGCACCCTCCTGAACCCACAACCCCTCATCCCCAGCGCCACCCCAGAGCTTGCACGCCCAGCCAGAGCCCTCCCCCACATCGCACCCCAGCCCGGAGCTCCCTCCCGCATCCTGAACTCCCCATTTCTGGTCCCACCCCAGAGCCCGCACCCCCAGCCAGAGCCCTCACCCCCTCCTGCAACCCAACCCCCAATTTCATCAGCATTCATGGCCTGCCATACTATTTCCATACCCAGGTGTAGCCCTTGGTCCAGAAAGTTTGCCCGCCCCTGCTTTAGGATCTGTACTCTATGCAGTGGTATTTTCAAAAGCACTCAGCACTGGTCTAACTCTGCTCCATTGAAGTCAATGGTAAATAATTCCCATTAATTTCAATGGAATCAGAGTTAGGCCAACACTGAGCGTGTGTGTGTGTGTGTAAGTTATTTAACTTGCCCTTTGAAAATGCAGTTATGGTCAGAAAACAAGAAAAGTTCAACAGGTCTGGTCCTGCAGTGCATTGCGAGTTAGATCTGCTTGTATTTCTGACTCAGATATGTTTTTACCATTCCGGTTAGCCAGGGGTGAAAGTAACTAAAAGGACTTACCGGTATGCCGGAGTCCTGAGCAGGGGTGTGGCCTCAACCGGAAGAGGTGTGGACTTTAAAGATTTAAAGGCTCCCAGCTGCAGCTGGGAGCCCCGGGGCCTTTAAATCACCCCCGGAGCTCCCAGCTGCAGAGGCAGCTGGGAGCTCAGGGGCAATTCAAAGGGCCTGGGGCTCCAGCCACTGCTACCTCAGGAGAGCTCCGGGCCCTTTAAAAGCACTGCCTGAGCCCCACTGCCGGAGCCCCGGGGTAGTGGTGGCAGGGCTATGGCGGTGATTTAAAAGGCCTGGGGTTCCTCGCAGTGGCTGGAGCCCCGGGCCCTTTAAATCACCACCAGATCCCTGCCACCGCTACCCCAGGGCTCCGGCAGCGGGGCTCGGGAGGCAATTCAAATGGCCTGGGGCTCCGCCCACTGCGGGAGCCCTGAGCCCTTTAAATCACCGCCTGGGGAAGCCAGTCTGGTGCAGCATGGTTTACCAGCTTACTTTCACCTCTGCTGTTAGCCCTTCTGACTCAATGCAGTCCTGGGAGATTGAGCTGCATTCCTGTCCTGTCATCATCTACAGAATTGTTAAATTTCACTTGCTGAACATTTATTACTGTGGTCATGGTGCATGAGCCAGAATGAACCCAGCTCTCAGAGGACAGGTTAAGATTGTTGGAGATAAACCTCCTTTTATTAGCAATTCAGTCGAGAATTACTGAGCCACCACAAAGATGGAACGCCACAATGTCGTTCTTACAGAATCCCTTTTGAGAGTACAACTGTCCTTTAAAATATCCCTAATCCATGAAACAATAATCCAACTTTCCTCCCTTGTTCACTATTACAATGGGCTAGCAACTCATCTTAAGTTCCTGGAATGTCTGAGATATAAATTGCCCTATAAAGTGGAAAACGAAACCATTAAAAACAAACTGAATGTTGCCTTCTTATTTAAAAAACAGTGCACGTTGGGAAAGATAAGAGAAAATTTGACATGAGGTTACACTCTGAAAAGTGTAACTATATAAATAGCGATGTGGGGTTTCCTATCTGTCCTCTCTCAAGGACTTCCCAAGCAAATCTGTTCATTTTCGTAAGTCAGAACACAGTTTTCTAAGTGCCAGCACTGCAGACATAAACCTGGGCTCTGACAAAAACTCAGGCTGTTCCTTCTGCCTCTTAAATCATCACCCGTAAAGAACAGTGAAAACATTGCTGATAGTTCGGTAGGTGATGCTTCTAGACAGGGTAGAATCAGGCTTCCTTGTCCATAGATGTTGGCTCTGCAATTCTAGCAGGATTAAAATATATCTGGGTCATATCTGCTTCCCCCTTTTTTTTTTTTCTAACAAAGAAGCCATGCAAGGAAAGTAGTATGTTGAATAATAAGGTGACATTTCCCTCCAACCAGCTTTCTGAAAATAATTGCACAGTATTATTTTTTAAAGGCTGGGTGCCACCCATGGCCAAATATTCTCATTATAGGGCTCAGAAAATGGGGTAGCACATACGTGTGCTCCCCCAGGAGGAGTTCTGGGAAAGAACTGTGACTCTGATCACAATTCCCCTCCTGCTCCTCACTTGTTCTGTAGGACTTCATCCCTTTTTGCAGGGCTCAGATTAGTCACCTATTATTACCGACCCCTTTTTAATGTGTTGGTCTCAACCTTTTTTACTGTTGAAAATTTACATTAGAGCGGTAGATTCTTAATTGGTGCATCTTCTCCCAGAGTTCCTGTGAACATGATGGTCCTTTTCCAGACACACATCTAATTCCCTCTCAAGTGATTTTTGGCACTTGTCTTACAACGGCTTTCTCCTGCTGAATTCGGCAGGTTGTTCCAAGCTTCCTCTGTGCAAAGAAATTTCGTCTGAAGGGTTCATATGCCAATCTTCTCCTCTCTTTTTGTTTTTCATTTAACTACTGGGCGTGATTCTCTGTTGCCTGACACCATGTGTTGTCATTTACATCGGTGCACTATGAGAGCCAAGTGGGTATAAAACACTTAGGCCCAGATTTTTAATGGTATTTAGTGTTGCTGTGCTCAACATTGCAAAGCCTACCTGATTTAGGAGCCTTAGTCTCATTTCCAAAAGAGATTTAGGTCCTTAGAAGCATAAATCCAATGAGATAATTTGGGTTTCAGTCACAACAGAACAGGTCAATGGAGAATCAGGCCCACTATCTCCAGCAGTTGGGTGTTGGTTCAGTTATTCTTCAAGATTTCTTTTGTGAAAAGTGGATTCCTTCACCCATCCGCTCACATTTAGTTTGCTCTTACTGTGATACTTATGTATTTTCCATATAGACCAAGCTCTTTGGGGCAGGAATTATGTCATCTTATGTATTTGGAAATGGTCCAGAGAATTTTGGGCACCACCAATAATGACGACAAACCTTTCTTTATTAGTCATCTCTTCAGATTATTTGGTCACTTTTGCCACCATTCTTACAATCCCAACAATCTCAGGTGAGCTTTTCAAAGGCACAAAGGGCACATAGGCTCCCATCAGAATTCAGCAGGAGTTGGTTGCTTCACTCCTCAAGCCACCTTTGAGAATCTGTCCTCTCCTTGAGATAGTAAATGACCAGATCAGCATGCGTTATTCTTAATGTGATATAACTTGAGACTTGTTCTGTGTGGTATTTAGAACAACAATAGAATAATTTCTGAAGGTGTATGTCCTGCATCCCTATGAATTTATCCTCCACCTTTGTGTGTCCCTGTTATGTTTTGTGGACATCACAAGGGTATTGCTCCTGGGGACTCATTTTTAATCACAGTCGTAGGCAAAGTTCACTATAATATGAAGGTAGCAGAGTGCCACACTAGCTGGCTTCCCATTGGTGTTTTTATTATTCAAGGCAAGGCTTCTAGTTCATACAGAATCAAATCCATGCAGTGCACTTGTTTCCATGATACATGAAAGGTGGTTAACCTCAATAACTCAATGCACTGAGTTCTCATTTGTCTCCTTGCTACTTCAGAGGTCTCTTTCTCATCACTGCTTTCCAAGCAGTTCCAAAGCAGCAGAAAATACTTACAACCCAGCTATTTCACTGACGAGAGAGTGCTCAGCCTTATTTAATAACTCTGTAAAGATAAAGGCACGCTTTTATATTATTTTTCACATGTGTAGTGGGTTCATGGTTTTAGTGTGTCAGCCATAACCTCCCTCAATTCTGTACTATGGTGTGCATTGTGCTTCCTTTCTTGCTGTCAGCATGAGAATTGTTGCTGTTTTCCAAACGTATGAGTCCATCTCCTGCCTTGCACCTCTTTGGTAGTAGGCTATAGGTCATTGTCCACCCTTAAGCTCTGTAATGACTCGGGGCTTGACCAACAGAAGCACCATCCTTTTATTGGCTTTGTTTAAAAACTCAGACACTGTGGTGATGTGTGCAGTAGAAGAACTAAAATAGGGAAGAATAAGGACCTCAGGATTTGGCCCAGTATTAGGGCCACACATTTTCTCCCTATGCTTGTCAGAAGCAGAAGGAAAAAGAGTTTGGGTGAGCTAGTCCAGAACTCTACCTTTGGCCATATAAGCCCTGATCCAGCCAAATGCTTAACTTTTGAGCACACGAGAAGTCACGCTGACTTCTTTAAGACTAGTCTGTATGCTGTAAATTTAATCACATGCTTAAGTGCATTGTTGGACCGATGCCTTAAAGAGTTAAACTTGAACCAAAGCATTTTAAGAACCAATATTTGTGAAGCAAAACACTCAACCTTATTTTTCTTAGAAGTGAACATAGGTTTGAACAAGTTTTAAAAGATGATAAACAATCTTCTGCCTGATGCCCTAATTACCTGGCTCTGGCTTTAAATTATATGTGCATCCTTCTTGGATTGGGTCATGTGGCTCTACTTTTGAGAGTTATTATACATCATTTGCACAGAAAATGCAGGGATAAGACACCAGGAAGCAAGGTAATCTGTATTTTAAATAGATTTATACTTAAAGCTTCAATGCAGTAACTATTTCATATTCAGCTGAAAACCCAGAACATGTATTAATTAACCCCATTGTTGTGAATGAGCACATGCAAATGAAGTAGTATAAACCAATATTTCAAGATTAGCATTTCTGTTACATTTTCTACCTTTTAAAGAAGGTTGCTCTGCGCTAGGTATATCAGATCTATGCCTTGCAGCCCAGTGTGGGTGGGTATGGAGGGGTTTCACCACTCTGCAGAAGTTGCTGGAAACAATACAAGCGTGGCAACAGAATATCCATATGGGATCCCACTTGAGAAATTTCTGTCTGGATTTCCTACAGGATGGAAAACCATGTTTCCTTCTGCAACAGCTGTTTTGCTGTGCCAAAGCCACAGGGTTAAAGTAGGGGAAGACAGCTGAACTTAAGTTCAAGTGTAAACTTTAAACTGACGCCTTTTTTTTTTTTTAAGTCCAGTAAGTCCCTACCTTTCCAAGACTTCTCGTGATCACAGTGTCCAAACAGTAGTAAAATAAGGATTTCTCCATGTTGACTTGAGATGTGTTCAGTTTATCTGGGATAATATCCTTTCCCGTTGTGATCCATCCTTACTTATGGGGTAGCTAGAGTGCTGTGATAGCTCAATCCCCAGTGGCTGGCCAGGAGTCCTACTCATACACAAGCACTGTAGATGCTTCAACTGCTAATTTAGCACCTGAATGACATCCTGTCCATTGCCACACTCCTACCGGGGCCTCTGGACACACGGTGTCTCTGGTCTGTTTCTTCCCAACTCCCATGGACCCTTCACCTTGAGCTCTGGCTCGCTAGCGCGGGAAGAAAAGGAGTAGATTCACTGATTGGCAAATTCATCTCAGCATGTTGGATGTAACATTGCTTTTCTGTTAGGTGTTTGCCGTCTCTGCCTCACTCACGCATTGACTGTGTAAAAGAATACCGATATTTTCTGTGTTTCTTCCAAGGAATACAACTTATGTTCATTTTCCAATGGGAAGAAATGAGATGTATAAACCACCATGTTCTATCAGTTGTGAGGTCAAACCCGTGTAAAACTACAACGTTCCATTTCAGTTCCATCCAAAAGCTTATATTGGCGGCTTTCATTTGAAACTAGATACCTGTTCGCAGAAAGCTTAGGCTACTGAAAAATCCACACCCCTGAGCAGCATAGTTAAACTGACCTAAGTCCCTGTGTAGACAGCACTAGTCCAATGGAAGAATTTTTCCATCAACATGGCAACCACTTCTTGGGGAGGTGATTACCTACCTCAATGGGAGAACCCTTCCTGTTGGCATAGGTAAGGTCTAGGCAGTGCTGCTGTAGTGTTTCAGGTGTAGACAAGCCCTTAGTGAATCTTTTCAGGACCTTGAACTGTGTTTTGGGTTGGGCTAAAACATAAAGGGTTCTTTGTGGAATGTTTGCATGGTTCTGGTTAGCAGTAACTCAGCGGAAGGTTCTTTAGTGTCTCATTGTGGGGACTTCCTGGCAAACCTTGAATTTGGCAAGTATTGAAGTGTTGTTCTATTCCTGCCAGCATCAGCCCACAGTCAGACATGCTGAGTGACTGGTGCTAACACTCTGTGACCCCCCTACAGTTTCTCAGGAGTATTTTAATGGTGATTACAGATGATTGTATTAAGTAAACATTGAATTAAATAGATTAGCATAAAATAAGAGCGTTCCTGAGATTTTCCCCAAATCTTGAACCAAACTATCTTTAGAAAACTAGAAAACTTCTGCTCATTCAACACCCATTAAGGGCTAAACTTTGGCTTTGCTGTCGCAGCCCAGGAAGCAGACTGTGACTGAGAGACTCGCATGCTGCTTCCAGGTTTCCCTCTGGCTCTGGGGGCATGGAATGATTCTCTCCAGACTTGCCCCAGTATGCTAGCATGTGGAGCGGGCAGGGGCTTTGCCCTCTCTCTTCCCCAGTTCACTCCCTCCCCTCACACCCTCTGTAGGCATGGGAGTAGAAGCTCTGGGAAGGCTGCTTTCTCCCTTGCACTGTCTTGAGACACACGGGCTCAAACCGTAAACATAGTATGTGACCGTATCCTTCCTGAGTGGGTCATACCTGCCCCGACAGACCTGGTATGGGGGTCTACACTTTGGCAACACTTGCATAGTTTGTCATGCCGATAAAGTCTCATTGAATTGAACTTGAATGGTCCACCTGGGATGCCTGGAGCCCCCTTGCTTCTCTGCCTGGGAACATTAGACAGGCCACAATCGGGTCCAGAATTTCATTTCAATGTATCTCTGCACTTTTGAGAACAAGGAGCAGGAGTTCCAAAATACTGCAATGAAAAAAATCAAGCCCAGCCCATCATTTCTTCATAGTTTATAAGTTATCCAGACTTGTGAAAAGTTAGTACAGCTAAAGCAATAGTGAATGCACCTTTCTGAGCTGGGACAATGCAACAACAGTGTTGGTGTCAGTGAAAACATAGAGACTGAGCCATTTAACAAAGCCTTTCAGAACTGTTCATTTAGATCATCTGCTACTTTTGCCAAATTTAAGGCGGAGTGTCTTGTCAGAGTTATGTTGTCTGCTTAGATTACATAAGAGTAGCAAATGGCTGTTCACTGGGGATTAGCATTTATACGATATAAAAGCAGCATTTGCGAGCATTAAAAAGAAAACTACCTTTTAAGTTGAAGAACTGCCATTAAATAATGTTTTTTTCCTAGAGCATAAGCATACTCAGCAATAGCTAAAGCTGCACAGAATGTTAACTCTCTGCTCCCCTTGGGTAGGAGGAGCAATAGGTAGTATTTAATACTCGTATTCATTTTCTGGTGGCCTAGACCAGTCACCTGGGGTAGGATGGAAAGATTTCCTTTCTGTGTGTGTATTATTTGGGGGAAGGGGAGCATGAATTCCCACTGCATGTTTTGTTTGTTTTAAATTTTGTGATTGATTTATTTGTATTCTTCAGTGTGGGTGGGAAATGCTTCCAGATGAGGACAAACAACAGGTGAATGGGCTGAGTGAGGGAGCTGAGAGAGTGTGAGAGCGTGTCCTCGCCTGGTGGGCGGCCCCTCAACTCTGGTCACAGCATTGCATGGAGTTCTCAACTCTAGCAGCCCCTGCTGAGATCTCTCTTGGATCAGCAATGGCCTTTCTCTGACTGTCTCTTCTCCTGACTCCCCTTCAGAGTATTCTGTGGCTTGACACTCTGGCCAAGTCGCAGAAAAGTCTAAGCCCCTTCCGGCCTGAACAAGTCTAATAAAGATTCAAACAAATCTTCAAATTAATAGCCCTTCCACCCCTCTCAGGCTTCACTGTAGTCCCTGGTGTACCCTGCCTGTTTAGCCCTAGGTTGATACCTTTTTTTTTTTCTCAATCAGAGAGACCTGTCTCCCCATTACCTCCCTCAGTCTACCTCTAGCCAAGAGATAATGAGTTCTCACCCCCAATACTTGTGCAGAGCATGATTATTGAGTTCTTTCCTTTGCCTTGCAAGTGCTGTGGGGTAAGCCACATCACAGAGAGTTTTGAAGGGTAGCTTTGCGTAAGAGGAGGTAGCAGCAGGCATTTTATGTCTAAATCCACAGGGTCCTCCAAAATCTCAACCACTATTGTTAAACATTTTCCTAAATGCCCCCATTGAAAGCAAATTTACTTTCCATTCCATGGGAGTGACACTTAAATGGAGTCCCCTTCTCCCCACCACCACCCTTTTTCAGAATTAAAAGCAAAATTTATGCTCTGAAGGAAAATATGAATAGTTGTAAACCTCGCATAAAAAATTGCCAGATTAGGAATTGGCATTTAAAGTTTGGTCTTTAGTGTGTATCGTTTGTCTCCCCTGAAGCCCCCGCCTCTTTCAGACAGACACAGACAGTATGAGAGAATAAAACTTATTGACCGTTAGGGCCCAATGAAATATAATACATATCTAGTTTCTGAACCATAGGAGTCTATGCAAGGTCAAAGGAACCTCTGGTTCTATATTTTCATTAAGTCAGCCCCTCACTTACAAAATAATAAACACATTTCCAGTTCAGAGTGACATGATGTAGATGAGGATGATAAGCTTGTACCAAGTTGCTCCTCACAGCCAAGCTCCGGTTATGAAATGCTATGAATTTCACATGCACTCAAAAACATGAGAAGTGCAAATGTGAGCTAGTTTGATTTAATCAGAATTGTGTTTCCTAGTGTTTGCATAGTAGTACATACATTTATGGGCTTTGCATAGAAGCTTTTTTGTGACATTTTAAAAGTGAAAACAGCTTTTTTTGCTAATGGAAAATTCTGAAGACTTGTAACATTTCAGATGTTTTTTAGCCTTTTGTACAAATTCAGTATAAAGGCAGAAATGGTCAGCTTTGCTGTCATTACAAAACTTTCTCACAGTTTTACTGAGCAGAGTTCTGTGACATGGTTATTAGCCAAGCCCTATAAAGCTGAATGCATAATACAATATCTACAACATGTCATTATTTTCAGTTATATTTCCACCACTCGTGTTTATCTAAAACCAGTCATAACTACTGAGTGTCAGGGAAAATATATATTTAAAATGTAAAGTCGTTTAGATGTTAAAACATCTGCAGGAGAAACAGGAATAGTAATAAGCTGTAAACCACATTCGCTCCTTTGTTTTTTTCATAAAACTAGCTCCCTCTTTTTCCTCTACAACTGATCTGCTTTCCACTATATAAGTTTAAGAAGAAAAATGATCATTAACAAACCATCATAAGCTATAAGCCCATAAAAATAACCTATTTTAGAGCAGGAGTACTTGTGGCACCTTAGAGACTAACCAATTTATTTGAACATGAGCTTTCGTGAGCTACAGCTCACTTCATCGGATGCATACCGTGGAAACTGCAGCAGACTTTATATACACACAGAGATCATGAAACAATACCTCCTCCCACCCCACTGTCCTGCTGGTAATAGCTTATCTAAAGTGATCATCAAGTTGGGCCACT
Source organism: Lepidochelys kempii (assembly GCF_965140285.1). Taxonomy (NCBI): domain Eukaryota; kingdom Metazoa; phylum Chordata; order Testudines; family Cheloniidae; genus Lepidochelys; species Lepidochelys kempii. Next base: position 13,758,371 of record NC_136396.1, on the reverse strand, counting down.
TCCAGCACAAATCCAGGTTTTCTCACCCTCCACCCCCCCACACAAATTCACTCTCCTGCTGGTAATAGCCCATCCAAAGTGACAACTCTCTACACAATGTGCATGATAATCAAGGTGGGCCATTTCCTGCACAAATCCAGGTTCTCTCACCCCCTCACCCCCCTCCAAAAAACACACACACACATTCACTATCCTGCTGGTAATAGCTCATCCAAAAAGTGACCACTCTCCCTACAATGTGCATGATAATCAAGGTGGGCCATTTCCAGCAAAAATGGTGGGAGGAGGTATTGTTTCATGATCTCTGTGTGTATATAAAGTCTGCTGCAGTTTCCACGGTATGCATCCGATGAAGTGAGCTGTAGCTCACGAAAGCTCATGCTCAAATAAATTGGTTAGTCTCTAAGGTGCCACAAGTACTCCTTTTCTTTTTGCGAATATAGACTAACACGGCTGTTACTCTGAAACCTATTTTAGAGCAAAATTTAAAGTGATGGTGCATTATACACAGACATAGAGTACATATTGATAGGGTAAAGCTAGAAGAGTCCACAGTGATCATTTGATTTGGCCTCCTTCGTAGGACTTCCCCGTAATAATTCCTGTTTTCACTAGAGCATATCATTTAGAAAAACATCCAGTCTTGCTTTAAAAATTGCCAACGATGGGGAATGCACCACAACTGTAGGTAAGATTTTCCAATGATTAATTATCCTTACTATGAATGCTTTATATATTACTTGAAATGCTGATATAGATATACATACATACATCACATCTGTGTAAATACTGATATTTATTTTTATTTATAGGGTCTGATCCTCAGCTGATGTCAAAGATCTGGCACATAGCAGCAGATCTCCAGAAACACCGAAATCTTTATGGAACTTGTATTTTGAGCGTGATCCAAAGCCCACTGAAATAAATGGAAAGGCTCCCATTGATTTTTCTGGGGTTTGAATCAGGCCACTAGCTGTGTAAATGAGGCATTCCTGCATTTCCATACTTCATTCCCAGTGAGAAATAGTTTAACAAATAGTTCTATGAGAGCAGGGGGTACTGAAGCAGTGCTTACACTCTCTTAAAAAAGAAAAAACCCAAATCCTGCAGAAAGAATACCCTGTGGAGAGATTCATATGTCCTGGAAACATTCAGGACTCCCTATCTTCATTATTGCAAAATGTCACTGTAAAGAAATACAGAGGGGTCCCTTCCAAACCAGTAACATGTAATGCATTGTTCTCACTGAAAGCATTTTCCTGTTGGTAAGTGTGCATCATGTAAATAGAACAGACCGAAATGAATAGCTGATAACTTACACCACAGATGCATGAAAAGCCTATTTTGTTAATGGCGAGTGTCTCAAAAGGAAGAGAGTGTGCTGCTTCTTTACAAAAGTTTTCAGATGTCTGTACTGAAGTTACCCTTTAAGCATTTGATACTGCAAACATGGACGTTGACATTAGAGGGCACCTGGCACACCCACTGCCTGATGCAGGATCAGATGCACCAGTTAGGGTTCTTTCTCCCTCTCAGCTTTTCTGTATGGTTATGCCCTGCATTAACTTTGCACCCAGTTTCCTTTGTGGGGGAGGAGGACAGAGAGGCCCCTTATTCTTCAAAAAAAAAAAAAAAAAAAAAGACGAAATAAATAAAAATAGCTCATTTTTACCTACTTGTTTTCCATGGGTTCTAAGTATCTGGGTACGAGATAAAAGTAACAGGAAAGTATCAAGTAAAGTGTCAAATCCTTGTGCTATCAGAGGCAACAGGAATCACAGTGCAACCAAGTTTCGGCCCAAAGCAGAGGAAAGACTTGCTTTATCTTGTGCTCTCTTCTTCGTTGCCTTCTTTGCTGCAATTCCTTTCTGTCCCCCGGTTTTAATGCGCACTCATTTTACAGTAAATGCCAAATCTGTGCAACTTGCAGTGTAACTGTGTCCAACTAAGTGACCCCTCTATTTATGTCACTGCTGAATTAAGCTGTTTTAATTTAGGTTTTCTTATTGCGCCTCTCACTGTAGCATCCAAGTGCCAGTCTTTATGTTGTCCCAGATTCCAGAACTTTGCTGTATTTACAGAATAACTGCAATCTAGGAAACACATAAAGCACAGAAAATGCCCAGAACTTTACATCAAGTGATTTTCAAGGAGGCTTTGTGCTCTGCCACCAGCAAGTGTTTATATGTATGGGAAGGTGCACACCAGTAAGGATTTCTTCTGACAAAGCAAATAATCTCAAAATTTCTTTGCAGGGCAGGTTAAGCACTCCAGACCCAAATCTGTCAAAGCTAAAGTCATTTCATCATCGAGGCAGAAATAGTCCTCACATCTGCAACTGGAATTGTGAATTTTTGTTAACCCTTTACCCATATCCTTCCTATAGCTCTGCCCTTCAGTAATCCGCTAATCAGATTAGCGTGCTTGGCTGCACACGACATGTGTTCTCTGCACGGCTGCTCCATCACCTGTCTGTCTGAACCAATAATAAGTGGGTGTCGGCAAACATCGTGGACTTTTTGTTTGACTTTTCTCCTGCTGCTGCTGCTCATCATCTCACCTTTCCTCACCAGAGATTCCTCTGTGTGTGTGTGTGTGTGTGTGTGTGTGTGTGAGAGAGAGAGAGAGAGAGAGCGCGTGTGCACAAAGGGGAAAATACAATTGATAAGCGTACCGCTTATGGGACTCCTGTTCTGCAGCCAGAGATGGTGTGTCAGCCTTTTCATTTTAAGCCTCTTTAGCGGGTATTATCTGTGCCATAAAAAATGTGTGCAAATCTGAAGACATGTACATACACACACACAGAAATGTGTTATAGAGAGATTGCAGGCAAAGAGGTCAAAAAGCAAATTTTTTCTGGGACATCATGAGGTCCAAAATTTCAGTTTATCACTTAAAAAATATCATCAATGTGCAGTTTGAGTAAAAATCCAACATATTCTGGGAAATAAATACAGCTGCAATAACACCAATTTGAAGTCTCAACAGCAGCTTCTAGGGAATGTGTCGTCACAAAGAAGAGTTGTGTGATTGAAATGTTGTTAGAAAAAATTAGAAAAAAATCAAGTCAATATGAGAGGTGGAGAAAAACATAGCCCATCTCTAACTCTCTAATCTCAAATTCAGTTCAAGGAAAAGAGGTCTGAGCAGACTTTTTACTCACAACTCACAACAGACATGCTACCTTGACACTGAACTAAAATATCAATGCAAACTGATTCCAGACTCCCAGGGGAACAACATGACACTTAGGGGTTATCTACATTGGGCAGAGGGGGGTAATGCTCTCTACAGGGGAGTGATTTCTAAAGCTCACTAATGTTCTGTGTTTCAAATAGTAACGTGTTAAAGTGCACTGGGGAACCATTAGTGCACGTCAGCAGGGTCTACTGGACCAATTAATGTGTGGCACATTAGTTTAATTTAGAAATCACACTCCCATAAGCACATCACTCCACTGTGTAGGCAAGCATTCACTCTACATATCATATACAAAGAGCTAGGCTTTGTTGTGTATAAGAGTGCTATGCCAAACTCTGAGAATAGACTTACTCACCTGTGTGTCTGCCTGCTGCTTGTTGATTTATTGGTTTAGTGTGCCTTAGACCAGTGTAGTATTTGACTGTGACTATCCCTATGTTATATCTGTTGGGATTCCCTCCAAGAGCTCTTTCCGTTCAGCTTCCCAAGAACTCAGTTTGACACCAGACTTCATCACTCAGGTATCTTTATTTAGCATACAGCAGTGCTACACTGAATTCATCAGACTCAAACCCAGGAGTGGAGGCGGATGGAGCGTACATCACGGCTCCAAAGTTACACAGAAACTGTCTCTCTTTATATACATTTTCACATCTCATTGCATTTACTATACGTTGTATCATATGTTTTAGGATTGGCTTGGTTACTTAGCAGGAACCAGTCCCTGAACTACATACTCTGTCCATGCACTGTCCATGTTTCAACTTCCAGACCTCATCTCTACATTTCTAACTTATTTTGTCCTTTGTTATCTAATTCATAGTAAATAAGTCCCTGGCTGTTTCTCCCTCTTATCTTAGTTGACTCAAACATTCTGTCTTCTTAGCTTACTGACCCTATTTACTTATTTTATTTAGCACAAATGTTCTGTTTTCAACCCAATGATTCATTTATCTCCCTAATTCTGTTTTCCAAGAAATGAGGCATCCCTCCATCTGTTAATTTTATTCATGTCAGGCCAGGCCTCAAGTAAAATATCCTGTTTGTATCATTTACCTGATATCTTATATATTCTTTGTACCTCAGGACTTGTGTAGGACCCAGCCCTGCAATGAAATTCACTCAGGTGGACCCTGGCATCTGCATGCAGCTCCACTGAAGTCTGTAGGGCTCCACACAGATACAGAGATCTGCCCATACACTTCTCATTCTGAGAGCAGGACCTTAGTTCCTTAAATGCTTCCCTGTTCCTGTGTATAATGGGGTACATAAACCTCCCATAAGAACATAAGAATGGCCATACCGGGTCAGACCAAAGGTCCATCCAGCCCAGTATCCTGTCTGCCGACAGTGGCCAATGCCATGTGTCCCAGAAGGAGTGAACCTAACAGGTAATGATCAAGTGATCTCTCTCCTGCCATCCATCTCCACCCTTTGACAAACAGAGGCCGGGGACACCATTCCTTACCCATCCTGGCTAATAGCCATTAATGGACTTAACCTCCATGAATTTATCCAGTTCTCTTTTAAACCCTGTTATAGTCCTAGCCTTCACAACCTTCTTAGGCAAAGAGTTCCACAGGCTGACTGTGCGCTGTGTGAAGAACTTCCTTTTATTTGTTTTAAACCTGCTACCCATTAATTTCATTTGGTGGCCTCTAGTTCTTATGTGATGGGAACAAGTAAATAACTTTTTTCCTTATTCACTTTCTCCACACCACTCATGATTTTATAGACCTCTATCATATCCTCCCTTAGTCTCCTCTTTTCCAAGCTGAAAAGTCCTAGCCTCTTTAATCTCTCCTCATATGGGACCCGTTCCAAACCCCTAATCATTTTATTTGCCCTTCTCTGAACCTTTTTGAATGCCAGTATATCTTTTTTGAGATGAGGGGCCCAAATCTGGATGCAGCATTCAAGATGTGGGCGTACCATGGATTTATATAAGGGCAATAAGAGATTCTCCATCTTATTCTCTATCCCTTTTTTAATTATTCCTAATGTCCCGTTTGCTTTTTTGACTGTCTCTGCACACTGCATGGATGTCTTCAGAGAACTGTCCATGATGACTCCAAGATCTTTCTCCTGATTAGTTGTTGCTAAATTAGCCCCCATCATGTTGTATGTATAGTTGGGGTTATTTTTTCCAATGTGCATTACTTTACATTTATCCACATTCAATTTCATTTGCCATTTTGTTGCCCAATCACTTAGTTTTGTGAGATCTTTTTGAAGTTCTTCACAGTCTGCTTTGGTCTTAACTATCTTGAGCAGTTTAGTATCGTCTGCAAACTTTGCCACCTCGCTGTTTACCCCTTTCTCCAGATCATTTATGAATAGGTTGAATAGGATTGGTCCTAGGACTGATCCTTTGGGAACACCACTAGTTACCCCTCTCCGTTCTGAAAATTTACCATTTATTCCTACCCTTTGTTCCCTGTCTTTTAACCAGTTCTCAGTCCCTGAAAGGATATTCCCTCTTATCCCATGACAACTTAATTTACGTAAGAGCCTTTGGTGAGGGACCTTGTCAAAGGCTTTCTGGAAATCTAAGTACACTATGTCCACTGGATCCCCCTTGTCCACATGTTTGTTGACCCTGTCAAAGAACTCTAATAGATTAGTAAGACATGATCTCCCTTTACAGAAACCATGTTGACTTTTGCACAACAATTTATGTTCTTCTATGTGTCTGACAATTTTATTCTTTACTATTGTTTCAACTAATTTGCCCGGTACTGACATTAGACTTACCAGTCTGTAATTGCCAGGATCACCTCTAGAGCCCTTCTTAAATATTGGCATTACATTAGCTATCTTCCTGTCATTGGACAGGTAGCTGATTTAAAGGACAGGTTACAAACCATACTTAATAGTTCTGCAATTTCACATTTGAGTTCTTTCAGAACTCTTGGGTGAATACCATCTGGTCCCGGTGACTTGTTACTGTTAAGTTTCTCAATTAATTCCAAAACCTCCTCTAGTGTCACTTCAATCTGTGACAATTCCTCAGATTTGTCACCTACAAAAGATGGCACAGGTTTGGGAATCTCGCTAACATCCTCAGCTGTGAAGACTGAAGCAAAGAATTCATTTAGTTTCTCTATGATGACTTTATCGTCTTTAAGTGCTCCTTTTGTATCTCGATTGTCCAGGGGCCCCACTGGTTGTTTAGCAGGCTTCCTGCTTCTGATGTACTTAAAAAACATTTTGTTATTACCTTTTGAGTTTTTGGCTAGCTGTTCTTCAGACTCCTTTTTGGTTTTTCTTATTACATTTTTACATTTAATTTGGCAGTGTTTATGCTCCTTTCTATTTACCTCACTAGGATTTGATTTCCACTTTTAAAAAGATGCCTTTTTATCTCTCACTGCTTCTCTTACATGGTTGTTAAGCCACACTGGCTCTTTTTTAGTTCTTTTACTGTGTTTTTTAATTTGGGGTATACATTTAAGTTGAGCCTCTATTATGGTGTCTTTGAAAAGTGTCCATGCAGCTTGCAGGGATTTCACCCTAGTCACTGTACCTTTTAATTTCTGTTTAACTAACCTCCTCATTTTTGCATAGTTCCCCTTTCTGAAATTAAATGCCACAGTGTTGGGCTGTTGAGGTGTTCTTCCCACCACAGGAATGTTAAATGTTGTTATATTATGGTCACTATTTCCAAGCGGTCCTGTTATAGTTACCTCTTGGACCAGATCCTGCGCTCCCCTCAGGACTAGATCGACAGTTGCCTCTCCCCTTGTGGGTTCCTGTACCAGCTGCTCCAGGAAGCAGCCATTTAAAGTATTGAGACATTTTGTCTCTGCATTTCGTCCTGAGGTGACATGGACCCAGTCAATACGGGGATCATTGAAATCCCCCACTATTATTGAGTTTTTTATTTTGATAGCCTCTCTAGTCTCCCTTAGCATTTCATCGTCACTATCACTGTCCTGGTCAGGTGGTTGATAATCGATCCCTACTGTTATATTCTTATTAGAACCTGGAATTACTGTCCATAGAGATTCTATGGAACTTGTGGATTCATTTAAGATTTTTATTTCATTTGATTCTACATTTTCTTTCACATGCCATAGTGCCACCCTCCCCCCACCCCCTGGCACGACCTGTTCTGTCCTTCCGATATATTTTGTACCCTGGAATGATTGTGTCCCATTGATTGTCCTCACTCCATCAGGTTTCTGTGATGCCTGTTATATCAATATCCTCCTTTAACACGAGGCACTCTTGTTCACCCGTCTTATTATTTAGACTTCTAGCATTTGTGTACAAGCACTTTAAAAACTTGTCACTGTTTATTTGTCCACCCTTTTCTGATGTGTCAGATTCTTTGGTGAATGTTTCTCATCTGATCTGGCCCATACTTTGTCCTCTTTCATCCTCTCCTCCTGACTAAAACCTAGAGAATCTCCATCAATAGACTCTCCTCTAAGAGAAGTCTCTGTCTGATCCACGTGCGCCCCTGCAGCAATCGGCTTTCCGTCTCTTTGTTTAAAAACTGCTCTGCAACCTTTTTAATGTTAAGTGCCAGCAGTCTGGATCCACTTTGGTTTAGATGGAGCCCATCCTTCCTGTATAGGCTCCCCACATCCCAAAAGTTTCCCCAGTTCCTAATACATCTAACCCCCTCCTCTCTACACCGACGTCTCATCCACGCAGTGAGACTCTGAAGCTCTGCCTGCCTACCTGGCCCTGCGCATGGAACTGGTAGCATTTCTGAGACTGCCACCAAGAGGTCCTGGATTTCAGTCTCTCTCCTAGCAGCCTAAATTTGGCCTCCAGGACGTCTCTCCTACCCTCCCCAACATCATTGATACCTACATGTACCACGACCACCGGCTCTTCCCCAGCACTACAGATAAGTCTATCTAGATGCCTTGAGAGATCCGCAACCTTTGCACCAGGGAGGCAAGTCGCCATACGGTTCTCCCGGTCATCACAAACCCAGCTATCTATGTTTCTAATGATCGAATCTCCCATTACTAACACCTGCCTTTTCCTAATGACTGGAGTTCCCTCCCGTGGAGAGGTAACCTCAGTGCGAGAGGATACCCCAGCATCATCTGGAAGGAGGGTCCCAACTATGGGAAGGTTTCCCTCTGTTCCTGTTGACTGCTCTCCTTTTCTGTGCCTTTCATCCTCCTTAACAGCACAGGGGATGTCTGACCAGAGGTGGGACAAATCTACAGTGTCCCGGAAAGCCTCATCAGCATACCTCTCTGCCTCCCTTAGCTCCTTTAGTTCTGCCACCCTGGCCTCCTAAGCCCATACACAGTCTCTGAGGGCCCAGAGCTCCTTGCACCGAATGCACACATACGCCACCTACCCCCAGGGCAGGTAATCATACATGCTACACTGAGTGCAATAAACAGGGTAGCCCCTACTCTGTTGCTGGGCTTCTGCCTGCATTTTCTCCTACAGCTACGTAGGTTAATGATAGGGTTTTTGTTTAAATCAAGAAGTTTTGATAATAGTTTAGTGTAAAGGTTTTAAAGAATGGCAGGTGGACCTTGCCCCCTTCCCAATCCCCTTCCCAACTGCCTCTCGAAACTCCTTATTAGCGGCCCCTGTTTGCAAACCTCCCTGGTTGCTTGCTCACTGCTTTATAAAGCCCTGGCTTCCTAGATAGCCCCGCCCCCTGCCTAAGGCTCAGCCAATGAACAGAGGCTTCTAGATTTCAACTCTTGTTTAGAAGCTCACAGCTTCCAACTGCTGCCCACAGCACATGGTCCTTCAAACAAACAGGGCAGAGAAAGAGTTAAGGAGCCTAGGAGCTCACATGGTACAGCTGGGGTGGGTGTGGTCAGGTTGAGGTAGGAATCTGAATAAGTGCATGTCATGAGGAATCATAGAATACCAGGGTTGGAAGGGACCTCAGGAGGTCATCTAGTCCAACCCCCTGCTCAAAGCAGGGCTAATCCCCAACTAAATCATCCCAGCCAGGCCTTTGTCAAGCCTGACCTTAAAAACTTCTAAGGAAGGAGATTCCACCACCTCCCTAGGTAACGCATTCCAGTGCTTCACCACCCTCCTAGTGAAAAAGTTTTTCCTAATATCCAACCTAAACCTCCCCCACTGCAACTTGAGACCATTACTCCTCATTCTGTCATCTGCTACCACTGAGAACAGTCTAGATCCATCCCCTTTGGAACCCGCTTTCAGGTAGTTGAAAGCAGCTATCAAATCCACCCTCATTCTTCTCTTCCGCAGACTAAACAATCCCAGTTCCCTCAGCCTCTCCTCATAAGTCATGTGTTCCAGTCCCCTAATCATTTTTGTTGCCCTCTGCTGGACATGTTCCAATTTTTCCACATCCTGCTTGTAGTGTGGGGCCCAAAACTGGACATAGTACTCCAGATGAGGCCTCACCAATGTTGAATAGAGGGGAACAATCACGTGCCTCGATCTGCTGGCAATGCCCCTACTTATACATCCCAAAATGCCATTGGCCTTCTTGGCAACAAGGGCACACTGTTCACTTATATCCAGCTTCTTGTCCACTGTAACCCCTAGGTCCTTTTCTGCAGAACTGCTGCCTAGCCATTCGGTTCCTAGTCTGTAGCGGTGCATGGGATTCTTCCATCCTAAGTGCAGGACTCTGCACTTGTCCTTGTTGAACCTCATCAGATTTCTTTTGGACCAATCCTCTAATTTGCCTAGGTCCCTCTGTATCCTATCCCTACCCTGCAGCGTATCTACCACTCCTCCCAGTTTAGTGTCATCTGTAAACTTGCTGAGGGTGCAATCCACACCAGCCTCCAGATCATTTATGAAGATATTGAACAAAACCGGCCCGAGGACTGACCCTTGGGGCACTCCACTTGATACCGGCTGCCAACTAGACATGGAGCCATTAATCAGTACCCGTTGAGCCCGATAATCTAGCCAACTTTCTGTCCTCCTTATAGTCCATTCATCCAGCCCATACTTCTTTAACTTGCTGGCAAGAATACTGTGGGAGACCATGTCAAAAGCTTTGCTAAAGTCAAGGAACAACATGTCCACTGCTTTCCCCTCATCCACAGAGCCAGTTATCTCGTCATAGAAGGCAATTAGATTAGTCAGGCATGACTTGCCCTTGGTGAATCCATGCTGACTGTTCCTGATCACTTTCCTCTCCTCTAAGTGCTTCAGAATTGATTCCTTGAGGACCTGCTCCATGATTTTTCCAGGGACAGGATGGTGAGGCTGAAACCTCAAACTCAAGAGGGGTCAAAGAGGTGCAGGGGTATTTATGGTTTGGAGTCTAGTTTGGTTGGAGAGGGGAAGTCCCAGAAGAGGTAGAAGACCTTTGGAGGATTGCTATATTTGCTTTAATGCTGGTGGAGGACATTATTTGGAACTTGAAGGACATTATTGCCCTGAAAGAGGTGGGAATCTGTCTGGAGTCCCAGGGCCTGAATGCAGGAGATCACTGGGAAAGGTCACAAGCGGGACCTCTGGGATGGTAAAGTTGTTACACATCTCAAACTCATCATCGGAACCAAGCTCCCCACAGACCAGGACACACCAGCTCAAAGTAGCACCAGATGCTGCCAGAACAACGGATGCAAAACCTGCAGACCTATCTCCACTGCTAGGATGATCAATACCCCCTACAACACACCTTTCAAGATCCATGGGTCCTACACATGCCTCTCACAACATAGGGTGTAACCTCCAGTGCACTAAATGCCACAATAGCAACTATGTGAGTGAAACCAGACAATCACTACGCTCTCAAATATACTGACACTGCAAAACTATAAAAGACAAAAATACCATATCACCTGTGGGTGGACACTTTTCACAAAGCAATCACTCTATACCTGGTTTCAGAGTAACAGCCGTGTTAGTCTGTATTTGCAAAAAGAAAAGGAGTACTTGTGGCACCTTAGAGACTAACCAATTTATTTGAGCATAAGCTTTTGTGAGCTACAGCTCACTTCATCGGATGCATACTGTGGAAAGTTTAGAAGATCTTATTATATACACACAAAGCATGAAAAAAATACCTCCTCCCACCCCACTCTCCTGCTGGTAATAGCTTATCTAAAGTGATTCACCCTCCTTACAATGATTATGATAATCAAGGTGGGCCATTTCCAACACAAATCCAGGTTTTCTCACTCCTCCCCACACACAAACTCACTCTCCTGCTGGTAATAGCTTATCTAAAGTGATTCACTCTCCTTACAATGTGTATGATGATCAAGGTGGGCCATTTCCAACACAAATCCAGGGTTTAACAAGAAGGTCTGGAGGGGGGTGGTAGGAAAAAACAAGGGGAAATAGGCTACCTTGCATAATGACTAAGCCACTCCCAGTCTCTATTCAAGCCTAAGTTAATTGTATCAGATGAATTCATTTGCAAATTGGATACAATTAACTTAGGCTTGAATAGAGACTGGGAGTGGCTACAATTAACTTAGGCTACCTTGCATAATGACTAAGCCACTCCCAGTCTCTATTCAAGCCTATTTCCCCTTGTTTTTTCTTACCCCCCCCCCCACGTTCTTGTTAAACCCTGGATTTGTGCTGGAAATGGCCCACCTTGATTATCATACACATTGTAAGGAGAGTGGTCACTTTAGATAAGCTATTACCAGCAGGAGAGTGGGGTGGGAGGAGGTATTTTTTTCATGCTTTGTGTGTATATAATAAGATCTTCTAAACTTTCCACAGTATACATCCAATGAAGTGAGCTGTAGCTCACGAAAGCTTATGCTCAAATAAATTGGTTAGTCTCTAAGGTGCCACAAGTACTCCTTTTCTTTTTACTCTATACCTGACCTCCCGATCATCGTCCTCACGGGAAACCTGCATGACACCATCAAAAGACAAGCCTGGGAGGTTAAATTCATAACTTTGCTAGACCCTAGAAATCATGGCCTGAACATACACACTAGATTTAAGGCTTATTATAGCAATATGTAACCCACTAAACCTCACTCCCCTCAGCTTTTTTCCCCCCCTCTCTCCCTTCCCCACTATGACTGGAGAGGTGTTAACAGACCACTTCGCCTTGAATGGTACCTTGAATTATGTGTTAACTCCTTATGCTAAACAATCTGTTCTGTCTTGTAAAAAGAAAAGGAGTACTTGTGGCACCTTACACCTGTCTTGTAGTTAGCTGTGACACTCTTAAGTACCTTTCCCAGACCTGAAGAACAGCTCTGTGTAAGCTGGAAAGTTGACTCTCTCACCAACAGAAATTGGTCCAATAAAAGATATTACCTCACCCACTTTCACGTGCTCCCTTTGAAAGACAAAAAGGTTTTAAAAAAATAGGGATGCATTGATGTAAGGATCCTCCTCTTCACCCTGAACAGCTAAGTTTCTGAGGTAAAAATATCTTCGATATTTTGTCCTGAAGTTGCTGTATATTGTCGATTTACTACAATTGCAATGAGTAAGGAGTTATAATAATGAAATATTTCTACATTAAAGAATAAGCTAACTTATTTTACTATGAACATGTACACAGTTTTATGTTTTTGCAGGCACAGTAAGTGAGCAGTAAGTGTCCACTGTCATTAAAGTTAAAATGTAACTTTTGTTACAATTCTGCTTTTTCAGCTGCTCACTACAACTTCTTTTTGGAGTAAAATTGCCCCATTTCCTGGTCTCAGCCAAGAGGAAATTTTGTTGTTGTTGATAGATTCAGTAAAATCTATCCAGCTGTGTGCTTTTGAGTTATGCACGTGTAAAAAGCAGGAGGAAGAACGCTTTTCCCAAGGTTCCACTTAGATATGTTGTGCACAGAAAACCATGGAAACAATTTTTCCCCAGCTTGGTTTGTTTTGTGGATCTCATTGAGGAACAATCCTTCAAATTTTTATTGAGCCAAATCCTGAAGCCTAAGGCAGCTTTTATTCAGCAAAATTCTTGTTCCCTTCAGTTACTATTGCCTTCAGTGGAATTTTCCCAAGGAAAGACAGACAGTAAAGGTTTAAATATTTGGCTCCCTAGGATTGTTCTTAAACCCTTAATTATTAGAGAGCTCCCACATCAAATAGCTAGAGGAAGTAAACAAACAAAACACCACATCTGGGTGCCACAGAAATTAGGGAAAGTTCAGATCCAGAACCAAACTTTACAGCCCAGGCCCATTTCTTCAAGAGTGATAAAGAATTTCTAGGCAATGGAAATTAAGGACCCAGTCCTGCTCTAGGAACCATACACACAGATCCCTGTTTAACTTTTAGAGGGGCTTAGCATGAGTTTGGGACCTAAGTGTGTGAATAGGAAAGCCTGCTTTTTCATTTTGCTCTGTTACTCTCTTTTCAGCCCTCCCCTGCAGATAGGCTAACGGATGCTAAGGGCTGGCCCACACAGTGCTTTAGTGCACACCAGCTGGGGGGGAAGGGTAAATTCTCAAGTGCACAAGTGTGTCACACACTAAAGGGACCCTGCTGACGCACACTAAAAGTTCCCCCCAGGCCCATTAATGTAGTATTGTGGGACTATGTCAGCGCATGCTAAGGAACTTTTAGTGGGCATCAACAAGGTCCACACGGATCAGTTAGTGTGTGACTTGCTGGTGGGCACTAGACTTTACACCCCTGCTGGTGCACACTAGGACACCATGTGGGCAAGGCCTAAGCGAGGTAATGTGGATGTATAATCATATCATCATTCTTTTATCATCTGGTCAGTGAGCCATAGTGACACTGTTTCATTGGTAAAACAGGACTGTGCTCTAATTGCTAACGCACAGATATTATAAATAAAATTAAGATGTGGGCATTAGAGCATTCCATTCTCAAAGTCTCAGTCAGATGCTTGAGGCTGCCTACCTGTGACAATAACAACAACCCCCTTGGGTGGTAATGATTTAATAAAGTGTCTAAAGCTATATTTTCCCTTAACATTTGAGCAGTCCTTAAGCCTCTGTTTTCATATTTGCTTGTTCTTTCAATTAATTTTCACGGATGGTGATTAAATTAAATCATCAGTCCTAGTGGAATTGGATGCTCCTGTTGGTCTTGAGATTGATGATGATGATGATAATAGGTTGAACCTCCACAGGTACGACTTTGCATCAGATAATGTTCTAGTTCTTTACAAAGCTGTGAGGTAGCCACAGTAAAAGAGAGCGTGAGCCTAATCCAATTTCCACTGAAGTGAACAGGAATCTTTCCACTGGCTTTGGTGGTGATGAGATTGGGCCATTATTCCCATTTTACAGTTATGGAAACTGAGGTACACAGAAGTTCAATTATGTCCTCCGGTTCACATGCATAGCCAGGATTTGATAAAACCCATGATTCTAAACACTTAGATGGTCCTTCCCTCCCACCCCACCCCCACCTTCCACAGGTGTGACCTTGAGATCTTTTCTTGTTTCTTTGCAGTGTTAGCTATTCAAGTGTGTGTGGCGTAACTTTGATCTCCAACATGTTTGTTTGCATTAAGGATTTCAAGTGCGGAAGATACTGAGGTGAGTTAGGCTGATTTAGGAATTTTTCCTAAAAGCAACTCAGTTTATCCAGCGGTGTCTCAATTTGTTCTTGTGGCTAGCCCCACCTCACTGATCTTTCAGCCATACCTCTGTAGGATTCACTACTTTAACAAGTGGAAGTTGACTTGTTGTGTTAGCCAACTGATGACTGGGCACTAGAAGCAGACTTAATCAGTTAGTGGAACCTCCCCAGTTGGATATCTGGGCTTTCTGGGTGAGGTCAGCTGAGTTAAAAGGCCAAAGAGGAATAAAAGCTCCTGATTCAGCCAGAGGAAGAGGAGGACTTGTGGCACCTTAGAGACTAACCAATTTATTTGAGCATGAGCTTTCGTGAGCTACAGCTCACTTCATCGGATGCATACCGTGGGTGCAGGCACTGCAGAGGACAGACTCTTATAGCCAAAGTCACTTCCCTTCTCCCTGGGCTCTGAGTTCCAATCTTGTGCCTCTGTGTATGCATCCCACACATGACCATAAAGACTTCCATCAGGTCTCTCCTTATCTTTCCACCAGACCTGTCAGCTGAGCTAAATGCCAGTAGGAGCTCTGCTAAACTTTTCACAACTGGACAGCTCTTGCCACTTTTTCCAGAAAATGTACAAAGCCCATACAATGATCTCTTATCCTACCCAATCATGGGCCTGTGGTCTGGGACAGTCTATGGATTAGTGGTCTGTGCAGTGTTGATATTGTAAATGTATATGATTGGAAGGTCTAATAGAAAAGTAACAAAACACTTTGCTCTGAAAGCGTGCCATACTTCAGGAATATTCATATTCCAACAATGTATTTGGCTCCTCTCTTCCTGCTAATGAAGCAGCCAGCAGTGTTTTCTAACACGATCTATGGGGAAGCGAGGGTGCTAGATGCAGCATCATGTTGCTGTATGTTTACCCAGCACTCTGATTTATACAGTGGGATACTGGGGAAATACAGTCACGAAAATTATTTGTGTGCAATGTTTAAAAAATTATTGTTGTGAAAAATAAAAAGTAAGCTCAACTGAATTCAATATTAATTTTCCCTAAAAGTACAAGAATCTATTAAATCCATTCTCTCCCTATATGTCTACTGTGGCGTCTAGGTGAGAAACTCATTTTTATATTAACACAATAGCATATTTTATAGTTAGTTTCCATTTATAAATGATGTATGAAGGAATAATGAATGCTTAGTAGATCTTTTAGTCAGTGGGTGATTGTTTGTTATAGACTTCAACCGGTTGGTTACAACCATCTCTAACACCTTCTACGGATGTGCTTATAACTTTCTAATAGAAAGAGTCAGCACTAGGCACAAGCAGACTAAACACTTGCTTAGGCCCCTGAGCAGCTGAAGAAGGCCACCTATTAATTATAGTGTGCGGCCGGGAGAGGGACACAAAAATATTCCTGCTTGGGGCCCCCGATGGGCTAGCACCAGCCTGCTTTCCGTGACACATACTGCTTGTGTCTGTAACATGCTTATAACATGTATTCATAATTTATTAACCCTTTATGCATGTGAACCTAATACAAAATGTGACCAGGAGAACTGTGGGAGATTGTCTCTAGTACAGTTCCACCATACCACGATGTCTCAGCGCACATTTGCTTCCTATTTTATGTAACTCGCTCAGTGTGACTCTATCCCCCTCTAGTGGTGGGAGGTCTTCACATAGAGGTTGATGGGCCTACTTACAGCCTCGTCTAACTGAGCATTTAGAATCAGAGATCCCAGAGTCAATCCATGCTGATGAATACCCACCTACGGGTGCAATGTTACATTTCCTTTTACTGTTAATAATCTACCAGCATACAACTGAATCTTTTATAAAATGACTACCATGTGTATACAAATCCAGCTAGAATTTGGTGAATACTACAAAATAATGTTCAATATTCAGATACTCATGCTGGGTTTTTCAAAGCTGCCTAAGGAATTTGGTTTCCCAATTCCCCTTAAAATTAAAGGGAATTGTGCATCGAAATCCCTTAAGCAGTTTTTGAAAATCTCTTCCTCGAATTACAAAAAACGGTTTAGATTACGGTAGTTTTTCCACTAACATTTGTGCTCCTGGGCTCTCATTCAGATGAGTGACATTGGGGAACCGCTACTTTTCATGCAAATACCACTATTTGCTGGTGATCCAGGGTATCCATTAGCAAATATTATTTGCACCAACGGTGTTCATCCTCATTTCATGCAGTTTTAGTCATCAGTTCAAGGAGCTGAGACAATACCATGTAATTGAAGCAACCAATCACAGACCACAAATAATGAACAGTAGAATACATAGTTGAAATGAATAGTTCAATAATTGCCCTACGGTTAGCTACTGTTATTACTTAGCTTGTAAACTGTATGGAGCAGGGTCATCTTATTGTTCTGATTATGTACAGTGCCTAGCATAATGAATCCTGGGCTATGATTGGCACTCCTAAGTACAACTGCAATACAGTGCATGCTAATACCCCTGGGTTACAGTATGTTAACATAAAGAGCTCACAAAACAATTATATGTATCTGTTTGCTGAAAATTCATAAGCAGAAAAATGGGGCTTAAATACATTGGAGAAGTTATTCCCTACGAATAGCTTGCCCAGCTCTATTACTCGCCAATGTGGCATTTAAGATTAGTTAATGTGCTTTGCATTAACTTGCACTACCTGCATATAAATAAAGGACCTTCATAAGCATGTTGAAATCAGTTAAATCAAAGGACTGAGAGAAGGTGCCATTGTTCAGCAAGCCGTGGTGCTGATTTTCTGATTAAATGTAAGCTTTTTAACATACTAGGTAGATGAGATGCGCTGTCAAATTAATAAACTGTGAACTCTAAATAATTACTTGAAAGAATGAGGAGTTTGGAATGATGGATTACTTACTAGAAGACAGATTATTTCCAGAATGGAAGGCAGACTGTTGTTTTTCACTATATTATTTCTCCTTGAAAGTAAAAGATTTTTTTAAAAAGACTGTCTATTGACTGCACACAGTAGTGCAGATTCAGTTATGTCTTCTTCTTTAAGTATTTGTTTAAACTATTTTAAACAAAATTTGATAACCTATAGAAGGATGGTTTAATTATTTAGCACATTTTTCTCCCTGCAGTTTTCTTATCTGCAGTGGTGCTGGAGCAATTTTTATAGTGTGTGTATGTGGGGCGAGAGGGTGCTGAAGGAGGAAATCATGTATTTGAGTTGTTATTACTAGTTCAGGCCAAGGGGGTGCGGTAGCACACCTAATTCCACCACCTGTGCTCATCTGTTTGTGATTTGCAGAACAAATTATCTGGCTTATCCATTGCTAAACAGAGAAATCTGATTCTGAGCCACGTCATCGGAACAAAGGATGCTTTTAGTCATTGCATCTTCCAAATTTCACATCTTTTGTTGGGGTATCATGTTAGGCTACCCCTAATTTCAGATCATAAGGGGATATTTTTATGCCATATGTTTACAATACAGTAGGCATAAACAACCCAGAACTAACACTGTCTGTTTTACCCAATTTAGGGCAATTGCATTACCAGAGATCAAATTCCCTGCCAGAATAAGTGTGTCTGATATATAGGAAACCATTTCAAGTGGCAATCACTGTCTAACAGACCAGATGCAGTGAGTGATCATTAATGGCAAAAATTAGCATACTGAAATGATTAGGAAGCAAAAGAAAAATCCCTCAAAGTGGGGTCTTCCTTTAGAGATTGCTTTGCAGTAGAACTGTTTTCCATATCACAGTGCGAGCTTATTAGGAGAAGTGAAAAAACAGACTTTCTTTCTGACATCTCAAAACCTCTCTCTAACACTAAAACCAGGAAAGAAAATCTCAAACAGTAAAAAGTAATGTGAGTCTGAGCACTCTGGAGAAATGCCATTTAGAAAAGTTGCAGTTCAGGGAATAAGCATGTCTGATCTAAGAACCAGATTCTGGTCTCCGTTAAATTGGGGTAATGTAGATTATCGTGATCTGTGAAAATGGTATCTCCTGGTCAATAGGCCAGAATAAATGAGATCATACTCTGGCCCTAAAATTCTAATTTCAGACATCTGGAACAAAACAAGGAAAAATGAACTTTATGGCCTATTGAAGTCACTGAGAGAATCAGATCACTTCCTGAGCAGCTTCAGCTAAAAGGTGTTTTATTCTGTGACAATAGTGAGAATCAGAGATAGAGGCACTTTCTTCTAACCCTGAATGGTGTTCCCCCCCATAACTATTGTCTATCTCTCCTTTCTTCACTGGAGAGCTTTTGCTCAGAACCTTCCTCAGACCCACCTCCTGCCTGCTGTCCACAACAGACGTAAAGGAAGAACATCCCCATAGGGTCATACAAGCTTTTTTTAGTGGGCTTGTACCAAAAACCTTGAAGCAAAACTCACTCCAAACATCTGAATTTTCCCTTACTTCAGTTTTGCACTGCTGAATTTCATGTATTTTCCTGCCTATACGAGCAAAAGATAACACATTGTTAGGTTCCTTGGGTGTTTTTCGTCTTGTTTCTGTAGTACTGGAGATAGGTTGATTTCAGGCGAGCTGTGTAACTTCTCAGTGCCTGAAGAGGTTGAAATAAGATTCTGCATCTGAAGAAGTGGGTTTTTTACACACGAAAACTTAAGCTCAAATAAATCTGTTAGTCTTTAAGGTGCCACCGGACTCCTTGTTGTTTTTTCCGATTCTGAGAGCTCTCATGAAGCTTCCCTAGAAGTTAAAAACACATTGCAACCTCCTAAACCCACTTTAAATGATGTGCCTCACCTGGACTATGAAATCTGTTTGGCAAAGCCAGATATGACATTCCTGAAAGGGAACTGGAGGCTTAACTCTTAGAAATGTGTGAACTATTTGCAATGAAAGTAGAAGATACTTGGAATTGGATTTTACTTTTTTGCTGTTGTTGTGCACTAGAAAATGGACCCAATTTTACCTAAAAATAAACCGTGATCTGCGAACTCTTCACTTGGGAAGAAAAAGGACCCATTACTGAGTGAAAATGAGCTCATTCCAATTTTTCCGTTTTCATTGAACGAGCTGCAAAATTGCCTGGAATAAAACAATGAAACTATTATTTTTCAATGTGGAAACTTTTTCATGAGTTTCACACAGTGCTTCAGGAGGTGGAAAAACTGTGCCAGTAACAGACTCCTTCCTGTGTCAAAAGAAAAACTGGTGCAGACTTTCTGTAAAACTTTTCAGCTCTTGTTTTATACAATCAGAACCTCTGTCCCAACAAGCAATGCCCCCTACCATTTGAAGTACAGAAGAGTTTCCAGCAGCTGTAGGTTCTATGACACAAAGGTGAGAACTTCTGATTCTACCCAATAGAGGGCAGTGGTGCATGCGTACACACACACACAAAATGATGTTTATTTGTTTGTTTTTTTTATTGGGGTAGCACCGTCGTGGACTGATTGTGCTAGGCGCTGTACATGTACAGAACATAAGGATGGTCCCCTACTCCAAAGAGCTATCTAAATATAAAACAAGAAACAACGGGTGGATATAGAGAGAAATGGAGCAAAAGGAAACTACAAGACAATATGGGTCAGCATGACAGCCAGTGGTCTCAGCACTCCAACTGCCTGTTGTCAAGTTTTTTTGTAGGCAGCACAGCAAATGAGAGTTTTAAAGAGGGATTTGAAGGAGAACAATGACGCAGCTTTGGGATTTTTATAGGGAGCTCCTCCCAAGTACGAGGAATGCCATGTGGAGGAAGCACAAAAGCATTTGTTTGAAAACCATAGCCATTTCTGGAAATATATTAAGTATTTCCCTCCCTGCCTCTCCCACTCTATGCCCACAAAATGAAAGTCTCTAAGATGGCAGCTGTCCCATCTCTTCTTCTGTTCACAGTTTCACCCAGCACTGGCTTTTCAATGAATCAATCTGAAAAAAATCCATCACCCCAACATTGCATGCAAAAGCAAAACTTTGGAGCTGAAAAATTACCTCAAAGAAATATTTTTACAGAAAACTTTGCGCACACACAAAAAAAAAGTCCCAACTTGGCACAGCTCTAGTTAATATAAAAATTATTAGACTATAATTAAAGTATAGAACAGCAATTAGGAAATGAAATTCAATTTTACATTCAGTCTTTAGCCTAATTATTCTAATGTGAATGCGGTAATAAACATGGAATATGCAGGTGAATAACATGCAAGTTAAGGTGAGAATGAAATGTTTTTAATTTTATCTGGGAAAACAGCTTAATGATTACAGCAGGTCAACCAGTATGTAATATTAATCACTGGCAATGTTCCTTTGCAACCCTGCTGGTCGTGCTTTTGGGGCATTTGAACAGTTGCCAACACTATCAGGGAAAATGACAGACACACACCACTGTTTCAGGCATTTTGCCTAGCAAAAACAAAAGGTGTAATTAAATGGAAGCTTGTGTATATTTTCTCAAAGTTTGGTTTCTTGTAATACTTTTTTATGGAAACTTTTATATATATTTAAAATAACTAGAGTAAAGTGCTAAAATGCTTGCAGTTTGATTATTCCTTGTAATCTTTATGAAGTTCAAACTGATACAGAAAAATATCCAACTCTTACACCCAACTAGCTTAAGCCATCCCTCCCCACCCCCATTATTATAACAGCCAAAAGTTAGCTCCTTGGCTGTCTCTGACACCATTTTTCTCTGTCGTTGTTGCAGAGAGTATGAACTCCAGTTGACTCTCAGACTTTATATTTGCCAGCAGAAGAACAGACACATTCATTTTGAGTTCTGTAAGCAATTGAACTTTTACAAAGAGTGGTCAGTAGCAACGACACCTGGCTTCAACTCTGGATCTGTTGCATAAAACACTTCTTTGTACAGAAGGATGGGTGAAGGGCTGGTTTAATAAATCAAAGAACTTACTTTACAGAGGGATAAGCAATCTGGTTTGGGATAAAATAAGAAATCTACAGTATATCATGGCAGTCGCCAACTATGAGTGGACCTGGAAACTCCTATTAATCTGCTTAACACCATGTATCTTTGGGAAAGTGATCCATGACTGGTGTGTTAATTGTCTGCTCATCCAGAGAGAGAGAGAGTGTGAGTGGACAAGGCACTGGAATATGAGTCAAGGGACCTGGATGACTGTGTGACAAGTCACCTCGTCTCTCTGTGTCTCAGGCTCATCATCAGTAAAATGAGAGTAATAATATTTTATGTGTTAATCACTTTGAAATCATTGGCTGAGATATGCTAACAAAGAAGACTGGTTCACTAGCTAGGGCATTAGTCTTGGATTCAGGAGACCCAGGTTCATTCTTTGCTACACCAAAGACTCCCTTTGTGACTGTGGGCAAGTCATTGGGTGTCCCTGTGCTTCAGTTTCCCATCTGTATATGGGGGTAATAGCACTTACCTGTCTCACAAGGGTGTTATGAAGATAAACACATTAAAAATAGTAAGTACCTTAGAAATACCTTAGAAATAAAAACTAGGTATGTTACTATCACTTTCACAGCGTTCTTCGGGGTCCTGCCCTGCTCTTTGCACAGAGGAAAGATGCTTCTCCACTGTGGCTTTTTTCTCCCCAAAGCATCATTTCTCCTTCTAACAACCATCACAATGTATCCAGCAGTCAGTTAAAGTAGTCAGATAGATTGCACAGAGTACACAGCATCGTCCTGTTCATATTTAAACTCCTCCTGAGTTGCAGCAGAGGTGCTGATGCCCTGGGTCTATGTGGTTTCCATCACATACCTGAGAACTGCTTGGAGCTGGTGGATTGCCGGGAAAGAAAAAAAAAATCATCTCGCTTTGGGGCTTGCCTGAAGCCCTGAATAAAATAAGCTTCATGGCCACAGTTAAATCTTTAATGAACAAATGTCAACTGGGCCGCATAGAAAGTCACCACACATCTGAAAGGACATTCTGATTAACAGTCTCAGTTCTAGAGAAGTCTCAGAAGTGAAACACAAAGCAGAATAAATGAACCCTGTCACCCTGCTTCACCTTTCTCATAATATTGAACGTGAAGCTTTAAGTATTAGGAGTTTAAAAAAAAAAAAAAAAGCATTTGTCGCAGAAGAATTTACTTTATGGAAAACTACAAGGGCTTCAGTTCCTTCACTCTCATTAGCAGGTTCATCATCATTAACATGTTCCAAAAGCCTCCGCTAATGTCAGGATTACTCATTAAAAGCTTTTTTTAAATAAATGGAGTGAAAATACGTGAAGAGAGATGAAAATGCAGGTAACCAAATTCAAGCTAGAGTACATTGCAAAGACGATTGCTTGACTTCAAGGTTATTTAGATTATGTTGTTCTTTCTGTGCAGCTCCATAACCTCCCATTGCTACACGCGCCTGTTTCCTTCCCCCTCTAGCCGCCTGCTCTTGTCATTTTCAAGTTTTCACCAGGTTCAGCATCTTGCACTTTAAACACTTGTTCAGGCTGGTTTGGCTAATGCTGACAGATAGGCTGATCGATTGGCAATGGCCTTTGTCTGGAAGCCGAATATGAATTTTGGTCAGTAGAGAATGAGGTTTTCTTTCAGGAGCCTCGATTTCAATATATATTTTTTCTCCACTCATCTAATTGTGGGCAGAAATGGATGGGCCTGTCTGCGTGCAGCTTTGTGAGAGGGAGCATTCCAGGGCTCTAACAGAATTCTTCTGTGCAAGGAACCGTTTGTTCTGTTAAAAATCTAGGGCCTGGTGTTGGCAGCGAATGGAGGTGACGGTGCTCAGCACCTTGCAGGATTGGCCTCTTTGCACTACAGAACCAGAGCTTTCAACATCTGTCTCTGTCTGGCTCTGTTGCTTTCCTAATCCTGGTTTCTGATGCATGCAAAGAATCATTAACAATTACTGCAAAAGCCACATCTGCTTTGGTGTGTGTGTGGAGTGGGGACACAGGATTAGGGAGGAATGGCAGTTAAAATATAGGGGGAAAGCATATGCTATGATTCACTGTTAGCCTGGCCAGATCTATGGACCTACGGTAATTTACACCAGCTGAGGATCTGTCCTGTGTGTGTGCGCACGTGCGCTGAAAGGTAGCGAAGCTTATCTAAGCTGTAAATACTGAACCAGCATGACAAATCACTTTCTCTGCCTTTTCCCCTGTCAGAGTGTAATAGCCTCTGAGAGTAAATGTTGGTTTTTGCTAATCCATTGAACCAACTTGAAAGGACTTTTTCTCCTTCCCCCCCCCCATCACCCCCAGGTGATATTCAATACAGTCTAACTTCTTGGCCAAGTCCAAGTCTATAACCCATTCCAGGGACATCATAAATTTCCTGAAACGAAACAGTCGCATCACACTTTCATTGTAGGACAAACTGAACATTGTCTGTGAGCCTCGTGATAGAAATGGCTGTTTTTCTGATGGGGAAGGGAATGGGAAAAGGAATCCTCCCCAAGATTTCTCTGTCCCTCCCCTCTTCAACTCCCCACCTGCCCCCTTCTAGACGGTTGTCCCTCTGTCGGGGAGCGCTGGCTGGCTGGCTGGCTCTTGCTGGGACCCACCAATGGCCATACTCACCCGCTCCTTTGTTCCAGAGGAGGGGGGCAGGAAAGTAATGCAAGGCTTGTCCCAACTCCCCTCCCACCAAGGGATCAAACATACCATCTCCTGGTGATGGGTCTTCACTGTGATTAAAAGTATGCACTTCTTGGAAAATACATGAGATATATCACTCTTTGGACTAGTGGTAAGGTGGCCTATGGTCTAGTTACTGAACTGGTACTCAAGCTCTGGGTTCAGTTGCTGGCTCTGCACAGGTCTTCCTCTGTGACCTCACGCAAGTCACTTCTTATCACTGTGCCTCATTTGCTCCTCTGTCAAATGGGCATGTCAATGCTTCCTTTTTCCCACCTTGAGTTTGTGTTTTCTTTTTCAACTATGAGCTCTTTGTGCCTCTCAGTGTGTGTCTGTACTGCACTGAGCACCCTGGGCCTCCAGTCTCAGTTGGGATTTTGAGGCACTACTGTAATACAAATAATAAAAATAATAATATGCATTTGCTATTAATACAAACCATGTGGCTTCCTGAGCCCTAGCGAATGATTACAAGTAAGGTTGTGTTAGCATACTGACTGTCATCCTTGCAAGTTTACCAACACTGCATATATAATATTATGGGCACTACCGAGGGGCTCCCAGTGCAAATACCCAAAATAGCCTTCAGGCAGGTTCTATGTTGTACTCTTGGCAAGTTAAATTCTGTCCTGTGCAGCAGAACCTTCCTAATTCTCACTTCACTTCTCAGCCAATTAGATTCCACAAAAATTAATCCAGCCTCACCCACTCCTCAGCAAACACTGCAACAGAGGAATGCCACAGTGAGGTCTCAGATGACTAAGAATTTATTGTTCTTAGAAGTTATTCTGTACAGTGTGTTTACCATGATCGAGTGAAATATTCCTGTAAATAAGACATTGCTCTTCTCTGGTACCTTCACCTCAAAGGTCTTACAATGTTTTACACCACTAATAGCTCCCCAGGGTGCAAATAAGGAAAACTGAGGTGCACTCAGGTTAAGTGTCTTGCCCAGGGTCAAGCAAGAGGTCCGTTGCAAAGTCAGGAAGATGACCTTTACTCTCTACATAATCTGTAACTGCTAGACAGTATTCTCCTTCTCCTAAATGAAAACGAAACACATGTCAAGATAAACCAGCACAGTACCTTTTGTGAGGTGCTGTCCTGGGCCTGGTCTTTGTATGACCACATGAGACCAAGTTTTCAGAAGGACTTGCTGGAAAAATCACCTAATGTAGAAGGAGACACTCCTTCTTTTAAATGAGACTTGTGTTGTTTGGAGTGCCTATTACTTCAGGAAGATCCTGCCATCCTCCTTCTCTTTTAATCTGTTCAGGATGCATTCCTTTGACTGTCTTCATATGGTGTTTGGCTATGGACAGAGAAGCCTCTGTAAAGGAGGATGGGGGCTGTGTAAAAATCAAACATATAAATACCCTTCAGTTTGGGGAATGTGCTCCCCACACCAGCCTTGCCAGAGCTGAATTAGGGCAGGTGGGCTCAACCAGCCAATTAAGCTGTAAAGGGTGGAGATTTAGGCTGTGTGGAGGGAGCTAATTAGAAGGAAGCTTACCTGTGAGGGTATAGGCAGGGCTTCTATAAAGCCAGGAAGACAAGAAGCAGGGAGGAAGCATGTGGTCCTTCTCCTTAGGTAAGGGGGAAGAAGTCTAGGGTTCTGAACATGATGTTCATATATTAAGTGTTCATTAATATATGTGTTCATGATGATATTAAGTGCAGATATTAAGTGTTCATGACAAGGCTGTGCAGTAGAGCTCATGATAGAGAGAGGCCCTGGGTTCCCCCACCAGCCACTGGAGAGCGCTACTGCTAAGGGCAGCGAATAGGAAGACAGCAGGAGTGACATAGGGCAGTGGGTATGAGGATTGTCAGATGTTGCTCGTGGAGAGAGACTTTGAAAGACCACCACAGAAGAGGAAACCGCTTCATGGCCTGGCTAGAAGGCTGAGTCGCGAAGAGAAGGCTGCAGCTCCTGAAAGGAGAGGAACCGCAGAGAGAGGGAAGGGGTATTGGCCTGGCCGAGCTAAACCCCAGAACTTCCAAGAGGAGGAGCTGTCTAATGGTGAGTAAACACTCCCCTGTCACAGAACTCATTTTCAGATTGCCTTTAATTTGAGGGTTTGGGTTTTTTTAAAGTCTTAAAGAGCTTATTTGCAGAACCAGGCAGCAGCAGAATGCTTAATTACAGGTTCTCTCATCGCTGTAGCTTCACTTATTATTGTTTGCAATACCTCATCATGGGCTAATTAAGCAACTCACTTTATAAAGCAGGCATGAGGGAATTGGGGCTGCAGAACACTTGTTTAAAAAGTACAAAGCAACTCTTTATTTTAGCTGACCAACTGTTATGGTTTTCCCTGTAATTTTGGCAGTAGCAGTAGGCCTAATAAATGTATGTGTTGGTAGTGTGGGTGCTCTGACTATAATTGAGTTTCAGATAACAAACGCTTCTAAATGATTTATTGTGCCTTTGATAACTGAAGGAATTTTATTTTCAAAGTGATGTGTGGATAACACTCGCTTAAGTTAATACAGAGCCTTTGATCCTGACGGATACCAGTGTTGTGTTACAAACTATATGCAGGGATCATTTCACCCACCATGAAAATGCAGCCTTCTGTTTTGAACACAGTAACTGTTGAGCAGCATATAGTAATCCTGCCCAGTAGTTTAGGAGAGGAAGTTAAGAAGAACTGAATTGAGTTTAGCTAGGCTGACTATTCACATGAGTTTGTGTTCGGCCAGCCCACCGATGGTTAACATCCCTTTTCTTATAAAAATTGTCACAGGAACACTAATGATCACAAGTGGTCGGAACATCACTTTTTAAATCTCATCCAACAGACACACGGCCATATATTCAACTGGTGTAAATCAGGGCCAATTTACATGACTGAGGATCTGGACCAGTAGGTGCACAAATCTTCCATTTAATTTTGGGGGCTTTTAATTGTCTCTCTCTGATACTGGGTGAGTCTGACATGAAATTCTCCAGGGAAGGATAACAAGGAAATGGGGCCTCTTTCTAAATTCTCCTCCACCCCAAACTGTGCCAGATCCCTGTGAAAACTGCCAAGACACCGAGATAAGCAGCACTCACATCCAGCTATGCTGTAGATACTTGTGCAGCGAGAGGTGCCTCTGAAGATTAGTCAAAGCAAATGTTAAAATTTTGGCTAAAATTCTGCCACATACTGATTCCCAGTAAGATTTCACTGCTACACTATTTGGAAACCATACCCCAAACTATCTAGGTATTCTGAATCTATCTAGTAGTTTCCATTCTGGCTGATTCATCTGGTATGTAGTCGCCCACATGCATTATGTGGGCGTCCTATTGAAAATGCATTTTGTTTACCCGCCTGTAATAGACAATTAGAATCAAGTGTTTCCACGGAATGAATAAAGGAGTTCACAAGTAAGAATGTGAGATATTCCAGATGTCTCTGCTAGTAAGCGATCATTGGCAACCATAAGTGTACACGAGTACTGAACACGTAAAATATTTTGACTACTCAGACTTGGAAAAACAGGCTAAATTTTTTAACAATGATTTTATAAGAGCCATGATGTTGAGGGAGGGGGGGGTTGTTTCGATGCTCTAATGCAATCCAGAGTGCTCATTAATGTTTCATTTTTGGATTAAAAAAAATAAAATAGCCTCTAGGAGTGTAGTCTTAGGCTCAAGAAAAACAAATCAAACATCTGTCTACAGTATTTAATCCATTTGTAGTATGTATGCCCATTACTGATGGCATGTAAGTGCAGTAGAATTGGTAATCCCGTAGACATTAGTGTTGCTGTACTTGTCTAGGTGGTTTTGTTCATGAATGAACTGTTTCAATAAGGTTCTGGGAAATGGGTGTGGAATATGCAATTTTTCACTCCTAGGTCACTGCGTTTTAGAATCATGGAAATGTAAGACTAGAAAGTACCTCAAGAGGTCATCTAGCCCTGTGCTGAGACAGGACCAAGATACCTAGACCATAATACTCAAGTTGGAAGTGAGTCAAATACATATTCATGAGAAAAATTCATTTGTGTTTGTTAAGTTTCAGGTTTTCTGAAATAAAAATATTTTAGACTTAGGGTTTTTGTTGAAAAACTGAAAAATATTTGCAGGAAATTTTGAACATTTCCTGTGAAAAATAACTGCCATTTTTTAACCAGCTTTAGAAGTGAGTGACCAAAAGCCAGTGTCTGTTTTTCATATGTCCACTCATCAGTATCTGAGGTCTTTCACAATGGCTTTTATCTCAAGGACTCCCTCCTTTGATTCTATCTACCTACTTAGCTGCTGTTTCAGTCGATCCTCTTCCTCCTTTTCTTTCCTCCTACTCTACTCCTTTGTCTGTTCCCATAATTTCCAGTGTTTGTCCAAGTTGCATGTTTTGTGAGGCAGGGACCTATTTCTGCAGTCATATGGGGCTATGGGAATAATTGCTGGCATATGTGGAATGAATTTTTGGTCTCCATCAAATTCCTAGTGGACAACATCTGTGTCATGGAAAGCACTTCCATCACAAGTTCGTCCATTGTTCCCAGCCTCAACAAGGTCCAGGAACCGAATGGTCATGGACGATTGAGTTGGTTGCTCTAGTAGAGTTTGGTGTACGTTGTCAATGTGTGGTATGGGCGGGGTGATCAGAAAGCAAGTGTGAAAAGTTGGGGTGGGGTGGGGAGTAATAGGCATCTATATAAGACACAGCCCCAAATATTGTGATAGGCCCTGTAAAATTGGGACATCTGGTCACCTTCCCTCAGGTATGGGGAACTTTGCACTGTCTTTGCCTGCGCTGCATCTGTTCTGTAGGTATGTGTAGCCACAACTTTCAGGATCACTAAATAAATGTCTGTTTTGTTTTGGTTGGTTGGTTTTTTTTAAAGACAGTGCTCCTTCTCTCAGATCCGCAAACTGAGGCAATAGGAAACTTCAAAGGCTATGACATTTAAATAGATTAGCTTAATGAATAAATATTAATGTAGTTTTGAGAATCAAGCTTCAAAATCCTACATTTGGTCCCTTTAGACACTGCGGCTGATGGTTTTCTATACGACATTCAGCAAGAAGCATTGTTCACTCAAACTGAGCCGAGTGCCTTCATCCAATTGAACAACAAAAGTTAATCTTTCTCCTTTCATCTGTTACCACTTTGGTTCTAAGCAATAGCTTTGTAGGCCACCACCCTTTTTAGCATGCCAGGCATTTTCCCCATCTCTTTATCTTCCTATTTTCCTTTACGTCCTTATCCTTCTTCTTTAGACAGACTCATTTACGGTGACCACTGTGCTGGGGATGCAGAGCAGCCAGACCAGGGAGTTTTAAGAACAGTTATCTGAAGATTAAGCAGGGATGGCAGACTGTGTGCCTTGGCTTTATCTGCCTTTGCTCCCTGTTAATCACCATTGCAGAGAAAAGGGGGCTTTATGTTTCCAGTGATGGTAGGATAAAGCAAGTTATCAGCACTCCATCTCACTTATTCCAGTCTCATGATTCACATTGGAAAGTGTGAAAGTTAGTCCAAAAGATCGCACTAGATACCAGCCCAGCAAACTCTTTCACTAGGCTAATCCCCTCACTTCGCAAAATTGAGGAAAAGAAATAAGACACCACACCAGTGCCAAGTGGCCCAAATCATACTTGGGTGTGGACCAAGAAATCCACCAAAGTGTTTGTTCACTGATCCTTTTTTATCTTCAGCACAGTCACAAAGCTTAAACACTTCAGTGAACACGTGCTCACCTGCGGTGCTAAGGGAGGTGTGGATAAGACTTCAAGCAGGACTGGCACAGGGAAATGGCTTTAAACAGATGGCGAACAAGACTGTGACCTCACCCAAATCCTTGTATTCCCTTTAACCATTGCTTTGGAGGGCCTACTCCAGCATCATGATATGTATCGTTTGATACTCTTCTCACTTCACTTACAGTATAACTGCATTGGCTTGAGGGGAATTACCTGGTCTGAGTGAGTGGCGAATCAGGCCCAGAAACCTGCACTAGGGACCCTATTTCTCATGGAGAAACCCCTTTCTTAAGCAGTGCCCTTAAAGTATCCCATTGTGCTCTCCAGAATAATTTGGTGCAATCTTTGGTTAAAGACCAATCAGGCAGCCAGTTTGTCCTGGGTCTTGATTTGGTCATTTTAATCTAAGTTCCACTGTATTACCTGTTCTGGGACAGAGTCATAAACAAACCTCTTCCCCTTATTTATAGGGGTACATTCCTTCTGCACTGGGATTCTTGCAACCTGTTTGTTGGAGGGAAATGCTAGTTTAATTAGACCTGAAGAAGAGCTCTGTGGTCTTTCACTGACAGAAGTTGGTCCAATAAAAGGTTACCTCATCCACCTTGTGTCTCTCTGATTAATCAAATGTGTGTATCAACATACTGTAAAGGTGGCAAGATCTAGGCATATAAGTTTCTTTGGTGCTCATTACTGTAGTACCTGAGCATTTAATAATATTAAACATGCAGCAAATTGCCTCTGCAGCACAGCTTTTCTCCATTTGTCCTTAAGCTGGTCCCGTACAGCGAGATGGTGATTCTTTCTCTGTTGGGTGTCTCATGCCAGCTGCTAATTTAGGCAGATAAATCCTGTGACTAATGCTAAAAGGGGCAAGATCCGGGGCACAAAATCCTGTTGTGTGCACTGAAGAAAAGTTGTGAGGTGAAATTTCCTATCAATAGGTACACGTGGGTAATTGCTATACCTGGAATCTTTTTCCTTCACTTAGGCCTCTAATAAGTCCAGTTAAAAGACTTTAGGTAAAGTATGTTTGCCCCCTCTTACCATTTGCACTTAATTATTTTTAGGACTGCTAGGTAATTATTTGCAGATGGCAGTGGAGGACCAGGAATGTCTTTCATGCTTTTTTTATGGTCTGCAGCCAATAGATTTAAGAGTTGGAATGAAATCACCAGGGACTGAGCTGAGACTGCCAAACTCATTCCACTTAGATCCAGATTGTGTCTCCTTTTTACTTTGGTGGGTGGTTACTCATGAGCAGCCCCACTGCATACCAGATGACCAGTGGCAATTAAGGGTTCACAGTCAGGCTGTAAATTGGTCATTCTCAGCTCATTGCTATAAAACTACACCCACTAACTTCAGTGGAATCGCTTATGTGAGTAACTGCTCACCGGTGTGAGCTGCGGGTTCGCCATTCAGCCCTCATAGAACCGGCTACATTTGAAAGCTTTTATTCACTGAGTAACCCAGTTCCCACTTTTTCTGCCATCTTCCAGTTTCTGTGAACTGACATGTCTGAAAACTTTTAAAAAACAAGAAGTTTTACTCTGCACTCTGTCAGTTTTCTTTTACTGTGTTCTATATGCTGTATATAACTGACTTTATACATGAGGTCAGAAAATCCGTAAGCATTAGGACAGCCACAGTTGTGGCTGTGTGATTCTGATTATGCATGTATTTGCAGCTTGTTTTGTTTCTGTAGTTACGGCAAATACAGTAATATCTGGGAGGGGGCTGTGTGAAGTTACCACTGCCCTAAAATACATTCTTCTTCTTTTTTTAGAGGCAGAGAACAGAAACAGAACTTTTTTCCTTCTTTCACAAAGCCTGACTCCTAAGTGAATCGGAACTGTTGTGCACTATACTGTGGGATTATTATCCTGCATATTTGTCACTTAAATGAACATACAGAATGAAATAAAAAATTTAATTTTGAAAGTGGGCTTCAGATAATTAGCATGTACCAGACAAAGGTCATTATTTTGCTGAGATCTGAAATCTAGCTCTTTGTTAACCATCTGTCAATGAAGATGGTCTTTTTTTTTTCTTTGAATTATTTCTTGTTTACAGTATTGTTCATATCTTCAGTAGGATCTCTTGAACTCTATTTATTTACTCTACTTTGCTGGTCTGATCACCATGTTTCAAATTTTGATGTGGTAATGATCATATGTAATGATTACATTTTGTCAAGGGATAATTGTCCATGAGAATTGTTCCCGCCCCCCTCCATTTTTATACCAATTTCTGTATATTTCAGTGAGAATCTTAAAAGGATTTGGAAGTCTTCCATTGATTGGACATCTTAGTCCTTATTCAGTGTTTATTGAAGTCATTTCACTGGGGATTGCCTCAGGCCTAAAATGTGCTATTTGTTGTATAGGCACATGTAAACCACACTTACTACCTCAAAGAGCTTATAATGTAGAAGACAAGCCCTCACATGTGTAAATCACTGCAAATTGAGGGCTGGTCTACACTACAAAACTCAGGAGATTCCACTGCTTCACTCAGGGTTGTGAAAAATTTCATGCCTTAGGTTGTCTAAATTTCATCACACAAGCCATGGTGGAGATGGCACTAGGTTGATGTAAGAATTCTTCCAGTGACCTACCGGATGCCTCTGAGGTGGATTTACTACAATGACAGAAGAACCCCTTCCCTTGCAGTGATGTGTCTGTGCTACAGCAGAGCAGGTGCAGCCATGCTGCTGTAGTATTTCTGGTGTAGAGATATCCTAAGATAGGGTGTGAATTTAAGGCAGTATAGCCAGTCCTGAGTAACTCCATGTGGTCATTCTTATTCTGGAATAAGAGTGTCTTTTTACAGTTGAATCTATTTAAAAATGGATTCAACTACATTCTGGGCATCTATCACAGTTATTCAGGAATAAGTCTGTGGACAGACACCAGAAATATAGGCGAAGGGTGGTGTGGGTGTGTGGGCAGAGGGGGAATTGGGATTCAGCATACAAGTAGAGTGGTCAGGTTGATGAACGCACGCATTACAAACCCAAACGCTCAGGTGTAAGGCTCTAGATTGATTGATTTATTTTTTCTATAGCTACCAACATAGTGCAATACAATATCTTTAAAGATATTTGAAAAATGCTGTATTTCTATGGAAAATGTCAAACTATGTTCAGTATTTCTGTTTTTTGACAACTTGGAAATAAAACCTTCAGTTTTCTTTTCCTTTTCTCCTTTAAGAAGAAAAGGGGCAGAAAAGTGAAGGGTATCAAAAACAACCAAACCCTGAAGGCAAGTTTTTCCATTTTCATCCAAAAATAGAAAAACTGACTAAAATGAAAAATTTAACTTTGGTCAAAAAACCATCTTTTGGCTAGACATTTGTATTGGTTTTTGAAATAAAACAACCAACCTTTAACCAGCTGTAATTGTCTTAAATAATATTTTATAGCTAGGTATACTCAATCCTGCCTCAGCATGGAGGGGTGGACTAGAGGAACCTCTGAGGTCCCTTCTGGCCCTATGTTTCTGTGACTTCATGATTTGGGAGCTATGTAAATTCAGATTAATTTAATATTTCTGTGTGGGCCCAAGTGCCTGCCCATACAAAGCTTTATGCAGGACCAAAGTCCTAGACCAGTGATTCTCAGACCTCAGTGGTTCAGGAGCCAAGTTAGTGTTCAGCATTACCCAAAAGGGCATCAGTCATGTGAATTAATTTTCATTCACTACAGTACTACAGTAGAACCTGTTTCAAACACCAGAGTTATAAACTGACCAGTCAATCACACACCTCATTTGGAACCGGAAGTACACAATGAGACAGCAGAAAGAAGGGGCAGGGGGGAGAAGAAAGTACAGTACTGTTAAACATAAACTACTTTAAAAAAAAAAAGAGAAGCAGCATTTTTCTTCTGCATAGTAAAGGTTTCAAAGCTGAATCAAGTCAATGTTCAGTGGTCAACTTTTGAAAGAACTATAACGTTTTGTTCAGAGTTACAATCGTTTCAGTTACGAAGAACCTTCATTCCCAATGTGCTCATAACTGAGGTTCTACTGTATTCATGTTTAAACAGTATGATAGGAAATATTTAATGTATGTATATATTCTCTCAGCAAATAAGTTAATAACTTAATTGGATAATAACACAGAAAAAGCATCCTGACTGGTTGTTAATTAAATCACATCATTTTAATATTCTGTGCTGCAAAGAGCCACAGGAGACACATTAGAGGGCCACTTGCGGCTCACTAGCCACAGTCTGAGTATCACTGCCATAGACAAAGACAATGGTTCTGGCCCCAAAGAGCTTAGTCCTGCAAACAAGGTTGCTAGTGCACCTCAAAGAGTGTCTGAGGCATATAAAGAGCATTAGTCTTTGAAAGCTGAATCATCTTTCCATGTTAAGGGTATCTATCTCCAAGTAATTATACAGAGATCAACACAGTCCGTGACAACCAATGTGCTAGCAATTCAAGTTCACCTTCTCATTTCATGGTAGCATGGGGATGAGTAATTCTAAAGACATTTAAAAGCACCCAAACCATGACAGAGTACAGCAAATGAGAACAAGGTAAGTAGTTACATGCTTTGTGAACATGTACAAAAACCTATTATCCTTGGTACAATGTGTAATGTTAATAACCGCAAATTCTGTGTGTGCACCTGCACACACGCTTGTAATGCACTGCTTTGCCTCAGACTTTTGCTTGGTGGTAACAAGTCTGATCTTTTCTTTTCCTTCAAATGTTAAAGGCTTTGGCTGCCTTATCAGGAGATGGGCCAGCTCAGGAATGATGAAAATAGACACATGGAAGCACAGTGATTGGTTTAGGGAATTAGGCATTTGAAAATATTTTTTGAACTACTTCATTATTGGAAGGAGATTCCTTCTCTCTAACTTCAGAAAGAAGGCTTGAAATTGAGAGAGACTGTGGAGAAATAATGACAGGTTTCAGAGTAGCAGCCGTGTTAGTCTGTATTCGCAAAAAAGAACAGGAGTACTTGTGGCACCTTAGAGACTAACCAATTTATTTGAGCGTAAGCTTAGTCTCTAAGGTGCCACAAGTACTCCTGTTCTTTTTGTGGAGAAATAGTCAACACCCACAGGCATCTCTGCTAAAGCCAGAGCAATGGCAAGCACACAGATAGCCTCTTCCTCTGCCCCCCGTGTGGCATGCATAACTGTGCTTAAATTCTATTGATTGCTGACTTACCGGGAAGGTCAGTGTGTGCATGCTTCTAGTTAAACTAATGAAAGAAGTTCACAAATTACACCTCAGACCCAAAGCAGTGTGTCCCTCTATGGATCTCCAGACCTGAAGAACTCTGTGACGCTCGAAAGATTTTCTTCTACCAACAGAAGTTGATCCAGTAAAGATATTACTTGTTACCACGTTGCGATTTAAATCTTGTTACTGTGATCCAAGCTTTTGTCACCTCTAGACTGAAGTGCTGCAGTGTGCCATATCTGCAGCTACAGCTTAGGGGCCTGATCCAAAGCCCAGTGAAGTCAATCGGAGTGTTTCTATCGACTCTGACAAGCTGTGGCTCAGGCTGGAAGACTTTTTAGAGGCTGGTGCAGAATGGCTGCCTGTTTAAGGGCTAGTCTACACGAGAAGCGCTACAGTGGTGCAGCTGCACCCAATGCAGCTGTGTCACTGTAGCAGGTCTGGTGAAGACGCTCTATGCTGACAGAGCTCTCCCACTGGTGTAATAAAACCGCCTCCGAGAGGCAGTAGCTATGTCTGCAGGAGAGGCTCCCCACAGACATAGCACCGTCCTCACTAGTGCTTAGGTCAGTGTAACTCTGTCGCTTGGGGGGGGTGGGGTGGCTTATTCACACCCCTGAGGGGGACAAGTTATAGTGACATAACCTGTAGTGTAGGGAATCCCATGGTGGGCATATGACATCCTGTGGTATGCTGTGATAGGCATTGTGATGGGGTATAAAAACCCTACACTGGGCAACAAGGGGTTAGGGAGCAGCCAGCCCTGCCCCACCACAACTGCAAGAGATGCATGGAGTGGATGAGGAGTTAAAAGGGAGCAGAACAGCTCCTATGTGAGCAGACAAGGGAAGGGACCTCTACCTTGCAGCTCCTGAGAAAAGGGCTGAGGGAAGGCAGAATCTCTCCCTCACACTTGCCTGAAGGCCCTTCCCTGATGGAAGGTTATACCTGGAGAGGAAGGCATTTCCCCCTCCCCTACTAACCCAGTTTTGGTATTGATTCCCCATATTTATGGATTACCCCTGAAGGGGAAGGCCTGGAACTGACCTGGCCAGAGGGCCAAGCTGCATTCCTCAAAAGGGGGAGAGCTACCATACCATGCTCGGCTGTGAAGAGATGCCAAGTGGTGAGCTGACGCCCTTCACTGCCTCCTGTGATCGACTTCAAACTTCAGGCAATGGTGAAGTGATAAGAGGTGACCCAGGGAGGGCAGCCTTAAGGCATTCTTGAGCGTCAGACCTTGTGTGGCCTTCACAAGGCCCTGGGCCAGAGCCCTGTAGAGTGGGAGGGCCTAGGCTTCCCTACCAAACCCTCTCACTGCATGTTGAAGGGCCTAAGCTCAGACCACTAGGCAATGCTTCCCATGACCAAAGACCATCACAAACATGCAATTCTATACTTGCATGCAAATGCCATGCTCCATCTCTGTATATCCACAGATGCAAATATCAATCAGTATCCATGGAACCGCAGGGCTCTCCCAGGAACCACAGCAGGGAAAGGAGCAGAACATGGGGCTGCCACTCCCAGGAGCCAGTGCCCTGCACTAGCAGCTCCTACAGTGCAGCTGTACCCCAGCCCCAACCACTGGGGCGGGCACTATGCTCATTGGCAGCTGTCCCTGGTCACACTCTTGTGTTCAAGCAGCTTGCACGCCCCAGACAGGAGACAAACGTCCATGTGGAAGGGGGGGGGGGGTTAGGGCAGTACCATGCTGGAGGAGCTGCCGGCCTGGGGCGCTGGCCCCTGGGAGTGGCAGCCCCACGTT
Organism: Lepidochelys kempii; assembly: GCF_965140285.1. Lineage (NCBI taxonomy): Eukaryota > Metazoa > Chordata > Testudines > Cheloniidae > Lepidochelys > Lepidochelys kempii. The sequence goes on along the minus strand of NC_136396.1, from coordinate 13,721,513 downwards.
TTTCTCCTTTCACCGCTACGGCTCCCAGGAGAGCTCTGCGGTTCCGCGGATATAAAGTTGTATCTGTGCAGGGGTCTAGTGATCTCACACAGACAGTGTGTGCTTCGTGATCTGCAGCGGCTGCCCACTGGCCTCCAGGTGGAATGTAAGGTGATGTGTTTGACCTAAAAGTCCCTGAATGGCCTAGGACTGTCTTACCTAAGAGACTATCCTTGTCCTGTTCAACACCACTACAGCAGAGCTCAGGGGAGGTACTTGAGTTGGGGCCTTTTTGCTGTATGTAAGCGGGGGAATAGCCCTGCTATTGTGGGGAACTTCCTGGCTTCTGCACTATCCTGGTGAAGTGGGCTAGCGAAAGGATCTGAGTCCTCACTCCCACTTCCTTTACCCAGTGGCCTTGCTGCCCTTGAGGACTCCCCTTCCACTCTCCTGTCTGGCAGAGTCCTTGTAACCCCAACAAGGCTGGGCCCAGGATTCCTGGGGGGCTCGACCCCCCCCCCCAACCCTGCTGTGGTCACCTAGGATAGGGGCTAGGGTGTCCCCACTCCGGGTTACTCTCTCTGCACTGGGCACTTCTCTGACCCACTGACCATTACATACAATTTAAAGCAAATGCAAGTTATTTAATCAACAATTACTTTTAAAAAGAATAAGGAAAAAATGGGAAAGGTTAAAGGAAACACATCACCCCGCTCTGTGGCAGGCAACATCACAAACAGTGTCTCTGGAATGTCAGGGCGGTTCAGTCTGCTCCTTGTAAGTCCCAGGCCTCCTGCTCAGGCCCTGGCTGTGCTGCAGGGATGCTGTGGGTTGGACACTCGCTCTGGTGGTGGCTACAGACTCTCAGGCTCTAAGCGGTAGGACCCTTCTGCCCAGTGTCGCCCCCTCCCTGTTGGGGTTACGATGTAGAGCCCCTTGGCTGAGGCGTCTCCCTCTGCTGGGCCCACTGCCCAGGGTCCCCCTCGCTCTCCTCAGCTGCTCACGCACCCAGCTCCGGACTGCTCCAGTCCCAGCTCCACCACTCTGTCTCTGCACTGCTGCCCTGCCTCCAGCTCCCTGGGCCGCTTCTCTGGCTCCTCTGGCTCTGGTTGCTACAGCTCTGCTCCCAGGACAGGTCTGCTCTGCAGGCTGCTTCTGTGACTCTGCTTCCTGGGCTGCTTTTCTGGCCCCTCTGGCTCTGGTTGCTGCCGCTCTGCGCCCAGGGCAAGTCTGCTCTCTCTGGGCTGTGCCTCTGGCTTTGGGGCTGCAGCTCTGCTCCTAGGACAGGGTCTGCTCTCTGGATCTGGCACAGCTCTGCTCCCCAGCTTAGCTTGGGCCCCTGCTTTCTCCTTAGCTTGGCCCTGCTCTGTCTGACCCAGGCAAATCCAGCTCACACTGGAGAACAGGACCTCCCTGGCCTCCTGACTCCCTGATTAGCCTGCCCATCCTGTCATTCAGGTTGACCTGGAGCATTGGCCTCTCCCCATTGTACCTGGGGACTGTCAGTCTCAGAATCCTGATTTCCCATTGACCCTTCCCCTTTTGGTACTAGGAGCTAGCAACTAAAAAACCCCCACTGAATGTTAGTAAGGGGGCAACAGTCCCCTTACATGTAGAAAAGTAGGTGCTGCTCTGGCAGGGAACTTTCGCTGAGCACCTCTCAACTTTGGACTTCACTTTCTCGCTCTGAAATAGCTCTAGGCCTGCTTCAAAGTGCATCTTTTCTAACAGGGCACTGGAATGGTCTTGAGGGGGGTTTCCAGTTGCATTTAGGAGGAAATATTTTAATTTTGTTTTCCCTCCCCTGTTGATTATATGGATTTGCAGGGGTGGGGAGGGAAAGCATGTGCTGCTGTTTTGGATCTCAGTGACTAGGTTATGAGTAGCAAAAATGCTTAGAGCCTGGAATAACTCATTGTCCAGTTATTTAAATATGAACACATGACAGCCAACTGAAAAGGAATCGGATGATCTCATAATAGCTGGAGATAATAGGGTTTACTTGTTGTTGTTTTCATCTTTTCATCTTTTTCTCCAAAGTGATTTACTGATAGAGTTCCAGTTTCCAAGTAGAGATGGTTAAAACTCAGAATAGCTGCTTCTGTTCCAAATCAGAAAAAAAACCAAAATCTGTTTCTGATGAAATGAAATTGAAATTTTTTTTGCTAGGTTAAGCAAAACTTTCTGCTGGAATAATATTGAAATAGATTTTGAAACAGTCATTTCAAAATGAAAAATCTAAACGCTACATACCAATAAGGTCAAAGCACAACATTGCTGACCTTATCCAAAGAGTTCATTTTTACAACATTTGAAATGAAATTTCATTGACAGTCCTGTAGAAAGGTTCAGTTTTGACACAGTACATCTTTTCTGACATGGGAAAATTTTTAAACCAGCTCAGTCTTCAAGCTTTTTCCAGGATTTCACAAGCCAAGTGCCTGACAAATATCCAAAAGTACTGAAAGGATACACTGTCCCTGTGTGTCGCGTGTATCGGTTGTGCAGCAGAGTCTCCTAGTGGGAAAATGAGCAGTGACACTGCCGAACTATTGCTGCTGTTAAAAACTGTTTTAACCAGCAGCCTCCATTTTTCAGCACACTTTAAAATGCATTTAAAAGGAGTTAAGTCCTGTTGGCCCCTAAGCAGAATTTTGCTTTAGTACTGCTAGGCACAGGAAGAGAGAATGGAGTATTAAGAGACAGAAGGTTGAAATGAGGGTCCTTCATTTTGCAATTCTGGCTCAGGAGAATTTTCTTTTGGTCTTTAACTACAGATAGCTCAAAATTCACGAGCTGGCAGTCAGTGCTTGGAAGAGGCAGGAGTAAAAGCTTGAACTGGATTCTAAAGCTGGATAGAGCTTCTGTTTGGGCACAGACAGTAGTTGGAATGGAGCTGGGAAACCCACACATGCTCTGGTTACTCCAGCCTAATTATGTCTATAAGTCATCTTCATAAAAATATCTGATATTTCATTCATAATAAAATATGGGCTTGGAAAATGTTCTGTACACACCAAACAAAATGATGTGGACTATATTAGAGGTGGTTGAAATTTTTATGGCAGAGTTGGAAAGTGGATCTGTTTATCTAAATGAGAATTTCCTTTGGAAGTGACTGGTTTGTTTGTTTTTTTTTTATTTATTTTTACTATTAAATTTTTCAGGTTTCCCTTGAAAAACTGAACTCCAAATATTTATTGGAAAACTGACATTTCCCATGGAAACTTGCATTGAGACATAATAGCTATTTTCAAACTCTTTGTGGTTTTTGGTTTTCAGTCACTCGAAAATTGAACCATTTTGCGGGGTTGCATTTAAAAAACTGAGCGCTTTTTTTTCTTTTTAAAGAAATCCAATGGAAAAATACTCCTTTCCTGACCAACTCTATTTGCTACTCAGTAGTCTACATGGAATCAATTTTTAATCTTTAGTAACACAAAGAAATGCAATATAAAAAATAGGAATTTAAATGCTGTTGTCTTCTCAGTGATTACTGTGCATTTGGGAACTTGGAAGAAATTTTTAAAAAAATCTATGAAATGCCTAGTGGGACCTTAGAATAATGTTGTACGGGAAAGTGCCTGCTTGCGTGATAAGCAGAATGCTATTAAGGGAGTAAACAATACATTCTCACCTTCACAGATATGGAGGTGTTAGTACATATTTTTGCCACTGCTTCGCTTCTGCATATTTCATGCAAGGAAAATAATGTTGGCCCCAAAAAACTTTTCAAATAAATGAGCTTAATCTTGGAATGGGCCAACTGAATAAAATAAAACACCTGAATCTGGAAGCACTGGAAGTTTTTTAGGAAAAGACTACTTTCACAGATTTCTAACACAGGTTCACCCAAGAAATTTGAATAGCTCTGACAAATACCAAGACATTTTTGGTGCAGATCTGATCACCTTTTTTTAAAAAAGGTTTGCCCATAGATTGCTTTGGCACATGCCCATGTTTCATCACTCTCCCTGCAAAGTAGTTGAACCAAATTCTCTATTGGTGTAACTTCTATTGAAGATCTGTGTTCTGTTGAAATAAGGGGTAGAGATTTGTCTAACCTTAAAAAGGGAACCTTTCCATTTATATTCCCCTCTGAACTGTTGTACCTATAGACCCCAGTCACAGCTCAGACCCTCTTGTACTAGGCTGTGTGTGTGTACGTACGTACGTACACACACACACACACACACCGAAAACCCAATACCTATCTGAAATTGTTTGTGTACAGTAGCATCATGAGGCCCAATCAAGATGAGAGCTCCATTGTTCTAGGCATTATCCATACCTGTAATAAGAGGTAGCTCTTGCCCCAAAGAGCTTTGACTTTTAATTAGACAAGACCGATAATGCATGGAAGGGGAAACAGATACACAGCACTGAAATGACCTGTCCAAAGGCAGCCAAATGACTGGCTACTGGCAGTGCTAAGAATGGAGGCTAGATCTCTAGGATCCTAGTCCAATGTCTACTGGACCACACTGCATCTCACTTACTGCCTGTGTACACAGCCACATCAGTGCTGTAATCGGTCTTCACCATCCTCCATTCCCATGGCTTTTATGAGTTGAGCTTCGTATGGATCATTTAAAGAGCAAAATGCTGGAGCAGACCCATATCTAGAAGAGTAGTACTTTGCTACTCTATAGGACCTATGCAGAGAAAAGATTCTTGTAGATATTAGTCTGACTATTGAGACTAGATTAAAAATATAAAAAACCTATCTGCATGAAAACTACATATTTTTTATCTTTTTTTATATCCCTGTGAATCCACCAAGGGTAGGAAAGTATTAAAAATAGTTATTCTAAATATTACTTGCTGTAAATTAGTTTCTTGTCTAGTTTAACCTTCAGCCAAACATCCCGACAATGGCCACACATTGTGACAGCATGGAGACCAAGCTAGCAACCTCATCTGAGGCAGATACAAGTGGCATCCTAACATAGCAGAATGTTTAACTGAGCAGACTAATAACAAGAAGTCATCTAGGGACAATGGAGAGAACATTTCCTTTGGATCTCAATGCCATTAAATTCTACTGAAAAGATCTGGCATAATGAGCACAACAGTGTCCCAGCATTTGCTACACAAAAAATCATTAGTGATGATGCTCAACCAAGTAGGGTCCATGCTGTGACCATACCCCAAGGTAAACAGAAATATATTCAGTAAGCCCCTGTTGGCTGAGGTTTCTGGAGTGAGATAGCAAGCAAACAGCTTTCGAACATGTTACTGAAGAGTAGGGGGTCAGCTGTAAAAAGCTAATGAAGTCAGCCAGTGGGAAAAATGTTTAAAAATAATTTTGATCTCTACCATGGCAATTTGGTCCCGGAGATCAAAGGAACAATTTGCAACGTAGGTTATAACGGGGCCTAACAAAGCAGCATGATTTCTGTGCAGTCATGAAAGCAATTTTGTACAAGAAGCAGTCTGCCCCACCTTCTCAATCTCAGGCAGTGTAATGGGCTGTCATTTAGTAGGTCATGTATCCATTGACTTCTTTAACTAGCGAAGGATCATAGTATCCAAAATATCAGACCTTAAGAAGGTCAAACTTTCCAGCAAAAAAGCTACAAACAAATGGAGCCCTTGACCCTAATCCAGGGAAGTATCCCTGTTCAGGAAGGATGTACACATAATTTTAAGAATATCTTCAAGTCCCATTCAAGTCAGATTCAGTTTTCAACAATGTTTTACTGAAAGCCCAAAAAGTATTGGGTTTGGGGGGGGGGTTGGTTTTTTGTTTGGGGGACAGGTACTCTCACAATTGTGAGAAATTAAAGACATTTCCTGCAAGAAACAATTGGCATTTTCCAACCAGCTACAATTATTATAAGTTATCATTATCCATATGAAAATTCAATGTGGATGGAGATCCAAAATCATCTTTTGGATACTAAGAAGAAGATATGGCTCTGGAGCTCAATGTCCTGCAAGATCAAGATGAACTTGTCTTTTGTTTCTAGAGAATGCAACCGAAGACTCCCTGTTTACACTGATCTTCCCACAGTAATAGGGAAGTCTCTCTCTCTCTTTCTCTCTCCTGCCACCCCAAGTCCTAACTAGGACCATGCTGATACTTAAACACATTGTATTTGGCAAACGTACTGTGGTTATTGGCATTATAGAAACAGGAGGACATCCTGATCTCCCTTAAGTCAATGGGAGTTTTGCTGTTGACTTCAATGCAGCCAGGATTTCACCCTCAGAATCTAAACAAGCCTTAATTCGGAACTCGATTTGACAGAAAGTGTTGAATATTGCTCTTAATAAAAATGAGTGCTCTTTAGCCAATAAGCCAAAAGGTGGAAAACCCACTATGCTAATATATGTTGTTTGTCTGGAACAGACACATTTTTATGTCCACAGACAAAGTTAAAACTCATTCCAAATGCCCCTCACAGCCTTCAGCCTTCTTTTCTGTTGCTTGTGTGATGTTCGAAGGCCAGGGGCCAAATTCTTAGCAGCTGTAAACAAGTGAGGCCCCTGAAGTCAGACTTGCATTCAGTCCATCAGGTCTGAGTTGGGCACCAAGCAATTCAGAATCCAGTGAATAATAGGGACTCCATCAAACAGACATGTATCAATAAATACTGAACTAGCTCATGAGCCACGAGCTTTGGAAACCTTTCAAGACAACAGAATCTAGATAGCCTATCACCAAAGGTAATTTGTAGGCCATGGAGAGGACCATCAGTACATCCAATGGCTGCATTATCTTCATTACATTAAGCGCTCCCCTGAAGATAGTACTTCCATATTTAAAATCACAGTTCCAGCCTAACTGCTTTTCCAGTGCTAATTCTGGAGGTAAATGCTGTCTGGGTTGGCTGTACTTTAAGGAGTGGTCAAGATATGACCGTGTCTACTATTTTTAAAAGTGCCGCTGGTGGTTTATTAATCTTACGAGCCTCTGGATGCTACTTGATCACATGTGCCTGAATTTTTGAGAAGTTTTTTGGTTGAGCTCTAATACTCAGCGGAAGTGTAAGAAATTAACATTATTTCCATAGCTGATAACCTCAGAACCACAGTGATTGCCCATGCTGTGCGTTTGAGGAGTCATCTTGTACTTAACTTCCATTTTAAGCAAGTCATTTTTTTAGCCTGCTATAGAAGACGGGCAGAATGAATGGCAAAAATATGACAGAACTGCTACAGTCCCTGGCCATCTGTTTAGGACCTTTATAGAGTCCTGATTTTAAAACTGCACACATCTGAGGTCTCTAGCAGACTTTTTGCTTTGCAGAAGGCCATGTATTAGGCTGTGCCGTCCATACTACTGTCACTACAAACTAGTATTCTTTACGTACAGTTGTGAGCAGATGCCTTTCTCAACCTGCTCTTAAACAAAGACAGATGTGCAGTGCTGAAACTCATCCATTTCTTGTTACAAAAATGCTCGATACCTGTGCATATGTAAGAGGGGGCATTAATAGATATAGTGTCAGTAGATGGTGCTCATGAATATGTAGGATAGTTTCTGGGTTTTGGACAATCAGTAGAACTTGTTGTGTACTGCAAATAGCCATTCTTAATACTTCCTAGGGTTTGGCTTTATTAACAAAGATGTTAACAATAACACATGCTTGGGTCTGAACTTCGCACTGCTTCCAAGGTGCTTCAGCACCTAGGGTTCCTAGTTCAGATTTCTCAACTCACACTCCAGAGCCTCTTTCCTCTAGAGCACCATTGCCTCCTCCTTTGTAGTCTGTTACACCACTTGGATACATGCTTCACTGAGCAGGCAGAACCCACTTAAACCTTTCCAAGTAGGAACAGCACCTACAGGCAAGGTGGGCTGTTCCAGAGGAAACCGTTTAACAACCTGCTAAACCCTGACTGAAACTAATAATCAAGGGAGATGGTAGAAAGAACTTGTAAGAGCCTATGGAGCATTATTGTCAGTTGTGCTTTAAAGTGTTTGGAAGCCTTAAGTATACGTACATGCTAATCCCATTCTCTATCCTTCATGGTGAGTTACCTGAGCAAGTTTTCTGTTTTGGTTTTCCGTTAGAAAGAATAGATCTGAATCACTTACATGAAAACAGAGAGCCTATCATCCGATCTGAACAGAGAATGTGTTGAATGGAAGCTACTGAATGATTTCATAGGCTATCTATAATTACAGCTAGCAAAAGCCACTTTAATGATGCGCAGGAGTTGAGAGGAATAATAATAGGCTGAAGGATGTGGGCACACTGTCAGCACAGGAGCTGCTATATCACACTTGGTGCCTGTCTCTGCATAAATAATTCTGTTTCAGAACTGCCTCTTCTGATTAAAACTTAATATGACATGTGCACACACAACGTTGAGCCCCGCTATCCTAAATAACGGGTTATGGCTAATTTGCTCTGCAGCCTCTTTGCATCAAAAATACATCAAAATTCTGTTAAACATCTTCTGCCATTTTTACTGGTATCACTATGTGACTGGATATACTTACTGGATGCAATAATAGAAAAATAAGATCAAGGTTATTTTGGTGTGTGACCTGCAATAAAATTGCTGTGTAGATTAGGATCAATTTCTGGAGACTATTTTCTATCCTGGTAACACACAGGGTTTGGCTATTTCTGTCTGTTCCATAGGGGATAGTGATTATGGTTTACAGTGGCTTTTTAAATACTATCTTTTTTATAAGCCTCTAATGTTTGTATTGTACTGTTAAAACATAATAGGGTCCTTGTTATGATGAGACTGGTCATGTAACCTCAATGTGTTGGGGAATTTAAGTACTGTGCATATCTGTGGTAGATTTTATATCACAATAGCTAGGAATAACTTATGCACACAAATATAGTTTTGCTCATTCAAGGACCATAGAACTTGGCCATATATTAGTGGGCTTGTCTAACTAGTTAGTGCACAGCAAGCCAGGATGTAGATCTACAGCACGCTTATGTGCCATACGCTAAGTGGTCATGTTGGCCACCCTACCATATACTAAAATGTCCATAGTGTCTTTCACATACTCACGATAGCTCAATGAGACCTTTTGAACAGCAGTATGTGTACTCAAGCTGGGAGTCACACCACTGGCTCATAGTGTAGACGTAGCCTTAGTGTGCAGCAGGCTAGCACGTTGCACATTCATACCATGGCTTGCTGCACACTATGTTACTGTGTGGTCAAGGCCAGAGATGTGCTGAGGAGATGGGTTTTTGGTTGCAGTTTAGGTTTCAGGCAGGATTTGGGATTCCGGTTTCAGGCTGAATTTAGTTTATATCTTCAGGTTAGATAAATTTGATACCTCCCCAAGATGCCTGCTTAGAAATAGTCTAATGTAAAAGAGGGATAAACTATTAGAGTTAAGATTACAAAATTCTGGTCTGATCATGCAGTTGTTCTAGATGCCAGTAGTTTAACTGTGTAACAATTTAAGTATCAACCCCAAAGGGGTTAAGAAGTGGTACATTCTTTTTCTAGTTTTTTCAGAGCTGAGAGTACAGAAATTCATCATAGCAACTAGTGCAGTGTATCTGCGATTGGGAGTCTCTTAAATATAGACTTCCGCCAAAGGTCATTCTTTAATATTTTATCTTTTGCTGATGCAGTCAAATCAATGCACATGGTAGCTGGCACTGGTGCACTTTTTAAAACTGCTTGTTTTGGGGATTGTTGGAGAAACACAACATTAATTCTTAATTTTGTACAAACCCAATTACCAAGTGTATGTATCATTCTGATTGGACAGGGGGTGGCACAGAGCAATAATTGCTTCAGCTCCACCAACTGTAGAATGCATAGACCTAAAAAGTTTTGTTGTAATATTCTCCAGTATGTCAAATGTTAAGCTGGTTATATTCCTTGCACAGTTTCAGCGATAAAATATACTTTATATTAAAATACTGTGGGCTTTGTATAGGGAGTTGCTGGTCCCAATCCAGTTCCTACTGGCTAGGTGGTTACATCAAATGGCCACCACAGATGGCTTTAATATGGTAGTCTCATCAGTAAGGCCAGGAATTATATGGGCATTACTGTTGTTTACATGGCACCAGAAGAGACCCATAATAGAAGTCTCCAGCCCCATAGAGCACGCAGCTTAAGGATAGGGGAGAGAAGCGGGAAAGCATCACAAGAATATATTATTTTGTGTCTGTTTAGTATATTACCCTTTTTTCCCCCTGCCAGCCCTTTAAATGGCCCCTTCAAGTGAGGATTTGAGGCATACTAGTTTGGCATGAGTTGGCTGAATCTGACACTACCATTGCCCATCCTGTACTTTTGTCATCCAGGTTTTCAATCTGGCACCTTTCAGAAACATTAAATAAAAATTAATAATCCCTGTCACACAACTCATGTCTCTGTTTTGGGCCTTATACTTCACCCTGAGCATGTGCCTGGCATAGCCTTTGCAACACCTCTCACTTTGGGAGGGACACATGTTTGACTAAGAATAGGCATAGAGGCTCAGGCCTCAGATCTCACCTTTTGCCTTCTCTGCTTTTCCGTGGAGGTTGAAGGGCTTTGCATTTTCCAGGGAAATCTCTGCGCAATACCAACCCGCTAGCACCCTTCTTAAAAAACAGGATTTGTTTCGAAAACAGAGAATCTGATTAAAAGAAATGGTTTACATATCAGTATATTTGACTAAAGCCCAGTGAGACAGGCTTTCCTTAGCTTAATTACAGCAAAGAGAAGAAAATCTACATCTCTAGAAAGGGAGGCCTTTTCTGACTCTTCCACTTTTAAGTCCAGAGAGCATTTCTCTCCCCCATCCACCCTACCTCCCCTCCGCTTAACAACCAGAACTGAGTACATAATGGATTTCTCTCTCTTTTTTTTTTTTTTTTTTTTTTGCTTCAGGAGCCAAACCAAAAGGTTTGGGGGTTTTTTTTTGGTTTTTAAATAAAATAAAATTTAGTTCAAATCAGAACTAACGTTTCCAAAAATTTTCATTGACTTGAAAAACTCAAAAGTTCATTTAGAATCAAACAAAACATTTCAGTTGACTTGAAAAGAAACTTAGACTTTTTTTCATTTTGATTCATGTTATTTTAAATATTGGCCAAATGAAATGCTGTTTCTAAGTCCAGTCAAAATAACATGTTTTGACTTTAAAAAAAAATCAATTAAAGCTATTCGTGAAATTCAACCTGAATTTGCAAATAATTTCAGAGACCCCCTAAATGCATTTTTTTGGCAAAACATCTATTTGCCAAAAAAAGATTTCACCCAGCTCATTATCAAGCCCAGGTGTTAGAGTTCATTAGCTAATCAGGGTGAAGCTCCATCAATGTTTCCACAAGGAGTGTTTTCTGTCCCGTTTTCTGTCCCATTTTCTTCTCCCTTCCTCCTCCCCCCGCCCTAGTATTGTCCCCTATTTATCTCTGGGAAATTCCCTCAGTTTCTTGTTTCCAAATCCAGCATTCCAAAAGTTACGTTAATTTCCACTTCTGTAAACACTTCTAACTAGCCAAGGAATTGACTTTTGATTTGTCTGCCTGGTGTTGAGACCAGGCTTCTCTTGACCTACTTGTGGGCATTATGCTAGTTGCCATTTTCCTTGGAGGGCTGGGAACAACTTTTTCACTCATCACCATATTGGCAGGGATGGGGTGGTTTTTTTGTCTCCCAACAGCAGGTCTGGCTGTCAATGGGGTGGAGTAGAATTTTACCCATGTTAGAACTAGTATTGTTTTCTTGTGAATTGCTTGGGAGATTGGTTTCTATAAGCTAGACTCTTTTAATTAGTTCACTTCCTAACTTTTTTGATAGGGCTGGGGAAATACCCCTTCCGTCTGCCATAAAATCATTGTTTGAGAGAATCAAAACCACTCACCTTTTCATCTTGCCTGTGATGGGGTGGACTCAGTGTGCAGGCCCTCTCTTGGAGGCCTCATGGGTCTGCGTTACCCCACCCCAGAACAGAGTAGAGGAGAAGTCCTCCAGGCAGCCAGAGTGGCCACAGAGAAGCAACCAATTGGAGGGGCTGCTGGAGTGACCAATCAGGTGTCAGAAGGGCCATATAAAAGGCAAGCAGGCGAGCAGAGTTCAGTTTCTTCCTGGAGCTCCAAGAGGACCAGGTGCCTGGCTGGTTGAGCAGCAGGATTGTAGACAGGTCAGTGTGGGCAGGCTGAGCCCACAACCTGGTAAGGGCACTGAGATGGGGTCTGGTTGCAGATTGAGCCCAGGGAGGACTGCTGAAAGGACACTACCTGCAGGTACAGAGATGAGCCTGGGTTGGGTTGTTGAAAACAGGGCATCTGGGAAGAAACCTTAGAGCTATGGCCCCATACCAAGGCTGGGGAAAGAACCTGAGACTGTATACCCTGGAACGGGGGATTGTGAATGCAGCTCACTCAGAGGGCTGAGTCACTGAAGACCTGCTCAAAAGAACTGTGATTTTAGGCATTATTGGCCAGGGAAGGGGGTGCTCACGAGAGGCAGGTGCTGACCGCGTTACATGGCCGTTTATGCTTCGGCACAATCCAGCAAAGTACTTGAGCATGTGCTTAACTTGAAGCACAGGAGCAGTAAAGCACGTGCTTTGTAGGATTAGGGCTCAGTTGACCTACATACCACACAAGTTGTGTATTAAAGTATAAAATCACTTCAATAATATGCGCAAAACAAACCTGTCTGTCTCCTTCCTCAAAGACCGCATCTGTAACAGTAAGAATCTTTTGCACTTTCAGTGCGTCTTCCTTCATGGATCTCAAAGGATGAGCTTAGCTAGTAAATCAAGCACACATTGGCCCCATTTTACAGATGAGGAAATTAATGTACAGGGATTCAGCTAGGGTGAATCAGTGGCAGAACAGGCATTAGAGTCCCAGTCCAGGGAGTTCACACAATGTAGCAGAGAGTACTGAAAAGATGTACAAACCCTGTACTCCAGTGCTTGTGCAGAGGGATGCTCCCACTAAGCTTGGAGTTTTACCTACTTCATGAGAGCAGGATCAGCCCTGATCACTAGACCTGGATTATGCTTTTTGCTTGAAGTTATTTTGATCTTAGACTGATTGTGAAGGGTCATTTTGTTTAAAGAACATTCCTTTTAGGGTGATGGCTGCTGCTGTCCAACAGTAGCAAAGCAAATTGATGGCTTGTTAGCCGACCGCCAAGGATGTTTGGTGAGGTGCCAGCTATGCTCGTTTATACCATCCGTGACTTTAACCGCTAGGACGCACTGTCCCTTCGCGGCGGGCAGCCCGGGCTAGGCTGACGGATGCCCCAAGGTCCTAACCACCCGTGACTTTAACTGCTAGAGCTCAGAGCTCCTTCGCAGCGGGCAGTCAATACTGACTGACAGGTACCCCAATGGCAGCACTAAGAGCCTCTCCACACCCGTGACTTTAACTGCTAGAGCTCAGAGCTCCTTCGCAGCGGGCAGCCAGGATTGACTGACAGGTGCCCCAAGAGTTTGCCCCGTGGAGGCGGCACAACTCAACGCTAGGCTCTTAGTACTCTCACCTAATGGCCAGGCTTTAGAGCCAAAACGGCTGAGGTTCTTTAATTGTGTTGGCTGCTTTACAGTAAACCAGAGAAAACAAGTCAGGCTTATGCATAAATGGTTACCAAAATTTATTAAGCTAGATTCTAATCATGTGGTTACAAAATTGCTAGTGCCTACTTATTTAAATGTAGAGATGTTACACACACAAACAAGTTACAAAACTGAAGCCACAATCCCAAAGAAAGAAAACAAAGTATAGAGCTCTATTTCAAAATATGTGTACACTAAAGATAGGAGATCAGGTGTGGGTGCTTCTTACCCTCCTTGCATCTCTCGATTCCAGCGGTGCCAAGCCAGGATCGGTCACTCAATTCCGCGGAAAGACGAATAAGGGACAAGGCGTAGGGACCCTCTTAGCTGCAGAAGCCTTGGGAGGCTGTCACTTATCTGACCAGCAGATAGATAGTGAAATCTTAGCAGGTGGCAATCAGACAGCACAGAGTCTTTTTTTCTCTAACAGGCTACAGAGTGCTTCATCTTCCAGTCCCATCTCAGTCCTGAGTGCATAGACCTTACACTCATGTGAATATCCTGAAACATAAAGATACTGACAAGCACAGTGAATGATTCCTAGCTGTCATTTGAGAGAAATAAATGCAAATGGCTTCCCTTTCCAGCAAGAGCAATGTAAAAATGCCTCTCCTATTTTGAAAATGCAAACTGAAACGATTGCATGGAGCCTTCCCAGATGCACACTACCTGCTTGTCAGGATGAATTCCATTGAAAAACGCTGAGGTCTGGCATAACACAAAAACAAAAAAACCCCATCACAACCAATAGTGCAAGTATTTTAACTCTGGAAAGAACCTGCCTGACATTTCCCATAGAGTGGTTCTTTCATGCTTCAGAGTAACAGCCGTGTTAGTCTGTGTTTGCAAAAATAAAAGGAGTACTTGTGGCACCTTAGAGACTAACCAATTTATTTGATCATGAGCTTTCGTGAGCTACAGCTCACTTCATCAGATGCATACTGTGGAAACTGCAGAGGACACTATATACACAGAGACCATGAAACAATACCTCCTCCCACCCCACCCTCCTGCTGGTAATAGCTTATCTAAAGTGATCATCAAGTTGGGCCATTTCCAGCACACACACACACACCCCCGCCCCACTTTTTTTCCTTCTCACATATGACAAACGTCTAGAGAAGAGATCACTGATATCATTTCAACATCATTAGTAAATGTCAGTATGCAAGACAAATCATTATATATTCTTCTCATTAATTCCTAAGGCAATAAATTTTTGTTTGGAAGATAATTGGAAATGCATCACCCACCACTCTTTTGTTGTGTATTTCAAAGGTTTGTGGGTGAAAGATTTATTTTTTGATTTGTTTCTTTGAGATTTGCTCTATAGAGCTTAGTTCAAAAAAATTATTTATGCATTCTAGTATCCCCATGACCTGGCTTTCTATGCTTGACAGACAAGAGGTTACATAGTCACCATTATCAACTAGTGGAGGGAGATGCATCCAGTTTTACTTCTTTCTGGATGGATGAATGGTTGGCTAATAGCTGTTGCATATTTGAGTCTTATGCTGAAAAATAATGACTTTCATGATTCTTTTTCCCACCAGGAAATATACCATAGTAAACTTTTGAAACTTGCATTCTATCCTAAGCATGCATATTTTTAACACACACAATTTGCTCCTTTTGTAACTATATGTACAAAGGACACTGCCAAGTTAAATGGCCAAACATGACTTAATTTAAAAGTGGATTTTTCCCCTCATTGATCTAAGTGTTGTGATTTGGTTTATGTTCTCCCTTTCAGTGGATCAAACATTAGCTGTGAGTAATGGAAAAATCCTCCATACAGTCAACATAACTGTGTGGGACACATTAACTAGTTAATATGAGTTATTGTAGCAAACAATGCCTCATGGTGGCACAGGGTTTTTTTTGCTATGATCTAGACATTTAGATTTCTATACACTTAACTGGGAAATCCACTTAAACTGGTTCCCTGGGGACCATCCCCATTATTTGAAAGCTTAACTGAGAGACACTCAACAGGGATATAAGTGAAGAGTAAATGAAACACAGCCCTTTCCAATGAACTTCTCAATTACATGTGCAAAGCTGTCTAAAGACTTAAGGCAGGTTAAGACACAGCAACATATAGGTGGCTTTAAGTACTAATGTGTGTTAAAGGCTTATGGCATTTCAAGCACTTGCGTCACTTTAAGACCCACATTAAGTGGCTCTTGGGATCATTGGGAAGATGGCTTAATTGGAAGGTTAGTCCTGTACTTCTCAGTAGGAAGATGTCCAGATATTGTTCTCTTTGCTCCAATAACACCTATATGGAAACTCCATGTTCAAAGTAAGTTACTGTTAGTCCTTTGTAAACAGGGTATAGATATGCATGAAATAGATCGATTTGAACTTACTGAAAGAAGTATATCTAATGCTTAGTGTACAAGAAGGGAAGGCAAGACACTTGGATTCTATTCCCTGCCTAGTCCCTCTGGGCCACTTCAGTGCGGCCACTTCACTACCCACCAGTGTCAGTAAGGGAAACCCAATCTGGCTTTGTGTGAGCAAGTACAAGTGACAGCTGCTCTGTGCCTTGTCCTCATTGTTCAGATGGGAAGACTAATAATATTTGCCTACTTCACAGGAGTTTGGTAAGGCTTAGATACAAGTGTTTCTAGGATGAAAAGTTCTATAAAAATACAAGTAGTTAAACAAATTTTGGTTTTAAATCACATTGGAATTATTTCTCTCTGCTACCGTTCTCATCAGGTAGGAAATATCTGGTAGAGATGTGTCAATTTTTATTTTATTATGACAGCTTGATCTATTTGTGCATAGAGCATGGTCATCCATATTATAATTCCTTTTTAAAAATAAACCTTATTGATCTTACTGCAACAGACTTGTGTGTATACATACACACATCAGTGCCCTTCAAATGATACCTGAGACATTATCCCTTAGTTTACTACCATATGTTTGTGCATTTTTTGTACATTTATTCCTGAAACAAACTTTGTCCTCTATGAAAAGTTTGTGATTGTGAGTAAAACACAAGACCATAATAGTTGCATCCCAAGCCTACTAAGTAGTAGTGTTTGCGGAAAAGAATTTTAGTTCTGTGAACACTTTCATGTTGTCAGAATTATTCTGTCCTCAATCAGGATGAAAAGCCAAAATCTGAAAATTTGTCTTGAAACTGAAATCCCATAATATTTCCTTTTGGAAACACTGAAATGTGGTGGTTCTGAAATAAAATATGCTCGCAGGGATGCTCAGATGCATGAAAAGTGACACAATTCTGAATTCTGTCTTTGTTTTGGTGGTGTTTGAAGTCAAGGGCAAACCTCAGGATCAGGGTATATTTGGGGTGTGTTGGGGGGTTGTTTTGTGCAGCACCTAGCACAGTGGGACCCTAATAGGTGCATTGGGCTCCTGGGAACTTCTGGAATACAAATAATACATAGGGTGTATGTGCTGCTGAGAGCAAGGAAGGTACAGCACTAGCTACAGGGTGTTCCTGGAAGATGCGCACTTGCTCACTGTAGTTCTGCATTTGTGCATGAAAACAGGCGTTTGAACCTATCCATTTGAATAAACAGCAGAGGTTCTTAAAAATTGGCTAATTGCCTTGGACAACTAAATATTTATTTTCAGTTTGGGCATTATTAACGTAGGAAAGTGCAAGGGAATAACTCCTAGAGCAGCTTACTGTAGTATCTCCTAGATACAAGTGGTGAGCTCTTAAGGGCCACCTCCGTGTAGCCATAGAGTTCTGAATGGATACACATATATGCTCTTTTCGTATGTCTCCTAGAATCGTGTGCCTTTTGGGCCAATGCAATTAATCTCGATTTTTACTGCAGGGTAATGGAGATCAGAATCTGACCCAGCAGGGCTGGCATGGCGCAACTGGTATCCCAGCACTATCTAGAGCCATACAGAAAGAGGCCAATGTAAATTGGAGAACACAGATGGAATAAAAAGTGGTGGGCGTGGAAATAATATCAAACTGTGGGTGCTGTAATAATTATGCAAAACATTAATGAATAACACCACAAAATAGGCCCAACCATGATCATTAGGCATCCCTGTCATGTGTTTGTGCCATAACTGTCCAGTGCCTAGAGCCCTGGGTATGATCCATTATCAATTTAAGATGGAGAAAAACAATGGGGGGAAAAAGCAGGGATTGTAGAGTACAGGTATGCTAAGACTTTACATAAAGGTTTCTGGGAAGAATATATTGTGTTGTATGCCTCAGTCCATTTCTGTGTGAGAGAAAAGACTTGAAGTTATTGTAATAAAATATAAACTGTGATTTAAAGAAGTTTAAACCATTAGGTGGGGGTAGGGTGACCAGACAGCAAGTGTGAAATTGGGACGGGGTGGGGTGTAATAAGAGCCTATATTTAAAAAAAAAACAAAACAAAAAAAAAACAAAAATCGGGACTGTCCCTATAAAATTGGGACATCTGGTCACCCTAGGCAGGGCGGGGGAAGCATGAGCAAATGTTTCCTAGAGAAATCTGTCCCTACAATCTGTTTCACTGAGTTACCTTTCTTGTAGATTCAAACATTGCCGATATTCCATTGGTCACCCAGAATGCCGTAGGCACTTACAGCTGTGGAAAAGGCTTAGCGCTTTGCTTCCTTCCCAACAGATTCCCAGGTTTGGACATGGCTAAGAATTGAATTCAAGGCCTGATCCAAACCAATGGAAAGTCTCCAGTTGAAGTCAGTGAGCTTGGATTGGGCCCTTTCCAGACCTCTGGTGCCGTTGACAGCATCAATAATGCTGATACGTCACACACCACTATGACTTGAATAAAAAGTGGTGTGTACACTCTATTGGTCAAGAGTAACAGCCATGTAAACTAAGGGCCCAATCCTGCAGGCACTTACCAAATGTAGTGCAAAATCTTGGCCCCACTGAAGTCCATTGGGAGTTTTGCCATTGATTTTAAATGGGGCCCAGATTTCTCCCTACAGAATGCTTGCTACGATGGGTAGTCTAATTAGGATTTACAGTGGTAAGCACTACGCTGACAGTATTTGCAAGGATTGGGCTCCAAGGTATTACAGAGCCTTTTCAGTTTATCAGACGACACTGCCATCCACGCTGGTCAACAGACTGTGGTAGTTCATGGGGTGGGGGACTGGAGAGGGAGAGAAACAGCCCTTCTCTCTCCTTCTCTTCCATTTTTGGATGATTGAACTCTGAGAGCAGCAGAGATTAACGTGCTGGATTCTGATCTGAAAACTCAGTCCTTAAACCAATGTGTTGCATGTCTTATTCTGGTCTGTTTCAGGTGTGGCTGTGTGGTGGCAGCATGGAAGTCCTGCCATGCTCCAGAGTCGCTCACATTGAACGCAAGAAGAAGCCCTACAACAATAACATTGGTTTCTACACCAAGCGGAATGCTTTGCGAGTGGCCGAAGTGTGGATGGACGATTACAAGTCTCACGTTTACATTGCGTGGAACTTGCCACTGGAGGTACAGCCTTTCCCTCAGTTCATGTAGTCTTACTCTTATCTTTTTAAGATCTTAAATAAACAGTACGTAGCTGTCTTTTTGCATCATGGTACTGATGGTGTAAATAAACATACCCTCAACGGAGCTATTACTGGAGGACATAGGAGTCCGTGGAGCTATGCCGATTAACACCAGCTGAGGGTCTGGCTTGTTGTTTCTGAAGATTAAACACGCAATTTATTTGCCTCATGCTTCAATTCATATTTGTTGTGTATTTATATCACTGACGTTACCCAGTAAATTTAGTCTTTCTGTGGGATTAAAGATAGCAAATGATCAAATCTTTCTGCACAGTCAGTAAATGTCTTTTTAACACACTGTTTCATGTGGTGAATGTACATTGCATGCCTTGCTCCACAGACCCATAGTAACAGGAATCCATCACTTCCATAATAACACCATTGTAAATTCTCCAACTTGTAGCCCAAGCTCATTCTGTTGAGAATGTATTCTACAAAAATTGTTGGAAAAACCATTTCTATTCCAAGTTCCCAGCCTTGAACACAGTGCTTCACAAACATAGGCTAAGCAGGGTCTCTGCCCTGAAGATCTTACAGTTTAGAGACAAACAGCATTTAGAAACCATGTTTACAGATGCCTTAGATACACAAACATCCAAGACAATGGAACAGCTATTCATGAAATGGGCTCCAATTCCAACAGATTAGTGTTTGTGTAGCTGCTCTAAATAGTACAATACATTGTGATATCCTTGGTGGCTATGTTTATTTCACATAAATGCTTGAACACTGAGTTTTAACAAAAACTTCTTAGTTAAATCCTTTCTTGTGACAACTTCCTGTGGCTTCCCTGCAGAAGCTAGAAGCCAGGAGCTTCCGAAACTCTGCTTTGCAGCAATTTTGTTACTCACAAAGGCTACATTCCTGCAATCTGATCTGTGTGGGTCAACCTCTGCTTCTGTGCAGAACTCCGTTAACTTCAGCAGGACTTTGCACAGGCATAAGTGTCTGCCTCTGTGGGCCAGTTTACAGACTGTAGTCTGAAGAAAGGTTAAGTCTGAGGAGATTTACTGGCATTTGGACACACAGTAACATAGCCTTTGTTCTTTGTCAGAGAACAAAGAGTATTTCCTCAGTGCAGTTGATTAGGTACTAACCTTCTGAAAGGGTTTCCTGATTTGACGTGCTGGGGACTGCAGATGGTCTCTAATTAAAATGCTGTTAAACAGATGAGCTGGGGCTTATATGATCTGAGTGTTGTGAGTACTCCAAGTGCCTGTGATGAAGAAGGAAAGATATCAGGAGTCTGACTGCTTTCTGGCTTTTCTTAGGCTGTAACTGCAGTCATTCCTGCCTAACTTGGGACAGGGTTCTAAGCAAGTTGAGTGGGCTCAGACCCAAGCCTTAGACCTTTCTGTGTAAGAGGCAAGTGAATAAAAGTTTCTTTGGGGGGCTTGCATTTGAGTTGAGTGGTTTTGGTTTTAGGAGCACACCAGGGAGAGTAGAAAATTAGATCCCAAGCTTTGAGGGCAGTAGGGCTCTATGCTTAAGGAGCAGAGGGAATCTCACTAGAAATGGTCTTAAAAGAGCAGCTGAGTCTTTTTTTCAAATGGTTCAGGAATTTTCTTTGGGCATTATTAGTCACCCTGTGAGGGTTTAATTTGAAAGTACCTTGTTCATAACCATTACAAAACTTCCTCAGTGCAAATATGTATTGACCCCTTCTTTTTGTTTTTATATAAAATGTGGAACATGTTTGCTCAGTGTAAAACGCCATGCTCTGAATATTTCAGTCTGACTGGTTTATGGGCCTGCTTAGCACATCATCCCAGCTCACTTCATCCAGATTTTATACTAAATTGAATCATATTTAGTTTTACTTATTGGTACCATTTTATAATGCTCTCTTCTGAAAAGCAGAGTGAACAATTCCTTAGAAGATCATTACAAGTGTTGTCCTAGAAAATTGCTTTCCTGACTGAATCTAATGAACTTTGAAAATACAAAAGTATAAAAGACACCTGTTTAAAGGAATAAGGATGGTTGTATCATGCCTCTAATTTCTCAGACCAAACTATTACTCTAGTTCTTGAAATTACTTAAAGAAGTTAAAGATGGGAATAATCTGAGTCATTTTTCCTGGCCACTGTAGGATTGTTCACATTGGGACATATACAATAGCTTTACTCATTTTCAAATCAACACAAGTAATGGGGCTTCTACTGTTTCCCTTGGGAGACTATTTCAAGTATAATAGTTGTCAGGAGGTTTTCCTGAGGTTCAACCTAAATTTAATTGTCTCCATAATTTTATTCTATTACTCTTGGGTTTTTTTCCCCCCCCATGATGCCCTGAGTCTCTTTTACACCTTCCTAAACATGCTCGCTCTTCAGCCATCTGTTAGCAAAGTTTCACAAATTTCATTCTTTTAGGAGGGACAGCTTTTTAAGCGTACAGCCCTCACAACTGGGGCCAGATTTTCACGAGAGCTCAACACTCAGTCCCTCCCACTCTAATAACCTATGGCCAGATTATCAGCCCGTTGGTCACTGAGCTCTTTTGGAAAGACGGACTCTTACTTGGGTGCCTAAATGGGAACTAAGTTCTTCTGAACACTTTGTGCACTGATCCAAAGCCCACTGACTTTAATAGTCTCTTAATCTTTCCTCAAAATCAGTTCTTCCAGCTTCCTAAATCTTATTTGTCTTCTCTGAATTCCTGCCCACTTCACCTCAATCTGTCGAGTACTGAGGTGTTGACAATTGAAAGAATGATTTTAAACACTTTTTTTAAAATGTATATTTCTTCCTGTTTGTGGCTATGAGGTACTTGCCTTTCTATTAACCTGCTTGGACAAGGGTTTTTTTAGAAATGGATGGGGTGGGGGGTTGAAAATAGCATAGTTCACCTGTATGTAGAGCGGCGCTTGGAAATCTTCAAGCTGTTCAGCAACCATATCAAAACTCAAGGAAATCCAATCCCTTAAATAACATGGCAAGAATAAACTCTTACCTAAGGTGCTGCGTGTGTCTGTCTTTTTCAGAATCCAGGCATTGACATTGGGGATGTCTCGGAGAGAAAAGCATTAAGAAAAAGCTTAAAGTGTAAGAATTTCCAGTGGTACCTGGACCATGTTTACCCAGAAATGAGGAGATACAATAATACTATTGCCTATGGGGAGGTAATTAAGACAAAGCATGTTCTTAACGCACACCAATAAGTATCGTACTGTATAGAGAAATGACACATGAGCATGCCAATGTGTATCTAATCAGAAACCCATTTCAAGATGAACTTGAAGAGCTGCATTTTAGAATCTGTTCACCGTTCCCTGTAATGTTTTGAGCTTTAGGTTCATTCCCAATTTTGGGGTCCCATACATACTCTAAAATGTAAATAGTTACCACAATACTGTGCATGGTCCCTTCTAACTCCATTGGATAAGCGCGTGTGTGTAAAAAATATTTTTTGGAATGTGCTGTCCTATTGTAGTAATTTCTTAACTTACACTTGACCTATCTTTTGCCAGTTTGCAGGGGCCTGGACATATGTGCTCTATAGGGTGTAATCCTTTGCCCCAAAGCCATACCTTTGTGCCATGTAAAGAGATGGAATTCAGTATTGACTGGCATTAGGATCACATGAGAATTATAAAAACAGCTATTCACAGTAATTAAGTAATAATGATCCGTTGCAGTTCGTTTCCCATGGAATAGTGACTGCCTGGGCAGAGTTGCCAAAACTGCCCAGGGATCCCAGCTGGTCATGAATCCCAAGAACATGTCCTGCACCAATGTTATGTCTTAAGCCGAAAACAGAGACAGGAATTTTTAATGTGTGTTATAACTTCACTTGGTCTGTATGGGGAGATTCTGGAGAACAAATGACTACATGAGCAAATCTCATTGCTTGACTCATGTCTCAACACTTCATTCACTTTACAGTATAAATTTAACACAATGTCTGTATTAGTATGTGCAAGCTTCTCCTTGACCTTAAAAGCTCTTTTCAGTTTCCTCAATTTCTCTTCTTCCCCCCCACCCCCCCTCAGACCAGTAGCATATGTGTACATCATTGCCCACCTCTCCGTTACCACCCTTCTCCTAAGTTCCTTAAAAATGCCTGACTAATGGCAAGACTGCACCAGTTTCACTCACAGCCACAGCTTAGGTGAGCATTATGATCTGGATGATTTAAAAGCTATAAAGACTCTGCAGTCTTGCCCACAAGAAGCACTGCATTGACCCCTATGCCCTCTATTACTCTTCCAAAAAGGGGTGTTGCCAGTGCTTGCTGCCAACTGCAACATGGGCACAAGAGCAGAGAGCTCTGACCATGTATCCAAGATGGCTGACTGCATCCTCTGGGCCCCTGGGCAAAGGAGTTGGGACTTTTGCCTAATCGCTAGGCCTGGATCCCATCCTGCTCTCTCATGGTAGCATGAAAAGGGTTCCTGGTGTCCTTCTTCCCCCACACTCCATTGCACCCACATAAGACACCCTGAATTTTATTTCAGGGCTTCTAGAGCACTTCAGCATAAGGAATAAAGAGTGCTACCCTGACCCCCACACCATACCGTGGAAGACTTGAAAACATATCACCACACATGTCTCATATCCTAAATACAGAGGCAACTGAAATCATTGCAACTGTCAGTAAACAATAGTTTTTAGTGGTAGCTATTGTATAAATGCAAGTTATTAAAACTATCGCATATGCAGCACACAAACCTATTGCCAACGATGTGTAAAGCATCTTCTTTTCCATAACACTAAAGGCCAGGGACTTCACTGTGATCATGAGTTCCAGTCTTCCCTCCTGTAAGGGACGGATACGTAAATATGCAATGTTTGTTTCTACAGCTTCGTAACAACAAAGCGAAAGAGGTATGTCTTGACCAGGGTCCGCAGGAGAACCACACAGCAATACTGTATCCGTGCCACGGCTGGGGACCTCAGGTTAGGATTTATTTTCTGTCGTACTGTGTGCACAAATAACAGAGAATCGGCCGAGATTGCTGCAAAGCATAATAAAGATGTGAGGTGGGGTCTGATCCGTTCAGACTTTCAAATGACAAGGCTGGTCTTCCTGTTAAGAATGAAGAGGGCGGGGGGGGTATGTTTTTTTTTTCCATTTACTTAGAGCAGTTTTCTAAATTAAATTACCGTAATCTTGAGAGAGCTAGGCGAAGCAAATAGCCAATCGGCAAAATCGAACATGCCTCATGCAACACATTTTAAGGCATTTTATTTTTCTGTTCATATGCCAGCAAGACAAAGAGACCCCTGGGAAAACAAAGCAAACGGTGGTGGAATTTTTTTTCTGATGACATAACTAGAATGTGGTTTTTTTTGTTTGTTTGTTTGTTTTTTTCAACTAGGTAAGGCTTAAGATGAAGCCTTACTAGACCTTAGCCTCATGCTTGTAGGACACCTCTTACTTGCCCAAGAAAGTATGGGCCAACCAAAAGACTCTTTGGACCATTGTCTTAATTCAAATCACCTTCTGGGCTAAAGATCAGTTCCCTAACTTTTGTTGTTGTCATGGTGTGCGTTTGTGATATGATGGCTTACCTTAGCCTGTGATATAATTTTATCCTTCGATACTTTAAAAAGAAACCTAGTAAATTCACTACAGTTGAATAGTCCTGGCTGGACAGCCTTGGAGTTGGAAATCCTATGTTTTGCCATAGAACAGGTACAGCACAAACAGTGCCATTGCATCCATCTTTAAAACTGGGGGATTATGCTGTGCTTCCAAGATCTGCAAGCCTCCAAGAATAACTTGCCAAGGCTCCTTTGTTACTTTGCATCCTTCTCTCATTCTGACCTGTGTGTCTACTTTTGTGCTTCCTCTTAACCGGGGATCACAGTCCTGGTCACATGTGCCAGGTAGTCATCACCTTCCTTCATCTCCATGGAAGAAGGGCATTTTGAGGTGGGATATGAATGAAGAGTCCTAAGCAAGTTCATGATACTTCTGGCAGTAAAAGAGCCATAATACAATAGGCCACTTGTTTCATTTTTTTTCCTGCTTGACTAAAAGCAGGAGACACCAGAAATCATGAAATTCCTGCCTGACCAAACCCAGGGTCTGTTGGAGCTTGTTCTCATGGGATCTGCAGCCCAATCTCTATATATACACCCAAGAGGTTTTTCAGATAATTTAGCTAAAGATCCAAGTTTTTGGGTGTGCATCAAACTTCAGCCTCCTGAAGTGCTTGAGATTTACCCATCGTTATATGAGCATAATCAAGTGAGAGGTGAGGTGGAAAGGATACAGATCACATGTTCCACAGTCAATGTGCTCAGAGAATGAATGCACCAGTAGATACTGGCTACAGATAGAATTGGGAAGGCAAACCTGCCAGCATCTCATCTGTCATAATTCTCTTTTCTTCTGTTGCTCCCCTTTTTACCTTACTAAAAATTTGTGCATAGCACTGAACAATCAGGTCAGGCATTACTCACCCTACCGCCTCTGGCTCAACATCTGAACTGAAGGGATTACATCATTTGCCTTTTGCTAGAAAAACTTTTCCTGGACCATAAGTGTGCCAAGATCCACTCTATCTAGGCATATTTAACATCCAGGTAGAGTTCTATTTATTAGAAGGCAAGTCATCTGCCTTTGAGTGGGGTTTTTCAGAGAGGAAGGACTGACTATCCTTCCAGAGGCTCTGGGAGCTTTATTGCATGTGATGTATATTATTATTTCCCTTGCTCTACTATGTTGGTTTTAGTTTTTTGATTCCCTCTGTCTTCCAGATGGACAGCATCATGTATATCACCCTATACATGACCATGTCTTCTAATGGTAGATTTAAAAACAACTCTACCCAAGCAAAGCACTACACTGCCACACAGTTCTTGCCCTGGGCAGAGGATGAGCAACAAAATTAGCCACACATGACACCTTGATTAATGCATCACTGAAAAGCATTCCGATATGACAGGAATAAGGGGGTATAAAAAAATATGCAGAATAGAATCTGAGCTCCAAGGTGCCTTTATAAACTGCCACTGTTTGACAAGTTCACTCCTACCTACAAAGTAAGTTCCCTATCAAGCCTTCTTCATCTCCAAAAAAAAAAAAAAAAAAGTGCATAAGTATCCCACAAGGACTCCGGGTGAAGTCTTAATTCCTGGTCCCAGTTGTTCTGTAAGCCAGCATCTCTATTCTCTGGTCAATGAGGTTCTCATTAGAAGTTGTGAGAAAGGGAGGCTCTAAGGTTTATTCTGCTGTTTCTTCCATCAGTGTTACATGAGAGCGCTCAGGGCTGCAATTGCATTCATTAAGATCAAAACTCTGAAATATAACACAATAAAGACCATCACAGTAAGTGCTCACCAGATATTTGCATAATAAGAAGCTTGCCTAAGGAAATCAATTTCTCACATACACCAGAAAGGAGTGCGAGGGGGGCAAAAAGGTCTCCTGCAAGACCAAAAGGTTCCTAAACTTGTTTGAGGTAATTAATTCACTGAAAAGATTTGCAGCTAAAGCATTAGTTTTCTGGCTGAGCAAAAGGCTGTTCCAGCCTATTTAACTGATTCCAGCCATGCTCTGGCTCCATACTGTAGCTTTAGCAGTGGTAGGATAGTCTACCAGAGATGTTTGTCAAAGTCATGTTTGAAAATAGTCTCTCTTCCTCCCGCTTGTGGTAGCACTTGCATATAATAATCAAGCTCTTTTATAGTATTTTCCCCATCTGTCCATAATAGAGCTCTTTACAAAGGAGTTCCCATTTTATGAAAGGGGAGATGATTATGGTAGCATTCAAGTTTACAGAAAGGCCCTGGTGTCAGGTAGACTTGATCCAGTGACTGGTAACTTGCCCAAAGAATGGGCCTGATATTGGCCCTCGTGGTGTGCCCAGCAATGGGCTCAGCTGCTCAGCTCACCTTTCAGGGCACCTGGTTCACCAACACTATTACCATAGAGATGGTACTCGAGTTAAGGCACTAACCTAGGACTTGGGGGGACTTGAGTTCAAGTCCCAGCTCCAGAACAGATTTCAGTTGTGACCTTGGGCAAATCACTTAGTCTCTCTCCCCCTCCTCAGCTCCCCATCTGTAAAATTGGGATAGCAGCACTGAGCTACCTCAAAGGGGTCTTGGGAAGATAAATATATTCAAGGTTATGCAGCGATTGGACAGTATGATGAAAGGGGCCATATAAATACACAAGAAAATGAATAAATAGAAGCCTCCCTTGCTGTAAAGGCCCTGGTTAATCTCGGGCTCTGATGTGTTCAGATACAAGTAGTCTTCCCTTCTGGCCTTCAGCTGGAACATTTGCCCATGTGCCAGAAATGCCGTAAGAGAGCCATCCTCAAAATATTTCCAGCCTGACCTTTGAAGATTCACCAGGGTAGAATAGTGATGGGATACAACATCTCCGTGATGAGATACTAGCTCGCATTGAAGCTGAACTGAAAACTTTTGTAGGGCCACCTGTACCTAGCATGGGATCAATTCACAGTTAAGCCTTAAGGCGAAGATGGATATCCTGTTCTTTGTACAAAGGGAAGGATAAACTAGATCACCCAATGATGTAGCTCTCTTTACTAAGTATAACTTAGCCACTGTTGTGAATGTGCCATTTAATAACAAATTATGCACAAACTGCATATTGCACTTTGTAGACGGAAGCTTATGCCTTTAAGTTTCTGACTATGAGAAACTAAACTGATACTGCCTGCTAACCTTGGACTTTGAGATGAATGACTAAAAGCAGGTTATTTCTTCCTTCCACTGGGGTTTTTTTTTTTTTATTAAACTTAATGATGTTTTCTTTTCCTGTGTGGTGATCTGCATTAAAATGTTGCATTACTGTTTGTTTGACTGGCAGGCTCAAGGAAACCAGCTCAAAGCAGATTTTTCTTTCTGATCCACGTTGTTCCTTTCCTCTCCAAACCATGAAAGAAACAATGAGCCCCAATTAATGTGGGCATCTAATGGTATGCCCAGCTGCTCAAAAAAAGAGAATGGCATTTGGGCACATAAAGCAAACATTTACAAGCCAAAGCATTAGATAGATATGTCTGCTCAGTGATTTTGGTGTTCTGGTAAAATGCAATCTGGCTTCAGAGCCTTGCGGTCAGATGCATAGTGCAGCTTGTATTGCCGATAAGATTTTTTTTTGCTTTTGCTCAAAGTATCTCTATGGCCGCATTTGTCTCCCTTTTTGTTGTTTCCTCTGTTTATCTTCCCTTTAGCGTTCCTTCCTCTCTTCTTTCATATAAGGCTTTCATTCATTTCTAGGTTAATTCATCACCAAGAGTGAATGATGAAGAATCCCTTTATCCTGTAATTAAATTGAATCTGTTCTTGGACTCACTTTCTGTTAGCTGCATCTTTTAAGTGATATATCATTACTGCAAAGTATTTTTGATGATGTATTACAGTAATGTCATTGGAGTGACAGAACTGTGGTGATATATTGGCATAATAGAAGGCACTATAAAACAAGATAATGTCCATCCAGCAGTGCCTTCCTTCCCTTTAATTATAGGATAAAATGTTTTCCTCAAACAAACTTGTTAAGCAGCAGGACCCTGGGACAAAGCCACTAATACTGAAATAATCCAGAAGAATGGTGTATCATTGGGGGACAAGTAGCATTTAGATTGAGTTGTTTAAAAAAGAAAATACTGTACTCTTTTATGTATTGTGGCTAGTTGAGAAGCTGGCCTCTGCAGAAAAAGCTAAACAACTCTATATTATTTTTTGATAGTCAAGGAACATCATCACGACTTATTTCCCAGGTCCGAAGAAGTCTAACTTTCTTCCATCACCGAGGAGCAATCAGCCAGAAATAGTAATCAAAGAGTGTATATTGTTAATGTCAGGTTTACAAATGAGGAGATCAAACTGAATGATGCAACAGTGCATTTGTAGAGTGTGAGGCTTACCCAACTGTTTAAATTTGCAGAAGCTACAGGTTAGCTAAATTATGTAATCTTTACTTTACCCCCTCCTTCCCTCTTAAAAACACAGGCAGCTGCCACCCCCTTTCAACAGAGGTATGGTTACACCATCCCCTTCTGGATTGGAAAGAGATTTAGAATAGTGATACTTGGAGGTTCTAGGGCCAGGCTCTTAGCACATCCTCACTTATTAATCTGAGGGTTAGGTTGTGCAACCCTTACATTGGTGAGCATTTGCTGAGAGGTACAGTCTTATGGGGCTACTTGTGGACATGTTCAACCTTCTCCAAAGTCAGCAGTGAGCCTGAGGCAGTGTCACTCCATATTAATTTCCTTTAACGGTTTGGTCATTAGATCGTTGTTGGTTTTCTTAAGGGTTCCTCTTGGATTTCTTCCCTTTTCCCCTGTTTCTCTCTCTCTCCCCCTTTCTAGAACTCCTCACATCCTAGTGGCCTGATAGGGTAGGTCTGTACTGCACGCTAAATGCAGGCTCAGGTCTGAGTTCAAGCCCCCCTTCTGTCCACACTGATCAGTCTCACTCAGGTCAGCGTACACTCAGGACCTAAATTCTCAGACACTGCTGAGGGGGTTGATCAGTGCCCCCAAAATCCCACTGAGACGCCGGTCCAAGCTCTGTTTTACAATGTGAACGCAGGTCAAGCCATGGCCTCAAGTCAGAAGGGTCACATGAATATGACTGAGAGACTCGGGTTCAGCAATTTGAAACCCAGGCTTTCAGTGCTGTATAGATGCTCGAGCACTAGCTTAGAAACACCAAGTCCACAAGCCTGGGTCTCACTTGGGTCTGTAATGCAGTGTAGACCTACTCATAGAGGTCTATATGGTAATTCCTATGGATTTACTTCCTCTCCTTTTCCCTAATCCCTAGAGATGTCCATACTCCTCTGCAACATGGTCAGTCCTTGCCAGTGGGGGACCCATTCAAGAATATGAACAAGGTGGCCTGTAGAAGTTAGCAGTGTAGAGTACATCCATTAGAAGTAACATCTCACACCCTGCCATTTTGATCTGTGGAAAGTGTGACTTCCCACACTCCCCATGACTTCTATGCAATCTCCTTGTTGAAATGTGGGCTAGTGCATATAGTCCAGGGGGAGGAGGAGGGGCAGTGGTGGAGGCAGATGAGATGGGGAATGGGGCCAGGCTCCCTGTGAGAGTCAGGCCTAGGCTCTGCATGCAAGTTGCAGCCAGGTTCCCTGGGGGACTTGCTGCCCTGGCTCAGGGGCAAGCTCTGCTGCCACCTGCATGTGGCCATGGCCTTGAATGGTTCCTCTCTGCCAGCTGGTGTGGGCCAGGCCCCCCAAGCAACACAGCTCCTGCATGACCACAGGGCCTTCATCTTCCACTTCTGCAGGTGAATGGGGCCTGGGAAGAGCAGAGGGCTGGGACAAGGGAGCCCTGGTGGTGCCAGCCCCCTACAATGCCTCCAGGGGTCTTGGAGCCACAGCTGGCTTTGGGACTACAGGAGTCAGGCCCCCCGCACCTTGCTGTGGGGATTGGAGGAAGGCAGAGGGTGTCCAACCCCTGTTGCAAGCTAAAGGACCCTGCTGCCAACTTGCCATGTAGTTAGTTATAAAATAGATTTTAGGTCCTGCATCCCCTCCCTCCAGTTTGCCCATATACACTTGTCTCCTTCCCCCCTACCCACACCTCTACGCTGAAGGCAGAGTACGTTACTTCAGTTGAGGGCACCAAAACTGCAACTTCAACAATAGTGGCCCTAACTTTAGAACCAAAACATCACACCTTTCATGCATCCTTCATTCAGAACACAAGGGGATTTGTACTCCTCAATCACTGGAGCTTATTTGAAAATCACACCCTTAAACTTATTTAACTCATCAATGCACGTGCACAACGTTAACTCTCCGAAACAGCCTTTTCCAGCAGTGATACTTTCCAGGAATAACTGTCCTCCGCTTTGAGCTGATGAAAAAGACTGAAGAGTAAAGCAATTGCAAGCTCTGTTTTGGTTGACAGTGAGGTAGATCAAATAGTATGCAATACGCTGAAGTCAATCCAGAAATACAATCTGGGCTTTATTTATCTGGCTATTATACCAAATAGGTTGCACATGTAATATATCCATTTTGATCGATTTCTCATAAGATCCATGTTTGTTCCTCAGATTATTTCATTTTCCCATTGTCCCTTGCCTTCAGGACCTGATCTGATTTTTGCTCTAGTTGCTTTTCCCACCTCAAAAGGAGATAACATCTAAGCACAGAAATTTTATTGCCTTGTGGGCACTAGGCCAACAGGCTAAAGAGAAGCTGCCAAACATAATGAAAGGAAAGATGCCTAATACAATAATTGTATACGTGGTCACTAAGGTTTTAAAAGCGGCATAAAGAAAAATACTTGCACTGCATGCATGCGCTTGCAGATGGATTTTTTTAGTCCTTGAAAAATTTGTGAGCTACTGTTCAAATACTAATTCAGTTTGGTTGCTTTACTAAAACACAAACTGTCAGTCAAGAATTTCACTGCTGAGGATTTGAAACAAAAACATCAGCGCCAATAAAAACAGATAATCCAGAATTTCACCATTCTGCAATACTTGATTTGCTCTTAGAGTAATTCTACTGCTTTGTTCATATGGTAGCCCTGTTGCCAGACAGTCTCATCACACTTTGCAGAGTTGAAGTAATTAAGCTTC
Organism: Lepidochelys kempii; assembly: GCF_965140285.1. Taxonomy (NCBI): domain Eukaryota; kingdom Metazoa; phylum Chordata; order Testudines; family Cheloniidae; genus Lepidochelys; species Lepidochelys kempii. The sequence goes on along the minus strand of NC_136396.1, from coordinate 13,689,964 downwards.
TGTGATGCAGGTGAGCATTATACCTGTTTTGCAAATGAATAAACTGAGGCACAGAGAGGTTAAGTGTCTTGCCCAGGGCCTATTCAATGAGTCAGTGGCAGAGTTGGGAATAGACCCCAGCAGTCCTGATGTATATGGTGCTGCATTAACCTCTAGAAGGCGCTCCCTCCTGTTCCACAGACCCAACCCTAACACAACTGAGGGCTCTGGCCAAAACCACAGGGGAAAAAACTTGTCAATGCACAGTCAGGGGAAGTTTGATCACGATGTTACAGCTAAAGGGTCATGTGTTTTACTGTATCAGAGCTTTCTTCAGTGCAAGGAGAGCATGGTGGGCAGAATGGTGGGGGATAGTGGGTTTTGTTGTGAGTTATAGCTTAGGTCTTGCTTAGATTTACGACACTAGTATAATGTTCTTAAGGAATCATACAGCAGTGGCGGCTTGGCATTGCATAGCCCTCTCCTGTTCTCAGCCAGTTCTAGTCAGAATCCAGCCCCCTTTGTCCCAGCTGGAGAGCAAACCTGGGAACTTCAGCACCAAACACACCACAACGCTGCCAAATGATCTGAAGGAGTCGATGAGCTGTTGATAAATAGCATGCTGTTATAGTCACAAGCCTCTAGAGACACAATCATGCACGCCAACCCAGAGCAATGCGCTTGTATGTCTAAATCCAACATAGTGAAGTAAAGATGAAATTAGAAACAAATACCTTAATCAGCGGGATCTGCTTTTATTGGTTCAAGTCAAACCCCTTTACATCGTTTTTAACCTGATTTTGGATGTTTAATTATTCCAACAAAGATAACCACAACTCCCAGTGTGATTTACTGCCTCTCTTTAAGCATCTGGGTCACAGATATATTCAGTTAATTAATGTGCTGAATACTTCTCATTTGTCTGCTGGATAATAGATTGATTCATAATTTAAATAAGCAGCTGTGTATACCTTTCCCCTGAATTATAAAAGGCAGGCTGCTGTCATTCATCTCTTTTTACTCTGTGAATTTAAATACGTCTAGGGAAATATTTTTTTTTAAACTTTGCAAATATCAGCCTTTTCTTAAACAACAATGCAGATCGTTGGACAATAAACAACAGGAAGGGACGTGAGGGGGGCAGTTGTCTTCCTATAGCTAATTTCTGACCAGTAGCAAGACTTCACTCTTTCCATGGCTGAGGACAAGACAGCTCTGATGCCTTCCTCTGGTGCTATCATTCAACATTTCCTCCAGAACAGACAGAATTTTCAGGGTGCATGGGGGAAACGAGATATACAGTTATGCATTAGCAGGATACTGACGGATACTCTAGTGTGTTGGAAATGGTCACACCAGGAGGCTTTTATATCATCTATAGCTGTACACACATATGGTGAACAATATGGGGGATCTAAGATTGGATCAGTTCGTGAGGGACGTGATCACAAATCAAATCCTTCACTTGGCTACCCTTACCTATTGGCTGCTATTTTCTAACTATGCCTAGCATAGCTGGAGGGCTGCTCTGGACACACCGACAAGGCATTTAGTTGTCAGAAGAAGAACCCACAGCTAAGCATCTCAGAATCAATAGAATGGTCCAGCATGACCCAAACTGGCTACAGTCTAAAACCACCATGACTAGGATAGTATCAATACCAAATAAAGGCCAAAGGATCCCCCCCAGGGGGTTGTTAGTTATTAAAGCTCAGATCCATAAAGGTATTTAGGTATCAAACAACCCCCACCCCCGGTCACCTGCATGTGTCTGCAAAACTGAGCTAGAAATTTCCTGAGTACAGGCTTTTGCATGTCATGCCCATCTCCTGTACTCACTAGCTCAGTCCCCTCTGCATCTCTTCTCTAATGACATTCGAGAAACGCTAACAGTCTTTTTCCTCCCATCTCCTCAGCTTGCCCGCTACACCAAGGAGGGATTTCTTCACTTAGGGGCCCTTGGGACCACGACTCTCTTGCCAGATACCCGCTGCCTGGTGGATAACATGAAAAGCCGGCTCCCTCAGCTCCTTGATTGTGAAAAGGTCAAGAGCAGCCTCCATAAACGCTGGAATTTCATACAGGTTTGTGAGGCTGGGGCTTTCGCCTGCTTCTCCTCCCTTTACCTATGCCTCGTCTTTATAGCAAGGAGGAAGCATTTCTTCAGAGGTAGGGGCTACGAGCCAACATGCTGCGAGAGGAGATGTTTTTGTGCCCCCTTTGCTACTTTTACTCTCACAGAAATTGCTCAGCCTAAGAACAATTTAACGTTGGTGAGATTAAGGATGTTTCTCCTTCTTCCTAAGTCTTGTACTGCTGGTGCATAAGGCCCAGAAATCGATATTCACGCCATGCAGCCATAGATTCGTCACAAAATGGCATCCCAGAATAGGATCAGGCAGACCTCAGAGACTGAAAATTGCCTTTGTCTATGTTGGGAGTGTGTAATATATTGGCTAAACGTGTGTGATCATGTCTCCCTCACACAGAGGTTAAGACCCTGCTACTTGCAGATTACAGATTTTCTCAGTTAGCTGAAGTGGCAGGGATGTATGCACTGAGGGCTGAAGGATTTCATGGATTATTTTAATGGACATTATTTCTTAGTTTGCCTTAGTGCCCGCCCACCAAGTGTTAAGCACTTACCAGGTCCAGAGGAAGACATAGTCCCTGTCCCAGTGATGGCATGCAGTCACCTGTTGGCTACACAGAAAGTTCTTACCTATATCTTTGATTTTAGAATGGTGCGATCCTGAATAAGGGGACTGGGCGCTGCTTGGAAGTGGAGAGCAAAGGAATGTCCGGCATTGACCTAATTCTTCGCAGCTGCACGGGACAAAGATGGACAATTAAAAACTTCATCAAGTAAAGGTGTAAGGGCCAGAGCAGTCTGAAGAGCTTCACTCACAACACAAGTGACTTGGACCAATCAGACAGGGATCCTTTTCACAGCTTTGGAAATAAATATAAAAACAGAGCTTTATTCACGGTATCAGGAGAGGACCTTGGGGGAAGTGGGCATTTGTGGAGTTTTTTTTATTGTTTATTAGTCTCTCACAGCTGATTCCAACTGGGTGAAATTGGGTCAGAACTGTTAGTTTCATCTAGCAAGAGCTCTCAAGGTATCACTTATTTCTGCTGGAATGAAACCTGTGCAGTCTTATGGATGGTTTATTGACGGGGAAGAGCTGCTTTCACAAATGACTTGAAGCTCTTAGCAAGGGCCATCAAGGTTTATACCAGGACCAGAGTTAAGAGACCTTGGACAAACCCACTTGTCAAGCAAGAGCATTTGTCTGTCTAAAACAGAAAAAGATTGCCAAGTTTGGAAGCCTAAAGTGAGCTGAGTTAAAGTCATTAGGTGTTTTTAAATGTCTCTTCTCTCCTATCCACCTTCTTCTTCATCCTGGGACAGGCATGCTTTAAAGTGACAGGTCTCAAAGGCATCTCCAAATAGCCCATTGATTTCCCTCTCCCAACAGCAGGATACCAACTATACATACAAAATGATGGGGTCTCAAGTAGCTGTTACAACTCAAGAAAGAGATTTTGGCATCATCATGGATAGTTCTCTGAAAACATCTGTTCAGTTTACTGGGGCAGTCAAAATAGCTAACAGGAGGTCAGGAACCATTAAGGAAGGGATAGATAATAAGACAGTAAATATCATAATGCCAATACAGAAATCCCTGGTGCACCCACTTCTTGAATACTGTGTCCAGTTCTGCTCCCCATCTCAAAAAAGATACATTAGAAGTGGAAAAGGTACCAAGAAAGGCAACAAAATATAAGGGGTATAAAACAGCTTGCATATGAGGAAAGATTAAACAGACAGAGACTGCTCAGCTTAGGAAAGAGACGACTAAGGGAGGATGTGGAGAAAGTGAATGAGGAAGTGTTATTGACCCCTTCTCATAACACAAGAACCAGGGGGTCACCCAATGAAATTAATAAGCAGCAGGTTTAAAACAAACATAAGGAAGTACTTCTTCACACAATGCAGTCAACCTGTGGAACTCGTTGCCGGGGGATGTTGTGAAGGCCAAAAGTATAAGTGGGTTCAAATAAGAATTAAATAAGTTCCTGGAGGATAGGTCCAACAATGGCTGTTAGCCACAAGAGTCAGGGATGTAACCCTGTGCTCTAAGTGTCCCCTATATTCTGTTTGCAAGAAGCTGGCACTGAATGACAGGGATGGCTTACTTGATAATTGCCCTGTTCGGTTCATTCCCCCTGAAGCACCTGGCACCAGCCACTGTTGGAAGACAGGGAACTGGGCTAGATGGAGCATTGGTCTGACCCAGTGTGGCCATTCATATATTCTTATCTCATGCCAATTCTTTCATTACTCTAAATCAGCTGAAATAAAAAAAATATGATCTTCTGTTGCTTCCCCCTCCACTTAACACGTATGCCTCCTCCAGCAACAGCAAAACCCTGCTTCAGTCTATAAGGCTGTTTAAAGTAGTTATCTCCTGTACTTTCCACCTTCTAACAATTGCAGTAACCCACCACATGCAGAATGGATCTCCTTTTCCCACGCCTTTGCCAAATGGCAGCCAAATCCCACCACCACCCTCCTGAATGCGTTCTCCTCTAAAAACACCTTCCAGTTTTCCCCCCAAAGTGATTGCTGCTCCTTCACATTGATTTCAAATGATTACCCCATTGCAGGACCAGTCCAGTGTGCTCTTAGTGAGGATGGCCAATGGAAGTCTTCTTTCCCAAGGGGCAGCCAATCAGCTGAACAGCAAGATGCTGACCAGCCAACAGCATGCTGAGCAGCTGACTTGCTTTGCTCCACACTGGAGTTTCAGCACCAGAACTGCCTCTCCTGCAATTCTTCTTTATCCTATTGCTGTTCTTTTGAAAGTGAGGATAATTATGCTTGTTTGCAGGTCATGCCAAGAACAAGTAAGAGGAGAGAAGATCCTACCAAGGCAATCCTCTGAGTGAAGCAGTGGGATTAATTTTAAAAATACACTCGTGACAAATGAAGACAAAATAATAATAAAAACCCCTGATCTTCGTAGTGCTTTAGTCCTACTCCCTGTGGTGGGTGTTTGAGCACATTCATTGTACCATGTCTGGTGTATCCCTGCTTGCCACAATCCTGGCCTCTGTGATTCTTCATGAGCTTTGGCTAAGTCAGGGGAGGGAGGTAAACAGATAAATGAATGTAGTTTGTTTCAATGCTGATTTGCCACAAGTTCCTGCTCTGGCAGCCATCAAGGCTAATTACAGCAACACAGTGAAGGTGGCATTGTCACGTTCTCAATTTTCAACCACAAGAATATGCACTACCCAATTTATTCAGCCATGATAGGTGACCCCCAGATATTGCGTTTGGGTCCCAATGTCAGGGTAATTGAGAAGGGGGAATAGTGACAAACCAAGTTACCAATGTTCACATGAACGTTAAAAGAATTCATTTCACATCAAGCTGTGTCTGTTGTGGGGAGGGGGGAACCTCTTTTCTTTGTCTTTCTCACAGAATAATAATTTTTCTGGTTGCCCTCTGGTCAGGGTAAGTATAAAATATATTAATATATGAGAAGTACGTGTAAATATCATTCCCAAAGACTGGATGTACCCAGAGTTGTTTGCTGCAGAGCACTCGTGCCTGTCTTCCATTCGGGTCATGATGAAGCTACCTTGATGTTTAATGAGTTTCATTTTCAATGCCATGCAACAGGTTTATAGCTGATGTTTTAGTAATTTATTGAACAGAAGCAGATGTATTTCATTGTTCCTTCTACAGCAATGAACATCATTGTTCAATCATGCTTGACAAGACTCCCCATTGGCATTTCTCTGATTTTTTCACCCTTGCTGTCCTTAATGAAGTGAAATCTTTCAGTTATCCTGAATTGCACAGTACGGAGTCATTGTAAAACTTTGCTCTCTTATTAGCTGTTGCATCATCTCTTGTGTAATAAATTTTAGCACTTACAAAACCAGCATGATGTGTATGTTTTAAAATGTCTGTAAGTTTCCCCCTCTTGTTCATTGCCACCTGGTAACGAAAATAATTTGCCAAGAAACTTTTCACTGAAAAAACTTGCGGTGGTGGCGGGGGAGGGTTATGCGACAAAATTAATGATAAATGCAGTACAATTATCTCTAAATGAGCAATTCATTTGCTAAAGGTCAGCCGTGGAAATCATGTATTGCGTAGTGTTGGGAGAACTCAAAATGTTTCAGCATAACCACCCCAAAAGTTTGCATGTTTATCTGAAACTTTTATGACTATTCCAAACCCAGAGGCCAGTCCTGCCACACTTAGGCATGTAGAATGCTTTACTCACACATGTAAAGTTACTTATGTAATTGAGTCAGTGTTTGCAGGACTGGGTTCCGAGTGAGTCTTGATATTTGGACTGCTGATCTCATGGTGAAGACAGTTCTCTGTGAGAGTTTGGGTACTTCTTGTTGACCAGAAACAGCTTGAGAAGAACCTGTTGTTTTATCGCTTCTGCTTCCAGTTCTGGATAGAACCAGGAAGTAATACAGTCAGCCACTAAGACCCATCTCTTTGCATCGGGCTTTGTCTGAAAGAGATGATTCTGGGGAAGAAACGGGACTTATTTTGTAATGGGATTCCATTTAAGAAGAGATTGTCAATGAGTATTTTGAAGCTCTTTGATATTATCATTTTATAAATTATCATATAAGTAAATGTAAGAAAATGAAAAGTGAAGAGGATTTTGGAAGTGAACAAGGCATTTCTGATTTGGTATTCAAATGGATATAGGTTTGGGAAGAGGGAAGAAATTCCCCTAAATTGGTTTCCAATCAGCATACATAGAAGGCTTTAAAAAGATCAAGAAGAAAACTTCAGCAGACAAGCACCTGGGTGCAATCCTGGCTCTACTGAAGTCAACAGGAGTTTTACCACTGACTTAAATGGAGCCAGGATTTTACCTCTTGTATTCATTTAAAGTTCTTACATTTAGGATTGTAAAATGCAGAGACAGGCCAAAAACAAAACCTGAGATTCAAACTTTGGTGCTTTTACAGATCTGGATCTAAATGTTGCATCTTGCATCTCTCTCTCTAGTTAATTGCTTCAACAAGCAGTGTCCAGGTGGCTTGCCTCTCAAGTAATTTAGAAAGGATTGGATGCCACTGAAATGTGGAGGGACTCGTTATCCTCTGCTCCCTATTTAACACAAAGGTGGGTTGTTTTTTTTATAGAAATGGAACTTAAATTTTAGAAAAAGAAGAATGAAAGGGAGATTGCTTATACAGATTAATTTGCCATTCCATCCCTCCATATGGTCTGTCAGTCACAAAGATAATGAAATTATATACTGAGGAGATGAAAAATCACCTGGTCAGAGGTATTGTTTGTGAGTAAGTCATCACACACACAGGGGAGGGGCTTTTGGGGTTATGCTAAAAGCTCTTTTAAGGGATATTACAAGACTAATGGAAGAACACCTGCATTGTCATTGCCATATAGTTTTGTAAGTTTCTAATTTTATGATGGACCAGTCTAGGCCAGAGAGAACTATACAATCCAACCTATTTTATGGAACTTCAAAGTCAAAAATGAGCATTTATTCCTACAGTCAAAACACTTTAGCAGTAACTTTATTGCCACTGCCCTGGGCAGATAGCCAAGCTTTCAGAAACTTCACTGTTCGACTGCTTTCAAAGTCAGGTTTGACTCATGAACTCCCAATAGAAAAGCCTCTTTGCTTGACCACTAAGTAATTTGGGCATTCATCCACTGCTAATGGGTATGGAGTTAAGCACTCCATTATGCAGTGTGAAATTAAGCATTGTGAAATCCCTATACCGAGCGCTCGGAAGCAACTACGAAAACTGTAGATGAGACCTTGGTTTTGCTTTTGTATGCAACGTACAGAAAGTTCATGTGACCATTAGGAATCCCAGCTGAAATTCCAAGCCTAGCTGAATAATCCACTGGGGGCCAGACCTCCCTCATTTGAACCAAAGTGTTTTGTAAATGTACATAAACAATCAGATTACGTTTTTGTCAGGTTCGCTGATCTGAATTTCTCCCCCTTGTAGCCCCATTCACCTGACAAGTGAAGAAAGGCAAGGTTTTGAGAGATTCCCCAGCTTTCCAGAATTTTCAGCTTTGGTAGAAAATTGAAAGTTGGGTTGAGCACTTTGGAGGTATTTATTTGGGGGAGATGGTTGCCAAAATCAGTCCTACAAACATTTACAGGGAAGAGTTACACAGCACTGTAAAGTCAATGGGGCTACTCAGGTGCATAAAGATACTAATGTGTGTAAATGTTTGGGGGACTAGGGTCTACAATAGAAGCAAAATAATTACGTTGCTTCAGAAACAGAATGACTAAATAACTTCTAACAAAAAATAGACTCAGTTGCTCTAACTATTTGTGCTCATTAAAAATCCTATGGTTCTTTTTCAAGAACACAGGTGTTAACTGCAGTGTCCTGGATGGATTCCTTCACAAATTCCCAGTATAGTTTCAACTGGATGGAGGTCCCTTTACTGTCTGTCTGAACTATGGTATGGCATTGCTGAACATTGTTAAACTCTGTGCTCTGGACCTTGGTGACCACGCTTTTTTTCTCCAGAGGTGGGAGCACGGATAAATGTTTCTCTCCAAAAAGTGGTTGCACTTCAGTGGTGGTTAAAGTGACTTCTATATTGATTGGGACCAAGCCTTCAGGCCTAAAACAGGCAAAACTTCTATTAACCCCAAAGGGAGTTTTGCCTAAGGACTGGACTATTTGGTCTGTAGATTATAAGCATGAATGGACTTGATTCACATTTACCCTCTGGCTGCTTTCCACCCACGTAAAGCCCCTTTACAATGCCAAATTGGTGTAAAGTGGGGACCCTAATATAAATGAGAATCAGACCCTATAAATCCAATGTAGCTATGCTTACTTATGCCAGCTGTGGATCTGGCCCATCTTCCAGGCCGAGATCTTTGGTAGTTCATTGTCTGCCATATATTATATGTACTGTCAACAAATTAACAGTTGGGGCACTAGCTCTTATATCTCCTAATATGCTAAATGTTTGGTTGGAAGGAATATAAGAATTGTTACCCCAGAAGAGACTAACAGTCCTTCTACTTCAGTGCAATATCTTCGGCAAGGGCCTATGTCAGATGTTCAGAGAGAGGCAAAATAATAATAATAATAAAAGATAATGCATATGAGTAACTCCCTAGGGATTTCTTTTTTAATCCCACTTGGTGATCATTTTATGTTCTGAGACATGATGGATAATAGCCTGAAAACTGGTTTCCTAGCTATTCTAACTAGGTTTTATTGTTATGTTTAAGTGTCTTATAGGTAGCCGAGAAACTCTGCGGGAAATGCTGGAAATGGCCCAACTTCATTATCATACACATTGTAAGGAGAGTGATCACTTTAGATAAGCTATTACCAGCAGGAGAGTGGGGTGGGAGGAGGTATTGTTTCATGGTCTCTGTGTATATAATGTCTTCTGCAGTTTCCACAGTATGCATCCGATGAAGTGAGCTGTAGCTCACGAAAGCTTGTGCTCAAATAAATTGGTTAGTCTCTAAGGTGCCACAAGTCCTCCTTTTCTTTTTGCGAATACAGACTAAGACGGCTGTTACTCTGAAATCTGCAGGAACCAATTCCTTTTTATGCTCTTCAGACAGGGTGAATATGGGAATACCAGCATGTTTTGCAATACTAATATTCAACTGGGTGGAAACCTGCAATGAACCTCAAACAACTCTGCATTTTGAGCGGCAATCTCTGAGGGTACCATAGCTACACTGAAAAAAGAAAAGGAGTACTTGTAGCACCTTAGAGACTAACAAATTTGTTTGAGCATGAGCTTTCGTGAACTACATGCATCCGATGAAGTGAGCTGTAGCAGCCGATGAAGTGAGCTGTAGCTCACGAAAGCTTATGCTCAAATAAATTGGTTAGTCTCTAAGGTGCCACAAGTCCTCCTTTTCTTTTTGCGGATACAGACTAACACGGCTGCTACTCTGAAACCTAGCTACACTGAGAATTTTATAAGCCCTCCAAGCTTTGTCTGTGTTTCGGGGCCATTTTTCACTACTCCTCTGGTACAAAGGGACCCTACTGCTGAGAAGCCATGAGACGATCAACCCAGTATAGGGGAGATCATCTGATGGAACAGAGCTAGTATAGCTGCTCTTCCTCTAAGCCCCCTCCCTGCAGTTAGCGGGGATGTGGCCAGGACAAAGTGCAGCTGGCAGAGGGCATCTCTGTGACCTGATGAGTCCCAGGAAGCCATAACAAGCCCCTTTGGAGGCTCTGTCATTGACTGAGCAAAGGCCTGCAGGATAGGACCTCAGGAGAAGAGAGTCTGACATCTGGGCTGGCATACTGGCTGGTTCAACCTGGGCATGACTGATACACACCTGTACTTTCTGATTTACAGAAGTGAATTATGTGGGTGGTGACAAGTTTATTATCTGACGGGTGATTTGTTTTTCTTAATTGTGGCTGGCAATAGAGGAGTCTCTTTGTCGCTCCATTCATTGCTTTATGGTTCTACTGATTTTAGAATGGCATGAGGCAAAAGGTACATAAAATAGCAAGAGGAAATCCCCTTCTGCTGAGACAAAAATGCTTCTAAATTCAGGTCAGAAATAATGAGTCATCTGCTGTGAAGATGACAGAGAAAAACTTTAAGTCCTGAGAATTTTTTAAGTCTTCCAAGCTTTGTCTGTGCATCGGGGTCATTTTTCACTACTCCTCTGGTACAAAGGGACCCTACTGCTGAAAAGCCATGAGATGATCAACCCAGTATAGGGGGGATCATCTGATGGAACAGATGGGCCTGGGATGTAAAAATGCACCACTCCTGAGAGAACTCCTTGCATATACCTTTTGTGGCCCTATTTATGGGACAACCCTTTCTCACTGCAGCCTATGGCTCACAGACCCAGTTAGAACTAATAATGTTATTCCAGCAGTGCCCACCCATGCTGCTAGCACCCAGAGAGCTGTCTCTTAACTCTCAGTAATAAAACGTGAGGGCACATGTGGAGAACAACCCTTGCATTTTCTTGGGAGCAGGGCGTTAACGTGACTTGGGTCTGGTCCTGAGCTGGTGTAAATCAGCACAGCCCTATTAGCTTCAGTAGAACTACACCAGATCACACCAGCTGATGATTTTGTATATATTCACAGGGATTGTGCTTTGTTCTGTTGTTTGGGTTTTCTTGCGGGGGGGGAGAGATTCCCCCCTTGTCTTTAAGGCTATGTCATTTTTACCTTCTCTCCTGTCATGTCTTCAGCTTTAGTGCTATTTTTGTCCTCCTCTCCCTTTGCCTTTAGCTGTCTTGTTTTATTTTTAGTGACTCTGGCTGCCTGAGATTTGGCTCTTTGTTCTCAGCATGGATTTGTTCCATCTACATCCTCTTCAGTCCCTTTATTTTCCATGTATCTTTCTTTGTTCAGTCTTTTTTCTCTTGCCATTTCTCTTAATTGCTTATTTCCACTCATCCCCTTCTGGTTATTTTGTTCCTCTATGTCTTGTCTCCTCTCTCTTATTTTTCTGTTGCTCTGTTTTCTTTGTAATTAGGTTCTCTAGTCTAGTTGCTTTGTTCTTTATATGTCATCATTTTGCTCTTTAGATTTCTCCTCTATTGCCTCTAAGTAACTATGCCTCTGTTTTTCCTCTTAAGTTTCCCTTTGGAGGTTTGCATCCAACCTAGGTATAATGATTAAATATTTTTCTCTCTAAATTTTAGTCATTAGTGTCTGTATTCCAAATGCATTGACTTTCTAATGCTGATCAATGGGTGTCCACACAGCTACTCGTGTTCTCAGAGTTACACAAAACCGGCCTTACATCAACGCTGAATTGCTCTCGTGCAGTATGCGTTGGGTTTTTAGCTTATTTCAGTACTCCTTCTTCCCACTCTGGGGTTTCTCTAGAATGCTGATGAATGTAGCAGAAGCTCTGAGAGAACGGATATCTGCCCAGCTCTGATGAGCCAGCACCATTTGAGATCAAGATATATAGCAGAGTAGGGAGGTACCAATGAGCATATTCTTATTGTATTTAGTCCCACTTTGGCAGCGTACTGGGCACCCACTTTACGGTCCCTTTAAACTGTCAGCATGGAAAGGAGCCTTAGTGTAACTGAGAATCAGCCTCTAAAAGATTTTAAAAGCTGCTTCCTTTTGCAGGGTGTTAGACTCTCTTCCCTACAGTGCTGCCCCAAATGTTTACTACCGGTGACAATGGACTGCACTAGAGCAGGACTTGATATCATGGAATACCGCTTCCTGAGAAGAAAAAACAAATGCTTTCGAAAGGGTAAGTCCACTCCTAGCAATCCAGGCCATTATTATGGAGGTCAAACTTTCCAGGATCTCCCAGCTCTAATAAAATATAGGCCATAATACCAAGGTCTGTGTCTACAATGAACAAAATAATTCCCAACAGTGCTCTCATGGGGTTAATAGGCAAGGCTCCTAAAGTCAGTCTCGGTTTTACCACCACTTTAGTTAATCCTATTATGCATGTAATTTAATGGTAAAACCAAGCCAGTCCTTATATCAACATTACAGCACTATATCAACATCCTGCCAGCACTAACACCAGTAGCAACCACTGTAATTTGTTTGTTAATTTCCCAGTGTAGACAAAGCCAAGAAGAGACAGACCCATGATATTACACCATAGTGGGGGGGGCGGAAAATAAGGTGGCATTTTATTTGGCTATCTTAGAGTGAGAACACTTATTTCAATTGGAGCCATAGAAAACCTCATTTGTCGTGCACTTGGCAACTCAAGGGAAAAGACTTTCAAGCTTTACAAAGCACTGAGTTTGAAGACAAGTCTCTCTCCAGAGAAACTGCTCTCTGTTGCTTTTCATTACACTGATAGATTCTAAGGCCAAAGGGACCATTGTGATCATCTGCTCTGACCCTCTTGCACCAAGACAAGCCAAGACCTTCCCCCAAATAATTCCTTTTTGAACTTGAAGATTAGAACTATTGGTCACCCACAGAAGAAATATCTAGGGTCTGATTTCCAGAAGCACTGGGAACTCTTAGCTGTGGTTGTTGCCAGCAGAGCTTCAGAAAAATGAGGTTCCCCTCACTTCCCAGAAGCTGCATGTGGGAAGAGGATGGAGATGCACACAGGGGAGAAGGAAATTCAGAAAAGGTAAAACTAAGCCTGCGGTGCTGATCCCAGTTTCCAAGAGAGGGGAAATCATAAGCTGAATGAAATGTGTGTTTGGTTGTGAGGCTCACTTCTGAGAAGGGGAAGGTGGGAGAACTTGAATCTAGTCACGGTCATCTCTAAAAGCTCTGTGGACCAAATTCCGTGGTCATGTATAGAACGGCCCTGCAATAGGGTATGCAGTGCACAGTTTCCCACATTAGTTTTACAGCAGCATTTCCTGATGCAAGAGCAGCAGTGTTTCTCTTTGTTCATCGGTGACCACTTAGGGGCCCTATCCTGATCTCAGCCAGAAAGGAGCAACTGATCTGGGACCCTGAGTAGGAGGATGGAGGGATAGAGGGGAACATCAGCCTTGTGATGGAGCTGCCAGGGACTCAGCTGAGAAAGTCAAGCCTTTCGTCCTAATTCTCAGCAGTGCTTAGATGAGTTTGGCACCTCATAGGAGGGGCAAGGTAATTATAGGCCACCACTGTGGCCCCTTGGATTCTAGGAATCTAGGAGAAATGGAAGAGTCAGTAACATAAGTTCCAGAGTAACAGCCGTGTTAGTCTGTATTCGCAAAAAGAAAAGGAGTACTTGTGGCACCTTAGAGACTAACCAATTTATTTGAGCATAAGCTTTCGTGAGCTACAGCTCACTTCATCGGATGCATACTGTGGAAAGTGTAGAATCTCTTTTTATATACACACAAAGCATGAAAAAATACCTCCTCCCACCCCACTCTCCTGCTGGTAATAGCTTATCTAAAGTGATCACTCTCCTTACAATGTGTATGATAATCAAGGTGGGCCATTTCCAGCACACATCCAGGGTTTAACAAGAACGTCTGGGGGGGGGGGGTAGGAAAAAACAAGGGGAAATAGGTTACCTTGCATAATGACTAAGCCACTCCCAGTCTCTATTCAAGCCTAAGTTAATTGTATCAAATTTGCAAATGAATTCCAATTCAACAGTTTCTCGCTGGAGTCTGTTACCAGTAGGAGAGTGGGGTGGGAGGAGGTATTTTTTCATGCTTTGTGTGTATATAAAAAGAGATTCTACACTTTCCACAGTATGCATCCGATGAAGTGAGCTGTAGCTCACGAAAGCATATGCTCAAATAAATTGGTTAGTCTCTAAGGTGCCACAAGTACTCCTTAACATAAGTTCGAGCATGTTCAGAATAGCTGGAGCAAAGAATGCGTCAGACACACTTTGCTCCCCAGCTGTCTCCCCTATGCCAGGGATTGGGGGGGAGGTAGAAGAAGGACTAACAGAAGTATGGCATAGAGCTGTTCACCAACCCTCCTCCCCCTGAGCAGCCCTTCACAGGAGCAGTGTGAAAAGCCGAATTAGGCCCTCTGTGTTTTTAGGAATTGTCCTAATGTCAAAACTCTAGTGCCTTGGGCCACGAGTCCTTAGAGTGGAGGCAACCAAGAAAGGGAATCACCCCCTGTGATAGCTTTCCGCTGGAAGTTGTTCTGTGTTTGTTCAGCACCTCACACAATGGGGTGGTTGCCCATGACTCCTAGGGACTACCGCCACCCAGATAACAAAGATAATGTAGACCATGCTGGGCGATGAGCCTCGTGATAGTCTCATAGTTTCGTGGTACATTTCCCACGAGTGTAATTTTGGTGACTTCCGCAGCTGAAGTGCAGCAGCTCATGCTGAGCGGCTTTGTTGCAGTTGATAGCAAGATAATTATAATCCCATCAGTGGGTAAACTGTGTTTCAATAGGCAAGAGAGGCGCTCTTCAGGCCTTTGATGGATCTCTAACAGCTCCTAGAGATCTGATATTAATCAGCTGCTATCTCTTGACTGCCGCTAGGCTAGTGATCACTAACAATAGCAATTGAGGGAAAACACAGTTTTTCTGAGACGCACACTTTTTAAAAAATCAGGCTGATTTCTGAAGCTAATTATTAACTGTTCTAGCCCCAGTCGTTGTGCAAGTGGTCTTGGTGTGCTGGGAAAACTTATGGCCTTGACACCACCTCTGGTGATGAGATTTAGCACCAGTTTTCTTTGACCAAAGTGTAGGCTGTCAGTGAATTGATGTAAATTACAGTTGCCACCCATCCTAATCAGAAGAGAAGGGGTTTTCTCTTTAGCCTCTCATGAATTATTTAAGTGCTACAATTGCAAGGGGAAGAGTGGAAAGTGCCTGCTAAAATGTTACTTAATATTTAATTCCGTACAAAGTCAAGGTTAGTATTTCTAGGTATTTGATTTTCTTCCTAGATACGTGACAGGTAAAATACATTAATTATTCACAGCCTATCCTTAGTCCTTAAGATCAAACAAGCTTCCCTCTGTATTTTAATGAACAATTTCTTCCACACTGCAAATTTATTTGTAAAATTAATGAAAGTAATAGGTTCATCCAGTTCTCTTCAGTTATGCCATGAAATTGCAATAAGACAGACGTTCTAGTCAACAATGCTAATAGTCATCACCCAAGAAGCCAATTGTGATTAGGAGTGAGAATATTTCTGGCATTGTCCTTTATAGTAATAGGGTAAAGTTACTGATGGAATAGTTTGGTGACCAAACTACATTTCATTAAAATGTTAGACTCTCGTGAGGCCTGGGATAGAAGTACAATACAGACAAAGTGTAATTATATTTTGGGAGTGATTTTACCTTGCTAAAAGTGCAAGATATTTGGCGGCTTTGGTTTGTTTGTTTTTTTTTGTGAAGATTTATAGGGCCCATGGTTGATACTATCTAAATAGAACACTGGTTAGAATGTAGGATGCATGCTGATGAACGTAGCTCTTGCTGCAGTGTTTAAAGTTACATAACAATTACCTTGAAGAGTAAAGGTACACCGTATCCTGAGACTTACTGTTATCACAGTATCATCTATAGTCCCTAAATAGGATTGTGCAAGGTGCTGTACAAACACAAAGGAAGAGCTAGTTCTTGCCCAGAGGAGCTTATAATATAGACAGACAAGACAAAGGAGAAACAGAGATAAAACCACTTGCCAATGGTCATACAACAGAGCCAGTTTTTCTCAATCCCAGACCAATTCCCTACACGTGTAGCACAGGGATACCTGAAAGATAAGGATGAGGCTAGATAGAACAGGGTTTGTGGCATACTTTAGTGTGTAAGATGTTATTTCTCTCTCGTTCTGCGATGCTAAGCCCATGAGCCAAAGGGCTCTCACTGCCCCAGACTAATACAGCCACAAAGCGGGGGCTCATCTGAGACTTTCCGCATCCTGCTCGTAGTTCTTTTCATCTGTTCCTCTCCCTCCCATAAGAACGCCCGCAGGGTGAATCACTGCCGTCATCTTATGCTGCTCTCTGGGCTTGCTGCACAGAAGATTAAAGGCAATGCAGGCACTGTGTGTCTTCCTGCCCACTCTCTCTTCTCCCAAAGGAGAGGGACTGTGCTCCGCAGAGTTCTAAAAGCATCTCTTCCTGCCCCCTCTACTGATGCAGGGACAGTAACGTCACAGCTGCTCCAGAACTCAGCTCTTCTCCTACAAAGGGCTGAATAAGCAGCTCTGCCAGAAGCCCTCCATTCACCCACAGGGCAGGGTGCAAAACAGGGGGCTTGACCCAAAGCTCACTGAAGCCAATGGGAGACTTACCACTGGCCTGAGTAGACTTTGAATCAGGCCCTTCGTGCATACTTCCCCATTTCTTTCCTCAGCCTCAGAAAAGTAATTGCCGTCCTATCCGTTCGATCCTCAGGCTCTCTGCAGAGGCAGCTAAGCGTCCATGATGAGGAGGGTGGCTTTTGATGTAGATCCCTATCCAGTGAGGACTGGACTAGGACCACCAGCTCAGCTTGCTCCAGCCTCTAAACAGCCAGATGGCAACAGCTTCTCTGTTGAGGGAAACGAAGGTAGCCGCCGTGCTAGAGGAGTGTGCCAAGGATGTTGGTGGAGTGTCTGCCTTTCTTGAATGATGCTCCATCTATGAGCTGAGTGCTCAGCCTGTGGGATGTGTTGTATCTCTAGCATTTGCTCTGGTTGTTGCCTCTTCTGGGAGTAGTCCGAGAGGGAAAATGGGAATCAGGACGCTTGGATTCTAATCCTGGGTCTGGCAGTGCATGCTAATGGTTAGAGCAGGGGTGGCCAACCTGTGGCTCCGGAGCTGCATACGGCTCTTCAGAAGTTAATATGCGGCTCCTTGTATAGGCACCGACTCCGGGGCTGGAGCTACAGGCATCAACTTTCCGATGTGCCGGAGGCCTAGGGGGCTGCTCACTGCTCAACCCCTGACTCTGCTACAGGCCCTGCTCCCACTCCACCCTTTCCCCCAAGACCCCTACTCCTTCCTGCCCCCTTCCTGAGCCTGCCACGCCCTCGCTCCTCAGGCGCTGATCAGCAGGGCTGCTGGCAGGCAAGTGGGGAGTGATGGGGGGCTGCTGACACATTGCTGGGGCTCTTTGGCAAAGTACACAGGTAAATTTTGGCTCCTTCTCAGGCGCAGGTTGGCCACCCCTGGGTTAGAGCATGGGCGCTAGGCGCCAGATCTCCTGGATTTTAATTCTGGCTCTGGGTGTGTGAGGGTTGCTATGAGTCAGGACTTCTGGATTACATTGGTCCAACTCTTGCAGAGAGTGTTGTCTAGTGGTTAGAGCATGGGGGTGGATGAGTGTCAGAACATCTGGTTTCTATTCCTGGCTCTGCTACTGACTTGCTGGGCAACCGTCAGCTAATGACATTGCAACAACAGCTGTGGCGGAGTTGACATCTGCAGGGGATTGAACTCTGGATCTAAAAGCTCCTAATGATTTAATGATGGGATGAGTGTCTCAGGAAGGGCAGCTAGATAGCTTTAAATATTTTTTTCTTTAGATGACAGGGGGAAACTTACCCCCACGAGGCTGCCCATAAAACTGTGCCATCAAGCATGTTTGAGAACAACCTGAATTCCCCCACTCTGTTTAAATTAGAGCCTAATCCGGTTGCAGGGCTGGAGAGATGAGATGTTGGAAATGAAGTGAGGACATAAAGGGAGGCTAGTCCAGATGAGGGAAGCTGCAGAGGAGGTGGGTCTCTCACCCGCAGTGGAGAAAGCAGGGATGGAAGGGTCCAGTGCCCAGGCAGGGCAATTGGCAAGCCATGATTCAGTCTGAGAAGATCCATTCTGTTGGTGGTGCTGCCCTCCTGCTCTCCTATACACTAGGGAGCAATTGTGTCCCTCTTCCTTACTGCCCTTGGAGACTGTTCTGTGTTCCCTCCCAGCCCAGGGGCATGATGCCCTCTCTGCACTTGAATTTCTCCCCCACAGCACATGCCATCTGGATCTACCTGCTGGTGCTTGTCCAACAACCAAGCTATGGAACCCCCCCATTCATCTTCACCCTCCTCCCGCCCACTTTGCTCCTTTAATTTCTCACATTCACTTATTGAACCCTTCAGCAATTCTGGCCCCGATTCTGAAAGCTGCCCCATGTGGGAAGATATGTGCAGCCCTCTGGGGCTCTGTGAGGGTGCAGAAGTCTGCTTGCATGCATCATGTTGCAGGATTGGGCCTTAGATTACAAACTCTTCCGGGCAGGTGCTGGGTCTTTCTGCGCATTTGCACAGCAGCTTGTGCACTGGAGCCCCCCAGTGCTGACTGAGGCCTCTGAATGCTACTGCAGTTCAAATAATAAGTATTAATAATCAAATAAGTACCACTAATAAGTACTAATAAATTCACTGCCATTCTGGATTGCCTTTGACCTGAGCAAATAACCTCTAAACTGCAGCTTTATTGCTCAGCTCTGAACTGCTCTGGGAATTGTATGCACAGCATTGCTTTAAATCCATGCTAATTCCAAGGGCATGAATTTCAAGCCCTAAGTAAATCACTTCAGACTAGAATTTAGAATCTATTCTGGTTTTATGGCAACTTCTAGCGTTGTCCCAAAGGGACCCCCAATAAATAATCATACGCTATCAGTGATGGTGCAGGGACTATGCATGCAAAGGCAGCAAGATCATAACTGTGCATTCACTAAAAGGTTTCACACACGGCACTGGACCTTAGAACCTGTTTTACTAACAGAGAAGCGTTGAGCAGAATGCAGAACCTATTCTTTGACCTTTTCCAAAAGCAGTCGTGAGTTCAGGTTCCGCAGTTCTTTCAGTGACCTTTAGAGGGGGCTGTGTGCTCTGTTACTCCCACCCCCTCTGACCCTGCAGGGAATCCTCACCAAGCCAGACAGAGATGTGGGTTTTGTTTTGTTTGAATCCCAGCAGTGGGGGAGGAGGGTTGCTTGCACAGTCAGCTCAGGGAGATGACTGCCAGCTGGCAGTCATCAAGGGCAGCTGAGCCTCCTTAGGCTCAGAACCTTGAAGAGCAGCTCAGCTCAGTCAAGGCAGAGAAGGGACATTCTGCTTGTTGGAGATCAGGACAGGGTGCTCTAGAGATGAATATTGTTTATGGTACTGTGTAAGGATTCCTGCTGCAGGAAGAAAATGTGGCTAGAAGTAGCATTGTGGTTTGGTTTCTTTGGCTGTGCAAGTCCTGAAGTCTCAGAGCGAGTAGTTCAGCCTGGACTTCCTGGGAAACTTCTCTCCAGCTATGTACCCCAGACTCTGCCCTGTGTGGGATTCTTCATGCGATGCTCACCAGAGACGAGTAGAAAGGATTCCATTTAGATGTGCCTTCTACCTGAGCACCCCTCTAAACATGCAGTGATCCTCCTCCCAGCTGTGACCCAGCATTGTTGGCAGCAGGTAGGAGCTTAAGAACTATTAACGGTATGCTAATGTGAGATTGGTTGGCTCCTTCAATCTGAACTGCTGATAACATCCTCAGTGCAATTTATCCTTTGCTTTTTCATGCTTCCTGTTAACAGTTCAAGTGTGTATGTCTGAGTCTCTTCCTTGTCAGGGCCTTGACTGTGCCATAGGCAATTGTTTGAATCAGTGGCCATGAGACTTTGAGACCCCTGAGAGAGGCTAGTGGTGTCCCTATATCTCCATACACCTGTGGGTAGAGAGAAATTAACTTTTTGTGCCAGTTTAACTGTTTGTTTTTCTAGTTGTTTGGTTTGAATAGTTCTGCTTGTGAAGAAGTGTTGCTCTATCACAACCCATTGTCTGAAGTAGCCTTTGGGTTGTGTAGCTCCTGGCATTGTTTGTGTGGGAAAGGGAATGGTTCTTGGAATTTGCTTTGTGAAATTCAGTAGTTGACTCAAGGCCATTTTCATAGTGCCACCGTGTGGCCAAAAATCAAATCATCACAGATGGGCCTCAAAGTAAAAAAATAAAATAGTCTGGCTGAGAAGAAGTCCGCATCTGTGAATTCTCCTAAGGAGCCCTGCAGATCCAGAGTCTGGGCAGAAACTGAGCTGCTTTGAAAATCCTGTTTAATGTTTTAGCCATATTAAACAGGGCATTCAGAATTTGGCCAGAGACTGTGTATGTGCACACACAGTGGGTTTGATCACTAGCGTGGGACTTGGGAGACCCAGGTTCAGTTTCTGCTCTGCCACAGGCTTTCTGCATGGCCTTGGGCAAGTCACTTAGCCTCTCTTTGTCTATGTGTAAAATGGGGATAAAAGCACTGCCTTACCTCACTAGTGCTAGTATGGATCGATACGTTAAAGATTGAGGTGCTCAGATGCTGTGGTATTGGGGGGGGGGGCGCATTACCTGAGAGGAGTTTGGGGATTCTCCTCTTTCCCCCGCCCCTCCCCCCAAACCCTGTGAAACAACAAACCTGAAGTACAAGAAGTGAGGAAGTGTTTTTTTTTCCCAGCTGAACAGATTCAGGTTCTGCTAAGAAGAAGGTCTTGAACAAAAGGCAACCACCAGGTAAATCTTGGCTCCACTCAAAATGTGAGAGCAATGCACGTTGCTCGTTGAGTACATCGTGTTTGCTAAATGCATTAGGAAACCAGGAGGCAAAATGTCTTGTATTTTGAGCTTTCTAGTAGGGCACCATACGGTGCAGTTTTTCTGTTTTATTAAAAACAAACACAATCGTTCACCCTCTCCGAACACACCGATTCTTTTCTTTTTGGGGCGTGGGAAGGAAATGTTGGCCATGGTACAGCTCCTCTCAAAGTTGGATTGATGTCTATACGCTAGAGCTGGGGTTTCCCAACCCTGGGTTACAATCCTGGGATTCAGAAAAAGCAATTGGGAGGATTGCAAAGTTTCTAAAACTTTATTATGCTCTAAAGCAAAGAAAATCTCACTGCCCCACTCTCCTCACACCGTTATCCTTCATGGTCAAGTGTTCTGCTAGTCTCTCAACACACACATGCAAAGTATATAGGCTTAGCATTGTAGTAATTTTTTACTCTTTTAAAGTAAACCTAAGTGGGTCATGAAAAATGATCTCCAATAAAAGGTTGCCAACCTGAAAAGGTTGAGGAACACTGGTCCAGAAGAAGCTGTCATTTGTATCTAATCAGTGGCTTTTTTTTGTTTGTTTTTTGTTTGCTCTTTGCCAGCGGGTGCAATTCTAGGTTCCTTACAGAACCAGCAAAGGAATTGTCTGCACTTGTGAAACATGATTGTGTCTAACCTCCCACACCACCACCCCCCAAAAAAAAAAGAATTAAAAGCCTGGCTGACTTCTTTCTGTAAAAGCTGACAATCCTAAGCATTGGCTGGGTAATTACCCACTCAGATGCTTTCTGTCTGGCTGCAAACATGAAGCTAACTTGAAGCTTTCACTTCAATTAGTCTCATATCTCTCGGAGGGCACTCAAGTGTTGTTTGAGTGACAGGGTGTATGAAATGGGCAGGCCAGCCAGCCACTGTTCCAGCTTTCTCAAACCTTCATCCTATGGAGTCTCTTTTTTGTTGTTGTTGTTTGTTTTTTAATTCTGACAGACATTCCCAAAAGTGGCATTGGTCTCTAGCGCCAAGTTTCTGCTCAGTTATTAACCATGCTTGGTTCAGCGCTTCCTTATCGTCAGAGCATGCCTCCAATCTGTGCTCATTCCTTATGGCAATGACAAGTAACCCTCTGGACGGGATCTAGCAAGAAGCTGTGTGTGGATGGGCCCTGAATGGAACTCCAGTAAAGCCAATGGAGCTTGCCACATGTGTCCGTTTCAGTGCCAGAGAGGGGCTTTTATTAGTAACCCTGCTGTGATGCTCACAAGAAAGGGTTTTGTGAGGGTGGGTGGGAATTTAGGCTACTACTTCCTCTGGAAAAAGGAAAAGGAGTACTTGTGGCACCTTAGAGACTAACCAATTTATTTGAGCATGAGCTTTCGTGAGCTACAGCTCACTTCATCAGATGTTTACCGTGGAAACTGCAGCAGACTTTATATACACACAGAAATCATGAAACAACAAGTGTTCTGCTAGTCTCTCAACACACACATGCAAAGTATATAGGCTTAGCATTGTAGTAATTTTTTACTCTTTTAAAGTAAACCTAAGTGGGTCATGAAAAATGATCTCCAATAAAAGGTTGCCAACCTGAAAAGGTTGAGGAACACTGGTCCAGAAGAAGCTGTCATTTGTATCTAATCAGTGGCTTTTTTTTGTTTGTTTTTTGTTTGCTCTTTGCCAGCGGGTGCAATTCTAGGTTCCTTACAGAACCAGCAAAGGAATTGTCTGCACTTGTGAAACATGATTGTGTCTAACCTCCCACACCACCACCCCCCAAAAAAAAAAGAATTAAAAGCCTGGCTGACTTCTTTCTGTAAAAGCTGACAATCCTAAGCATTGGCTGGGTAATTACCCACTCAGATGCTTTCTGTCTGGCTGCAAACATGAAGCTAACTTGAAGCTTTCACTTCAATTAGTCTCATATCTCTCGGAGGGCACTCAAGTGTTGTTTGAGTGACAGGGTGTATGAAATGGGCAGGCCAGCCAGCCACATTGTTTCCTCTGTTTCTTGTCTTCTAGGGATTTCACTGTTTCATACCTCTTACAAAAGGAGGCAGAGTGCCTAGTGATTAGAGCACTGGACGGGGACTCAGGCAGCCCTTGGGTAAGTCATGTCAACTCCCTGCCTCGGTTTCCCATCTGTGTATCTGTTTAAAAAAAATACTGACCTCCATTTGTGAAGTACTTTGAGACTTACTGAAGAAGAGTGCCACGTAAGAGCTGGGTGGTGGTATTATTACAGTGGCAAGCGCAGAATCTGTGTTTAGTAATGAATATCCCTGGGATCTTGGTTAAGTCCCTGAGGTGATCTGCCTCCTAGTCCCATTCAGAGCCGGAAGTGTGTGTCAGTCACATTCTGAGAGCATTAGACTGTGATTTACCCCCCGCCCTTTCCCCATTAATTCAGGAACTGCTCTTAGTCTTGTGACTACACTTTTCTCTGAAAACTGCCCTTCTCTCTCTCTCTCTCATGCCCTACATGCAGAACAGGTTAATGCTTTGCTTTGTCTCACATAGCTGGATATTGCTTGCAGGCATGCTGCCCTGTCAGCTTGGTGTTGGATTGAGATGGTAATGGGGGGGTGGGGTGTGTGAGAGAGAGAGAGAGAGAGAGAGCACACATCACCTGTGTAATGCTGCTGCCCTCTCATCACACCAGTTGTTCTTATCTAGTTTCTGCCATAACAGCACCCAAGTGAGGCACAGCTGCCATTTTGCAGTCGCAGATGTTGCTCGTTGCACAGCCAAACGTATTTTGAAGTTTGTTTGTTTTTTAAATGTCTAGCTCTTTAATTGGATTTCTTGAATGTGGCTTCTCTGTGGCATCACCATCTCATGCCCACTAATGTTAGTGAATGAAAGTCCCATTATTGTGGCAGAACAACGGCGATGCAAAGTCTTGGAGAGCTGTCTATTTTTAATCCAGGAATGATCTTCATCCTAACCTAGGGAGCACTTCATAATGCCAAATGATATGGCAAAACCCCATAGGGGGTATCCTCAAACAATTAAAACGCATACTTGATGGGGGGCTCTATCCTGAAAGAAATCTTTCCTGAACCCCCCTCTTCTGGCCTTCAAACAATCCCCAATCTAGACAAATTCTTTGTCAGAAGTAAGCTCCACAGACCAGGACCCTCCAATTCAAAGTGGCACCAGACTTGCCGTAACCGATGCAAACCCTGCAGATATATCTCCACTGCTATGGTGATCAATCACCCCACAACACACCTTTCAAGATCCAGGAGTTCTACCCATGCTTATCACAACCAGTGGTGTACCTCATCCAGTGCACTATATGCCCCAGTAACAACTAGGTGAGTGAAACCAGACAATTGCTACACTCTCAAATGAACTCGCACAGAAAAATTCTAAAAGCAAAAAACACCATATCCCCTGTGGGCAAACACTTTTCACAGAGAGATCACTCCATATCTGACTTCCCAGTCTTCTTCCTCAAAGAAAACCTGCCCAACACCATCAATACATGAGCCTGGGAGCTTAAATTCATAACTTTGCTAGACACTAAAAATCAAGGTCTTAATAAAAACACTGGATTTACAACCTTTTGTCTGTAATCCACTAACCCCCTTCTTTTGACCTATGACTGCAGAGGTGTTAACACAGGCCACATCCCCTTGAACAGTGTCTTATGATGTATGTTAACTTCTGCTGAACAATATGTTCCACCTTCTGTTTAGCTATGACACTCTGAGTACATTTCCCAGACCTAAAGAAGAGCTCTGTGTAAGCTCGAAAGCTTGTCTCTTTCACCAACAGAAGTTGGTCCAATAAAACATAGTACCTCACCCACCTTGTCTCTCTGAGGTGTTATTGCCTCTTTGTAAAAGTAGCAGAAGCCTCTGGAGAGAGAGGTTGACTTGTTTTGAGTAATATAAGTACACGCTGGTTTTGGATTATTGAAAAGCAAGAGGAATGAGGCGTGGTAATGGCAGATGTGTTGTCACAGCACAGTTGGGGGACTGCATCAGCTAAATTGCATGAACGCAGCTAAAACGACAGTAAATGCTTTTCTAATATTAACTTCCTTTTTATTTGCTGTAACACGAGGATAGCATTTGATTGCAAGAGAGGTGATCCATGGGATCAGAAAATGGGAGGAGAGAAGTCTTGAGCGCATTTCTCTATTAAGATGCAGTTCACACCATGAAAACTTGCTGCAAGCCTACCTGAATTCACGTTCAAATGAGCTTTTATTCAAATGAAGAGGCTGCAGGTGTGGGGGGAGAGAAATGGCAGATGATGCCTAGGGCAGGTCTACACTTGGTGCAACTGTGCCACTATAGCGATTTCTTAATATTTATTTTGGCTGCCTTCTGAGGGGACCAAGAGCTTCGCATCAGCATATCCGATAAAACTAATGATCGGAGATTGCTCTGGTGACAAATCTTACGTTTGTTTCTGTCTTGTTAAAGCAATGTAAAATCTTCAAGAAGTAAAATGGAAGTTGACCTTTCACAGTGTTTTAATCATTAATCAATCTTGCTCTAGCCCTGTGATGCAATTTAAATATTTATTATTACACCTGTTTGACAGGCAGCTTCTCCATAATCAAGTTTTCCTAAGATCTAGATTTTTTTTTTTCCAGGAATGCTGAGCACTCTCACCTCCCAACTAAAGCCAATGGGAACGGCTGGCACTCAGTACCCATAAAAATTGGTCCTCATGTGACTTGCCAGAGGTTGCATAGCCTGTCTGGTCTGGGGCAGAGCTGGGAATCCCTTCATTCCATTCCTGAGTCCCAGGCTTGTTCTTTACCCACTAGAGGTAAGAACATAAGAAGGGCCATGCTGGGTCAGACCAAAAGTCCATCTAGCTCAATATCCTGTCTCCTGACAGTGGCCAGTGCCAGGTGCTTCAGAGGGAATGAACAGAATGGGTCATCATCAAGTGATCCATCCCATGTTGCCCAGTCTCAGCTTCTGGCAGACAGACTAGGGATACTGTTCTTGCCCTCACTATGCTAAAGGAGACATGACACAAGGCTATACTGGGAGTATTTTCTACTGGGTAGTTTCCTGAGTGACTGCTCAGAGTAGGATTGGAGACACTAGCATAAAGAGCTGAGCAAAAATCCGAATTTCCCTCCCCTCTGCGTATGGGTGGGGGTGCAGCTTTGTACATGGGAGGGTGGGAAGGTGTATGTGCATTGGGAAGAAGGGTGGTGTCAGCTGTGTTCATAAGTCTGTGGGTGGGGGGCGCACCTGAAATCAGTGGAGGGTTTGTGTGGAAAAATGTGGTCCGGGGGTGGGAGTGGGGGAAGGGCTGGCTGTGTTCACGTGCTGGATGGGGCGGCTGCTCTCTGCTTACAGCTGGGGAAGCAGTTGTGTTTATGGTGGGATGGGGGGAACTGGTGTCTGTGTGAAGGATCCTTGGGGGGCCAGTGGCTGTGTTTATGGTTGGCTGGGGTCTGCACATGTGTCTGGAGGGGAGTAGTACCTATATGTGCATTCAAGGCAGGGGGGGGGGAAATGACATTTTGGGCGTGTCCTCATGGGGGGCTGTTTGTGCACACATCCGTGGGTGGGGTGGCTGTGTTTATGGGGGAAGTCTGTGTCCATAGGGGGTGTGGTTGTCTTCATTGCGGGGGCTGATGTTTAAGCCATGGAGGGGAGGATGGGGAAGCTGGGGTCTGCACATGTGTGTTTCTGACGGATTGGCTGTGTTCCTGGTGGGGCTGATTTCTGTATGTCCACTGTGGGGCGCTGCCTGTGTTCATGGGGATGGGAGGGGCTGGTGTCTGCATGTGCATCTGTTGGGGCGGGGGGTGCTGAGGCTATGTTTGAGGCGGGGATGGTATCTGCACGGTTGGGGGCCTGTGGCTGTGTTCAGGGGGCTGGTGTCTGAGGGGACTCTGTTCATGGGGGGGGGGGGGGGGCTGATGTCTGTGGTGGGGGTAGCTGTGTTTGCAAATGGGCAGTTTCTGCATTCTTGTCCTATAGGGCGAAGGCTCTGTTCGTATGGGGGGGGGGGTATATTCATGCATGTCTGTGGGTGGAGGGAGGACAGTGGCTGTGTTAGGGGGCTGGTGCCTGCATGGGGAGGCTGTGTTCATGGGGAGGGCGGGGGGAGGCTGAGGTAGGTGTAGGGCGATTTTTTTCTATCACCCCTCTGTGTCTTGTCTGGGTGTGTTCACATTGGTCAATGGTCACAAGTCTGGGGTGGGGGGCAGTCTCTGAGCGTGTTTGGGGCTGCTGTGTTTGTACTGGCCGCTGTCAGTCTCTGCATGTCTTTCTTCTTCTCCCCAAAGGCTGTGAGCGCACAATGCTGCACGGGAGGGTAATAGTAAACAGCATGTAGTACAGTAATAAGTCTTTGACACTGTTGGCCTGAGAAGCGATGAAATCCACCACAGGGACAGGAAGCTAAACCAGACATTTCTTGTGAGGAGTTAGAATCCTAGAATATCAGGGTTGGAAGGGACCTCAGGAGGTCATCTAGTCCAACCTCCTGCTCAAAGCAGGACCAATCTCCAATTTTTGCTCCAGATCCCTAAATGGCCCCCCTCAAGGATTGAACTCACAACCCTGGGTTTAGCAGGCCAATGCTCAAACCCCTGAGCTATCCCTCCCCCCAGTTCAGCATCTTAGAATGAATTCAGCCCTTTGTGGATCAGCATTTCTGTTTGTGACTTGATAAATATTGGACCTGAGGAATATTGCCTATTCAACTCTGTGAAAGTTAATGAGGTGACACTGGAAGAGCGGACAAGTTGTAGAACCTCAACCTTATTGAAAGAGGCCCAAATGTTGAGGGGTTTAAGCTCTGAATCTAATCTTGATGCTCTAAGTGCTATTTGTGTGAGGTAACGATGCTCCCATATGCCTACCCCACTCCCATGGGGCCATTACAATGGACACTGTATATTATACACTGCTTAGACGGACTGTGGCGGTGCTCCTGGACAGCTTCCTTCCTTAGGGTTTGTTTACATACAGTTTTTTGGAATTCTATAGAAACAAATGTAAAGTGGTACGACCACCTAGAGTGGATACAGTTTACTGGTATTTTATTATTTGCATTGTGGTAGCTTCCAGGACTGCCAGTCCTGGACCAGAACCCCATTGTGCTGGGCACTGTACAACACAAGACAAAAAGGCTGTCCCTACCCCAACCCAGTACAAGACCAGAGACAACAGCACAAGGGAAGTATGAGACCATATCAGTCAGTACCATGGGCAGCGGTCTTAAAAATCCACCAGTTGCCTAACTGTTTCACTCTTTGGAGGCATCCAGTCTATTTCTTCCCTCAACAGAGTAAGCAATACCAATATGACCACTTTTATACTAGTAGAAGTTTATCCACATTAGGCAGTTACATCACCTTAACTATCTTGCTTTCTAAACTTGTGTAACGGTACAAAAATCATCAAGAAGAGAAGTGCTTGTAACAACTCACTGCAAAAGGACTCTTCTGAAGACGTTCTATACAGAGGTAACGTTAATAGCCAAAGAGAAGTAATTTAAGCAGCCATCGACAGAAAGGATAGGTAGATAAGCGTGATATTTTAAACAGGAGCGATGCATTGTCTGACTTCCCAACAAAGAGAGCTTGTTAGATAGTGATCAGTGTTTAATTGTAGCTGTAAACACAAATCTCCTTCTTGGGTTTAAAAAAATTGCTTTGAGGAGAGATGAGTTTGCTCTGAATGAAAAAACAGATTCTAAAGAATAGGCTAATGGCTTTCTTTTTGAAGAAGTTTCTGCAATAGAAAGACTGCTGTAGGAGCAGAATCAAACCCAAGTTTCTTGTGTATGGGACTTGTCCTTTTATTTCTACCACTTATTTTATGTGCTGCACAGGGTGCATATTACAAGGACTCACTTAAGAGGTTAACAAACAACTATGTGAACAAGCCAACTGTATGCATACGTAAGTTTTATGTGTAGGAATGTGCACCTCTATTTCATCATGCATGGGCTGATGTCAGTTTCCTGCTTGTGATATGCAGGGCTACTTCCATCCTATTGCAGTTAGAGTAATAGTATTTTAGAAAGTCCAGAGAGAGAACCTGGAAAAATTACTAGCCATATTACTCGTGTTGCAATATTGCCTAGGAACTCCAGCCAGCACTGAGCATTAACTCCATGGGGGCTGAGGATTTTCATTACCTTGCAGGACTGGGCCTGGCTGTGAGGCTTAGTTCCAGATCCATGCTGCTCCAGAGTTTGTGGGGTGGGACGGAGGAGTTTCAGATGTAAGGTTTTGGTTTTGGTTCCAGCCTCCAGGTCAATGCCACAAATATATATATGACTCGTAACCAGGATGAAAATGACTGTCATGGTTACAGGGCTAGCTGCACCTCTGTCCCCTTCCTGGTCTCTCTCAGTGCAACCCTCAGGGGTCAGGCCTCATGCCTTTGCTTCTCCTGGGTGGAATGCAACAGATCTCCCACTTGTGAAGGGTGCTGTGGCCCAGGTCCCAGTCTATCAACTGTGCTACCCAGCAGGTGTCACTGAGCATAGACACCATAGACATTTTTTCTCTGTGGGTGTCCGTGATCATTGCTATCCAGTGATAAACCAGCCATCTTACAACGAAGGGGTGTGTCTATCGTTTTCACAATAGAAATAAACCCGTTAGCCATGGGTGTAGATTGTTCTAATATCCTCTCTATCTTGCCGACTGGCTTACCATTGCCTGATGGCAGCCTAGGCAGGCCTAACTTCTTCAGATACTCCAATGGTGCCTTCCTCTTAGTTCTACTCTTGAAGGACACCCTTTTTAAACTGCTAGAGTCCTTTTGTTCTCATGTGTTCCTGAGCTTTGGTCCTTCTGAACTAAACTAGTATAGCAGGTTGGCTGGGAAGTTGGAAATATCGTCAAAGCTAAAAGTTCAGGCAATGTCCCTTAGTAACTCTTAGGTCTTCTTTCAGCAAAGACTATCTTGAGCTGTTCCGCTGCCTTATTCGTATCCTTGTTCTTTAGACCTGAAATATAACACATTGGTTTGCCAACTAAAGGCCACCCTAGTCTACAGCATATAATTTCCCTCCAATTCTTATAAAGCTTCACTTGGTTAATATATTTCAAAAGTAATATCTCAATTAAATCTTGGTATAGAAAAGATGAGTAAATGTGATTTACTGGTGCATATAGAATTAGAGGGGTATTTTTAATAAAAAAAAAAAAGGTAGAAAAAAAATCTAAGAACTTCTTTAAAGAATGATCCAAGCTAAATAGCCAGGAAAGGCAAACAATTCAACCAGAGCAGGCCTCTGACTGCAATGTGTAGGATAATATCCTAGCAATGGCATGTACTGCTCCTAATCTGTATACACCTACTATGCAACCCTTAATCTGGGTACAGGTTCCTTTGTCTACGTGGAGAGAGAGTCCATGCTGTAGCCAAAGCCACTCGTTAGTAATTCAATCTGCCCCTTGTATGGAAACAAATGATGATGGCCTCATGTCTTTACCAAAGTGAGAGTTACAGAGCTACAAGCTTTACTAATTTGCCCTGTGAAGTAAGACAGTATCTTGCTCACGAGGGCCCATATTTTTAAACGTATTTAGGTGTTGCTGTGCTCTGCATTTAGGAGCCTAAATTTGATTTTTTCACAAGGGATTTAGGCACTTAGCTAAGTGCCTAAATCCCATTGCAATGCTGAGTTCAACAATGGCAAAATACCTTTTAAAAATCTGACATTTCCCCTTTTATCTCCTTATCAAACACTTTTTTTTTTTTTTTTTTTTAACGCCACCAACCCTGTTCTGTGTTTCCATCCATCTGTAGTGGTGATAGGGCATATAAGGAGAGGTTTTGGTGTCTATAAGCCAATACTAATGATAAATGCCATTTTTCACCACAAGAGGTCCCCAGGTTCCTAAACAGAAGAATAGGTCAACTAGGCATAGCTCAACCGTTTGAGGACTGTTCTGAAAATCAGTATTGGGAACCACAAAAGCTCAAATTTGTTCGGTTGCAATAACAAATTTTTAAAGACTTAATTTTTAATGCTTTTTGTTTGCCTTCTGTTGGGTGTTGTTGTTTTGTTTAAAGCAATCATGAGGGCTGTTTTTTAAATGAAAGCTGAGGTTCTTAATCACAGCTCTCTGAGAGCTGGGGTGTTTAAGAGAAGCACCAAATATTGCAAGCCTCATGATAAAATCGTGAGAGTTTGCAATACTGGGAAAACATAGCGCGGAAATACTTAATGTAAATGTTTTTGTTTTTTTAGCTGTGCTATAGTAATGAGGGGGCGGTCTCCTGTTAATGAGAAATGGTGGGACGTTTTTTCTTTCTGCAGTTGCCCTTAACCAGGGAGTGAAGTTTGGTCCCTGCAGTTGACTTTACCTGATTATTTTAAAAGTCATGTAGAACAGATCTCTTCTGTCTTTTCACACAACCTCATTGATATTAGTGTGTCTGAGACTCTTCTCCTCTGTAGTTCAGACTGTGTGGAGTGCGTTGAAGGTTCATGGCCAAAGATTCTTGTAACTTCCTTTTGTATTAAAGATTTATTTCTGTACGAGCATGGACAGTGTGTGGTGTGTTGGTAAAGGGCGGGGTTTGTAATTAAGTGTTCTGAGTGGTTCTGTCTCTGTGATCTTGGGTGAGTTACTGAGACAGGGATTTTTCAAAAGAACCAAAGGGAGTTGGATGCACTGACTGTACAGTGTGAACCAATGGAACTTTGTAAAAGCAATCCAATGGGCACTGCTAACATGTTCCGTGTCGTCGCTGCTCTGAAGATTCAGAGGTAGCAGCTATAAAAGGGGGCATGATGCACCAGTCACCTCAAATCTTCCACTGCCCGCTCATATCCAAAGCTGGAACTAAGACTCAAGGGAAAGTGTGTGGTGAGTATGAATGTGCAGAGTCCATCCTGAAAACCTCTGTTTACAGAGGAGTGACCTTCATTTCTTCTTCAAATGGCCTTGGCACATTCCTAGGTATGAATTTTTTAAAAAAGGAGACCTTAACAGGGGGCTGGATATTGGAACGGTGCGGGCGGGGGAGGGAGAAAGAGAGCTGGAAAATAAGTGCAACAGGGGGATATCAGTGTAGGAATTTGCTCCACATCTTACAGGTCTATATACAAATGCAAGGCTTATGGGGAATAAACAGGGAGAACTGGAAGTATTACGTCATAATTTAGCTTATGTATTAACTGGTGTGGGGGGGGAGTAGGGATGTAAATACTATTGAAAAGTTTAACCGTTTAAACAATTTTAGAATATTTTTTTTAAATGGTTAATGGATTAAAGGGACATCCTGCTGGGGCTGATCTGGCCAGGCGGGGCCACTCTGGACGGGGTTGCTGGGGCCAGCGGCTGGCTGGCATGGGGCCACTGGGGCCGGCCAGTCCGGGGGTAAACATTTTACATCCCTAGTGGGAGAAGCCTCATGATTAGAATATTGGTATAGGGAGAATAGCTTGCTTAGGGAGGTGGTGATGCATTATACATTTAAAATATATACACTTGTTTTGAGGTCCAGAAGGAGGTGGGAGGCAGACAGTTGAGTCTCTGGATAAAGAGAAAAGGAGTTTAAAAAAAAAAAATCAGGAAGAGGAGGTGGATGAATTAATAACAGAAATAGCCAAAATCCAAGACCTGGTAGTAAGGGGGGACTTTAACTATCCAGACCTCTGTTGGAAAAGTAAAATGGCAGAACACACATTTCTAACAAGGTCTTGGAAAGTATTGGGGACAACTTTTTTGTTTTTGTTTTTTAACACTATTAACCTTTTTAGTGACATACTCAACAGAGTAAATATGAATGACAAAGGGAAAGGAATGGAAGACAAAGTAGGGAAATAACAGGTTAAAGAATATTTAGATGGTAGAGCCTAATGAAATTCATCCTAGGGTACTTAAGGAACTATCTGAAGCAATCTCAAAACCATTTGCAATTATCTTTGAGAATTCCTGGAGGACAGGTAAGGTCCTGGAATGGGGCAAACACATAGTATCTATCTTTGAAAAACAGGAAAAGGAGGACCCGGGGAATTATAGACCAGTCATCCTAACTCTGATATCTGGAAAGATACTGGGACAAATTATTAAACAATCAATTTTGTAAACACTAGGAGGATAATAGGTTTACAAGAAATGGCTAGCATTCATTTTTGAAGAACAAGTCATGCAAAACCAACCTAATTTCCTTCTTTGACAGAGTATTAGCCTAGTGGGTGGGGGGAAGCAGTAGATGCCCTATATCTTGACTTTTAATAAAAAGAAAAGGCGTACTTGTGGCACCTTAGAGACTAACCAATTTATTTGAGCATGAGCTTTCGTGAGCTACAGCTCACTTCATCGGATGCATGCCGTGGAAACTGCAGCAGACTTTATATACACAGAGAATATGAAAAAATACCTCCTCCCACCCCACTGTCCTGCTGGTAATAGCTTATCTAAAGTGATTATCAGGTGGGCCATTTCCAGCACAAATCCAGGTGAGAAAACCTGGATTTGTGCTGGAAATGGCCCACCTGATAATCACTTTAGATAAGCTATTACCAGCAGGACAGTGGGGTGGGAGGAGGTATTTTTTCATATTCTCTGTGTATATAAAGTCTGCTGCAGTTTCCACGGCATGCATCCGATGAAGTGAGCTGTAGCTCACGAAAGCTCATGCTCACATAAATTGGTTAGTCTCTAAGGTGCCACAAGTACGCCTTTTCTTTTTGCGAATACAGACTAACACGGCTGTTACTCTGAAACTTGATTTTTAATAAGACTTTTGATACAGTTCCACATAACATTTTACCTAGTTGCTTATGATGTCGTCTAGCTGTAACTAGTATAAGGTGTGTGCACAACTGGTTGAAAGACCTTACTCAAAGAGTAGTCGTCAATGGTTCGCTGTCAAACTAGGTGGGTATATCAATGGAGTTCTTCGGGGTCAGTCCAGGGTCCGGTAATACTCAAGATTTTCATTAATCACTTGGATAATGGAGTAGAGAATGTGCTTATAAAATTTGCCAATTACACTATGACGGGTTGCCCCCTGCGTCCGGGGTGCCACCTGATGTATTGGGGTCCCACTGGGCCCGCCTGTTCCACCAGCCTGGGCTCCCTCACCCTGTCCTGCTGTGTCAGACCCTCAAGCCTCCTCTAGCACACACCCAGGTATGGACACACCCAGCTGCAGAAAGACACAGACACTGAAATCAGCTCTACAGGGGAAGAATCAGCTAGGGGATTGCCCAGTTCTCAAGTCACACCCCTTCTGGGGTACAAACCCAAAATTGTATTGTCTTGTGTGTCACAGAAATCTGACAAGGGTCAGTTCATGAAAATCGCCCCCCCTCTGTCAATGTGGAGGAAGATATGCACAGCTTTTTGCCTCCCTCCCCCTTTATGAATTTCACAAACTGGGTTTTATAATAAAACAAGTTTATTAACTACAACGGGTAGATTGTAAGTGATTTATAAGGGATAGCAGACAGATCAAAGCAGATTACTGAGCAAATAAAACAAACATGCAAACTAAGCTCAATACACTAAAGAAACTGGTTACAAGTAGTAATTTCTCACCCTACGTGTTGTCTAGGGCATTTCTTTCACAGGCCAGACACCTTTTCCAGCCTGGTCTTCTCCACCCTCCTCAGTCCTTGTTCCCTAGATGTTCTCAGCAGTCATCCTGGGCGGGGATTCAGTGAAGAAAGAGCCCTGATTGACTCATTTCCCTGCCTTACATAAGATTTGCATATGGTGGGAATAGTTTGTTTCCCAGTTTGGTCCCTATGAGTGGAAAAACACTAGTAGGACAAGATGGGGTCCAGTACCAGGTGACATGATCATGTGACCTTGCAGCATCAAAGCAACATCTCAGGAAGGTGGGAGCTTAGTATTTTCAAAGCCCTGTTGTTCTCCCTCATGGTTCATTGCCTAACTGGCCAGACTGATTGTATTTAGTCTGGTGGGTGTTCCCCAGGTGCAAATACTTTGGTAATTGATATATAGTTAATATTCCTCATTTGATACAGAAATGATACATGCATACAAATAAGATAATCGCATTCAGTAAATCATAACCTTTCCAATGTACCTCACGTGACCCACCTTGGATAAAATACATCTTAGTTATGCCATATTCATATAGAAGCAAATGTCTATGAAGACGATGGGGTGTGGTGTCACATAGTCCAAGCTGGGAGAGGTCGCAAGTACTTTGGAGGACCGATTGAGAATTCTAAAGGACCTTGACCAATTGGAGAATTAGTCTGCATTCATCAAGATGACAGTCAAGAAAGATAAGTGCAAAGTACTTCACTTGAGAGAGAAGGAAAACTCAAATGCACAACTACAAAATGAGGAATAACTGGCAAGGCCAGAGGTGGGCAAACTGTGGCACGCGGGCCACATCCGGCCTGCGGGACAGTCCTGCCTGGATCTTGAGCTCTCGGCCAGGGAGCCTAGCCCCCAGCCCCTCCCCCGCAGCTACACTACCACGCGTGGGGCTGCGAGCTCCTGCTGCTCAGAGCTGCATGGTAAGGGGGCAGGGAGCAGGGGAGTCGGGTAAGAGGCAGTTAGGGAGCGGGGGTGGTTGGATGGGGTGGAGGTTCAGTGTAGGGTGGTTGGATAGGGCGGAGTCCCCGGGGGCCTGTCAGGGGGCGGGAGTGTGGATAGGGGTCGGGGGGCTGGAGAGGGAGTGGAGTTCCGGGGGGGGGTGGTTAGGGGTAGGGGTTCTCGGGAGGGGGTGGCCAGAGGACAAGGAGCAGGGGGTGTTGGATGGGTCAGGGATTCTGAGGGTAGTCGTCAGGGGGTGGGAAGGGGCAGGGGCCAGGGCCAGTCTGTTTGGGGAGGTACAGCCGTCCCTACCCGGCCCTCCATACAGTTTCGCACCCTGTCAAGGTTCTTTCCCCACTCTAAACTCTAGGGTACAGATGTGGGGACCTGCATGAAAAACCCCCTAAGCTTATTTTTACCAGCTTAGGTTAAAACTTCCCCAAGGTACAAACTATTTTACCTTTTGTCCCTGGACTTTATTGCTACCACCACCAAGTGTCTAACAAATATAACTGGGAAAGAGCCCACTTGGAAACGTCTTCCCCTCCCCCCCCCCCCAAACCCTACACCCCCTTTCCTGGGGAAGGCTTGATACAAATCCTCACCAATTTGCATAGGTGAACACAGACCCAAACCCTTGGATCTTAAGAACAATGAAAAAGCAATCAGGTTCTTATAAGAAGAATTGTAATTGAAGAAAAAGTAAGAGAATCACCTCTGTAAAATCAGGATGGTAAATACCTTACAGGGTAATCAGATTCAAAACATAGAGAATCCCTCCAGGCAAAACCTTAAGTTACAAAAAAATACATTCCATTCAGCACAACTTTTTATCAGCCATTTAAACAAAACCGAATCTAATGCATATCCAACTAGATTGTTTACTGACTCCTTACAGGAGTTCTGACCTGCATTCCTGCTCTGGTCCCGGCAAAAGTATCACACAGACAGAGAGAACCCTTTGTTTCCCGCCCCCCTCCAGCTTTGAAAGTATCTTGTTTCATCATTGGTCATTTTGGTCAGTTGCCAGCAAGGTTGTCTTTAGCTTCTTAATCCTTTACCGGTGAAAGGGTTTCTCCTCTGGCCAGGAGGGATTTAAAGGTGGTTAGCCTTCCCTTTATATTCATGACACACCCCGATGTGGCCCTTGGGCCAAAAAGTTTGCCCACCCCTGGGCTAGGTGGTAGTATTGGTGAGAAGGATCTGGGGGTTACAGTGGATCACAAATTAAATATGAGTCAACAATGTGATGCAGTTGTGAAAAAGGCTAATATTCTGAGATGTATTAACAGGAGTGATGTATGTAAGAAACAGGAGGTAATTGTCCCACTCTGCTTGGCTCTGATTAGATCTCTGCAGGAGTACTGCCCCCTGTAAAAAGATGTAGACAATTTGGAGATGGTCCAGAGGAAAGCAACAAAAACGATAAAAGGTTTCGACAACCTGACCTCTGAGGAAAGGTTAAAAAATCTGGGCATGTTTCGTCTTGAGAACAGAGAGACTGAGAGAGGACCTGATAGCAGCCTTCAAATATTTTTAGGGCTGTTATAAAAAGGGCAGTGATCCGTTGTTTTCCATGTCCTCTGAAAGTAGGATAAGAAGTAATGAGCTTACCCTGCAGCAAGGGAGATTTTAGGTTAGATATTTGGAAAATCTTTCTAACTATAAGGGGTAGGTAAGCTCTGGAACAGGCTTTCGAGGGAGTTTGTGGAATTCCCATCCTTGGAAGTTTCTAAGGACAGGTGTTTGTCCAACCTGTTAGGGATGGTCTAGGTTTTCTTGGCCCTGAATCCATGCAGGGGGCTGCACTCGATGACATCTCAAGGTCCCTTCCAGTCCGACATTTCTGTGATTTTTTTTTTTTTTTTATGATTCGCGCTCTTGGCATCTGCCGGCATGCAGTTGGGAGTTAAGTGTCCAAATCCTAGCGTAGCAGTAAGGCTCCCAGGCTTTCTGAGATGCATAAATATGTGATTTACTGTAGTGAGGCTAGACTGAGTTCAGTTCAGAATATTTTTTGGTGCTGAAATGTAGGTCACATTCATGCACAACCAATAAGACTGGAATAGAAAGTGTTACTGGAATACATTTAACTCCAAAACTGGCTACAGGATAGAGGACCGCGTATGTCATTAACTAGAAACAGTGGACAGAGGCCTGATGCCCTTGCAGCATGTCTTCATTTCCCTTGTATAATAATAGGAAGTAGTGGGTAGCAAAGATGGAGCCAGCTAATTTGCAGTGCATTTCGCAGATTTGGTTTGCTGGCAGATAAATGGCTCATACAATTTAATGTCATAAAGTAACGACGCGGAGACTGGACAAAAGAGAGCCTAATGCAATAATAACTCTCCTGGAGTCTGACTGTGGATACCACATTTAAACTAACAGCAGCAAGAAAAGGGCAAGCAAGGGCTGTGAGGATATTGTAGCGGCTTCTTACTGGAACTCCAGCGTGAGCAATTCTGGTTACCAGCAATAAGAGGAGACGGCTTTTGCGATCAGTTCTTGACCAACCGCAAGTCGGTGAGAACATCTATTCTATTCTGCTCTGCTACCATATGAGACTGATTAGGGATGAGTTTTAAACCTGCTGCCTATTACAAATGCATAAATGACCTCAAAAGGCCCCAGAAGTAGACTTGTGTGTGCGTTTAAACTCCGCCGTACTTATCTCTTCATCTTGTTCTCCGTGAAAACCTTTTTGCATCCCCTTTTAGTCCCCTGTTTTGAATCATATTCATTATGATCTTTAGTTGCTTCTGTAAATTGACTCAGTCTGTGTCAATTTTGCCTACCTACTGTCACTATCCTCCATTGCTTCATCTTCCTCCACACTCTCTCTCCTTTGTGTCCCAAAAGTAACCTCTTCCTCCAAATTACTTAACCAGTGTTTCAGTTTGTAAAGAAGACTCTTATCTCTAGCTTCAAACACCAGACTTCTTGAAGGAGCTCCTGGATTATCCCATTATCAAAGGTAAACCTCCATCTCTTTTTACATGATTTATCAGAATTCTTCACACCTCTCTTTTATTAAACCCCATAATCCACCATGACAGCCTGGTTTGTCGGTGCAGCAAACCCGTGACACAAGAGATGCACCTAGGGGCTCATTCTACACGTATTGAAATCAATAACAACAATCAGTCAAGCTGTTTGGTGAGGAAAAAATTGATTTATTACTAGGCTAATTGGTTGCAACTATAGTAAAGAACAGAATTATCAGACAGAGAAGAACATGATTTGTTAGAGAGGAGACAACACAGCTATTTTAAAGACCAATCATGCTTTGCCAGTCTAGTAGAATTCTTTGAATGGGTCCACAAATGTGGACAAGGGTGATCCGCTGGATATAGTGTGCTTGGACTTCCAGAAAGCCTTTGACAAGGTCCATTACCTACAGCTCTTAAGTAACGTAAGCCGTTAGGGCATAAGAGGGAAGATCCTCTCATGGATCAGAACAGGTTAAAAGACAGGAAACGAAGGGTAGGAACAAATGGTCCGTTCTCAGAATGGAGAAAGAGAAACGGTGGTGTCACCCAGGGACCTGTACTGGGACCAACCTATTTATAAAAGATCTGGGAAAAGGGGAAAGTTTGCAGATGATGCAAAGTTACTCAAGATAGTTAAGTCCAAAGCGGACTGCAAAGAGTTACACAGGGATCTGACAAAACTGTGCAACTGGGCAACAAAATGGCAGATGAAATTCACTGTTGATAAATCCATATTGGAAAATACAGTCCCAACTATACATACAAAATGAGGGGATCTAAATTAACTGTTACCACTAAAGATCTCTTTCTTGGCGTCATTACGGATAGTTCTCTGAAAACATCCACTCAATGTGCAGCGGTAGTCAAAAAGGCTAACAATGTTAGGAGCCATTAGGAAAGAGAGAGAATAAGACAGTAAATATCATAATGCCACTATATAAATCTATGGTTTGTCCACACCTTGAATACTGCATACAGTTTTGGTCACCCAGGGGTGAAAGTAACTTAAAGGACTTACCGGTATTCCGGAGCCCTTATGAGGGGACAGGGCCTCAACTGGAAGAGGCGGCGGCTTTACATCCCTGGGCCCTTTAAATCAGCAGCTGGGAGCCCCTAGGGCTCCGATGGCTATTTAAAGGGCCTGGACCTCCGCTGCGGTAGCTGGAGCCCCGGGCCCTTTAAATCACCCCGGAGCTATCAGCTGCAGAGGCGGCTGGGAGCCCCAAGGCTCAGGGGTGATTTAAAGGGCCTGTGGCTCCAGCTACCGCAGCGGAGGTCCAGGCCCTTTAAATAGCCATCGGAGCCCCGGGGGCTCCCGGCTACCACCACTACCCAGGGGCCCTGGGCTCTGGCGGAGCTTTAAAGGGCCCGGGG
This sequence comes from Lepidochelys kempii, assembly GCF_965140285.1. Taxonomy (NCBI): domain Eukaryota; kingdom Metazoa; phylum Chordata; order Testudines; family Cheloniidae; genus Lepidochelys; species Lepidochelys kempii. The sequence continues at coordinate 13,650,172 of NC_136396.1, read as the reverse complement.
CTCCGCTGCAGTAGCGGCAGCTGGGAGCCCCTGGCCCTTTAAATCACCGCCAGAGCCCCGCTGCCACTACCCCAGGGCCTGGGTGGCGATTTAAAGGGCTCTGGAGGGTAGCGGCCATGGGAGCCCTGGGCCCTTTAAGCCACCACCCGAGCCCCCTGCCGGAGCCCCGGGGTAGCAGCTGTAGCGGGTCTCTGTCAGCAATTTAAAGGGCCAGGGGCTCCCAGCCGCCGATACCGCAGCGGAGCCCCTGGCCCTTTAAATTGTCACCGCGACCCCCGGGGCTCCAGCAGCAGGGCTCGGGCAGCAATTTAAAGGGTCTGGGGCTCCGGTTGCCGCTACCGCCCCGGGTCCTCTAAATCGTCCCCGGAGCCCTGGGGTAGCGGTGGTGGGGCTCTGGTAGCTATTTAAAGGGCCCTGGGCGGTAAGGGTGGCCAGAGCCCTGGGGAGGCAGTGGTGGGGCTCCGGTGGCGATTTAAAGGGCCCATGGCTCTGGCTGCCCTTACCGCCCCAGGCCCTTTAAATAGCCACCAGAGCCCCGCTGCCGCTACCCCAGGGCTCCTGCAGGCTCCAGGGATGATTTAAAGGACCCGGGGCGGTAGCGGCTACCGGAGCCCCGGACTCTTTAAATCGTCCCCGGAGCCCTGCTGCCGCTCCGGTGGCTATTTAAAGGGCCCCGGTCAGTAGCTGCGGCAGGAGCCCCGGGCCCTTTAAATCACCGCCCGAGCCCCACCGCCGCTTCCCCAGGGCTCTGGCAGCAATTTAAAGGGCCCGGGGCTCCAGCCACTGCTGGGAGTCCCAGGCCTCTTAAATTGCCACCTGGGGAAGCCAATCCGCCCCAGTATGGCACACGGGCTCTTGCTGGTATGCCGTACCATGGCGGTACCGGCTTATTTTCACCTCTGTGGTCACCCCATCTCAAAAAAGATGTATGTAATGGAGGAGAAATTAAAAAGACAGACTTTTCATCTTGGATGAGAAACAACTAAAGGGGGATATGATAGAGATCTATAAAATCATGAATGGTGTGCAGAAAGTGAATAAGGAAGTGTTGTTTGTTTCTTCACATAACACCAGAACGAGGTGAAATTTAATGGGCGGCAGGTTTAAAACAAACAGGAGTACTTCGCACAATGCACAGTCAACTTGTGGAACTTATTGTGAGGGGATGTTGTGAAGGCCAAAAGTATGATTAGATTAGTTCATGGAGGATAGGTCCATCAGTTGCTATTACCCAAGATGGTCAGGGACACAACCCCAAGAACTGGGTATCCCTAGCCTCCAACTTCCAGAAGCAGAGAGTGGACAACAGGGGATGGCTCGCTTGATTGCCATGTTCTGTACCTTCCCTGGCATTGGCCACTGTCGAAAGACGGGCTATTGAGCTAGATGGACCTTTGGTCTGACCCAGTATGGCGTTCTTTTATTCGTTTGTTCCTAACTAGCCCTGGATCAGATAACCCAATTAGCAAGTGCAAAGCCTATCTTCCTGGTCTCCAGCTCTCCTTTGTAAAGGAGTATCCATGCTAAGCTTTACAAAGGTGTTAACTACCTTGAGTTCACTCCAAGTTAATTGATTGGCAATTAAAGTATCTCTAGTGTAGTCAAACCCTATTATTACCGTTGACTAGTATTACCAGAGCACCTAGGAGTACAGCTGGATAAACGTTTTTCAGTTACAGTAAATTTACTGAAAAATACTTTTGTTGTTTCAGGGCACTGAAACAATTTGCAGATTTGTGTTGAATTTGATGAATAGTCTTGGCCGAAAAAACAAACATCACACTGTTTTGATATTTTGCTTTGGCTCAAACATATTGTTTTGGAAATGTCCATTTGAATCCATCTCAAAGTATTATTTCAAATGGACATTTCTTTAAAAAATGAATTTTTTTTCTTGGTTCAGGGAGAAATTTTTGTTTTCTTGTGTTTGGAACTTTTTTTTTTTTTCAGTTCAGCTACCAAATCAAAAACTAAATTGTGCTCAGCTTTACCTTGGAGAACCCACAAGCGCATTGTGCTGTATAAACACAGAACAAAAAGATGCCCCTTTCCCCCAAGCAGCTTACAATCAAAGTCAACCTGAAGTGTCATGCTTCTTTCCAACTTAGAGCGAGTGAAATGGGGATGTAAGTTATTTAAATCTTCTGTGCCACAGTTCATTAGATTGTCGAAATGGTTAGAAAACACTTTGTGTGTGTTTAAGGGCTTTGGTAACAAGCAAAGTGGTTTATGTGCTGTTTGGTTTTCTCTGTAAATCTCTGGTTTGTCTTGGCTGTTGCCATTGGCTCTCACTGTGTTTAGTGCATGATTTTGGGGCCAACATAATTCAGCTCCGAGGACACACTGTGACTGATTACAAATGGAGCCCTTGGCTATTAACCCTGAAGACCATTCAAGTTGTTTGACTGCCTGAGGCATTTGTTCACATTTTAAAACCTCCTAAGAGCTTTGAATGTTTGAAAGGGTCCATGGCCAGAATTGGGAGTTTTGAATTCATGATCTCTTCTGTGCTGTCTTTTCGCTCATTTGCCAGCGTAAGTATTACCACAACGGGAATGCTATTTGTGTGTGAAGTGCTGGGTTGGGGATATCAGCAAAAAGGCTGTTCTTTTGGTGTAGCTCTTGGGAATGCCCTAGAATTATTTTAGTTTTCTTTGCCCCAGAGCAAGTATCTTCCTCCTCCTTGCTCCCTGAGCTTGACGGTCATGGCTCTCTTCTCAGTCCATTCTCTCAAACTAGCCAGTGCGGATGTGAGAGTCTTCTCTGCCATCCCGAACCACCTCTGTGCTTCTCCACCTCATCACTGAATCTCTTTCTTCAAAACATATTGGAAAACTTCCGCTTCTCCCTTTTGGATACCACTTAATTTCTCTGTAGGTTACAACTATGTTTAACGTTGTACATTTTTCTGGAATGCTACTGTATGAAAATGGTAGAGGGTGACTGCATTTTTGTTTCTGTCTGTAAGATGAACCTATCATCTTAGGCCATGTCTCCAGTATACAGTCAGGTTGACACAAACTGCCTTATGTTGACTTTGCCGTGTGGACACCTCCACGGCTATGCGCCTCTCACCACTGTAACTCTCCTGCTTCGCCACCGTAACAAAATCACCTAGTCGAGAGGTATAGCGCATATGGGGCCGGCGTTAGAGCAATGCAGTGTCAGTGCGGATGCCACATTGCTTATGTTGCCCTAGGTGGTGTCCCACAATGCCCATCGTGGCACTCTGATCACCAGTTTGAACTCCACTGCCCTGCAGCCAGGTACACAGGCATGCGCCCCTCCCCACTTTTTATCCCCGGGATTTTTAAAAATTCCTCTTCCGGTTTGCTCAGCCTGGAGAGCTCACATAGCATCTTCCCAGCTGACCATTAGATTCCATTTTCTTTATATACTGAGCTGAAGTTTACATTGTATATTGAATGGGAATATATAGCTTTCTGTCAATATAGGACTGAGGCCCATTGTTCTTACTCTATTTAAGTGCCAAAATAAATCTGATTTTAACACTGACTCTCCCATTCCTTTCATGGATCAATTCTTGATCATTTTGCAAATCTCCTGTATGCCTTTCATTTCTAGTCCACAGAGACTAATTTCATTCATCAGCTATCTAAAAAACCGTAAGTTTCCACAATCTACTCATTGCCTGAAGTCTTTTTTAAATTTTCAAATATCTCCTTGCATTGTCATCACAAATTAGAGAGAGTAATTTTAAACATAGCCTTAATATCCTTTTCCTACCCACTTCTCCCCACACCATCACCTGCGGTTCCACCCAACAGTTGCTTTTACACTGTTGCCATGTGGCATGCTAACAGATTAGCAGCAGAGGAAGATCTCCCATCATTCTAAGTCACGACTACAGTGTCTCCAGCAATAACTTCTCAGGAAGTGAAAGGTGCCAAATCGACAGATTTGCAGAGAGCCGGGCTACGTCTTCCCTGCATCGATGTGCTGTCGGAAACAGCAGCGCTAATTCCCTTAAGATCCCTTGCAAAGATTCCTTGAAAGTCTGGAAGGATAGTATCAATTTGAGGAGCCACACCCCTCCTGAATTTCATTTTTAATAATGTATTGGGCGTTACTTTAAAATTAATCACAAGAATGCTAATATGGATTTCATTCTGGCTATGATTGGCTTCACCTCATCAGTAGGCAAGTCTGAAACAACTTTCCCTTTTAAATGTTAATCAGGGTTCTTTTGAGTTCTTATCTTGCAGGTAGACTTAGTGATGTGTAATTTATTCCCTTTACCATTGCTTTTTTTCTATAGTGTGGTCTGAATACTGCATTTATTAGTTTCTTTTCTTTGAGTTCTCCACTTACAGACTGAGGGAGAACAAGAATGAATGTATCTGGTTTACTTCCAGATCAGCTCTGAATACTCAGGAGGGTAGCTCACGAAAGCTTATGCTCAAATAAATTGGTTAATCTCTAAGGCGCCACAAGTACTCCTTTTCTTTTTGCGAATACAGACTAACATGGTTGTTACTCTGAAACCTGTCAGGAGGGTTAGTTAGTTTCTGAGACACTTTTAAAATTGTAGGTACTTGCTAGACCTTTAAGAGGTCAACCCACATATTGCTTGTTCAAAAACTATCCACCTTCAGTACTTCCTTGGCCACTATTACTGTACTATCTGAATGCCTCACAATTTTGTATGTATTTTTCCTCACAACACCCCTCTGAGACATGGCAATGCTATTTGCCTCCATTTCCTATATGTAAATAGGTAAAAATAAGGATCAGAGAGATGAAGGGACAGATTTTTAAAGGTCTTTTGTGTGGAGTATAGGAAACAGCTAAAACCTGACAAGCTATCACTTTAAGAGTGAGGGATTTCCCAGTCCTGCTTGCAGGCTAAGGGGCTCTGAGGGAAACAGTGTCATCTGAGTTAGTCAGCAGAGCCACCTTAACATAAGTGAGGGTGTTATACCTTGCTGCCTTATGAAGCAGCCTGTTTTTTCCTCTCTGTTTTTAGATTCTGTGTGTTTATCGTTCTGAATTCTAAGAAATGAAGTAGCTTTACATTGCAACCTTCCAGCAAGAGTAATTATGTTTATCTCTAACTTCTCTGTGGGTAAGCCTACACTACAAACTAGGGGTGTGATCACCCCACTTACATACACATACTTGCACGTGCTCTCATCGAGTTAGTACCGTGGCTACACTGGTATTTATATGTGTACTCTGTTCCTACTGGTTTCAGGTCGGTTTGTGCTAAGCTGTGCCTTGCCTGCCCATGCTACCATGGCTACACTGCTATTTGTTCTCGCACAGGCTCAATTAAAAGCTAGCACAAGCGTGTATATGCAAGCAGGGGAAACACAACCCTAGCTTGTCATGTAGATGTAGCCTGTGTGTATGCTGTGAACATAATATTTAGGTGACTTGTAAGTTCCTAGAGGCACCTGCAACGCATTGTTCTCAATAGCTATTAGAAGTCTAAATACCTTTAAAAATCTTGCCCCAAGTGATTTGCCCAAAGTCACATAGGAAGTCTTTGGCAGAGCAGAGAATTGAACCCGAGTGTCCTGAGCCCCAGGCTACTGCTCTAACTACAGGGCCTTAATAGAGGTCACTTTTGGGCGATGTCGCATTAGATACACCCATCACATCCAAAGCCAAGACCTCACTTCAGCCAGTACTTTGCAGTGATTGTTGAGTGTGTAGTTTCCCTTCAGATTTGTAGGTCAGCTGTCTTTATATCTGACAGTTGTGCTCTGTGACATATAGAGGTCAATAATTCATAGCTGATAAAAAATTCCTTCATAACTTCATTCTGCTTTTTAAGAAAATATAAGCCGCACCTCTCCAGAAAGATAAAAGCATCCCTGCTAAATCAAAAAGCAGACCGCTCTTGGAGGGGAAAACTTGTTTGGAAATACAATGCAAAATTGGCCTTGAAGTGACTGGGGTGTGTGCACGCACGCACACCTTCAAAAGGATTCAGTTTAGGATCTGCAAACAGACCGCCCGTCATGTAGATGCTTCAGGCTGGCAAGGCAGGTTCAAACTGCCAGCTGAAAAACTGGAGAAAAAATTCTAGAGCCAGCTAGTAAGACAGCCAATAGCCCTTGAACAGAGATGTTTTATCGCCACAGCAAATATAACGGAGTGGCACTGGAGCTTGTAATCGAGACCTCGATGCCATATAGAATGGGTTCTGTTTTACCCTTGAGAGCCACAAAGGGGTCGCAGACTATAAAGAACTGGGATCCAAGGGAGCCATGAGAGGGTAGCATATGGCACCCTATACCAGATGCTGGAACTGAATATACTGCCCAGATAAAGTGTGTGGTGTGGGGAAATGGAGAAGGAGGAGCTTTATTTAAAAAAACAAATAGTCCGGAGATGCAAAGGCATTGCCTATTCAGAGGCGCTTTTGCAGAGTTTCAGAGTAGATATTCTGTGCAGGCACTTTTTTGTTGTCTAATCCCCCTCCTCCCCCCAATCTAGTCTCAATCGTATTTTAATTCAGAATTCAAATTTTCATTGTTCAGAGACAGTCGTTGTGGTAGGTTCTGGGAGGGAAAATAATCTTGTAACCTCTTGTGGAGACCAGTCAGGGAGGAAATGGTATTTATCCTGGAGAACTTGCTGGAGGCAGCATGCTATGAAGTGCCCTCTGAATCTGGACACGGTCTGGACACAGTCGTGGCTAGTAGCTACAGGGACAGCCAATAGCCCTCCAGGTGATGGGGCCAAGGGTCACATCTGTGGCCATTATGTGCCCTGACTAAGTTGTGGAGACTCCTGCACTGCACAGTGGATGTCTCATGCTGCATTCATTCACTGTTGCTTTCCTGCTGTGATGGTCGTCACGCCAAACCTACAAATATTTTTATGCTCCAGTGAGGCTAGGAGACGCTAGCTCTGCCACAGCAGCAAAACAACCTGGGGGGGAAATGGCTGCAGCGGGAGGCTTCGGCCCCTGGGAATGCCACTCATCACATGCTCAAATGGCTCGTGGCATAACAGAAAGCTGTGCTTGACTGTGTGGGTAAATAGAGAATAAGTAAGGCCGATACCATCCTGATCTCTGCTCCCTGGAATCTGCCAGTTCGGCCTTTCCACTACCTCCTCTTTTTCATCTTCAAGCAGTTAGTTTTGCTCATCAGGAGGGATAGGTGAGCCATGTGGGATAAGATGAAGAAGTGAAGTAAAACTCTTCTGAAGTACAAGGAGCTTTGGGTTACTCTATTTTTCTCTTGACCCCCTTTCCCACCTTACCTCCACCAAAATTACTGTTCACTCTCATACACCTTTGTGCATCCAGTGTGTGCTGAGAATGGAAGTTATATTGGTTTGTCTCCTGGAATTCTGACACGGCAACGCTTCCAGTGAGCGTGGACTTCCTTTTTCATATATCAGAGGGGTAGCCATCTTAGTCTGTATCCACAAGAACAACGAAGAGTCCGGTGACACCTTAAAGACTAACAGATTTATTGGGCGTAAGTTTTCATGGGTAAAAAACCCACTTCTTCAGATGCATGGAGTGAAAATTACAGATACAGGCATAAATATATATTGGCACGTGAAGAGAATGGAGTTGCCTTACAAGTGGAGAACCAATGTTGAAGGCCACTTTCTGGACACTACAGTGCAAATAAGTGATGATCACATAATCACCATCCTATACAGGAAACTATACTGACCGCTATACTTACCTACATATCTCTAGCTTCCATCCAGGACACATCACGTGATCCATTGTCTACAGTCAAGCCTTAAGATACAACTGCATTTGCTTCAATCCCTCAGACAGAGGCAAACACCCACAAGGCCTCTATCAAGCATTCTTAAAAACTTAAATTCTCACCCGGGGAAGTGAGAAAACAGATTGTCAGAGCAAGATGGGTACCCATAAATCACCTACTACAGGACAGGCCCAACAAGGAAAACAACAGAACACCATTGGCCATCACATATAGCCCCCAGCTAAAACCTCTCCAGCGCATCAACAATCTACAACCTATCCTAGAAAATGATCCCCCACTTTCACAAGCCTTGGGAGGCAGGCCAGTCCTCACTTACAGACAGCCCCCAACCTGAAGCAAATACTCACCATCAGCTACACACCACACCAGAGGGACACTAACCCAGGAACCAATCCCTGTACCAAACCCTGTTGCCTTCTCTGTCCCCATAGCTACTCTAGTGACAACATCATAGGACCCAACCACACCATCAGAGGCTCATTCACTTGCACATCTACTAATGTGACACATGCCATCATGTGCCAGCAATGCCCCTCTGCCATGTACATTGGCCAAACCGGCCAGTCTCTGTGTAAAAGGATAAATGGACACAAATCGGACTTCAGGAAAGGTAACCTACAAAAGCCAGTAGGAGAACACTTCAAACTCCCTGGACACTCAATAGCAGTTTTAAAAGTAGCCATTCTTCAACAAAAACAACCTTCCAAAACAGACTTCAAAGAGAAACTGCAGAGCTACAATTCATTTGCAACTTAACACCATTAATTTGGGTTTGAATAGGGACTGGGAGTGGCTGGCTCACTATAAAAGCAAATTTTCCCTCCCTTGGTATTGACACCTCCTCATCAATTATTGGGAGTGGACCACATCCACCGTTTGGCCTTCAACATTGGTTCTCCACTTGTAAGGTTGCTCCCTTCTCTTCATGTGCCAATATATATTTATGCCTGTATCTGTAATTTTCACTCCATGCATCTGAAGAAGTGGGCTTTTTACCCACGAAAGCTTATGCCCAGATTATTAGTCTTTAAGGTGCCACCGGACTCCTAGTTCCTTTTTCATACCACTTAACAGGGTAGGTGGCTCGTTAGCAATAAGCATAAAGTCATTCACTACAGCATGCAGTATACTGTATACTGTGGGGAAAATCTTTGGTCCTATTGCATCACCTTAGGATTTCTTTCCCCCTATTTCCTTCTCCAGAAGGAGCTCTGTGTAACAATATAGAAAACAGCAACACATGATGTCTGGAGACTTTGTGGGTTTCCTTGACTTCTCTCCCACTTGCTTCATAACATCCGTTCCTTTTTAGTACAAAAAGTTCATATACTGAAATGCTGCCATGTAGCACCGTGGAAGTTGTTAGCAACCATAAAATCCCTATTGTCTGCAGGTATATTGTGAATTGGGAGGTTATTAGAGTGGAGGTGGGTGGAGAAAGACCATTTTTAAAAGTAGTCTCCTGCTGGCACACTACACTCATGTAAATACTGTATATTGAAGCCATATGATTCCATTTAATGGGACTACTGTCTCAGACGCAATAGTTATAGGAAATGCCACATCTCCGTAAAATAATATGTACAAGTGAACACTGGCAAAAAACTGCAGACCATTTCAAGAGGGAACTGAGGTCAATCATTCTATTAAAGACAGCATTTCTACTGAGCCCTTGAAGTTAAACTCCTCATCAGCTTAATCAATAGTTTTAAGTTTGAGCTTGCCTGCAAAGAAGAATTCAGAGTTAGACAGAGTTAGACATTTCACGCAAGGTGAGGCATCCAGAGAATATGAAATAAAATAGTTGAGCCATTACCTGCAATTTCTATGTGAAATCTGATGCTAAAGACTTCTTAAAATTCTCAGCTGAGGAATTCCAACAGAATATTGATATGTGCCTCTTCTTTCTTTTGCGTTATGAACCTTTTCCATATCTTTGCACCATCATTTTAATATGAAGGTCCAAACCAAACTCCTCTAATCACAAGACTGAAATCCTCTTTGAGGATTTTGTTCCCATTATATATGGGCAAAGACTTGTCTAAACCATTACCCATAACGTCAGTGTTTGATACCTCCTTTAGTACAAAATCTTTTTTTTGTTTTTGTTTTAGAGTCTCACAAAGCAAAGCGACGTCTCTTTCACCATTAGATTCCTGTTTATCTCCTAGCAAGCTAGGCAGACACTGTTCACCACAGTGTGTTATTGCTGGAACACATGGGCAAGGGTGCTAAGCATCTGATAGGTCTAATTCAAGGAACTTGGCTTGCTCTTTCTATGAGCAAATCACTGGCACCCCCCTCTCTTTGACAGATACAAGAGTTGAGGTGCTTTCTTCACAAAGGGTGAACCTCACCCCCTGCAGCCAACCCTCCACAATGCCAATGCACTACATAAGCCTTTTTGAGCCCTATTTTTGAGGGCTTAAGTTGTGTGTAGACTTGGGGAAGAGATGAACTTCATGGAAGACCCCATCCTGTGGGAGGCTGAGTAACCTCAATCCCCGTTGATTTTATCTGTGCTGCTCCATTGGCCTCGTAGGGGTAGGGTTGCAGACCTGGATTCTTACAGTGCTGAGCACTTGCAAGCTTTTATGGAAGTTGGCAGCTCTGGGATCTGGCTTGAAGCCCCCCCACTCAGGCAAAACTGTCTTTGATGTGAACATATGATTGTGACTAATAATGGAGGAAAGATTTCGGCTCAGAGCTGGTATGAAGGAGCCCAAGGACTGCACTGTACATCCAGGTTTCATAGTCTAGAAGCATGTGGGTACGACTGCAAATGGAAAGCATAGCTCCAGCACAGAGAATACCTCTTCCTCACCTAAATTATGCTTGCCACCCTTTCCAGAAGGCTCTCTTACACTGGGGCAGTGGTTTTCAACCTGGGGTATGCCTACCCCTAGGGGTACAAGAGCTCTTCTTGGGGGTATGCAACACAAATTGCATGTTATGGCAGACAATGCATTTTATTTAGTAAGTATTTTATTTTTTATTTTGTTTGGCACTCTAATCCGTCCTGTCCTGCCTGCCTGAGCTCCCAGCTGTGGAGGCTCCTCTGGCTGAGAATCCCTTTTTTTTTTTTTTTTTTTTTAAAATTTTCACTCACCCGGCGGCGCTCTGGGTCTTTGGCAGCACTTCACTGGCAGGTACTTCAGTGCCACCGAAGACCCCGAGAGACTGAAGGAACTGGTTTTTCAGATTTTGGCAGCTCGTCTCTGGTTGGATCCTATGCTGATGATCAGGCCTATCAGCCTTTGGGGAAGTTAATGACTCTGAACTCCTTGGCTCAGGCCCAGCACTACAGGGAGCTTTTCTGAATGTCGTTCCATTTTAGCGGGAGAAAGTGACCCTGCCCCTCCCAAAATGCTTGCTTTTCCACCACCACGTTCTGTACCAATACAGGAGCTGTTTACAGCTCACAGGTAGTATGCAATTTACCGCAGAGTAGAAACAGACTGCCTTTTCTCACACCCCAGGGAAAAGGACTCATGGTGCTGATTACCGATGATCATTCAGACTAATCTCAGCCAGAATGCAAAAAGTGGTGGTGTTCTGCCAAGTTTGTACCACAAACTCATTTATTTCATCTAAATGCATTATCCCATTTGCTGCACAGCTGCCTTGGAGTCAATTTGGTTACAAAAGCTAATTTATTTATTATCCGGTTTTATTTCATACGGACAGTATGGCTGGTGAGAGAGGTGATGAACTAGAATTTTGGACCGAACCTGGCACATCCAGAACTCTGAATCATATCCTACATTGCATCTTTCCCCCACTGGCATTTTCCTTTAGATATTTGGAGACACATTGCTTCAGACCTGAGTTGAAAGAGAATTCCAGGGACTCAGCCCTGTTATCAGTGTAAACCATCGCTTTGGGGAAGCATGGGATATGATGGTCATGCTGCTGTACCCAACCACCCAGGGTAATGGAAATTGGCCTGGATTTAAGTTTGATCTGTTCACAAACCATTGATTGCAACTTGTACATGTGTTCAGTGATGGAGATCTCTGCAGACGTATTTGTTCTGTCAGGTTATCTGAATTCCTGAGTCCCTAATCGGTGCATTTCAAGTGGAGCTCTTTAGATGATCTCACTGTGTCCAGATCTGGCGTCAGAAGGAGTGGTCCAACTCAGAAATTCTTTCCAGTGGCCTTCTGATGGTTTAGTTGCGTCTACTGGGAAAATGAGGGCAGGGTGGGGAAAAGCCTTCTACAGTTGCTCTTGTGCTTTTCTGACTATGCAAACATTATCAGAAGATAATGAGTAAATAATTGGTCATTGCTCACAGATTTCTAAAATGGGGGAAGGCGGGGTAGGGAACCCATGTTCCCAGAAGCTCATAGTCTAGAGCAGAGGTGGGCAAACTACAGCCTGGGGGCTGCATCCGGCTCTCCAGATGTTTTAATCCGGTCCTCGAGCTCCAGCTGGGGAGCAGAGTCTGGGGCTTGCCCTGCTCCGTGCAGCTCCCGGAAACAGCAGCATGTCCCCTCTCCAGCCTCCTTTGCATAGGGGCAGCCGGGGGCTCCGTATGCTGCCCCCACCCCAAGCGCTGCTCCCGCAGCTCCCATTGGCTGGGAACCACTGACAGTGGGAGCTGCAGGGGTGGTGCCTGCGGACGTGGCAGCACGCGGAGCTGCTTGGCTGCACCTCCGCGTAGGAACCAGAAGGGGGACACGTTGCTGCTTTTGGGAGCTGCTTGAGGTTAGCACACCCCTGCACCCCCAACTCCTCAGCCCCATCCCAGAGCCCACACCCCTAGCCAGAGCCCGCACCCCAACTCCCAATTTTGTGAGCATTAATGGCCTGCCGTACAATTTCCATACCCAGATGTGGCCCTCAGGCCAAAAGGTTTGCCCACCCCTAATCTAGAGGAACTTGTACATTGTAACGTTCAGTAAATTTCCACATTATTGAACTGTCCCATCTTTTTATTTTTTTATATTAGCATCATAAGTATTTCTGTTTTTTTGTTTGTTTGGTTCCCCCCCTCCCCCAGGTAGTGTTTTCCCCCTCTAATCTGATTTAGGTTGTTGTATCGATGCCAAGCCTAGTGCAGGGGTAATCAAATTATTTTTGTCAAGGTCTAGGCAAGGTCCAGACTCCAGAGAAAATAATACCAATAATGATGATAATTTTGTATTAAGTAAATTAAAAAATATTTCACAGTCCATTCAAAAGCATCGAGTGGTCCGGATTTGGCCCGGGGTCTGCCTATTGACTATCCCTGCTCTCGTTCCACTTCTGGGTCTAGGAATTCTCCCCGAATCCATTCAGAAGCACATGAACCCAAAAGTTGTCTCTGGTCTGGCAAGGGGGAAACCCAAATTCCTGCAAACGTCAAGTCCCATGAAACCATGAGAATTCTGGGGAGAAATGTCTTGAACCCATTGTAAGCCCCTCTTGGAAGTGTTGGTACAACTCTAGCTCTGCTTAGTGTCGGGGACGGAAGCTTGGGTTCGCTCACATTGTCAAAGTGAATAGGGGAAACCTAACAATGCCAATTAACTCGCTTTCTCTGTCATGAGTTACCAGTGAGTGCTCAAGGTAAAGCTAGAGAGAGAGAGATTTGGCATTACAGATACCCAGCGTGATATTGGGGGATGCTGCTTTGGGAGAATGCTTTCTCTCTGACCAGAGAAAATTGAGGTCACAACTGCTTGTATTCACTCATGCAAGAGGAGAGTTGTTAACTCGGGTGCCTTGGCCAGATGCTTGCTTGGGAACTAGTATTCTGTCTACATATGTTCCCCCATTTGACAGGCTACAATATATGTCTTTGCTTCTTGTGCTAAAATAATTGCTAAAAGCTGTTCAACTGCCATGCTCCACTTTAAGCCGTCATTTACACTAGCTCCTAAAATCCCAGTGTATCTGCATCAGTGCAGTCCCCTAACGCATCCGTGTTTACACCAATGCAGCCTGATTTGAATCCGTGAAGCTTTATCAGTTCTTCTGCACTGCAAATCGCATTCCACTGGTTAAATGGTATCTTTGTTAGCTTCATTGAGCCAAATCCCTATCTCCATAAGTAAAATCCCTGTGTTGACCCAGGCCTTAGTGATGGCTGCATGTCAGTGGTGAGTTTAGCCATTTGTAAAAAGAAAAGGAGGACTTGTGGCACCTTAGAGACTAACCAATTTATTTGAGCATAAGCTTTCGTGAGCTACAGCTCACTTCATTGGATGCATACTGTGGAAAATACAGAAGATGTTTTTATACACACAGACCATGAAAAATGGGTGTTTATCACTACAAAAGGTTTTCTCTCCTCCCACCCCACTCTCCTGCTGGTAATAGCTTATCTAAAGTGATCACTCTCCTTACCATGTGCATGATAATCAAGGTGGGCCATTTCCAGCACAAATCCAGGTTTTTTCCGTAATTGTGTAAAATGGATATTTTGTTATGGTGGGAGTCACCAGATGGCGTTGTTGCAGTCTAGAAGGTTTTTTTGTTGGCATACAAGCGGCGGAGAGTTTTTGAAGAAATGCTGTATTGTTGTTTCTGAAACGTGTAGGGTCTTTTGGAGATGCTGTTACAAACAGCAAAAGCCTATGTGCTCTCCATTAATCTCTAGAGTTAATTGTTGGTTTGGTGTTGCCTCCTGGAAACCAAGCGTAGGTAGTTGGGCTGAGATTTTTGAAAGGGGCGGGGTTGCCTGCATGTTGTGTGTGATCACCTGTATTCAAGAACTAGGGTGTCTATATTGCTTTTTTTTTTTTGTAGTTCAACTTGTTTTATTTATAGTATATAAAGCAAAGACTCCATGTCACTGATTCCTCCTCCAACAGGAAACTGTTCTGCAAAACCCCAACCTCCTCTACTTCAGCAGAGGGGCAAAAATATTTTGTGTGCGTGTGAATTAATTTTTCTCAATACGGTAAAAACTACACAGCAAAGGTTGTCTTCATTTTCTCTTTTTGTTCAGCTCAGAACACAGTGTTAGTGCTCAAGGTGGATAAATAACAATGATTTATAAAAATCAAAATAGTTTTCTCATGAAATGTTTAATGTAAATAATTTTACTAGATTACACTATGTTCTGGCCTTAACCTAGATTGTAATAATTTCAAATTGGATTTATTTTATTTTTTTTTAAAATCCAGCAGTACATGCCTGCTGCCAAAGTTTTAAAGAAAGTCAAACCACTGAAGTGGTGGATGTCATTGGCTAAGTACCTGCAACAGAGTTTGTTCACGGGCTAAAACCGGCTTTTGACAGCTGTAGCCTCTTGTGCAGGTGCAGAGAGACAGTATTTTCTTCATTTCAGTTTATTTAACTAGTTCAGTGCAATGACTAACTAGTTCAGTCAAAGTTGACAAATTGATTAGAAGTTGAAAATGCAGGAAGGCTTGTTTTCCACTGGATCAATAAAAACAGGCATGCAAGGATGAGACTTACTAGTCCAGAAATCTTGAAAGAAATGGATGATGAGAACTACAGTCAGTTCAGCTCACCAACTATAGCCTCTACTTCCATTGTTTAATACAATCAGTTTAAAAAGCAAAACTTGTGATAAATGTCCTTTTTTGTTTGTTTGTTTGCTTGTTTTTCTTGTATATCAACCATTTAAGCTAGTTTTACCTAACTAGTAAATGTTTTTAAATGTTCGTTTTGTATATTTTTAATTGAATTCCAATTTCTATCCCAGTGCATCTTGACACACATTCCAAGTAAATGACCCTAATAAACAAGAAGTGTACCATCAACCATTTTCTAACCCATTTTCTAACCCATTTGATTTTTAATTTTTACTTTTACTGTATGTCAAAGTATATACTTGCTTAAATGTATACAGATACACTATATCCTTGTGATTGGCAAAAAAGTACCAAACTTTGTATAAAGGCTTGTTGCAAATCAACATGTTTTAATGGTTACCAGACAGTGAGAATAACTTTTGCTTTAGAAAAACAACTAAAAAGTACGAGTGCAATACAAGGTTGGAAATAAATTATTTAAATCGGGTTTCTCACTTGCTAATTTAAATGATCAAATTTAATCATGGTTTAAATCAGTTTACTTTAAATCAATCCATCCTGTCTTCACTTACCAAATAGTGTTGAGATCCTTGATGATGAGCCATGTTATAAATGCATCCAACTGCCATTTTATGATATAAATATTCTACATGGCATAAGCTCTGGATCATTTGAACTTGTTCTTTCTCTAAACTCTGGTGTTGGCTCAGGAAAAACATTGCAGTTACACTAAGTCTGAGCCCTACGTATAGCAGATGGGACTTCCTAGTTAAAAGGTTTCTAGCAATAAAAAAACCCCAGGTATTTCATGGCTTTTTAATGGTACATTTTATAGCACGAAGAATGGTTTGAAAAGCACCCAGGGACCTAGATTTATCTATGTAAACATTAATATCTTTCTAAATTGGTCCCATGTAATTCACTGTGAACAAGTCTTAATTCAATATTATTTTGTTTGTACAGAGCTATTCCACTTTCAAATGCACTCCTTCCTCTTGTCTGACAGGGTGGCTTCTCTCTGGTAGCTGCCTTCTGTACCTACAATCCAACTGTGGGCATATATTGGGTAGTTTAAAGGAGTGACCATTTAGATTTGCCCCACTTTTGAAGGGCACAGACTGTGTCAGCTTTTTGATACCATGACTCGTAACTCAAAAAGGTTATTTTTCATTCTGAGTTGTTACAAGTGCTAGCAACTGCGGCGGTCATTAACCAAAACCTCAGGTAATGAAGTATCATGTGTATGTACTGAAACATGTACTATAGCCCTGTTCTGGATATGATGAGTGCTGTGTGTGTCAGAGACCATATATTCCTGGGCATAGTGGAGATTCTCTCTTGCCTCTGGTGGCAGAGTGAATCCTATCCTCCCTGCTGCCTTAAAGTTCTGAATGGCCAGCAGCACAGTGGCATCTAAGCAGCACGAGAGGGCCAGTGGTTTAATATGCAGGGATATGAATACACCTAAAACTTGGGAGTAAGACCATCTCTAATAACTGAAGCATCATGGACATGCATAGTGCTGTATAAATGCAGAAGACAAGGTTCCTACCCTGAATAGCTTGCTATCTAAATGAGAGAATGATAATGACCCCTAGCTGGAGAGTGGATGAATACTACTTAGAGTAATACAAGAGGTATTACTATGAAGTATGATCTATCCTAAATAAACAAATAAATAACTCACAAATTTTGAGTGAGAAGAGGGTGGATGCTTCAAGCCTAGAGAGCAAGATTTATGAACAGCAGTACAGTAATGCCTTAAGGGCCCAACCAAGATCAGGGCTCCATTGTGCAAGGTGCTGTACATACAGAGTAAGAGACCATCTCTACCCCAAAAAGTTTAGGTTGGAATTTTCAAAGGAGCCCAAGGGATTTAAACACACACTCCCATTTGCATCCTATGGGAGTTGGGCACTCTACCCTTAGGAGTGTTTTGAAAAGCCTCGCCTAAGTAAATGAGGCAGAAAGGATGGGAGGACAATTGTGTGCTCAAGTGAGGGAAAGAAGCCAAAGGTGACTTAGGAAAAATTGACCAATCTAATATGTATTTTAGGCCTCTGTACATGCTAAGCACCAGCCTGTTCCAGATGTTTCCCAGAAGCCTGAGCTGAGCTGGACTGAGCAGAATACTTGAGCATGTAACAGAATGAGCTGTGGCTTCTGTCCAGCCAGTCTGGCTCCTGGGCATATTAAAGATCACATTCCTTGTTGCATTTGAATGCTTTGGATTGCAGTCCTAGCTGGAATCAGGAACGAGAAAAGGGGAAAAACTTTTTTTTTTTTTTTTTTTAAGATCATGAGTACTTAAGCCTCATTGGTTGCTTTTAAGCAAAAGTTCTGATTTTTATGCATCTAGGGAGAAATTCAGCCCTGCAGCAAAAGACCTATTCCACCCTCCCAATGGGGCTTCGGGATATCTGTCCTGTGGTGAATATCACTAGTGCTGGCTTCTTTGTAGTGGTGAGGAGTGAATGTCATAACCTCATCTCCAATGCCTAGTTCAAAACTTCCTCCAAACAACCCCTTACCCTATACCCAGCTTCTACTTTCCATGTGGTCTTTATGGATGAAGTGAGGTTTCAATGAGAAAACTATAAATACTGCTTACCAGATTTTCGAGTGTTTCTCTAGCTCTGATCTCTTACAAAGTGTTTTGTACCGAGGCTGCTATTTCATACCTGTAATGACACACTCAGTGTTACAGTGGCTTAGCTCTGCTTGCAGGCTAAATCATACAGTTTAGCTGTTTATCATAAAGAACTTTTAATGATGATATTTGGCAGATAGTATTGTAAAGTCTCCTGGCCTTCTCAAAAGTATCAAGGGCACAAATAAATCAGCGTCTGCTTGTGTTATGTATGGTGCTGTCCTCCTATCAATTACCACCTTCTACAATTCCATTAAAAGAGTAGGATGACCAGAGCTGTAGTGGGAATTTGCCTGATTTTGTATCTTATTACCATCTCCGAACTGTGCTCAGGTTCACTTAAAATTGGATGACCTCTATCCTGTTTTGCAGGGTTATGGTTTCTGAGTTGTTTAGTATTTAAAACTTTTGAATTCACAGGAAGATGCAGGTGTCTGGTTCCTGAAAAATCAGATCTTATATTTACAATATGAAATCCCTCAGGTTTTCTCTTGGGCTGAAAGGTATTTGTAAATATAACCTCCTCCTACTTTGAGTTAGCATTGATTCCTGCTTTGTCTGTTTGGTTCTATGTGCAATATTTTTGCTAGTGCAGTAAAAATGTTCATCAAACTGAACACACTAACCAATTGCATGCAGAATGTTGAATTTCAACAGATGAGTTCAGTTAAGAAACTGCCTACAATTTGCATACGGCCTATTGTCAAGTGGGATAGAGGTCAATTCAGCATATTTATTGTCATCAGGAAAAAGTCCTAGCTTCCTCTTGGCTGAAATCCCAGTGTGATTCCTGTAATAAATTTCATCCTGATTGCTTGTACTATGAAAACCTAAATCTTCCTTTCCACCACTAGATGTCACACACTTGATTCTCATTTTATTTTTATATATATATATAATTTTAAAGGTGCATTCAGTTCATAATGACAGGTTTCAGAGTAACAGCCGTGTTAGTCTGTATTCGCAAAAAGAAAAGGAGTACTTGTGGCACCTTAGAGACTAACCAATTTATTAGAGCATAAGCTTTCGTGAGCTACAGCTCACTTCCTCAGATGCATATAGTGGAAACTGCAGCAGGCTTTATATATACACAGAGAATATGAAACAATACCTCCTCCCACCCCACTGTCCTGCTGGTAATAGCTTATCTAAAGTGATCATCAGGTGGGCCATTTCCAGCACAAATCCAGGTTTTCTCACCCTCCACCCCACCCCCCCCACAAATTCACTCTCCTGCTGGTGATAGCCCATCCAAAGTGACAACTCTTTACACAATGTGCATGACAATCAAGTTGGGCTATTTCTTGCACAAATCCAGGTTTTCTCACATCCCCCCCACCCCCATACACACACAAACTCACTCTCCTGCTGGTAATAGCTCATCCAAACTGACCACTCTTCAAGTTTAAATCCAAGTTAAACCAGAACATCTGGGGGGGGGGTAGGAAAAAACAAGAGGAAACAGGCTACTTTGCATAATGACTTAGCCACTCCCAGTCTCTATTTAAGCCTAAATTAATAGTATCCAATTTGCAAATGAATTCCAATTCAGCAGTTTCTCGCTGGAGTCTGGATTTGAAGTTTTTTTGTTTTAAGATAGTGACCTTCATGTCTGTGATTGCGTGACCAGAGAGATTGAAGTGTTCTCCGACTGGTTTATGAATGTTATAATTCTTGACATCTGATTTGTGTCCATTTATTCTTTTACGTAGAGACTGTCCAGTTTGACCAATGTATATGGCAGAGGGGCATTGCTGGCACATGATGGCATATATCACATTGGTGGATGTGCAGGTGAACGAGCCTCTGATAGTGTGGCTGATGTTATTAGGCCCTGTGATGGTGTCCCCTGAATAGATATGTGGGCACAATTGGCAACGGGCTTTGTTGCAAGGATAAGTTCCTGGGTTAGTGGTTCTGTTGTGTGGTATGTGGTTGTTGGTGAGTATTTGCTTCAGGTTGCGGGGCTGTCTGTAGGCAAGGACTGGCCTGTCTCCCAAGATTTGTGAGAGTGTTGGGTCATCCTTTAGGATAGGTTGTAGATCCTTAATAATGCGTTGGAGGGGTTTTAGTTGGGGGCTGAAGGTGACGGCTAGTGGTGTTCTGTTATTTTCTTTGTTAGGCCTGTCCTGTAGTAGGTAACTTCTGGGAACTCTTCTGGCTCTATCAATCTGTTTCTTTACTTCTGCAGGTGGGTATTGTAGTTGTAAGAAAGCTTGACAGAGATCTTGTAGGTGTTTGTCTCTGTCTGAGGGGTTGGAGCAAATGCGGTTGTATCGCAGAGCTTGGCTGTAGACGATGGATCGTGTGGTGTGGTCAGGGTGAAAGCTGGAGGCATGCAGGTAGGAATAGCGGTCAGTAGGTTTCCGGTATAGGGTGGTGTTTATGTGACCATTGTTTATTAGCACTGTAGTGTCCAGGAAGTGGATCTCTTGTGTGGACTGGACCAGGCTGAGGTTGGTGGTGGGATGGAAATTGTTGAAATCATGGTGGAATTCCTCAAGGGCTTCTTTTCCATGGGTCCAGATGATGAAGATGTCATCAATATAGCGCAAGTAGAGTAGGGGCTTTAGGGGACGAGAGCTGAGGAAGCGTTGTTCTAAATCAGCCATAAAAATGTTGGCATACTGTGGGGCCATGCGGGTACCCATTGCAGTGCCGCTGATCTGAAGGTGTACATTGTCCGCAAATGTGAAGTAGTTATGGGTAAGGACAAAGTCACAAAGTTCAGCCACCAGGTTAGCCGTGACATTATTGGGGATAGTGTTCTTGACGGCTTGTAGTCCATCTTTGTGTGGAATGTTGGTGTAGAGGGCTTCTACATCCAAGTCACAAAGTTCAGCTACCAGGTTAGCCGTGACCTTATCGGGGATAGTGTTCTTGACGGCTTGTAGTCCATCTTTGTGTGGAATGTTGGTGTAGAGGGCTTCTACATCCATAGTGGATGTAAGCCCTCTACACCAACATTCCACACAAAGATGGACTACAAGCCGTCAAGAACACTATCCCCCGATAATGTCAAGTCCTCCTTTTCATTTCAAGTTTGAGGTTCATTTTTCTTTTTCCTTTTTTTTTAATCTTTGCCAGACTAGTTCACCAGCTTCCATAAATAAGATTGTTAAAAACAATAACTACTGAAGAGTTCACACACCAAAGGATGTCTGAATCTTTAGTTCCAGTTGACAGTGTCCACTCTACATCCCAAAGAAAACATTTCTGCTATATTAGCTCTCCTGGTGGCAGGCCTCGCAGGAAGGCTAAGTGACTAAACCATGGAGACTGCATTTCCCACCTCTTTTTCAATCTGTCCCCTTGTACACAGAGTTAACATATGTTAGTAATCTGCTGTGCTTACAGTAGGGTGACCAGATGTCCCGATTTTATAGGGACAGTCCCGATATTTGGGGCTTTTTCTTATATAGGTGCCTATTACCCCCCTAGCCCCGTCCCGATTTTTCACACTTTCTATCTGGTCACCCTAGCTTACAGTGACAGGGTTTACACTTAAAGTCAATGTAATGTTTGTGAAATGATTAGGGTTATTTAAAGCAATACACTGTTGCTGCAGTGTTTGGAATTATACAGATTTGTATCAGTACAAAGTCCAGGCAGGTGTACCATGCTTTATACAGGTACATTAATGGGAGAGAATGAACAGCTGTTAATAATTCAATAGAGACTGCTAGAATCCTTATTTCCTGTGAAAATGTTTGCAATGTTAAGATTTGTTTTAGAAAGGGTTTGCATAGTCTATAAGTGTGTGGAGAGAAAGAGAGACGCATACACTTGGCAGGGATCAGAGACATTCCTGCAGAACCAATTAAGAAGCCAGTGCAAATAAGTGAGGAGGTAAGTAGCACTTTCTGTAGGCGTTCCAGCTTCATCATTTTTATCTTCACCAGCGCAGAGTAGCTGTTTTATTTCTCTAGGTAGAAGGAAGTTGAGTATATCAAAGAAACATGGGAGGGGGGAAGGTGTCTTTATGCTATTTCAAGATATTTCCATTGCACATAGTGGGCAAGAACATAAAATGCAAGACTAATTGTTTCCCACTGAAATAAGCATATATCTTACATCCAGCTGCATGGACTGTTCTGAAAATGGCTTAGAAACCTCTTGACAATCTCAAGAATATGCTCACTTGTTTCATTTTGAAGCAGTGGGCAAGGTTATTCAGACTTTCTGATCTTCACAGAAACACTTGAATGGTGAGCACCAAAAAGTGATCGGAATGATGCCTTGTGTAGGAAGGTCTACTTCTGCCCCTTCCCAAACGTAGTCACATCAGCATGTCCTGCTGCTACTGAAAGGAAAACACACATCTGCTGTAACCAGCACAATGCTAGACTAATAAAGCAATAGGAACCATTTTTCTATGGGCTGTATTTTCCTGTGATTTTTCCGGAACATGCTATACAGTAGAAACGTGTATGGTAACACATAGTGTAGCCCTATCCAGTAGGACTGCTAGAGATACTGTATGGCATTATTTTGTCTGCTCCACTAGGGTTCCATCTTCGGGGAGGCCCTGTGTGCATGGAGTTAAAATAAAATTTAGCTGTATTTTTTTGTTTGTTTTTTAGAGGAGGGGGGTAAGCTGAAATTGGATTGTACAGATGGACTTTACTTCTGCTTCAAACCAAACTATATTTCACCAGTGCCAGCAATGACTTTGCCTCTCGATACTATGTGTAACATTGATTCATTTCCCATGATGTGGCCAACAATGGCTATAAACAGGGACACATTTTCAGTCTTGACAAATCCAGTGTATGTATGTTTATGTAAATGTATGCAAATCAAGTTGCTCTTCTGGGGGGGGAGATGAGAGATTCTTTTAAATATAAGTTCTAAAGAAACTCAGTTAACAGACTTCCTTATTGATAAATTAACTTAATTACACTGAATGTGTTTCCCTGGGATCAGTAGAGCCACTGTGTCAAAAATTTAAGATATAGCAAAAGAGAAGGCTGACAAGCAACAAAGAAAGGGAAAAAACCTAATCTAATTAGGTCCCCAGAGATGTGTATTCCCAGCTCCATCTGGCAATTAATATTACCATTCAGTCAATATTTAAGAGTTCAATTGTATTGACTTAATTAAAACCTTGATTAAAAAGCCAATAAACCAACCAGCTAAACCTCTCTTTAAAAAAGGGGGACCAATCTAATTAATACTTGATTGTGTGGTGCTCTAATTTAATAATAAGCTTGCATTAATTAAGGTAGATCTTGCATATGCCAAGTGTAATTGGAAAAGTAAAGCAAACCAAAAAAGTTTTTCCCATTCCTCAGAAAAGATATATGGACTGTACGATACCAGAATTTATTTATTCTGGTTAGCAAGGAAAAAAATATATCTGGATTTTGGCTTCTCTGACCATTACAATCTTGAATTCTTCATTCATCCCTTAGATCAACTCTCTGGATTAAGTTTAGAAGTGTGAGCGACAAGAGTGATGTAGTGGTGGGAGTCTGCTATAGACCACCGGACCAGGGGGATGAGGTGGATGAGGCTTTCTTCCGGCAGCTCGCAGAAGCTACTAGATCGCATGCCCTGGTTCTCATGGGTGACTTCAATTTTCCTGATATCTGCTGGGAGAGCAATACAGCGGTGCATAGACAATCCAGGAAGTTTTTGGAAAGCGTAGGGGACAATTTCCTGGTGCAAGTGCTAGAGGAGCCAACTAGGGGGGAGCTTTTCTTGACCTGCTGCTCACAAACCGGGAAGAATTAGTAGGGGAAGCAAAAGTGGATGGGAATCTGGGAGGCAGTGACCATGAGTTGGTTGAGTTCAGGATCCTGACACAGGGAAGAAAGGTAAGCAGCAGGATACGGACCCTGGACTTCAGGAAAGCAGACTTCGACTCCCTCAGGGAACGGATGGGTAGGATCCCCTGGGGGACTAACATGAAGGGGGAAAGGAGTCCAGGAGAGCTGGCTGTATTTCAAGAAATCCCTGTTGAGGTTACAGGGACAAACCATCCCGATGTGTCGAAAGAATAGTAAATATGGCAGGCGACCAGCTTGGCTTAACGGTGAAATCCTAGCGGATCTTAAACATAAAAAAGAAGCTTACAAGAAGTGGAAGATTGGACATATGACCAGGGAAGAGTATAAAAATATTGCTCAGGCATGTAGGAATGAAATCAGGAGGGCCAAATCGCACCTGGAGCTGCAGCTAGCGAGAGATGTCAAGAGTAACAAGAAGGGTTTCTTCAGGTATGTTGGCAACAAGAAGAAAGCCAAGGAAAGTGTGGGCCCCTTAATGAATGAGGGAGGCAACCCAGTGACAGAGGATGTGGAAAAAGCTAATGTACTCAATGCTTTTTTTGCCTCTGTCTTCACTAACAAGGTCAGCTCCCAGACTGCTGCGCTGGGCATCACAACATGGGGAATAGATGGCCAGCCCTCTGTGGAGAAAGAGGTGGTTAGGGACTATTTAGACAAGCTGGACGTGCACAAGTCCATGGGGCCGGACGAGTTGCATACGAGAGTGCTAAAGGAACTGGCGGCTGTGATTGCAGAGCCATTGGCCATTATCTTTGAAAACTCGTGGCGAATGGGGGAAGTCCCGGATGACTGGAAAAAGGCTAATGTAGTGCCAATCTTTAAAAAAGGGAAGAAGGAGGATCCTGGGAACTACAGGCCAGTCAGCCTCACTTCAGTCCCCGGAAAAATCATGGAGCAGGTCTTCAAAGAATCAATCCTGAAGCACTTACATGAGAGGAAAGTGATCAGGAACAGTCAGCATGGATTCACCAAGGGAAGGTCATGCCTCACTAATCTAATCGCCTTCTGTGATGAGATTACTGGTTCTGTGGATGAAGGGAAAGCAGTGGATATATTGTTTGTTGACTTTAGCAAAGCTTTTGACACGGTCTCCCACAGTATTCTTGTCAGCAAGTTAAAGAAGTACGGGCTGGATGAATGCACTATAAGGTGGGTAGAAAGTTGGCTAGATTGTCAGGCTCACCAGGTAGTGATCAATGGCTCCATGTCTACTTGGCAGCCGGTGTCAAGTGGAGTGCCCCAGGGGTCGGTCCTGGGGCCAGTTTTGTTCAATATCTTCATAAATGATCTGGAGGATGGTGTGGATTGCACTCTCAGCAAATTTGCGGATGATACTAAACTGGGAGGAGTGGTAGATACGCTGGAGGGCAGGGATAGGATACAGAGGGACCTAGACAAATTGGAGGATTGGGCCAAAAGAAATCTGATGAGGTTCAATAAGGATAAGTGCAGGGTCCTGCACTTAGGACGGAAGAACCCAATGCACAGGTACAGACTAGGGATCGAATGGCTAGGCAGCAGTTCTGCGGAAAAGGACCTAGGGGTGACAGTGGACAAGAAGCTGGATATGAGTCAGCAGTGTGCCTTTGTTGCCAAGAAGGCCAATGGCATTTTGGGATGTATAAGTAGGGGCATAGTGAGCAGATCGAGGGACATGATCGTCCCCCTCTATTCGACATTGGTGAGGCCTCATCTGGAGTACTGTGTCCAGTTTTGGGCCCCACACTACAAGAAGGATGTGGATAAATTGGAGAGAGTCCAGCGAAGGGCAACAAAAGTGATTAGGGGTCTGGAACACATGACTTATGAGGAGAGGCTGAGGGAACTGGGATTGTTTAGTCTGCGGAAGAGAAGAATGAGGGGGGATTTGATAGCTGCTTTCAACTACCTGAGACGTGGTTCCAGAGAGGATGGTTCTAGACTATTCTCAGTGGTAGAAGAGGACAGGACAAGGAGTAATGGTCTCAAGTTGCAGTGGGGGAGGTTTAGGTTGGATATTAGGAAAAACTTTTTCACTAGGAGGGTGGTGAAACACTGGAATGCGTTGCCTAGGGAGGTGGTGGAATCTCCTTCCTTAGAAGTTTTTAAGGTCAGGCTTGATAAAGCCCTGGCTGGGATGATTTAATTGGGGATTGGTCCTGCTTTTGAGCAGGGGGTTGGACTAGATGACCTCCTGAGGTCCCTTCCAACCCTGATATTCTATGATTCCCTCTGACATCGGGGGAGTTTTAGGTCAATAGTGTATTTAAATCTCAGACATCAGCATTTGAAACAAACATGACCTGAAAGTAATGGAAGATAAGTAGGGTCAGTGAGAACCAAGATGCCCAAACTTTAAGGAACTGGAATCCAAATGCTACTATTTAGTCCAACCAGCCTTTGAGAACTTGTTTACTATCATACCATCCTAAATCAACATACCAGCCCACATGCTGGGGCAAAGTTTACATGGATCTCTGGCACAGGGAACCTTGAGCTGTTGTTACATTAAGAAATTTACCTAAGCGCTGTTGCTTGTATAAACATGGGTTAACAATTTATATAGTCTAGTGTGACGGGGTGTGCATACCCCACACTAGGCAAGAAAGGGTTAACCCAACAATGGGCGGCGGAAGTCCCACCCCTAAGACCATGCTGGGCATGCTCCAACTGCTGCCTCAGTATTAAAAGGGAGCAGCCCAGCTCATTCTAAGCTGACCACCGAGGAGGGAGGACGCTTGGTGGAGGCTCCTGCCCAGAAGTTGCTTCAGCACTTGACTGTGGGAACCAGAGAACTCAAAGACCAGACTAGAGGCCTGTTGCCTATGGCCAGCCAACTGGAGTCAGAATCCCAGGGACCTACGTACAACAAGGGGCTTGGAGACCCTGACAACATACAGACCTCTGCTTCAGGAGACATGGTAGGAAGTGGCTCAGAGAGGCGGCGTGAGTGGTATCTCCCACCCGAGGAAGGTCAGCATGTAGCCATAGGATCCACGCTGACTGCATGATGACCACACTCATCACTAACAAGGCCCTGAGCCGGGACCCAGTGAAGAAGGGAGGGACCGGGTTCCCCTACGCTGGCCGCCCCGCCCCCCAGATGGCGGCCCCTTGTTCTGGCCATTGAACCGCACAGCCCTGATCCCCAGGGCAGTCTTACTGGCTCTAGTTGTTAAGCTGCACAGCCTGGATCCCTGAGGGCAGCCATCTTGGCTTTGACCATGAGTCCATACAGCCCTGATTCCCAGGTCAGCCATACAGACTCCGGTCATGGAGCCAAACTGCTCTCAGGCTAGGGATAGTCGGGTAGACTGTAACCGCAGTAGTATCACAACCCCGACATGACCCCAAAGGGGACGGGGTGTGCATACCCCGCAACTGCTAGTCAATGTTAGAGCTTTCTGTACCATTGATATCTATTAAAGAAACTTCCTCCTGCAGTCTAAAGAAATTAAAAACACCAAGGCTTAGTTTCTAATTTGTGGTGATATTTTTTTCAATGGCATTGATTATATTAGAGTGAAATAAGCATTTGACCAATGCATCTTAATAAATAGGCAAGATGCAACTGGACATCTAGTAAAGTACCACTTACCCAGTACATCCTTGTAGGTGCTTTTGATAGATGGTATTTGTGACAGTGCTAATCAAAGGCTGCCTTGGGCATGGCACCAGAAGGGTTAAATTTCAGAACTTCTGAATTCTCTAAACTCCTCCAGCATCCTTCTCCTAAACTGTTGTGGTTTTGTGACTTGTTTTAACCCTGTAAATGCTCTGTTAGAGATTATGTATCTTAACTGGACACCCTAGACGCTATGATTAGGAAATTGTAGTGGGCAAAATCTTTCTCTCATTTAAACCCACTGAGGTAGAATGGGTGTAATCAAATGTGGAATTTAGCGACAACGTGAAAGATAACAAATAATCTAACAAAAGTATTTTAATCCAGTGGGTGGAAAGTCGCAGATTGACTATAGACAGGAAAAAGCTTTTTTTTTCCTCTACACCAGTCAGTAACCAATCCATCTCTCTAGCCTTTAAATGTAGTTGTATTGCTTAGTTACCAAGGTGATGGATGCCTTCTGTTAGTCCCTTGCGTTTATAGTTGTTCACCTTTTGATATAGCTTTGTCCCACTTCATTGCGAGTCTATAAGACCACCGAATATCTCTTAAGCTTTAAACTTTTGTTATAAAAACAAATCCACTTTAATTTTCAGGGACCACTTTACTGCATGCACAACTTGTAGACCAGTGGAGTCTAAAGAAATCCTGAAGTGATAAGTGTTTAAGAATGATCTTTAACAACATAGAGATTTGCAATTATGTAAATAAATGCAGCTAATTATAATTGCTATTGACAAGCCATCATGTGTACGCAATTGTTGCATTCAAAGTGTCTAATGAATACTTACTGTGCAAGGCGTATCAAGAGGTTATTTATCTGAAATAAAGATGGATTATTTTGCTGTAGTTTATAGTTCCTTTTTACCTTTAATGTACAGTAGAACCTCAGAGTCACAAACCACTTGGGAATGGAGGCTGTTTGTAACTCTAAACAAAGCAATTATGGTTGTTTTTGCAAAATTTTACAGCTGAACATTGACTTAATACAGCTTTGAAACTTTACTCTGTAGAAGAAAAATGCTGCTTTTAATCATCTCAATTTAAATGAACAAGAACAGAAACAGTTTTCTAACTGTGTCAAATCTTTATTTATTTATTTTTTTAAAATTTTACTTCTGGTTCCAAATGAAGTGCATGGTTGACCGGTCAGTTTGTAACTCTGGGGTTCTACTGTTCTAATGCTTTGCCCCTCTTTACAAATCCGAAACCAGGAAAGGGAAGATTTGGTACACTTTTGTAGCAAACAGGCACTCCAAAGGTTTTCAGCTAAAGTAAAAACTAAACTAAATATCAGTCCATAACATTTGAAGTTGCCTCTGGCTTTATTAGCTTGGGGAGATGCCATACTTTTTGACAGAACGTGTACTTTTTTCACTTATAAATGCAATGGATCCTTAAATTCTTATTTTGTGCCTTCCATTTTAACTTAAGCCTCTGTAGTCAGACATGCATATGCATACATGCAAACTCTGTTCTATCCACTAATCTCAGTGATCATGAAATTCAGTCCAGTAAACTCTTCATATGGATTTCACATTTTGACAGAAATCACATACCCTTTCCAATAAAAAGTACTATTGAATAGTATACAAATGATTCTGTAGTTGAAATTTACTCTTTTATGTAATTGTGGTACTGAGGAGCATTGTTGTAATTTGCTAAAAGGGGTGTTCTGGATTTGAATAGGATTGAATGACTGGTTTACTCCCAGGGATTTAAAGCAAAACCCATAAGAATCTGTAGCAGTTCTTTATAATTATAGCTGGTCTTTATATCCTCTCTCATGTGACCCATTAGTACCATTAAGCAAAGAGAGTCTAGGTGTGAGAGAGAGAGCTGTAAGTGCTTTGAGGTGTACAGGGCAAAGTATTTTTGGTAGACAATATCAATACATTGATGATTGGATCATACTGAGGTACTATGCCAGCTTTGATTACTTTAGGTCACTGGCAGTTAGGAGGAACAGGTGTACTAGGGGGTGTTGTAAATATAGTATACTACGGTAGCACCCTGAAGCTTTCTTTGGGATTGAGACCCCATTGTGCTGGGATACTGTACAAATATAGAAAGGAATCTCTGCCTCAGAAGGTGTACCATGTAAAGGCACAGGCAAAAAGAGCAGGAGGGAAGGATAAGCCATTCAAGCAAATGACTACGGTGAGGAATTGATACTTCTGGGTAGCAGTAGTTTTTTGTTTTGAGAGTGGTGGTGTTTTTGTAGGATTTTTTTTTTAAACTTTGGTTTAACCTTGGGCCAGAGGTAGGGTTTAGAAAGAGAACCTGGCTAGCCATGATCATCAGGCTACAGATTGCATAGGATTCTCAGCTTGCCAGTTTTTATGCCACCTTGCTGGTTAAAAGATTTTAATGTGCCAGGTTCCCTCCCCCCCCTTGGGATATGTCTACAATTTACATTCAGT